>NC_141699.1:1200000-1900494 GCF_964263255.1 Lissotriton vulgaris
TTTTCTGCAACCCCTGGTAGTGGCCCAAAAGGCATACATTAAAGATACCTCTAATATCATCCAGAAAATTGAAGGCCTAGAATTTAACCCCAACTCTCAGTTTCTAGTAACACTAGACATCGAAGCGTTATATTCAAACATACCTCAAAATGCAACCATAGAAATTATTACATCCATAATTAATACTGAAGAGAGGGACCACACCGCTCATGAACTGTTCATCATAGACTGTATCACTCTGGTACTTAAAAACAATCTTTTTCTGTTCAATAAACAGCTATATAGACAGACCAAGGGCACCAGCATGGGGCTACCTGTGCTCCTAGCCTGGCCTGTCTATATGTATCTAATTTTGAAGAACAACATATTTATAATGTTGTATCACCATTTTATGAGAACATCTCTGTGTGGTCTCGTTATATAGACGACGTCTTTTTCATCTGGACGGGTTCTATTGACACCCTCAGAGAGTTCATTACTTGGTTAAACCTGGGTGATAGCAACCTAAAGTTTACTTCCTACATTGACAATCAGAGTTGTGAATTCCTAGATCTTATTATTAAACATACTGGAGGGCATCTCAGTGTGAAACTCTTCACAAAACCGACTGAACGAAATACGATGTTACATCACAACAGTAACCACCCTCCCTGTCAGGTCAACAATATCCCATTCGGTCAATTTCTTAGATCGAAAAGAAACTGTACAACACCCCAGGATTTCGAAAAACATGCGGCTGTATTGAGAACTAAGTTCACAGAACGCGGTTACCCCAAACGACTGATAAGGAACTCCTACAAGCGTGCCAAATACTATAACAGGGAGAATTTATTTTTACTTAAAGAGAAACAAGAAGTCACCTCACAGCCCATAATATTTGTAACCAATTATAATCCAATAAGCAATAAACTGAAAAACATCATAAATAGGAATTGGCACTTAATCAATGATAAACAAAACAAAAGACTCCCTAAACCTATGTTTTCCTATAGGAGGAACCGTACAATTCGCAATAGTCTTGTACATACATACAGAGAGACCAAAATGAATAACCAGCCCTGCATAGATAATGCACCTCTACCAACCGGGACATTCCCGTGTACAGGATGTGGTAATTGTAAAGATATCATCCGAGGAAATAATATCAAAATTAAAGATGTAGTAATCAGACCAGCTAGTTTCATGAACTGCAGAACAAGAAATGTCATTTATCTTATAAGTTGTCCATGCAACCTCATCTATATTGGTGAAACATCGAGAGAGGTGCGTATCCGTCTCAATGAGCACAGATCAGCCTTACGCACCGACAAGAAAGGTGCACCGTTAACTGAGCATTGGAGGACAGCAAAACATGAGATCAAGGATCTCCGTTGGTGCTGCCTAGAGACTGTTACTATCAACTTAAGAGGAGAAAACCTTACTCAAAAAAGGAAAAGACGTGAACAATTTTACATATCACAATGCAATAGTGTACGTATGGGACTTAATAGCAGAGAGGACTAGGAAAGGATAGTGTAAACAGCATACATATATAACCAGTCTAAATAACATATGTTATATGTCATTCTCAATACCTCTGTTTCAGATACACCAAAATCCCTTTAATGCAAAGAAAGACAATGTAAGACTAAATTAAAACTGCACCTGCTACTGATACTAAAAGAGTCCAACGCCCGCCATAGCCATACAATTAGCATATAGCATCTGCCTCCATGAGTATTTATTGGATGAAATATGCTATTCTTAATATCTTCTTACTTATGATTTTACACATTGTAAATAACAAGTAAAAAGAAGTGCTATAGTCTCTATAATTTCGAGACATTGCACGTTTGTATTGCATTCCTTAGTATCAACAATAAGGGGATTGTCAGTATGTGCAAAGTAGCAGCCGCAACTGCCATATAAAGAGCCAAAAGTCTTATATGTTCGGCACTAATATTATAAAGGTTTTATGGCGTTTTGTCGGAGTCAAAGACTCGAGTGGTCGGCATTTTCGGCATGGGTAGAGTAGAGTTTTGGCGGCTTGGTAAATCAAAACAACACGTGACTAAGGAAGAGCCTATCAGCAGGCTTGTCACTGATAACCAATCACGCGATGTATAATATAAAGCCTCCTAAACAACTGAGGCAAATACATTCAAGAAACACAGAACCCCCGATACGCCGCCGGAATAGGAGCAGGGAGGCCGAATCTAAGGAAAAAGGTAAGCAATTGCAAGCGCGAATAGACCTTTCTTTTAAACGCATTGGAGGGACTGGTCTCTGTTATGAGTGAATGCGCTAGCGATATTAAGCATAATGCCACTACCGGGCACTTTAGTCTAATGCAATACGGCTTAAATGATCGGAAAAGGAAGCGTAGTGATTCAATGGTATAACTACCGCCCTAAATGTAAAGCTAAAGACAAGCGTCACCCCAGCCATAAAAAATATGCGAAGCGGAAACGAGCGATTCACCCTCATTAAAGAACACGCTCGATATTATCAAAAGCCCTTTAACAACGGCATCCTTCGACTAAGGCATAACGGATGTAATAATCTACACAATGGGCAAACCGAGCGTTAGATATTCACTAAAACACACGCTCTGTGTAATCATAATCGTGTGAATGTTAATGTATTTGACTATGAGAAACACGTGGCGAAACTAGGAGCAGGATGTTCATAAAATCCGAAAGTTAAATCCCTGAATAGAATGCTACTGTGTTTTCACCAACAACGGCAATAGGTGGTAGAGCACAATAAAGACCACTGAGAGAAAACCATGAAATAGAAGCAGGCATTTTTATGAAAATAGAGAAACTATTACCAATACCCTTTCTCTTTCCATCAGACCATGTGAGGAAAACCCCATGCTGAACAGACACACGATAAAGGCAAGCCAATCAAAAGGGCATTTGTCAACTAGGAGCCAGTCAATTAAATCTGGGTAAGTGTATTTATAATTATCCGTGTAGACCACTAGGAATCACTCCCATCAAGATAATATAGTGATATTTTGCACTTCTTTGCAGCACATTTGATTAGAACAATATCGGTGTCTCCTATTACCAAAGCGTGAGCACCATTGTCAATAAACAGAAGGTATGGGTACTATTCACTTACCAGTTTTTGTAAACACCCCCAGAGCTTGTTTCCTCTAATGGAATGAACTAAAAGAGTAGGCATGATACGTGAATGTGTTGTTGTCATTGACCTACAGATACCAGAATTCCTTCTATCATATTGAGAATTCTGAAAGCAAGCAGTGCATCTAAACCCGGATCATACAATCGGGCTGTTCTTCCTTGATTAATCTGGATGAAATACATAATCTCAGGTAAAAATGCAATCGATATATGTCACAATACAGTTGAGTGACAACACGATGGAGATATATTATTAGAATTACATAATCTGGGATTTAGGAATTGTGCCTGTAGTATAAATTTTTGTTTTTGATGATACCAATACAGAAAACCCACCAATGACAAACTATGAGTAGATAGGACAACAGTGCAATATGTGTAGAAAGGTTAATACTGCACTAAAGAGATAGGACACCAGTGCAATATGTGTAGAAAGGTTAATACTGAACTAAACAACTAAAAAGAGATGTTTTTAAATGAGTTGCAGATTAATGTAACTTTGTGATAAAATAGTAATTGTGTGTTTTCTTCTAGAACTGGTCCTGAAGAAGGTTGTTTATTAGTTTCTCCAAACCGAAACGCTGCGTCGACCCCTGTTCTTGTGAACATTTTAACTAAAATTGTATTTTTGTGTATATGTTTTGATTCTATATGTTTTTAATTAACTGAAAATTCTTTTTAAAAATTAATGTAAGCATATCTCTCTTTTGAATAAACACACATATGTATTTTTTGAAAACACCTTTGCCTTTCTTGTCTAAATTTGATTAATAATGAGCAATTCTATGTGATATGTATTGGTTGCTTTACAGTGTTGACATATATTGAGTTGGATGTCTCTGTAAATTGTGAGGTTTTGATCCATTGTGAGATTGGTATTCTCAAAAACAGGTTGGGGCACTACCAGATTAACATTAACCATCTTGATGGTTAGTCAAGGGGACTTTTTTTGTTCCTTATCATTACTCCCCTGTCCCAGATTTACTAGATAAGGGGGCCTCCTTTACTTTATATGGGCTAAAATTCAAGCAACTAGATATTCTCCAATTATGAACCATATTATTCATCCTGATCAATCTGGTTTCCTGAAAGGTACATCATCTTCACATAATACTAGATTACTTTGTCATGTTCACACCTTCTGTAAGAAATTTAACTCCCATAAGATTATTAGCTTTTAATGCTGAAAAAGCTTTTGATAAGTATAATTGAAAAGTTCTATTTAGAACTATTCAAAAAGTTGGTTTTGCTACCATATTTCTCTAAATGGTTAAAGTTCTGTATTGTTCACCCTCCGCCACCATTTTTATTGACAGCAGTAATTCTTCACCTTTTTGCCTGTTTAGAGGCACTGGGCAAGGATCTCCTTCATTCCCCTTACTTTTACTGAACCACCATTAACCTGTATCTGTACTTCTATGGATAATACAGGCATCACCATCAATGATTTAGTTCTTAAAGTTTCTGCTTATGCAGATTATGTTTTACTTCAAATTTAGGGCTTGGTATAAGCTATATCATTGATAATATTTATAGTTATGCTTTAGTATCAGGATATACTTTAAAAACCAATAAAACAGTTTTTCCCCTTTAAACAAACATATTCTGTACTGTGGATAGGCTACATGGCACTGGTATTATATCGAATACCATGGGTCTTAAGCATAAATAATACATTATGGATAAACTGGACAAATGGTCTTACCTCAACTGAACATGGTGGGGGGAGGGATAAAGCAATTAAAATAGCAACAGCTCCTCAAGTGCTGTGCGTACTATGAATGTTACCTGTTACTTTTACTATATCTTTCTTTACCACTATTAATAAACGCATGTTAAATGTAACTGGAATGATAAGGTCCCAAAGATTAAGTATTGAACTCTACAAACTTCAAAATTAGAAGGAGAATTGGGTATCCCAAATTTTAAGAAATAAAGTGTTCCCTTTCTAACAGTGTAAAGTGTTTATTAGTTCTTTAACCCGGATCCCCACTTAACACCATCATGTATTTTAACGGAGAGAAATATTATAGCCCCATTTCCTTTACAAGCAATTACAATCATGATGTTTGCTGTGAAGAAACATATTCCATTTATTAGCAATCTTCAGAATAGAATTCTCATGAGAGGGGACAAGGTAAGACATGTTTGATAGATCAAGAAGAGATATGTTTCAAGCAGCTCAGCAGGAAGGTAATCCACCCTGCAGCCCCGATACACCTGGAGATCCACATCAAGACCTGAATATCTGGAGCTCCATGACCTCAGTGGCGTGGCCTGGGAGGCTGAGCAGCGGCAGGCAGTGATACCAGGCATGGTTGTGACGAGGCTGCATCCCTTTTCAAGCAACAGACAGGATGGAGAGCATACCCAACCCAGACATGGCACTGTAAGGACAGGAGCCACATCGCTGAAACCAAGGTTGGACTCCCACCCAACCCAGGTATGGCGCTATAAAAACAGGAGTAACGTTGCTGTACCCAGGGCCAGACTCACATACCAACCCCAGACATGGCACTATAAAGACAGGAACTACATCTCAGTAACCAAGGGTGGACCCACATGCCCAACCCAGGCATGACACGATAATGAGAGAAGCCACAACACTGTAACCAAGGTTGGACTCATTCGACCAACCCAGGCATGGCACTGTAAGGGCAGGAGCAATTCGCTGTAGCCAAGAGTGGACACACATGCCCAACCCAGACATGGACCTGTAAGGACAGGAGCCACATCACTGTAATAAAGGCCAGACTTACACGATGAACCCAGGCATGGCACTGTTAGGACAGGAACCATATCACTATAACCAAGGTCGGACCCACACGGCAAACCACCATATTCCTGTAGCCAAGGGTGGACCCAAAAAACCAACCCAGGCATGACACTGTAAGGACAGGAGCCACATCACTGTACACCAAGGTCAGACCCACACGCCCAACCCATGCAAGGACAGAAGCTACATCACTGTAACCAAGGTCGAACCTACATGCCCAACCCAGGCATGGCACTGTAAGGGCAGGAGCAATTCGCTGTAGCCAAGAGTGGACACACATGCCCAACCCCGACATGGAACTGTAAGGACAGGAGCCACATCACTGTAATAAAGGCCAGACTTACACGATGAACCCAGGCATGCCACTGTTAAAACAGGAACCATATCACTATAACCAAGGTCGGACCCACACGGCAAACCACCATATTCCTGTAGCCAAGGGTGGACCCAAAAAACTAACCCAGGCATGACACTGTAAGGACAGGAGCCACATCACTGTAACCAAGGTCAGACCCACACGCCCAACCCATGTAAGGACAGAAGCTACATCACTGTAACCAAGGTCGAACCTACATGCCCAACCCATGCATGGTACTGTAGGGACATTAGCCACATTGATGTAACCAAGGTTGGACCAACATGCTCAACAGAGGCATGGCACTGTAAGGAGAGTAGCAACATCACTGTAACCAAGGACAAACACACACACTCATCTCGGGCATAGCACTGCAAGGACAAGAGATATATTGCTGTAACCAAGGTCCGACCCGCACAACCAACCAAGGCATGGCACTGCAAGAATAGGAGCCACATCGCTGCAACCAAAGACGGACCCACACAGTCAACATGGTATTCTACGGACAGGAGCCACATCAACATAACAAAGGGCAGACCCCAATGCTTAATGTGAGACGGCGAGGACCAATGGCACTTATTTGTGAGGCTGGTGGGGCCCACGAGCACTCCTTTTTGGGGGCCAACAATTATTTTTTCTCACCCAACATTTTCTGAGAGCAAGAGAGAAAAAACGCACAAAGGAGAAAGAATGAGATTAAAACATGGGAAAACATCCCAAAGGGAGAAAGCAGCAACCTGCAAGAGAGAGATAAGGGTATAGGGATTGTCTGGAAGTCAGTTTAAGAAGCATGAGGTGGATTCCAGAATACTCAGCATGGTTATTCTGTGTGTTGGTGCCGGCTGCGGCCAACCCAAGAATAGCTCTGTAAGAATAGGAGCCACGTCGCTATAACCTAGGTCAGACTAAAAACAACCAACCTAGGCATGCACTGAAATGACAGGAGCCACATGCTATAATTAAGGGCGAACAGACATGACCAACCAATCATGGCACTGTAAGGACAGGAGTCGCATTGCTGTAATCAAGGGCGGACCGACACGCCATGCACACCAGCTTCTATGACTGATGCTGTCCGACAGATCTCACCTCCGCCGTGCTGGAACCAGTGCCAACGTAGACCCCACCGGACAGCACTCACATACCAGTGGGGATGTGTGACCAATAGAAAGCAGGAGTCCAGTAGACCCAACCGCTAATGGACCATCAGGACTAGGCGTTGAACTCCCTGTTGAAACATGAGAATCTTATCCTGAATGTCCTGGATCCTCTGAGGAGGAGGGAACACTCTCAAAGTGGTTGTGCCAGTACTGCCCATGTGAACAGGAGGCATTGCGGTTCTAGGTGGAACGAGAGTGGATAGGAGAGGTCGATCAACAAGGTTGTTATTGCCCTACGGGGGCCAATACCAACTGTAGTATGCTCAATTGAGAAGCCAATCGCTGAGATATGGGAGTAATGAGACCCCAGACTTGTTCAAATGTGCTAAAACCACTACCATCATCTTCGTGAAGACTAAGGGTGCACCTAAATGATATTGGCAGAGCCTAACCTACCATGAACCTCAGATACCTCTAGAGTGACAGCTTGATCAGCAAGCGGAAATACGCAGCCTGAAAGTCATATGACACCATACAGTCTTGTGCTTCCTGTGTCAGAAGTACCTAAGCTAGGAATAGCATTTTTACATTCTCCTTGCAATAGTATAAGTTCATGAGAGTAAGGTCTATGATCAGACAAATATTACTGTTGTTCCTGGGAACCAAGTAGTACCAGGAGAAGCACATTGCCCAAATTCCTGCTCAGGAAACAACTGCGCTGCTCCTCTCGGCAACAGAGCAGCCATCTACTGGTGTAGAATCCATAGGTGACCCTCCAACTGAAGGGACTGGAGGGAAGGGATCTAGGAAGGTGACAATCGGAAGAGAAGGATATACACATACCCCATTGTATGAGTGCTAGGACCTACTGGTCTGATGTTATGGCCGTCCAAGCCTGAAGAAAGGAAGACACCCTTCCTCCAACTGGCTGCAGATACGCTGTAAGAGGGAGCTAAAGAAACATTCCAGGTGTATGTGGGTAAGGGTGAAGCAGAGGGATTCTTGATCTGTCTTTTCCTCTGCCTTTATACTATCAAAAAAGTTGGTTTAGCCGTTAGTTTAGTTGCTGAGAAGTAAACTTCCAAGAAAGCAGTCTAAAGTCTTGTGTGAGGGATTGAAGATCCTAGAGATCAAGAGGTAGATCTCCCTGCCTTAAATCTTTCCAAGGTTGAGCCAGCTTTATCCCCTGGGAGGCATATAGCACTGAAGAGCATATATTGGGGTGTCAACCACATATTACTGGCAAACCCTATGGATTTCAACTACACGTTATGTTATGTTATACTATATTTGTAAAGCGCGCAGCTACTCAAAGTATCCCGGCGCTAAATCCAAAGAAAGCCCACCACATAACCATCTAAAGGAGAGAAGGAAAAAGAGAAAAAGCCTAAAAAAAGCAGAGTTTTTAATTTCTTCTTGAAAGCTACAGGGTCCGACACCCTCCTAAGGGCCAGAGGGAGCTCATTCCAGGATAAACCTGCTTTGCGGGTGAAAGAGCAACCACCCAGCCTGTGGCGATTGAACCGAGGGTTCTGTATTAGGAGTTGGTTAGAGGACCGCATTGGTCTAGAAGGTTTGTAAAAGGCAAATCGCTTCTGAAGATAGAGCGGGCCCAACCCATACAGAGCCCGTTGGACAATGGACAGCATTTTAAATTTAAGACGAGACTCGACTGGGAGCCAGTGCAGGTGACGAAGATGGACCCGCACGCTCTGCCTAGTAGATAGTCCCAGGAGGAGTCTCGCTGCCGCATTCTGGACTACCTGCAGCTTCCTGGTCAGATAGCCCGGAAATCCCACCAGGAGAGCATTGGCATAGTCCAGGCGGGAAAGGATCAGCGCCCGGACAACAGTCTCTTTGGCACCGACTGGCAAGAGGGGGAGAAATTTCCTCAGAATTTTCAGGGTGCCAAAACATGTCCCTGTTAGCTTCTTCACTTGTGTCGCAAAATTTAAGTTTTCCTCAAACCAAACCCCCAGGTTTTTTGCAAGACCCTTATCGGACAGAGGGGGCGGGAAGTCAGCCGGCCACAGCCTAGCTCTGAAATCCACAGGAAACGCGCCAAATAAAAGAACCTCGGATTTCTCTTCGTTGCACTTTAGCTGTGCATTAGCCAGCCAGTGAAAAACAGCTGAAAGACAGCGCTGTGCCGTGCTGACCGAGTCCTCACCCCGTTTCCAGGAGAACAGAAGCTGCGTGTCATCCACATAGGCCATCACCTTAGCACTCAGGGACTCCGCCAGATAGACCAAGGGAGTCACATAGATGTTGAACAACAGGGGGCTAAGTGAGGATCCCTGCGGGACGCCGGTGGAAAGAGGCCTACGGCCTACAAAAGAACCAATGGCCATGGCCACACAGTCTCAAAGGCCTGTTAAATGGTTTGTGAGGAAGTGTATTGGCCATCCCTCACAGCCTAAGTAAAGTGACCCTTTAAATGGTATAGTAAGCTTGGGATTACCATAGTTCGCCATGTCTCACAAGAAGTGGATATATCTGTCTAGCAGGCATATGGTATTCATGGACCTCAGGGCCTTCTTTCCGACCGCTTTCAATTTCTTGGATTCTCTGACAGAGGAGGGGGAAATCACAGAGGTTTTTTTGTATAAGAGGAGGTCAACAGCACCAAACATTCTGGTGAAAGATGAACTGAGATAAAGGTGGAAACCCCAGGGGCTTGTCTCTGTTGCCTTGCAATCGACCAGTTCATGGCTGGGGCAGAAACAGGATGGTCGCAAGCCATCTTAATGGGGTCCAGCGTACCTCTTTTAAATGGAAGCATCTGGCTCTGCTGCCACTGAAACGGTCTGTAAAATTTCTGTGGGGTTATTGGGCCGGTACACCTCGGCTATATTCCTAATCACTAAAGTATATAAAAAAAAGTGATGGATGGAAAGCTTGTCAAACTCAGCCCGTATCACAATCCTTTGTTATTTTGCACACAATGTCATCTCAGTTTGCATCGTCATATGCAAATCAGTCTTGACCCTGCTCCAATCAGACTGTCCAACCCATACTGCTAATCCAGGTCCTCCTTGAACCGGAACACAAGCAAACCAGGATCGGTTTCTCCCTAATTATGGGCTCATCAGTCGGGTACAGCTTGGTTCCAGTGACCCACATCTGGGCATGACCATCCCACTTAGGCCAATACGCTAAAGTATACAAAAAGTGATGGATGGAATTCTTGAATGAATCACAGCCACTGATAATTACTCAGGCCATTGTTGCCAATATTTTGCACAACATGCCACCTCAGTTTGGACCCGGCCATATGCAAATCAGAACTGCCTGAACAAACACAGTACCATTGCCAGAGGGCACAGTTTGTTAGAAGCTTCCTAGTTTAAGGACCAAGTATAGGGGAAATGGAACTGGGAAGACATCACATAGAAATGGAGATGTTCATGGTGGTAGAGGAAGGGAAGAGTTAAAGTGTGTGAAAGTGTTTCCAGCACGGCTTTCCTCTAAAGAGACGACATTCTAGTAAACGTGTTCGGCATCTAGATTTAGAGTGAATGAGACAGAATGGAAAATTATTAATACGGTACCGGATTACGAGAGAGCGGCATAGGACAGACAATGAGCTGTGCTAGTTCCAGAGAGCCAAGTCTGACTGAAAACTCAAGAATGGGAGAAAGGCAACACTACTGGGTGAACGAGCACTAAAAACGGGGGGCGCCAAATATCAGCAGAAAGGGTGCCAAGAATTGTAGAGCGGTGCTAATACTGACTGAAAGAAGTTCCAAGACTGGCTGGCTGAATAGGCACCAAGAACTGTTGAGGGGTATCAATATGGGCTGAAAGGCACCAAGATCCATTAAGAGTTGCAAAGACCACCCAAAAGGTGAAAGAGGTTTGTGGCTTCTCTACTGGCTGCAAGGTAAAAAGAATGGTTAGAAGGAGTAAATAACAAGTAAAAGGTGTCAGAAACGGTGAAGAGGCACGAATACAGGATGAAAGAACAGCTGAAAACGGTCAATACTGGATGAAAGGCACCAAGAGCGGTTCAATGGTGCAAAGATGATCTTAAAACTGTTAAGACTTATTTAAAGGCGACAGCAAAGGCTGAAAGGGCACAAACACCAGATGAGAGGTGCCAAAGACTGGTAATTAACTGAATGGTGCCATCAGGGGTTGAAAGGTGTCAACACTGCTGAAGGGCACCAAGAGCAGCTGAGAGGTGTCAAGACCGGCCACTAGGCATCAAGTTGAACAGCTGAATGAATGCATTGCTCAGCCCAAGAAGAGGGAAGTCTATGCACCCAGGTTCAGCACAGAACATTCAGTAGCATCGCCAACAGGGGAATGATACGTCTCCAGATCAAGCAGAAGACTGATAAAGAGTCCAGACAGTGCAAAGACATTACTGGCAGGAGAATAGCAGAACTTAAGAGACAATGAAACACAACACATATTCAATTCTGCAGGAGGACGGTGTCGGGTTCAGCATCAGAAGAGTGACATAAAGGTAGGTGGATGACGGCATCAGCTCTATGGAGTAGGAGAGGACATGCTCTGGGAAGATACCTTCAGGTCTCCCAGAATGTAGAGTTGAACACTGCGTCTTCTTGGAGTCACAAGCCCAATTCAATGCACATCAGTTACAGATGGACGACAGGGGCTGTGTGTCCTAAATAAAAAGAGCCCGGTCTGTGTCCCTCATGCAGACCAATGTAAAGTTCCTAGAATCTACCACTTTTCAACCCTTCTCATGCCAAGGCTCAAGCCAGTGCTCTTCCATGTGTAAACCAACAGAGAATGGAAAATGGTTTTAATATTAAAAACAAAACTGTGCAGTTTACAGAATGAAGAAAACAAATCCCAAGTATTTACACTATGAGGATAGGATTTCTTCGCCAAACCTCTCAACTGTAAAGAAAATCACCGTGTCCTTGAGTATTTGTCAGCTCAATTTAGCGCTATGCTGTCGCCATCAAGGATTAGACAGAAATAGAACATGCAAAGTAAGGTAGCTCCCAAGTTCCTCTGAGCACAGCCACTGCAGTGTTTCTGGGACACAGTGTCCCAGGGAGTCTTTTTACTTAGCATAAACCACCTCACCAGCACCAGGGAGATGTTAATTAAAATATCAACTTTCCAGCATAGACTTAGTTACAGATCAGATCTCACTCCCAGCAGACTCTGGATGGCCGAAGAATGAAAGGGATAAAAGAGAAGGTGCCAACCTGTGGCAAGGCTATTATTTTATGGCGCTCAACCGACGCCTTCAGAAATCCACTTTGTGCAGCAAGATTTATTGTAATTTTCCGTTGTGCTGGTCCACGCGAAAACCCTTTTCTGCTAAAAAAAAATAAAATAAAAATATATCGCTGCAATTCACACATTTAGAGATTAAATCACATTGAACACCCATTCAGCGCTGCGCTTCTTAAAAAACACTTACAGAGACAGGGGCTGCTGGACAGGCTTCCGTACCTGTAATCGCATCAGGATTCTGCGTTGCAGATAACTGATTCACCATTTACGTGAACTTCAATTGGCCGAAGTACCGGCGTTACCTCAGTGGTGTCTGATTTAATCTAGAACCTCCATTTCTTTCCTGGGGGATACCATTTATTCCAATAAAATCGTTGTCAGGTGCTGGAAACGTTATTTTTGTGCATTCATCATTGAGGCTCGACTCATTTTAGACAAGATTGCTGCGATTCTGGACGAACATGGTTTTATTTTTAAAAATAAGTGACATTACGTGACGGCGGATCACGGCAGCTGCATGGCTAACATCACAGATGTGTTCGATTTTTCTGAACTGTGTTTTCTGCTGACCTCAATATAATTACATGTTGGGTGGGTTCAGTTTATGAAATAAACACCAATAGATATTCTCCTAACAGCAACTAATGCCTCCAAAATATAAGAATAAACAACCACGAAGTCGTTTTTTTGCATGGAGTAAAGCTCTTGAAGGGACAAAGGAAATATAGTAAATGAGCAATGGCCTTTACAAGTCCATTGACTGCCGGGGACTCTGAAGCCCACGCTGGGTCAACCGCGGTCCCCTTTGTTAGAATCATGGATGGTGTGCATTCATGGTGTGTGGGTCGCCCCTCCTAGTCTGGAGGACCCAGCTCATGCCCAGGTACTTGAACCTGAAGGTCCATGAGAACGCCTTCAGGTTCTGCTCTCTAGGCTGGCTCGCAGTATTAGGAGGCACGCTAGCACGAGTGCGTTACTGCACATTCTCCCCAGCATTCAATGGATACCACTGGAGTAACACTGCCATCATCGGAGTACAGAGGTTCATTTGCAATGGTGTCTACAACACATGCTCAGAACCCCCTGGACCTTGATTGGTCATTTCTAAGGTAAGCACACTTCCTTACTCTCAGAATTGTGCAGCCTGTAGCCCTTGGTGTCTATCTTCTTACCCTACCAGCACGATGCAGGGGTGCGAACCCAAACCTAGGGTAACTCAGACTCTGTCTTGGCTACTCACAGAGGTATGCCCTCTCTCTTCAATGGATAATTTCTACTTTCAGCCATCACAGACATTCAACACCATTACTGCAACTAGAAGCGCTCTTGGGCTGTCCTTGTAGTGTTCAGTCTAAGATGCATGGAATAAGCTGAGCCAGAAACTGGGACCTGAGGACGTGCAGATCATGTTCAGAATGGAGCTAAACCTTTTCTGTTACATCGCTGGGAATTTACTAGCCTATCAGAGAGGCTTTAAGAGCGGATTACGACATTGAGCTCTACTGGCTATCCGTGAATGTATCATCTTAATTCCTTCTTCCTTCAAACCTCACCACTTGGCTCTCTGGTTCGGCCAGCTTTAATTTTAAACCTTTGCTAAGACACAGCCCCCTGAAACCCACTCTGATAGACATAGTGAGGATTCCAGGGACCACATCTTAAAGACACGGTGGTGCCCACATTCCTAAAACCTGCAACAAGTGATACAGAAGTACCACAGGTGAACGCCATGATCCCATTGGGTTTCGGGATTCACACAGGTGTCAGTAGTAATACTAGATAAGATTAATGGATGAGGTAGAACTAAGTGTGAAAAGTGAGATGATCAATGTTTTAACTGAGTAAATCTAGGAGGAAGGTAATTCTGACTGACACCACCATGACATAAGACCGGGCGATAATGGCAGGTACGACAATCGGCTCCCTCTCTCTGAACCTCAAAGGTGGGAGGTTGATACAAAATACTAGTGGGGAAAGTGACCATTGAAAGTTTGTGAACAGCGAATAGCCATTGTGAAATGAAATGAAATGAAATGAAATGAAATAAAGTATTTATAGAGCGCACGGTGGCCAAACGGCTTCCTGGCGCTGGGAGCTCTACTGAACGGAACAGACAGGGCCGAGGGAGTTTAGCGGGGGTAGGCCTGGGCAAACAAGAATGTTTTTAGCGCTTTACGGAAGTGTGAAAAGATGGGAATGGAACGCATGGAGAGAGGGAGAGAGTTCCAGAACCGGGGGGCGAGGACGAGAATCTGGTTCCACCAGTGCGGGATTTACGAAAGCGGGGAACAGTGAGGAGGGCAAAGGAAGATGAGCGGAGGGTACGGGCAGGGGTGTGAGTGGAAATCAAAGAATTAATGAACGCCGGAGCAGAGCGATCAACAGCCCGAAAAACTAGACACCCTAGTTTAAACAGGGATCTCTGTAGAACGGGGAGCCAGTGGAGAGATTTGAGGACGGGAGTGATATGGTGAGTTTTGGGAAGATGAAAGATGAGACGGGCAGCCTGATTTTGGATTGCTTGGAGACGACGGGTTTCGTAGGCAGGAATGCCCACGAACAAGCTGTTTCCGTAATCAAGACGGGAAGTGATGAGGGCCGAAATGATAATTTTAAGGGAATCAAGGGAAAAGAAACGGGAAATTTTACGAATCAAACGAAGGGAGAGAAAGCAGGAGGACACTACAGAACTGACCTGGCCGTGCATTGACAGGTCATGGCTGACCTTAATGCCCAGCGTTTTGACGGAAGGGACAGGGGTAGGAGGGGGACCAAAAATGGGGGGCCAGAAAGCGGAGGACCAGGGGCTGGATGAGCCACCCGTCAGGACAAGCTCAGTCTTGTCTGGATTGAGCTTGAGGTGATGGCGCTCATCCAACCAGAGATGAAAACCAAAGTGGAACGAAAAAAAGATAAGGAGTGGGAAGAAGAAGAAAGATCAAAGACGAGCTGGAGGTCATCTGCGTAGTTGTACACAGAGACCCCCAGATCGAGAAGAGAAACAATAAGGGGGCGAATATAAAGATTGAAAAGAAGAGGGGAGAGAGAGGAACCTTGGGGAACCCCACAGGACACTGGGAGGGGAGAAGCAGAGAAACCAGAGAGGTGGACAGCTTGTGAGCGTCCTGAAAGAAAGGACGTGATCCAGGAAAGAGCGGAGCCTCGGATGCCCGCTGCGCTGACACGGTCAAGAAGGATGGTATGGTCGACCGTGTCAAACGCAGCGGAGAGATCCAGGAGAACCAAAGCTTGAGGAGAGTTGGTGTCAGCCTTTGCCTTCAACTCGTCGAGAACCGCAAGCACCACTGATTCGGTCGAGTGGCCCGAGCGGAAGCCTGCTTGGTGGGAAGCAAGGAGATGATTCTGCTCAATATAAGAGGAGAGACAAGAGGTGACATAGCTTTCGAGGATTTTGGCAAGATAAGGAAGAAGAGAAATAGGTCTGAAATTAGAAGGGAGGGAAGAATCAAGACCAGGTTTTTTAAGAATGGGAAAAACAATCGCAGATTTAAATGAAGAAGGGACCAAACCAGTGGAAAGGGAAGCATTAAGAAAGGAAAGAGGAGTAGTGGGGCAAGAGGTGAAGAGGGTTCTCAGCACGCGGGCAGGGGCACAATCAGCAGGGGAGCCAGACTTGATTTTGGTAAGTAGAGCTAAGAAGGAGTCCGAGGAAATGGGTGGAAAGGAGGCAAAAGAAGAGTTAGACACAGGAGGGGCAGGATGGGGAAGAGGGAAGGGAGTGGTAGGAATGTTGGACTTGATTTTTGCGATCTTCTCGATAAAGAAGTCGTTTAAAGAAGAGCAGAGGGCCTGGGAAGGGATAAGCTTGGGACAAACACGATCAGAAGTGGCCAGATTAGTGACCAAGGAAAAGATCTCTTTGGATTTATTAGCAGATAATGCTACCTGCTCAGAGAAATACTTGGTCTTGGACACAAGAATAGCTTTCTTGTAATCATTAAGGAGACGTTTATATTTGGCCTTAAGATCGGGGCAATAACTGCGGCGCCAAAGACGCTCAGAGCGTCTAAGTTCCAGTTTAAGGACCTTAAGTTCGGAATTGAACCATCTATGGGCCTCGTGAGGGCGAATAGACTTAACTATTTTAAGAGGGGCAACTAGATCACAACCAGAAGATAACCAGTTGCTGACTGCAACAGCCTGAAGATCGAGAGAAAGGCCGTTGAGGTCAGGAAGGGAGGATGTCAAGGAGAGGGAAAGGGAGGGGAGGTCCACGCGATTCCAGCTGCGTGCAAATATGTTCTTGGGGCGGGAGGGTTTGTGAAGGGAGTCGAGATTAATAGTGAAGAAAATGAGAGAGTGGTCAGACCAGGTGCAAGGGAGAATGCTAGGGGGAGAGACAATGTCCTGAGATGACCAGACTTGGTCCAAAGTATGACCAAGGTTATGGGTGGGAGCAGAGACGTGAGACAGGAGATTGAGACATGAGAGAGTGGCCGTGAAGTCCTTGGACGCCAAATCCTCCCTGGGATCACCAGGCCAGTAATTAAAGTCTCCCAGCAGGAGAACCGAGGAGTTGTTAACTACTAGAGTAGCAAGGAGTTCCTGCAGGGAGGCCACAAACAAAGGCATATTCAGGGGGGGGCGGTACACAAGGACAACTGTCAGAGGGGCAGGAAGGTTAGTGGAGCGGGCAACCAAGAAATCCACTCCAGCTATGGAAGATTGAGGAAGAAGCTGGAATTGGAGACTGGCCCGAACAATCATGGCTACACCCCCTCCGATCCTACCGTCAGGGCGATCAGCCCGGAGGACGTAGTAGGAATCGGGGAGGATGGCCAGGATGTCAGGGAGTGAAGCCTCCGAAAACCAAGTTTCTGTTAAAAACAGAATGTCAGGGGAATCGGAGGTAAGAAGGTTAAATAATTGCAGTTGGTGCTTGCCTGCCGAGCGGGTGTTAAGGAGGCAGGCAGAGGCAGTGTGAGAAGGAGAAGGAGTGGTGGTGGAAAGCGTAGGATCCTGAGAAGGTATAGAAGGTATGGAGGAGGTAGCTCGCGGAGAAATGACACGGTCAGGATGGGGGGTGTAGACACCTAGGGAAGTGGGGTGCTGCGTGAGGGAATGGGGAAGGGGCACATCAGCAGAGCAGGAGAGGAGTTGAGCAGAGGAGTATGCGAGTAGGGAGGCAGGGGCTGCGGCCCCTGGTCCCGGCCTGTCGCGGACGGGCGCAGACGGGCTTGACTTAGGCGCAACTTCGGCGCGCCTTCGTCGCGCCCGCTGCGCTCGTCCGCTGCGCGGCCGGGATAGGAAAGCCATGATATAGGCTGCCGGAAGTAGTAGGGGCGTGGCAGGGGGTGGAGGGACGGAGGAGCTGCCCCACCAACCACAGAGCAGGCCAAGATGGTGGCCACGTATAAGATTATAGTTTATCAGATTAAATAAGCAGTTTTAGTACAAACTCATTAGCAAATTGTTAAAGAGTGTAACAGGTTACTTGATCATTAAATAATTCTCAGGAGCAGCATGTGTTCAATAAAGAAACAATAAGGGACACCAATCAAGGAGGTTCCGTTCAGATCAATTAACCGCATCGCTGCGGCGGTTATTTTTCCCCTACGCGGCTTTTTTCTAAAAGCCGCGTAAGATGACGAGCGCAGCTCGTCATCCGCACACGCCCCCCGTGGCCGATGACGAGCTGAGCTCGTCATCAGCATCGAAGGGGTTAAGAGCATCCCAACTAGTAAACTGTATCCAGATACTTTTCAGTGCACACAATAAAATCGACTAGAGAGATATGGACCATCAGAACAGTGAGCTGCATCCTCATGCAAACCTACCCAACTGATTTTTACCTTAATTTTTCAGAGAAGTTTAAGTTACGCTAATGAATTATAATAGAATACATTTTTAATCACCCAGAACTTAGTATGAACGTTTTTAAGTCTCAGGTGAAATTAACTGCTGAGTGCATGTCTCTACTCCTGACCCCGAGAATATACTAATACCCATAAAGTAGATGGAGAGGAACTGAAAATTGGAGTAATATGTTCAATTCACAAAGGTATATATACATATGTAGAATTAGTCATATATATATTTACTTATACAACAAGGTGTAAATCTATACTTTTTTACATTTCACCGTTTCTAAGTGCAGAATTACAACTAAGCATAGCCTCTGATATTTACACTCTGTGGTGGTCTCCTAAAACATGAATTTCAAGTATAAAGTTACTAGTAACTTTTCACATGTATGTGGAGATTTACCCCACCGAGGCAAGGATACCCTTATGGGAAAGTATAGGGAGAAATATATAAGTTTAATATTTTCAACAATAATAAAATATTTTTTAGTACCATAGAACGAGTAAAATTAAATGTTTCATCACATTAACTGTGTATTAAATAAAATAGATTTCATTTATAAATATCCTATAAAACACTTTAAAAATACCACCAGTAACATTTTTATTTAATATGTATTACAATTTTTAAAACGTGTGAATTTATATTTTTTTATTTTTTTATAAAACTTATTTTAAATTTATCTTTTTAAATTTTAGAATAAAATAAGAAATATGTTTTATAACATTCTAAAATTAAACTAAAAGTATATATTTTAAAAGTAGAAACAATTTAATTTATTTAACATTAGATCATAAAGGATGTTATTTTAGGTCCCGGACTCCATTATTTTCTATTGGAGTGTGGTGCAGTAGTTGAAAGTGGCTGACTCCAATGCTCGAATGGAGTGCTTTTAGTAAAGTTAAAAGTATAGTGTGTGAACTGCAATAGCCTTACACTTTTGTGGGTGGGTATATGTAGCAGCCAGTCTGTCTGTAAACCCCCCTTAAACTTTTTTAAATCATTCACATTTAGTAATAAGCAGTCGCTACTTTCCAGTCATTCCCCACGTCCCTCTCACATTTACTACTGGAACGTAGGCACATATCTGCAGAGATCCCAGCTCCCATGGGATAGATCTCTGCATTGAAAAATAGGGGATGCAGATGTCTCCACCTAGAAGCATGTAAACTGCATTTTGCAGTATGTCTTAGTACTACTAAATGTACAATAAAATGCAGCGGAGCGGGGTAGGTCCAACGCCAGGTTCCCAACGAGGAACAGAAACACCACTCTTTGGGTGTGCATTTTCTCCGCTGCACCTGATGAGGCGATATCTTGTACTTTTAGAGGTTGCCTCACTACGCTGATAGACAGGTTACTAGTGCAAACCAGTGGTAGGTAGCAAAGCACCTTTCCACACATTTCTAGATAGTTTTCCATATTTAATTGCTAATTTTTTCACAGTCCTGAAGATTCGCCATTGCATGACATTTCTAGGGCGAGAAACATGTCGACCATCTGGGAGTAGAGTATGCAATTGGTCGCATTAAGAACCAAACACGCTACCCCTCCCTTATTATTTTATTCAGGCAGGGTCCCTCACAGAATAAAGTCTTTAAGAGTATTCCCTTACCTGTTTTAACACCACTAGACACATCTACATCTAACTAGGCCCCTCACACCCACTACACCCTTATGGCAAGGAACAAAAGATCTCCGATAAAGAGCCCCTTTAAGGGTGCCCGTCGGGCATTGCAGCGCCGGCCCGATGAGAAACAGGCTCAGACACCTAGCTTACTGGGTGCGTGAGAGCCATAGTTCCGAAAGGAGGAATTCCCCTCCTTGGCTTCCTGTTACACACTGCCTGACTTCACTAGCTATGGCACTTTAATGGTGATCACCACATTACCTAGGAACTTCGTACCCTCTCTTTGTTAAATGTTAATGAATGAAGCCCACTGGGAGGAGGTGGGGAAGACACTAAGGGATAGGCATATTCAAAAGAACAGACCTCCAAAACGTATTACCGTGTAGAAGGTTAGACTGCCAGAAGGTCCCAGAAACACCTGCTATAAGAAGACACAATGAAGGTTTAGAGACACAACATGGCAGCTTTTAAGCGGCTCATGTAGGTACCACTTATCTTACTGAAAACAAAAGGGTGCAATATTCCACTACAGGGATGTCAGGAAAGCGAATGATTGGAACCAGAACAAAGCACAAAGCTGCTTGGCAGAGGTTCAGCAGTGGAAAAAGTGGGTCTGTAACAGGGCCAGCAGTGTTTTTCAATCTTTTTGCAAACTTATGTGCAATAGAGACAGGGTAAGAGATGTACTTTCAATTCCTTTTGTGCTCGATTCGGCCTTGAATTCTTACATGACCCTGCTGGCAACATAACGTAACGCCATTTAAATTGGTTGAATAGTCCTGGCAAGACCTCCTGGGTAGATTTTTAGTTTAAATACATTTTTGTATTTCATATGAAACAATAAAGAGTAAAACATTTGCCACAATGCCCCTCACCCCAAATCAAATCCATTGTCCCACATCATCCAGTTCAATCCCCCCATTACAGTTGGATAAATTGTCTGCGGTTTCAAATAAAACTATGTTAAAGTGTTTTTAAGTCCTGACGCCCCTATACTGCTTGTTCGCTTTAGTACCTAGACCCAGGAAGAGGAAATTGGCTTATAAATTGATGCACTTGATGCTGGTGTTGGCTAGGCGCCGGGTGGCTATAACCTGGATGGGTCAGAGGGCCCCAGAGATTCCCAGGTGGTTGAATGATGTGCGGGAGTGGTCCCTGGCGGAGGAAGCACATATGCAGAGCTGTAGGAGGGATGAAAGGCTGCAGGAAGATCTGTTGGCATGGCACATGCTCTGTGCTGAGATTGGGGTCCTAGATCGCACCTCGCATAGTGAGTCAGAGGGGACGAGTGGAGGACTATTCTCACCGATGGACTCGAGCACAGAGGGGGAAGACGGAGTTCCTCCCGGAGCCGGGGAGGGGGTGCAGTGAGGAGTGGGTACAGGCCTGAATGCTCACAAATGACTGGATGCTGTTTCATATTTTGTAAAGTGTTATTGACGCCTGTGTAACTCAGTGTGACCGCGGTTTGGCCAGCCGTGCCTTAATGAATCTGTCAATGGACATATGTGCAGTTTTGATGCCTCGGGGGGGCGGGGGGGAGGGAGTTGTTCTATGTTTTTTCTGTGAAATGACAAAAATAAAGTTAAAAAACAAAAAAGTGTCTTTAAGTCTACAGTGTGTTTCTTGTTTGCTTGGCAGAGTTCCAGTTTGGTATCTTCTAGGATTTTTAGGGCCCTCAGCCTTCTGGGGAATATGAGTTCTCAAAAGTCTCTGGACAAATAGTTAAACGCATACCCCACTGTTTCTTTAACTCCAGTTCCTTCCTTAGAGTAGTTTGCCAAAATCCACCAAATTCTGGCCATCCAAACCAGTTCCTCTGGAACTCTTCTAGTGCCCCATAGTGATTTTTGTTTTTGTTGTTTTTTTTTGTTTTTTGGAAGACCTTTCTTGTACATAACATTGTTGTCATACATTGTACATTCCGTGTCATGCATGGGCCGGTCAGGCCATGTATAGATAGCAGGGTCCATAATCGAATGACACAGCCATTTAGCCGGTAACCCGGGGGTCCGGCGGCGATATTCAGAAATATACATAGGCAACAGTTTGGCATTCAGCTGTATAAATGTTAGGTCTACATTTTATATTTTATTATGAACATAAACATTGCAGAGTAGGTCAAGCATTAGTGCTGTTGTATTCAGTGCTCAGGTCCCCCCTGAGGATCCGCGCGCTCGTTGTGGATAAACAATGGTGAGGGAGCTGTCCATAGGTGGTAGCTCAGGTGAGTGTGAGTAATGCTGACGCGGGTGTAACAAGATGCGCGATGGTATAGCTCACTGAGGAGTAGAACAAGTGGTGAAGCTAGGCGTGGCATGCACAGAGCCATTGTGTGTACGGAGACCAGGACGTCTGATGACGCGGTGTGCAAGTGATTCTCCCATGATATGAGTAGGAGAGCGCAATGTGGAAGATCGAGGGGCGATGAAAATGTATTGTATGTCCTGGTCATATCTTATCGTAAGTGAGGTACTAGTGTGAGTCTGCATCTAGCTGCTGTCCTTGGGCGCTGTTGCGGCTTGGTAGGCAGCAGGTGGTGTGAGTTCCGTTAGAGGGCCGCTTCTTGTCAGTTTCATGATGCAATGGTTAGTTCCTTCTGCGATAGGGGAGGGGGTCTGGTCGGGAACTTGACCAGTAAGGTAACTAATCCCTATGTCTTAATAACTGTGGGAAGGATAGATTTCCGTGAGTAGGGAAACAGGTGAGATCAGGGGGGGGAGGGGGGAGAGGGGGGGGGAGAGCAGAGATCGTTATGAGTTCCGTTTAGGGGCGGCTGGAGCAGGGTGGGATGCAGCTGGTTGTCTCGTAATGTAGGACATTGGGCACGGGGGGGGCACTCAGTCATGACTTTTGTGGTCGTCCATGTGCGTCTTCGTGGTGGCAACAGGGCTTGTCGCTGGTATGTCTTGAGAAGGTCATCCCAGAGCTGGGCGATGGGGAATTTCCGAAGCCCTGCAGTTTCCTCCCGGAGAAGGACTGTGCTTTCCGCGCGTGCCCAGTTGGTGAAGGAGGTGCACCAGTGTCGGATGTGCGGGGGGGTCGCGGCTTTCCAATGTTTAGTAAGCAGGCGTTTCGCCGTATTGAGACCCATGTCCCAGAAGCGCGCTTGCACTTTGTTGAGTTTCGTGCGTCTATATAAACCCAGGATGTACGCCTCCCAAGTGTGGGGTAGTTGTTCGTCAGCGTCCTGGTTGAGTAGCGCTGCGACGCCGTCCCAGTACGGACGAATATTTGAACAGTGCCACAGCATGTGTAGGAGATCAGCTCCGGGCAGGGAGCAGAGTTGGCAAGTAGCAGTCGTGGTCGCGAAGTATCTGTTAATTTTGTCGGGAGTGAGGTAAGCGTGTTGCACTATGTAAAATTGAATTATTTTAAAACGGGGGTTGCGTGGGATGTATGTCGGTCCAGCCAGGATCATCTCCCATTCTTTGTCGGTCCAGTCCCGTCCTCTGTCTGTCGCCCACTTAGTGCCCCATAGTGATATTGTGAATTGTTTCACTGCCAAGAGTAGATTGGAGATACGTTTTCCTTTTCAGCAAATATGGAGTAAATCTCCTTGGACGGAGGACCACCCCAGGGAAGTAGGTCAACTGGGAGCCTGTTACATCATCAATCATTTTAGGAACAGAATGGCATGAGTTTCAGGCAGGACCAAAGAAAGAGGAAGTAATCCCAGTCTGCCACATTCTCTCCAGCAGTGACATCTCCAAGTGACCCTTATCTAACAATTTAGTAGAACCTGTGACGTATATTCACGAGTGTTTTCCTACTGCCAATATGGTTGGCTAGGGTACCCTCAATCAAGTCAGTGCAAAGTTTATTGTATAGATTACTTAAAATGATGACAATGTAAAACATTTAAAAAAGACATAATATGCAAAATGACAAAAGAGAATGATGATTCCTTGAAAACCCCTGTAAGATAACTAGTGCATAGTGCCCAAAAATTAAAAACTCAGAATATACAAGCAGTTTTAGTTACATTTCGGATAATTGAACTATTTGCAGTCTGTTATAATTGGTCCAATTTGATTTTTTGTTTATAAAAAAAGGAGATAAAAATACCTTACCAAGTCCATCTAAAAAATTGAGAAAATACTTAACAGGTTAAAAAAAAAAAAAAAAAAAAACAATTGCGAAGTGACCAAACTCTTCAATGCCTCGTGTCATGGTACATAGGCTAAGAGTTATCGATTCACGATCGTCTCAATGCTTTGGTGTGAGTTTTTAAGGAAGTCCAGCACATCTTTAAATAATTTGGATATTCTTGCCAATTCAAGGGGCACTATGGTGCTAAAAGTCCAGTTCATTGCCTGATTACATGTTCTTATAACTTTAGTTAAAAAGAGTGGCTTTAATAGAGATCGCCGGGAGTCAAGCAACGTCGGGCAACTACAAAGTAAATGTAAAAAAGTTTCCGATTTGCAGCCACCAAGTCTATACTTAACTATCTTAGAAAGCAGTGGCCAGTTGTATTGTATTGTATTGTATACATTATTTGTAGAGCGCAGCTATCACCCAACGGGTATCTTGGCGCTGTAGTACATGAATCCTCATCAAGCAGTGAGGGGAGAGACAGGCGTAGACTGACATGGCAGCTCCAGCCTATCAGGCTCTGGGAAGCAGCCATGTTTTGATCTTACACTAACATGGCAGTTCCAGCCTATCAGGCTCTGGGAAACAGCCATGTTTTAATCTTCTTTCTAAACTGTAGAAGATCCTGTAGCTGTCTAAGTTCCAGAGGGAGGTTGTTCCAGAGCTTGGCAGCGGCTGAGCTAAATGCCCTGCCTCCTGACTTAGCTCTTTGGATTTTCGGAACTTTCACCAAACAGGCGGTAGCAGTGCGGAGGCAACTATTTGGAGTGTACCATGCAAAGGTCTCTTGAAGAGGTGTGGGTCCAAGGCCATGGAGGGCCTTAAAGACCAGACACAGAGACTTAAACTGGCCTCTCTGCATTATAGGCAACCAATGAAGTTCTGCAAGGGCCAGGGAACCTGACGAGCGTCGTGGTTTCATCAGTGCCAATTTGGCCGCTACATTTTGGACTCTTTGAAGGCGCTCAATCAAGAATTTAGGGGCCTCTAACAGTAGGGAATTACAGTAATCAAGCCTACTCAGAAGGATGCTACCAACGACCAATGCTCTTGCCGCCTGTGGCAACAGCGGGAGGATCTTCTTTAGTGCTCTAATCAGAGAGAAACAGTTCCCCACCACCTTATTTACAAGCGTTTCCATGGTTAAATTCATGTCAAACATCACTCCCAAATTCCGCACTGCTTTAGCCGGAACCAAAGTGGACATGTTAGAAGAGGGCCAGAAATTGTCCAGAAAAGGGGAAGGGATCTTACCCACCACGCAGTATAAGACTTCAGTCTTATCTGAGTTAAATTGAAGTGCATTAGTTCTTAACCAGTGGGCAGTGTCCTGCATGCAGTCATGAAAAGTTGCCAGAGAAATCGACTTGGGGTTAAAGTCTTTAATGTGTAATGCCAGCATCCTTGCTGCCAAGATTTGGGTCAGGCATACTTTCCCTATTGCACAGTGGAGGTAAGCAACGTGGCTGTCATTGTCATATCATACAGCCAGGACTCTTATTGGCTGTGTAGAATTAATGTTTTGCAAGTCTGTGGTCTTTGCGAGTAGTTTAGTTTGTTTTTTCATTATACTTTTTACTGCGGTGTACGTAATTGAAGGGGTATTTAGAACGGTCAGGTCAATTTGCAGAGTTGATGCTGCCCTCATTAAATACATGGACCACGGGTTGTGTTTATATTTGAATATATCTTGAAGAATACATTTCAAGGTACCTGGCAACACCATTGTGCATCTATTAAAGTACTTTAAAAATGAACCCATGTTAGACTATGCTATGCCCACCAGGCCAAATTCAAGTCTCACCAAGGGTCCCCTGATGTAATGGGGCAGTTTGAACACTCTTTTATACGTTTTTAGGTGTAGTTTTTCAATAGTTTTGGTGAGTTGAGCCGGAATGCCTTGCTTCCATAGATAAATGCAGAAGGTAGTACGGCCCTAAGCACTTTTTCTAATTGGGGCTGAGGAGGGGCTTTCAAGGGCTGTATGTAATTGGCAAAGTCTAGTAACTATTAACGCTGCCTTATCCTTTAAATGGCGCTTGTGCATTGTTGGTGCGCCATTCGCAGAGAACCAAGTGCCCAAATAATTATTAGATTTAGCTCCTGAGACTTTTAGAGGACCCAGAGACCTGTGACTACTTGTTTGTTTTAGCGTCCTTCCGAAGGATAACACCTTTGTTTTGGATTCATTTACTATCATCTTGTTTGCACTATTATACGAATAAAGTTAATTTAGTGCTCTCTGGGGTCCTATTTTTGAATTATCAAGCAGGACAAGGTCATCCGCGTATTGCAATATTGTGATCTTGGTATTGCCTATTTTGGGGGGGATTAAGTTGGCGTTAAGTGCCCGGGACTTGTCCGCCGTGTATAAATTAAACAACATTGGAGTGAGAACACACCCTTGCTTTAGCCCTTGATTCGTGTTGATCTTCCTAGTTAGCACAGTATCTGACAGCTTGACCTGCACCCAAGTTGATGTATACAATGGCGTTAAGAAGACCACTAGGAATACCCCACATCTGGAGTTTTCTCTATAGAATACCTCTGTCCACCAGATCGAATGCAGATGAGTAGTCCACGAAGCATGCGTTGAGAGCTGTTGTCGCCTGGCTTTTTGCCTGGTGGACATGATAGGATAGGGTGATTATATGATCCAGTGAGGAGGAATTGGGTCTGAAACAGGTATGACAAAAAGGAATTCTTGCATTTGTTGTTGCCCAAGTCTCTAGCTAGTTTAAGAGTGCAGCTGCATAGATCTTGGCCTCAATTTCCAATAAGGCTATCAGGCGGTAGTTGGTGGGGTTTTGTCTGTCGCTCTTTTAAAAAATTGTACACAAAATAGAGTATCTCCAGCTGTCTGGCACTTGATGGAGAGAACTTGGCCACAGTGCCAAGTCTTATTTAAACAGATGGGCCGGGAGACCATTTGGGCCAGGTGCTCCTGCAGATCTGGTTTTACTTAGTGCTTTTTGAATACTGTTGGTCATAAATATGGACACACAGCCTACTGAATCATCAGTGAGGTCGGAGTGTTCGAGCGGGAAGGCTCCTGGTTGATCGACTACGCAAGGCTTTTTTACATGCAGAGACCACGTGGCTTCAGTGATGGAGTTATTCTTTATTACTTCCTGGCTTGTTTTGTTTTTAATGTGCCTCCATAGGTCGGCCTGATTATGCTTCCACATAATTGAGCATACGAACCCTCAATCCCCAGATTATTATATCTTGCCTTCTGTCATAATCTAGCTTAATAGCAAGCACTTGCGCCCTGGCATCTTGCAAGAAGAGTCTGCCGCCCGGGTCAAGTTTGGAGCTGGTATAACTTTACGACAACTATCTTCCCTCCATCATGGCAAAGAAGGTACTTTTCAAATAGGGTAACCTCCCTTGTAGCTGCCTTTTTCATGATGTGACCATACGACCCAGTGCCACACTTCCACAAATAGTGGAAGTAATCAGTTACTTCCAGTCCATTTTCACTTTAAGTAGCTCAACGCTCCCATCAGTCCGCCTTCAAATATAACTTAACATTCTACATGCCAGTTATAGTTCTATGATATGCACTCCTTAATATGTTTCCAAATATTATTAATGATGGCAGGGCCTCACAGTACAGCTTCCTTTCCTTGGAAGGGGAGGGCGGGGGGTGAGGATATCTTTAGCACACAGGACAATGGCCATTGAACAGAAACGGTTTGGGGACACGGAGAGATGTCCAATTCATGTCACGGAGGATGTGATCAAGATATTCACAGCTTCTTTGGGTAGCTCAAAAATTCGACTAATCTCTACCAAAAGACGGTCTATATCTCCAACCATTTAAGAGGCCTAGGTTTTCCAGATGGGCTTTTCCCGGACCAGGGAGCACTGCCGTCCCTCCGTGGATATGTTGTGCCTTGTCTGAACCACTGTCCCTGACCACGTTCAGTAACCCCCCAACACAGTGGGATCTGCAACCCACTCCAAACAGAGGCCTAGTGTTTGAAGCAGTAAGTGCTCCAGTCTCTGGTGTAGAAGGTAGATTGAAGGGAACGATGGGGGGTTTCCTATGAGAGTATCCCTAACTGCCACCAATCTGCCCTCCTTATCATTCTGGTCTTCTTTAATGTTAAGGGCACTTCCCTTTCTTAGAAGGGAACCCACTCCTGCCGTCTTACTTCCAGGTGAATAGAAAACAGGAATGGGGAAGGCGCTAGTGCAGACTAGAGCCTGCCCACAGGGGAATAGATGGGTCTCTTGTGATAGGGCCACATCTGTGTTCAGAAGATTTGCTT
Source organism: Lissotriton vulgaris (assembly GCF_964263255.1). NCBI lineage: Eukaryota > Metazoa > Chordata > Amphibia > Caudata > Salamandridae > Lissotriton > Lissotriton vulgaris. The sequence continues at coordinate 1,228,414 of NC_141699.1, forward strand.
CAAGGAGAAGGTATTTCCTCTTTGCAGAGTTGTATAACCTGCTGACATTATGTGTCTCAACTGGCAGTTGCATTATAGGAGTATGTAGATAAATCATAAGTGACTAAGAAATAAGTCCACAGCAAGTATCTAGGGATATGGGTCATGCCTGGAAGTGTGAAGCAGTTTCCCGATAGAGGGTTTTTCAAAATTAACATGAAGCGTCAACCTCAATGAGAATGACCTGTAAATAATAATACAGTAGTTCCTACTTTGAGAATCCTGGATATAAGAAGTCTCAGGAGGAATCATCCTAAAGATGGTACTTCGAACCTCAGTGTGGAAGAACAATGGAAAAGGGGTAAAGTAGAATATGCTAGTGCTTGTCGAGCAATGGGGCTTCCCCACTATGCGAGGGTAACAATGACGGAATATACCATCATATCAACAAGCAGATCAAGAGTTAGCGTTTTTAAGATGGGCAATAGTAGCCTTCCGACCCTCTAGTATTTCTACACTACTTATCATCGTCTTCAGTATTTATTATTGTCTTGTACATTTGTGCAGGATCTTAAACCATTCAGGACTCTTGGAGGACAGGAAGGTATGTCTCTTGGCACCCCTCCACGTCATCTCGGTGGATATGAGCCCAGAATCAAGCAGATCTCTGATACGGAAGCGTTGACTCTACTTGCTGCGAATTCCTTTGCTTTGTAGAAAGGATGTGAATTATGAATGGATGGAATGCTCTCCTTCTGGTGAAGTGTTAAGAGAGAAAGATCTTGGAACATTTGCTTTTCGATGTAGTTGTAGGATACTTTGCCTCCAGACTCGACCGACTCCATAACTATTTAGCTTCAAACTGGTGTAGGCAGCTAGTATGGGACCTGTTCCTCTGGCGAACCCCCTGTGTTCTCTATTGATTCAAAGAGGATCCTCTTCTGGATTTTCGAGGATAAAATCCGGCAGGCTCTGGAAGTAGGCCTTGACATCTCTTCCTTCTCTCTCTTTAGGGACACCTCCGATGTGGAATTTACATTGGTGCAGTTCTCCAGGTCTTCTGGATTTTCCTTGAGGATGATCATTTGGTTGTTGATTTGCAGAAAATCGGCTCTGTAGTTTTCCATGTCCAATGTGTTTTTAGCCTAAATGCATTCTAGTGGGTATACTCAGCCACAGAGGTCAGCTATCTCTGTCTATACTTCTTTTACACCCTGCTTCAGCTCTGCATGTATTCTAGTGATTTCAGTTTAAATGTCTAGTAAATTTCATCATGAACGATTTTGTGACTGTTGCATCCGGCTCAGTGTCCTAGGCCATTGGCCGGCTGAGGTCAGTTTCATGCTGTTTGGTTTGGTGGTGAGGAAGCTCTATTATTTTGCTGGGATTTTTCTGTGGTAAATCTTTGATTGTCTCTTAATATTTATTTCTGACTACAGCTATGGTGTAACCTTCGTAGTTTGCCGCTGAGAGGATTGGAGCTACACCATATCGAGGCCTCCAAGCGGAGTGTGTACGTTAGGGGCACAATGCTGGGAAAAGTGCATCTTAAGCACCTGGCACCTTGGTCATTCTGCACCAAATGATAAGACTGCCAATCAAGTAATCCTAATGGCATGGGTACAACAGGGGTGGGGGAATCATATCTCCCGACGCCCGAACCAAGAAGATTGTTATAATGGGCAAGAAGATTTAATGTCTATTTTGTCCGATGGACAAGTAGACATTAAATCACTAAAAAATATACAAGCTGAGGGCACTCTGGAGGTCACAGCCTATTCGAAATACATTCGGAAAGCCTTTAGAGGCCTCTGAGAGGCTAGAAGCCCGTGACTGGGCTCTCGCCAGTGATTGGCTGGGGGAGTCTTGAGTCAAAAGTCAGCTCCACACTGGTGCTGCCCGCCTGCTTAACCCAGCTGCTGAACATGCAAGGGTGGGCGAAGAGGTAGGAAACACGTTTTTTGCTGCCAGGTTCCAGTTCCTTGGGCCGGGAAGCCTTGCGGTCTCTCTGCCGCTGTTTGCTGCGTGCCTTGATTCCCCCTTGTTCACTGGTATCCGTCCAGGGCAGGCCACTCGTCTTTGGTGTGCTTTGGCACACTTCCTGGAATCGGGAGCGGCAGGTTTCTGTCTCAGACACACTGTATGCTCCCCACAGTGGTGTAAACATTTGCCTCCACAGTGCGGGGGGGGGTGGGGGGGGGGGGGGGACCGGTCCTCCCCTGACTTAATTACTTTTCATTACGCCACTGGCTCCCCCGACGGGTGAGTCAGTCTGATAATAGTTTATGCAGCGGTCACAGCGTTAAGAAAATGACGTGAACTGTGATGCTGCATGTTATGGGCTGGGTTCAGTGAGCATGGGGGCAGGGTCAAATGAATGGCATGTTAAACAAGCATTAGAAATGCAATCGGGCTCGGATTTATTTGAGTTTGAGCTAATGGCATTGTAAATGCCAATGTATTGTTGCTATGTGTTATGGAGTGTGTTCATGTGGTGTGTACTACCAGTGATCTCCTTGTGAGTGTGAGAATATTGCACCGTTACTGCCTGTGATGTCCTTCTTGTGAGTGTGAGAAGCTTGCACCTCTGCTGCCTGTGGTCTCCTTGTGAGTGTAAGAAGCTTGCACTGCTGCTGCCTGTGATGTCGTTCTTGTGAGTGGGAGAAGATTGCACCTCAGCTGCCTGTGGTCTCCTTGTGAGTGTAAGAAGCTTGCACAGCTGCTGCCTGCGATGTCCTACTCACTACTCTACTCACTACTCTGCACTCACTACTCACTACTCACTACTCTGTACTCACTACTCACTACTCTGTACTCACTACTCTGTACTCTGTACTCACTACTCTGTACTCACTACTCTGTACTCTGTACTCACTACTCTGTACTCACTACTCTGTACTCACTACTCTGTACTCTGTACTCACTACTCTGTACTCACTACTCTGTACTCACTACTCTGTACTCACTACTCACTACTCTGTACTCACTACTCACTACTCTACTCACTACTCACTACTCTACTCACTACTCACTACTCTGCACTCACTACTCACTACTCTACTCACTACTCACTACTCTGCACTCACTACTCTCTACTCACTACTCTCTACTCACTACTCTACTCACTACTCTGCACCCACTACTCACTACTCTGCTCACTACTCACTACTCTACTCACTACTCTACTCACTACTCTACTCACTACTCTACTCACTACTCTGCACTCACTACTCACTACTCTGCTCACTACTCTGCTCACTACTCACTACTCTACTCACTACTCTACTCACTACTCTACTCACTACTCTGCACTCACTACTCAACTCTCTACTCACTACTCTACTCACTACTCACTACTCACTACTCTACTCACTACTCACTACTCTACTCACTACTCACTACTCACTACTCTGCACTCACTACTCACTACTCTACTCACTACTCTACTCACTACTCTGCACTCACTACTCACTACTCTACTCACTACTCTACTCACTACTCTGCACCCACTACTCACTACTCTGCTCACTACTCACTACTCTACTCACTACTCACTACTCTACTCACTACTCTGCACCCACTACTCACTACTCTGCTCACTACTCTACTCACTACTCTACTCACTACTCTACTCACTACTCTACTCACTACTCTACTCTACTCACTACTCTGCACTCACTACTCACTACTCTACTCACTACTCACTACTCACTACTCTGCACTCACTCTCTACTCACTACTCTCTACTCACTACTCTGCACCCACTACTCACTACTCTGCTCACTACTCACTACTCTACTCACTACTCACTACTCTACTCACTACTCTGCACTCACTACTCTACTCACTACTCACTACTCTACTCACTACTCTGCACTCACTACTCTACTCACTACTCACTACTCTACTCACTACTCTGCACTCACTACTCACTACTCTACTCACTACTCACTACTCACTACTCTACTCACTACTCTGCACTCACTACTCACTACTCTACTCACTACTCTACTCACTACTCTGTACTCACTACTCACTACTCTACTCATTACTCTACTCACTACTCTGCACTCACTACTCACTACTCTACTCACTACTCTGCACCCACTACTCACTACTCTGCTCACTACTCACTACTCTACTCACTACTCTGCACCCACTACTCACTACTCTGCTCACTACTCACTACTCTACTCACTACTCTGCACTCACTACTCTACTCACTACTCACTACTCTACTCACTACTCTGCACTCACTACTCACTACTCTACTCACTACTCACTACTCTACTCACTACTCTGCACTCACTACTCACTACTCTACTCACTACTCTACTCACTACTCTGTACTCACTACTCACTACTCTACTCATTACTCTACTCACTACTCTGCACTCACTACTCACTACTCTACTCACTACTCTGCACCCACTACTCACTACTCTGCTCACTACTCACTACTCTACTCACTACTCTGCACCCACTACTCACTACTCTGCTCACTACTCACTACTCTACTCACTACTCTACTCACTACTCTACTCTACTCACTACTCTGCACTCACTACTCTACTCATTACTCTACTCACTACTCTGCACTCACTACTCACTACTCTACTCACTACTCTGCACCCACTACTCACTACTCTGCTCACTACTCACTACTCTACTCACTACTCTGCACCCACTACTCACTACTCTGCTCACTACTCACTACTCTACTCACTACTCACTACTCTACTCACTACTCTACTCACTACTCTGTACTCACTACTCACTACTCTACTCATTACTCTACTCACTACTCTGCACTCACTACTCACTACTCTACTCACTACTCTACTCACTACTCTACTCTACTCACTACTCTGCACTCACTACTCACTACTCTACTCACTACTCACTACTCACTACTCTGCACTCACTACTCTCTACTCACTACTCTCTACTCACTACTCTGCACCCACTACTCACTACTCTGCTCACTACTCACTACTCTACTCACTACTCACTACTCACTACTCTACTCACTACTCTGCACTCACTACTCTACTCACTACTCACTACTCTGCACTCACTACTCTACTCACTACTCACTACTCTACTCACTACTCTGCACTCACTACTCACTACTCTACTCACTACTCACTACTCTACTCACTACTCTACTCACTACTCTGCACTCACTACTCTACTCTCTACTCACTACTCTGCTCACTACTCTGCTCACTACTCTACTCACTACTCTACTCACTACTCTACTCACTACTCTGCACTCAATACTCACTACTCTACTCTGCTCTCACTACTCTACTCTGCACTCACTACTCTACTCACTACTCTACTCACTACTCTACTCACTACTCTGCACTCACTACTCACTACTCTACTCACTACTCTACTCACTACTCTACTCACTACTCTGTACTCACTACTCACTACTCTACTCACTACTCTGCACTCACTACTCTACTCTCTACTCACTACTCTGCTCACTACTCTACTCACTACTCTACTCACTACTCTGCACTCAATACTCACTACTCTACTCTGCTCTCACTACTCTACTCTGCACTCACTACTCACTACTCTGCACTCACTACTCTACTCACTACTCTACTCACTACTCTACTCACTACTCTACTCACTACTCTACTCACTACTCTACTCACTACTCTGGTGGTGTTAGTACTGTTAGTACTGATGGTGGTAGTACTGGTAGTAGTGGTGGTGGTTGTGGTACTGCTAGTACTGGTAGTGGTAGTACTGGTAGTGGTAGTACTGGTAGTGGTAGTACTGGTAGTGGTAGTACTGGTGGTGGTGGTACTGGTAGTACTGGTGGTGGTGGTAGTACTGGTAGCTGTAGTAGTGGTAGTACTGGTGGTGGTAGTACTGGTAGTATTGCTGGTGGTAGTACTGGTATTACTGGTGGTAGTGGTAGTGGTAGTACTGGTGGTGGTGGTAGTGGTAGTACTGGTGGCTGTAGTAGTGGTAGTACTGGTGGCTGTAGTAGTGGTAGTACTGGTGGTGGTAGAAATGGTAGTACTGATGGTGGTAGTACTGGTGGTGGTGGTGGTACTGGTAGTGGTAGTACTGGTGGTGGTGTTACTGGTAGTACTGGTGGTGGTGGTGGTGGTACTGGTAGTGGTAGTAGTGGTAGTACTGGAGGTGGTGGTACTGGAGTGGTAGTACTGTTGGTGGTAGTACTGCTGGTGGTAGTACTGGTAGTGGTGGTACTGGTGGTGGTGGTACTGGTGGTGGTGGTACTGGTGGTGGTGGTACTGGTGGTGGTGGTACTGGTAGTGGTAGTACTGGTGGTGGTACCGGTAGTGGTAGTGCTAGTGGTGGTGGTACTGCTGCCCGTAGTACTGGTAGTGGTAGTACTGTTGGTGGTGGTACTGGTGGTGGTAGTACTGGTGGTGGTAGTGGTACTGGTATTGGTAGTACTGGTAGTGGTAGTACTGGTGGTCGTGGTAGTGGTAGTACTGGTGGTGGTGGTAGTGGTAGTACTGGTGGCTGTAGTAGTGGTAGTACTGGTGGCTGTAGTAGTGGTAGTACTGGTGGTGGTAGAAATGGTAGTACTGATGTTGGTAGAAATGGTAGTACTGATGGTGGTAGTACTGGAAGTACTGGTGGTGGTACTGGTAGTACTGGTGGTGGTGTTACTGGTAGTACTGGTGGTGGTGGTGGTACTGGTAGTACTGGTGGTGGTGGTGGTACTGGTAGTGGTAGTAGTGGTAGTACTGGAGGTGGTGGTACTGGTAGTGGTAGTACTGTTGGTGGTAGTACTGCTGGTGGTAGTACTGGTAGTGGTGGTACTGGTGGTGGTGGTACTGGTGGTGGTGGTACTGGTGGTGGTGGTAGTGGTAGTACTGGTGGTGGTGCCGGTAGTGGTAGTGCTAGTGGTGGTGGTACTGCTGCCCGTAGTACTGGTAGTGGTAGTACTGGTGGTGGTGGTACTAGTGGTGGTACTACTGGTGGTGGTAGTGGTACTGGTATTGGTAGTACTGGTAGTGGTAGTACTGGTGGTCGTGGTACTGTTAGTACTGGTGGTGGTGGTAGTTGTAGTACTGGTGGCTGTAGTACTGGTAGTACTGGCGGTGTTGGTGATACTGGTAGTGGTAGTACTGGTGGTGGTGGTACTGGTGCTGGTGGTGGTACTGGTAGTGGTAGTACTGGTGGTGGTACCGGTAGTGGTAGTGCTAGTGGTGGTGGTACTGCTGCCTGTAGTACTGGTAGTGGTGGTGGTGGTGGTAGTGGTGTTGGTGGTACTGGTGGTACTGGTGGTGGTAGTACTGGTGGTGGTAGTACTGGTGGTCGTGGTAGTGGTAGTACTGGTGGTGGTGGTAGTGGTAGTACTGGTGGCTGTAGTAGTGGTAGTACTGGTGGCTGTAGTAGTGGTAGTACTGGTGGCTGTAGTAGTGGTAGTACTGTTGGGGGTAGAAATGGTAGTACTGATGGTGGTAGTACTGGAAGTACTGGTGGTGGTGGTGGTACTGGTAGTAATGGTGGTGGTGTTACTGGTAGTACTGGTGGTGGTGGTGGTACTGGTAGTGGTAGTAGTGGTAGTACTGGAGGTGGTGGTAGTGGTAGTACTGTTGGTGGTAGTACTGCTGGTGGTAGTACTGGTAGTGGTGGTACTGGTGGTGGTGGTAGTGGTAGTACTGGAGGTGGTACCGCTAGTGGTAGTGCTAGTGGTGGTGGTACTGCTGCCCGTAGTACTGGTAGTGGTAGTACTGGTGGTGGTGGTACTAGTGGTGGTAGTACTGGTGGTGGTAGTGGTACTGGTATTGGTAGTACTGGTAGTGGTAGTACTGGTGGTCGTGGTACTGTTAGTACTGGTGGTGGTGGTAGTTGTAGTACTGGTGGCTGTAGTACTGGTAGTGTTGGTGGTACTGGTAGTGGTAGTACTGGTGGTGGTGGTACTGGTGCTGGTGGTGGTACTGGTAGTGGTAGTACTGGTGGTGGTACCGGTAGTGGTAGTGCTAGTGGTGGTGGTACTGCTGCCCGTAGTACTGGTAGTGGTAGTACTGGTGGTGGTGGTGGTACTGGTGGTGGTGGTACTGGTGGTGGTAGTACTGGTGGTGGTAGTACTGGTGGTGGAAGTGGTACTGGTATTGGTAGTACTGGTAGTGGTAGTACTAGTGGTCGTGGTACTGTTAGTACTGGTGGTGGTGGTAGTTGTAGTACTGGTGGCTGTAGTACTGGTAGTACTGGGGGTGGTGGTAGTACTGGTGGTGGTACTGGTGGTGGTGGTAGTGGTAATGGTAATGGTAGTACTGGTAGTGGTAGTACTGGTGGTGGTGGTACTGGTAGTACTGGTGGTGGTGTTAGTGGTGGTCGTGGTACTGTTAGTACTGGTGGTGGTGGTAGTGGTAGTACTGGTGGCTGTAGTACTGGTAGTACTGCTGGTGGTGGTGCATGTATCAATGAGTCTAATTTTTCCTAATGAAATAGCCATTGGCATTACGTGAGACACACAACACATTTGTGAATTCCCATTGTAACAGCGGGAAGGCTCTGTTTTCCATGATTATTGCATATTCGCGTTTTTTCCACAAACGTTACAATAATGATGACTGCATGTTAACTCTGCGAGTCAGGCTCGACAGCACGTGTCACGAAGGTCACTTTTAACTCTCATCATTTATTCAACCAGTAGTCTGCATGTCAGCACTTATTAAAATTCGGAAAACAAAGCTTACAGAACCAGAATCCAAATGTTTTATAATAAAACGCCTTCAAACGCCGTTTTTTAAACCACAGACAAAAATAGTGCAGCGCAGCGTGCGAGGAAAAGAAGCCCTTTGGAAATGAGAGTATTCAGGAAACACAAGAACTACAGTGTGGACGAGCATGTATGAGTCATCTTCTGTGAGCCTCGAGATCATCTGGATTGCATTACACGGGCACTCTGACAGGAGCTCCTAATTAAGATTAATCACTCTGCTGTGCTCGTTCGCGCACAGAAAATGCCATACAACTGCAATAAATGACGGACGAAAACTACATATAGCCTCTCACGTCAAGGCTACTAAATAGACACCACAGCGAAGACGAATCACTAGGCAGATGCCATTAAAAACGCGGCGCGCACTAAAGAATGCAGAAGCCGGACCCCTTTCAGAATCGAACACTAAAGAGCTCGGAAGCTCCGCCCCCCACTACGTGGGTTGACGGAGGCCCGAGCCCTAAAAATTTACAATATAGTGGGAAGGAGACAGACGATCAATACGGCCCCTGTTACAGTGTAACAATGGAACCAGTACAGCGTTGATCCTGAGTGAAACACGATGAAAAGAAGTTCACTATATAGAGATATTGATATTGATCTTAACTTTGTCTCTGCTTTTATGGAGGACGAGAAAACAATCATACTTTAAACACCTGGCAGGATTTCAGAAAATGCTGCCTTGCAAGATTATGCATGCGCTGTAAATATAAACATTTTTTAAAAACCATCTTTTTTCCTGTGGTTATGCAAATAAAGTAACATATGAATAAAAGAACGACCACATAATGCAGCAGACAGAAGGCATCTTTGTAATTCAGGCAATGCTGTGTGCAGCGTATTTCACACTGTTCGCTCTTGCCATCGAAACGTCGCAACCAGCCGACTGGACTACGGCAACGCCCTCTACGCCGGTACCACCGCCAAGCTCCAGAAGAGACTCCAGCGGATCCAGAACGCCTCAGCCAGACTCATCCTCGACATCCCACGAACCAGCCACATCTCCGGACATCTGAGAGACCTTCACTGGCTCCCCGTCAACAAAAGAATCACCTTCCGCCTCCTCACCCACGTACACAAAGCCCTACACGACCAAGGCCCGAGCTACCTCAACAGCCGAGTCAACTTCTACGCTCCCAAACGCCACCTCCGATCAGCCAACCACGCCCTCGCCGCCGTCCCCCGCATCCGAAGAGCGACTACAGGAGGAAGGTCCTTCTCCTACCTGGCCGCCAAGACCTGGAACTCCCTCCCTCCCGACCTGCGCCTGACCCAAGACCACCTCTCCTTCAGGAAGAAGCTGAAGACCTGGCTGTTCGAGCAGTAGCGGCACCCCCCCCCCCCCCCCTCCCCAGCGCCTTGAGACCCTACGGGTATGTAGCGCGCTTTATAAGTGTCACTGATTGATTGATTGATTGAGCCACTGTAATGAAGAGACAGGAAAGGTCTAAACTATGCGGCAGTGTTGACTAAATTATGTGGCCACAAAATGAGAATTATATAGCATAATGCAGCACATTTTTTAAAAGGATTACTTCATTATTTTCTCATCTGTCCACGTTAACACTGTCTATATAAATGTTTTGCCTCATTACTTTCAGATGAGCTCCCAAATACAGCAATAAGCAATGTAAAAGTGACCAGTCACTACTTGCGATGGGCTTCCCACTGAGCGGCAGGATGTGTCCCCACCTTTTTAGTAACGTTTGATCTGTTTGAGCTAGAATCAACATTTTTGGTTAAATTTGCAGTTTATGTGGCATGTGATGAATTATATTTCAAATGATGTGGAAAATGGACCCAGCTGTATAACCTCATAATTAGAGTGGCTCTGTATACGAGTCACAGACATACACAGGATCTACCATCAGTGGGGGATCATCTGTCATTTGCTACAATATAAAATGGCAAAAATTGCAGAAGCAAACTCAATATAAAACAGAAATTATTGAAATATAAATGTATAGGTCTCACAATCACGTTTTATTGACAACTGCTTGGAATTATACAATATTCCCACCTCAGAATTTTATGCAAACACTGTAGTTCGTTGCTCAGTTACGTTAATTCTCGTCCTATGTAGACATAAAGGTTTGTTTTTCTATCACTACATGTTTTTCCGGTGTGCCTGTCTTAGAGCATTCTTTATGCATGTGCCCATTTTAAAATATCTAAGCATCATCCCTTAGACCCTTGGAATGCTCAGCTTTTGAAAGAAACAAACTGATTTAAAAAAGTTGCTGGAACGTTAAAACTGTACATTTCACCTGGCTTCCCACAACTCCCATGTCAGCATCCAGCAACAGAATTACACGATTTCCCAGAAGATAACAGACATCTGGGTAGGCAGTGGGGGCTGGGGACATTGGAAGGAGAGAGACTAGTGGCAGAGAACTCGGATTTTAAAGAAAAGAGTGACTACTTTACAAATCTCAGTGAGAAAAACTTGCACACCTATTGCTGAGCTGCACGTCTGGAGCTGCACGTCTGTTTGGGAAGCTTACTCTGCTGGTGCCATTACTATACCAGTACTGTGAACAAGAGAACCCTGTACTGCTACGTCCAGTGCTCCATATACTTCTGTGAGAGAAGAATGTGGAGATGTAGCAGTGAATACCCATTAATATAATCACACCACACCTGCCCAGCAGTGTAAAAGGAGAGATTGATTTAATTGCCCATTCCTTCCTCTTGTGTATTCTTTAGTTGTGGATACTGTCGCACTGAATCACAGCACCTCTGCTATGTAATGTTTGCTGCCCCATGAACAGTTCATAAGCTCTGCCAAGAAGTGCAGTTTTTTCTATCCACACATTTTATCAGCGCATCACATGGGAGTATTTTTGAAACTGGCAAAATACGAGTTGGCGCTAGGATGGAGAACACCCTTCTGTCTTACAGGTTCATATTCTAACACACACTCTGTGCCAAAGACGTTCAAGAAATGTAGTCAATTACTAGTCTGCATATCTACCTTTAGGTACTAATTCTCAACATTTTAAAATCTGTCACATGAATACTGGTTGATAATTGGGTGCAGTCCACGCTGATGCATCTGCACACATGCTGTACAACCAGCCTGTACAACACTTGCATTTAAGGGTAGATGACCGTGCATTGAATAATTGGACTTGCATTGGATACATATATTGGACAGTATGTTGCACTGATTGCAGTGAAGCTTCTCTCCGTGCAGATCTACTTTAGTTAGTTATGGAGTAGGTAGGGCAAGCAGATATCTTCACAGGGCAAGTAGATTTCTGTGACATTTTGTCCCTTGGCCAAGTAGATTTTTCAAAAATTTCCACACCCCTGTACAAGATTTTATTTCTTTGTGATTGGTAAACAGGAGAAGTCAGCAAGGGAGTGCTATTTAGCTGGAAAAGTAGGGGCAAGAAGGCAATCATGGAAGACTCTTTATAGCAAGGTGGGAGGTGGTGGAGTCAAGGAACACCATGATAGAGGTAAGAGGAGAGCCAGAAATATGTATTCAGATATAAACACTTCCAACAAGTGTGGTCCATCATGCTGAATACCATGGAGTAATCAAGAAGGATGAGGATAGAATAAAGGTGTTGCAAAGGGCTAGCCCAATAACACTGGAAACAGGAGGGAGGACTGCTGTAGATGAGGTAGCTAGTGAGGGACAGCAGGACTATACTTTGTAGACCTGTGCCTCATTTTACCCTTAATACACTTCCTGCGCCATGTCATACACATTCAAAACAGCAGTTCCTGTGCAATGAAGGCAATTTTCCATCAACTCCAGGCAATGCCTCTTTCTCTGGCTGCTAACTTTTGTATCTCCAAGTTATCTATTCTCTTTCAGATAGAGACAAAATATTATTTATTTTGTGACTGGAGAGAAATGTGTCCAGACTACTGAATGGTCAAAACAGTGCCGTCATGAATAAGGACTGCACCATACCCAAGTCTCTATGTTGCCCTTGTTGGAAACACAACAAAATTAATAAAAATAATTACCATTTTCACAGCTCTTCAGTTCCACAAGATAAGTCTACGATTAACAGGTACATCATATGTGGCTGTCATTTACATTTATGGCTGTTGCATTTTAATCACAGCCCCATATTGATTCTCTTTGAGGGCTGTGAAGGCATGCTAGTCTTAAAACTGGTTATTGTCAAACAGGCATACTTCGCGATTAGAAAATGTGCAGTCTAAGAGGTTGTATCACTAAGGACATTCAGATACATTGCAACTGATGAACCAGTTAAGGATCAAGAGATTATCTTCTGACTCCAGGAGAAAAGCATCTAAAGCACACTACATTTAAAGAGCTTTCCGGGCTTGGTCAGCTGCAATTCGAACACACAAAGGGAACCCAAGAGCAAACATCCATTCAACATGGGTTAACTGATGAGTGAGTGTTTAAACCTCTCATTAAGGCTTTTGAAACATGATCAGAAAACTTTCTGTGAGGCACAAGTGTTTTTAAGAAGACATGAAGGAATGAATGAATACGATCATATATTGTACTAGGTGTACTAAGTGTGCAGTAGCTGCATAGACTGAATGAGGACAACTGGATTGCAGAGTTAAGAACTTAAGTAAGCTTTGAATAAACTGCAGGATTATTTTGAGATTGTCATCTGGATATCAAGGTATGGTGAAAACAAAGGATATCACAGGAGAAAAGACACGATGAAGATGCAGTTAGCAGTCATAAGATCTAATCTGCTGTCATCACATTCTCACTATCAATACGTTAAGTCGCCACAACAGACACGAAAGACCAAAGACACTATTCTCAACAGGATGGAGATATTAACCTTCAGCAGTGTGTAGTTATACACAGGTCTGTGCACAGGTTGCCATACCTTTGATCATTTCACCCCGATATCTCTGCAGGATTCTCCCTCAGCATCTTCTTTTTTTCCCCTGGGAACTAGACCAAGTAGCTTGGAACGTCTGCCTTCACCTGTGGCACATATGAATGTAAACACTTTAAGAAGCTCTCGTGTCTCTCCCAGGTCCTTCTTTCACTAGTTCTTTGCTTTTTTAATTTCTTCTATCTTTTAATTTTCCCTGCCCCACTCCTCCATGATCTACACTTCTCTATCTGCACCCTAATACTCCTCTAACTGCCCTGCCTCTTCTCTCATTTCGGTTCTCTATTGCTTTTTATTCCCCTGCCCGGCTTCATCCTGTTCATGCAATCCCTAATTTGGGTCTAGTGGCATTGCTCAGACTCCCATCAGTCGCTTAAGGCTTAGGGTGCTCAAGTGAGCCAAGCTATAGTCCGCTTAATCCACATCCACCATGTCCCTTCCTGGCCTTGCGGGTGGGTGGGTGGTCTAAGGTATGCACGTTTGTGATCCCAGACTTAACCCAAACAGGGATGGGCTTACCAAGGTTTACAAGTCACCCTTTTCTCTTTCTCCCATGTCCCCATATTCCTGGAGGAGTTTATGTTGGTGCCTGTCCTTCTTCCTTAACGGAGCTATGTGCACTCCGGTTCTGGGCCTTGCTGTTCAACTATAACGGATATACGATTATCACATATTCACAAACATCTAGAGTCATATTGGATCAACAGACATCTTATCTGACTAGTGGTAACTCACCACATGCTAGTTGTATGACTTTTACTGTCATATTTCGCTCAACTACCCAGGTGCCCACTGGTTCGAGGCCAGTAGTTCAAGGTAAAGGGTCCCTTTGTGTTGGCACGGTCAGGTTTGATCGTATTTGTAACCCGAAGGGCCTTACTCTAGCAACATTACATCACACTCCATCCAAGTAGAACTGAAAACTTGTCTCGTTCAAGAACATACTGTTGGGTCTTGGCTTCCTGGGATGTGGGTGGAATCCGGGAATATAATCCGGAGAGTTGGAATGTGGAAGGGGGATTTTCAGGTTGGCTGTTGCCGCCTGGGGCTCGGTGCTGCTGGAAATAAAATGGATTTGCTCCCTACCTGATGCTGGTCTTCCTTTATGTGTGGCACCATGGGGCACTCGGTTCAGTTCTGCAGGAGTTCAGTTCAGTGGCCAGTAGCCCTTCGTGCGCGGTCAGCTCTGGGTGACACGCTCCGTAGCTGACAGCGCACGAAGGGATGGGTGATCGCTTTGCTGAGGATTCGTCGTGGGACCTTCGTTGCTGTGGGAATTTCGTTGGTTCCCCATCCTAATAAACAGACATGCATGTGCGGCAGTGGATGGCCATATTGAAAGTATAGTGCACAAAGTCAAATGTCATTGCGGTTCATTCTGTGGCCATTTTAGGTATGTTCTGGTTAAGTCTGCAGCCATTTCAAGTGTGATGAATCACAAAATAAACAGACTCTTTGTTTAAGTATCGTGTATGTGCCATTTTGACAGCGTATTTGCTTGGTTTGCGCCTATTAAGCGTGAATCTATGGTGTAGTGCACGTCACTGCGTTACAATCATTACTAACCGAGGGAAAGTAAAGCACAAGCTCTAATTCTTCAAGAGAGCTACAGACACCGGCGACCACCTTGAAAAAGAGTATTGCGATGGTTGGCAAAAAGTTTGATAACATAACATGACAAGTGTATTTGTAAGGCACACGTTCACCCCTAACGGGGTATCTTGGCGCTGAATAACAGATGTTTATTGTTACCCAACTCAATGGTACTCATTTTATCGACCTCAGATGAATGAAAGGCTGAGTGGCCCTGCCGGGATATGAACCTGTGACCATGAGGCGAACACAGGCCCCGGCAGCGGATGCATTAGTCCACTGAGCCACCTGACCCAGCTTATAA
Source organism: Lissotriton vulgaris (assembly GCF_964263255.1). Lineage (NCBI taxonomy): Eukaryota > Metazoa > Chordata > Amphibia > Caudata > Salamandridae > Lissotriton > Lissotriton vulgaris. Next base: position 1,243,874 of record NC_141699.1, read on the forward strand.
CAAATACTAGCGTCAATCCTGTATTTTGTACTTGTATTAATGATGATTGGCACATCTAATTTCGTGACTCAGTACACAGAATACTCACCATTTTGTTTTTTGAGTTTTGAGTGCAGCAACTCACCCACATTGCTTATTATAATTTAGGTGAACCATGTATAAAATTGCAGCACCTCCGCCCTTCTTAGCTACTCCAGGTGCACCTCCTATGTGTTGGGAGCAACGGAAAAAGACGTTTGAGGCATATTTGGAGGCAATTGATGGGGATTTTTTCACTTCGAAGAAAAAGAAACCCCTATTGGTTTACAATTTAGGTTCTGAGGGCAGAACTGTTTTAAAAACACTTCCATAGAAACTGAGTGTGCATGCAGCAGCTTGAGAAGGGGATGAAGGTTCTCACGATGTGGTCGATGAGAACCTATCTGTTTTGAAAACTATGGACAAAAGATTCAACCAAAGAAAAATAAAGCACTGGAACTGCACAAGTTATTCCAACAATTCCAACTTCCAGGCGAAGCAATCGATGACTTTGGGGTAGCGTTATGTACACTTGCAATAACATGTAATTATAGGAAGTTTAAAGATGAGATCATTGGAGATCAACTTATAGAAAAGACTAAGAATAAGAAGAAACAAGAAAAGCTACTGTCTACTGAAGATCCGGATTTAGATAGGGCACTTACAGTTGCCAGAAGTATTGAACATTCTGAGAATTGTGTCAAGGAATTGAGTGATGTGAGTGAAGCGACATTATTAGTAAAACAACCTGACAAACCACGTGAGAGGGAAAGCTACGAGAGAAAGAGAATGTTGTTAAAAAATCACCCAGAGCGGTGGGTGTACGGGGAAAATTTGTTCAAGGGAGGAGTGAGATCATTTGTTTTCGGTGCAGCAGCAAAAAATCATTTGAGTAATAGTAAAACTTGCCCTGCTATTACGGGGTCATGTTTTAAGTGTGGTAAGTAGGAGCAGTATGCTAGAGAATGAAAGTAAGGACTAGGTCAAAAAGATTGAGGTGTATATGCGATGGATGATGTGGAGTGCGAATCTGATGAGAATTATGTGTTGATGTTATCTTCACCTGTTGATGTCAAATCAGAAGAAATTGCTGCTGTAAAGTCAGTAAAGGAGAGGAAACCTCCTCATTGTGAGGTGTTGGTGAATAGTAAGAGTTAATATGATGGCTGATTCTGGGTCCCCTTATACCCTTGTGTGTATGTTTGATTTTAAGCAAATTCTGAATGCTTTATTAGACCTTCCCAAGAAAAGGTTTTTGCTTAAGGGGGGGGGGGGGATATTGGAAATTTTAGGCAAATTCTGTGCGAATAAAGAATTTGAGAACAGCTCCACTCAAGGAACCATTTATGTGACAGAAAATTATGCAAATCTTTTGAGGTGGGACGAGCAAGGTGAACTTAATATTGTGCTTGACACGAATCATCCCAAACAAATGATTTCTAAGGCCAGGTTACTCGAAGAGAGTGAGGTGGATGTATGCCAGAGTATGTTGTTGCTTGATTATTGTGCGTGGGTTATTCAGTACCCCAGTGGGTTTACAAAGGATTTGGGCAAACTTAAAGGGCTCCAACATCATATTATGTTGAAAACCGATGTGTATCCTCTGGTGTACAGAGTACATAAGGTATCTTTGGTCTTAAGAAAGGAGTTTAACATAAATTGGAGAATTTATGTGGGTTAGGCATAATCGAGCCTATTAAGGGTTCAGGGTGGCTTTCTCCCATAATATTGGGGCACAAGGTTGACAAGTCTGTGAGATTGTGCATAGATTTATGAGATTTAAATAAAAAAAATGTGGGTGGATAGGCAGCCCCTCCCAAATATTAACGAAATGCTAACAACTCTTGGTGGAGCTGAAGTTTTTATTTCTTTGTACAGGTCAGTAGCTTATTACCACGTAGAATTGTGTGAGAAATATAGGCATTTAACATCTTTTGTGACACATGAGGGCGCTTATTGTTATGTGCACATGCCATTCGGATTAGCTTCTGCCTCAGCTGTGTTTCAGAGGTTGATAGGTAACCTGTACAGGGATGTTTGGGAGTAACATAATTCCAGGACAACCTATTGGTGTTTGGGAAGAATCAGAAAGAACATGATTTAGGTTAGACAAAGTTTGACAAATGCTCAGGAAGAGTGGTCTGACATTAAGGAGGGACAAGTGTAGATTTAGTCAGTATGGTGTGGATTATTTGGGACAACATATATCTGATAATGGAATTGCGCCTAACATGAATATTTTGAGAGCTATTGACGAAGCACCAGCACCTATGGATAAGGATCAACTCAAATCATTCTTAGGGTTCATGGAGTATTATTCGAACATTGTTTAAAAATTTGCTGCAAAAACAGCATGTTTACGTGTGATTTTAAAGAGAAATGCTAAGTTCTTGTCGGACAGTGAATGTAACAAGACCTTCATTTCCATCAACTTGGAAATAATTGCAGCAGGGCCTTTAAAAACATTTAATACCAGTGATGTCTCCATTAATACTACAGATGCTAGTAATTGTGGTATAGGGGTAGTCCTTATGCACATGAGAAGTAACGCTGCAGAGGAGATTAACGCTTTTGCTTCAAGAGCATTGCAGGGTGCTGAAAATACTTACTATACCATAGAGAAGGAATATTTGGCAATGTGGTGGGATGTTCAGTACTTCAAGAATTTCATTTGGGGAAATGAGTTTCTCTTAAGAACTGATCATAAGCCATCAGTGGAATTGTTCAAAAACAAAATGTGGTGGATGAGCAACTCCATGTATTGCTAAATGGCAATATCGATTGCTGGAGTTCCAATACAAGTTACAGTATGTTCCTGGTGTGCGGAATTTTGCAGCTGATTGTTTGTCCAAGTTACCCCTGAAGGACCAAGTTGATGAATGTGATCAGGATTTTGAGGTTGTTGAATTTGTATTTGCAGTTGATGTAGCAGTGAAGACTGCACTTTTGGAGGAGGAGTGGAAGCGAGCATACTCGGAAAATGAGGTGATGCAAGAAGTTGGAAAATACCTGTCAAGTTCATGGCCCCAAGAGAAAGGAATGTGTGAAGCTTTAATTCCTTTCCGGAGAGTGGCAGAAGAGTTATCTATAGTAAATGGAGTAATGTATAGGTGTGAGCTATTGATTGTGCCATGTGGTCTTCGTAGCAAAATACTGGATCTTGCAAGCGCCTTGAGACCCTCTGGGTATGTAGCGCGCTATATAAATTATCTGACTTGACTAACACCACAACAGTGACTGAAAATTATTTGTCAGTGAAGGTTATCCTGAACAGTTGGTAACTGACAATGAAACTCTACTTGTATCGAGGGAAATGCAGGAATTCTTGGGGTCGTAGGATTTAAGCACATTAAATCTTCTTTATATCATCCCCGAAGCAATAGGTTGGTGGAACGATTTAACCGCACTATTAAGGAGCACTTACAGTTTGCATTGGTTGACGGGATGGACGGGATGGACTGGAAGGAATGTATTCAATATATGCTTTGCCCATTAAATCAATGGGGTATCACCCATAGAATCAAAGGACCTGGGTATGAAATAGTTAAAGAAAAAACAATGGTCCTTGACTATCAATCAGAAAAAACCTTACGTGAGAAACATTTCTGATTCGGAAAATGCTATTAAATCCGCATGATTTAACTCAAGCTTTATGAGGGAGATATAAGTAATTTCTTAATGACTTTATACACATTAAATGCAAATGAAAGAATACCCTGTTAGATCAGCAAAATAAAGGATTGTAACCACACTCTGGATACTTGTACTACCAAAATTTACATATTTATTTACAATTTTCATAAAACAGTAATGATCATAAACGGCGCAAGGACTATAAAGTATAGTCTGTGAGAAGAGAAAGGGGTGCTCAAGTGTTTAGAAGAAGGAAGAAAAGCGTTTATAATATGCAATTCTGATATTTACAAAGAACAAAGCGGGAAACCTTCCGCTGTTTATATGGGCCTGTCCACACGGTTTGGAGGGGGGAAGGGGTGGGACAATATAGGTACAGGCACACTAGTTGAAAAGCTTGTCCCTTGTCCAGAGGAAGACCCGCCACCGAGGCCCCAAATATCCCAAGAGCACCAGGGTCGAAACGTCGACGCTTTTCAACTAGTGTGCCTGTACCTATATTGTCCCACCCCTTCCCCTCTCCAAACCGTGTGGACAGGCATGTAAATAAATATGTAAATTTGGGTAGTACAAGTATCCAGAGTGTGGTTACAATCCTTTATTTTGCTGATCTAACAGGGTATTCTTTCATTTGCATTTAATGTGTATAAAGTCATTGAGAAATGACTTATATCTCCCTCATAAAGCTTGAGTTAAAGCATGCAGATTTAATTGCATTTTCCGAATCAGAAATGTTTCTCACGTAAGGTTTTTTCTGATTGATAGTCAAGGACCATTGTTTTTTCTTTAACAATATATGCTTTGAGCAGTTATAACAATGCCCCACATAAGTATAAGTGTTTCTCCTTTTTCATTGTTATAGGGAAGGATTGCTGGTTCCAGATTAAAAAAAAAAAAAAGGAGTGCATGGGTAGCACTGTGGCAAAGGTTGAGAGAGTACTACCAGTGAAGATTGGGAGAGAATTAAAAAGCCTTTTTTTTAATCAAGAGGCCGTTAAAGTTTTCAGCACCAAAGTAAAGGGAGTCAGGGATCATGTTGTGGTGTTGGAGAATTGTAAAATATGGAACAAGAGTATGATAGCGATTGTTCCAGATGCCATGCTGATTATGTGCGGGACAAGTTAAGCAATAGTTTGGAAGATAAAGGAGATAGGTTAATTGACTCAGCGGGTTGTTCTAAGGCAGTACGAATTAAATACCAAATTTAAAGATTATTTGATGTAGGGTGTCGAACTAATTTTGAGCTGGAAGTGTCATAATTAATCTTAAAACAGACCTATTGTGTTTATTTTTGATTTCATGTGAGCTGCATTTTGTATCTATTTTCTGTGTGTTGTCATTTTCATGGTGCCTGGTTGTATTTAGTTTCTTCTAAGTTACATGTTTATTTTTGCCAATGTTTACTGTTGCTTATTGTTGTGTACGGAAGGGGTATTTAGGTGTAATCCGTTGAGTTGGAACGTGGAATGGGGGTTCCCGGTCAGTAGTTGCTTCCTTGGGCTCGGTGCCTCTGGAAATAAAAGGATTTGCTCCCTACCTGATGCCCGTCTTCTTTTTCACATCCTTCCTCTGCCACCTCCCCACAAAGTGTTTGGTAAAGTACTGTAGGCATTCATCAGTGAATAACAATATAATGAGTTACAGAGAAAGGAACAACATGCATACTTAGTCCTGGGAGCAGAGTAACTCTCTACAGTGCTGGCAAATCACATTCAGGTTGATCACAAACACACCTCAATGGGAATATAGTAATTACATTACAAGACCAGAGGCTACCATTATGCATTATTCTTTTCATCCCACTCCATGCAGCACTTAAAAGTTATACATCACAAAGAAACTATTCTGGAACAGAACCTTCCTGACATTTAATAAGCACACACACAGAGCAGTCTGCCTATTTTAAATGTGGCTCCACGCGGATAAGTATCTACATTCTTTAATCCTTGTCAATCATTTTCTGTGGAGTGGCGGCGCTCCCTCGCTGGTTCTGAACCCGACCTAAGTTGTCCGTTTTGCCCTGAGGTCAAGGAAACTGTAGATCATGTCCTGTACTTTTGCCCTCAGTATTATGTACATAGGAGAAAATGGATCCTGCCATTTTGTCACAATCTGGGTTTTAGGGACTACAAAACTAGGGTATTCAGTTTAGACACAGCTCAACCAATTTTCTTTGATAGCTCCCGTTTTTTTGCATATATGGGGAGACAGACAAAAAACAGACTGCTCTGTTTTTGTCTGTTACTTAGCACCTAAGATTCTTGTGTGTTCAAGTTGCACTGTACTGTTTCTTTAGAATTTCTTAATGCACATGCAACAGTAGATAATTAGTATAGGAGTTGTTAGACAAAATTTAACTTTGCATTTTAAAACCGTTGTGATGTTCTCCATATATGCTGTTAGTTTTAATTGTGGATATTTTAATTATTTTACATGTCATGTTTTTAAGTGTTTCATTATTGAATGATTTTACAGTTTTAAGTCATTACCTTGATTTTATGGCAACTGCCAAAATAAAGCTATTATGATTGGTTGCTTGCTAGTTCCTATTGTATTCTCTTTAAGCTATGTAGACGTCTGTTTTTTGACTGAATTTCAGTTTCCAATTTACAGAAACTTCATTTTGTACGTTATTGTTTATTTTAGGTCTTTTTGTTTCAAATCTGTTTTTATTTTCAGCAAGGGGAAAGGGTCATACTCCACAAGGGAATCAAATACACAGCGATAAGCCTACAACCCTATTCAGGGCCGGCGGCGTGAAAGAAGAGCATATCAGATGGCATTAAATTCCAGGAGGGAGGAGAGATATAACACAACGTTGCGCCTACAACCCCAGAGGGGTCGACCGCGATCTAATGGCAGAGCACAACATCATTAGGTAGGCCTGTGGAGTGGTAAGACCCAGGGTGCCGTTCTATGCTATAGACGGGCAACAGGCCCGTATGGAACAACCATTTCAACAGGGCATCAGGGCCCGAAGAGCAGACAGTGATAGCAAGAAGAAGAACAGTCAGAGCAGGATAAGCAGGGAAAGGAGATGGGATAGGAGAGCAAGAATAGAGACATTGCGCGAAGAAGGGAGGGCTCGATGTTCCAGCCTATTGACAGCAGCGGTGAGGCGAAGCTTAGGGGGGCAGTCATGGTAGCAATCTGTTCGGGTCAGGGGGGCAAGAGCATCATCAAACAATCTCAGCGCCCTGAGTTTGAAAGGCACGTAGCGCGCCCGTTCAACTGCGCAAAGGTGTCTGTCATGGGGCCGCCACACAGCTTTGAAGTGGGTGTCGCGCGCCTGCAGGCAGGCTTTGAAGAGCTCCATCGTAAGGACATGCCATAGGCGCATGAACCAAGCCGCAAGTGGAGGAGCTTCGGTCTTCTTCCAGTATATTCTAGTATAAGGCTATGAGCTATTTGGCAGCACCCAGCATTTGGAGCGCCAGGATCCAATCGCTCCTGGTAAGGGCCTTTAGAGCAGCAGGTTTAACACCCAGCAGGATGGTGGTAGCGAGTTCAGGCAGAGGGAACGCCAGCACACCCCTGATGTGGCTGAGGACCTCCTTCCAGTAGAGAGTTCGTGCCGGGCACACCCACCAGATATGAATGAGATCCCCCGTTGCAGATCGACACCGCAAACACAGTGGTGAGGAGGCAGAAAACATCTGTTGCAGGCGCTGAGGAGTATAATACCAATGAGTCATTAATTTATAGGTATTTTCCCGCTGTGGGATGCTAAGGTATATTTTGGGGATATCCCGCCAGAGCCTATGCCATTGTGCAGGGGTAATGTCCGTGTCTGACAATGCCTGCCATCTGTCCTGATAGGGGTGGGAAGGCGGCTTCTGCGGGTGTTGCAGGATCTGGTAAATACGAGATAACAGACCTTTTGATTCGATGGGGTGGCGGGCCAGCCGCTCAAAGGGGGTGAAGGCGCGCGTGGCTTCCTGGTACATTGCATCTGCCGTCACCCAATGTCGCAGCTGGGTATACTGCAGTTGCGCCGTCACCGGGACACGGAACTCGTCTCTACATTGGGTGAAGGATTTTAGTTTGCCCTCCTCAAATAGGTCCGTAACCACCCTGCAGTCCCCTTGCGTCCACTTGGCAAAGGGCCGCGTTTGATGTGCCGGCGGAAAAGACGGATTCCCTTCGATCGGGGTGTGCGGCGAAGGAAAGGTCGTCAGGCCTCTGCGCACCGCTACCGCGTCTCAGATGTCGAGCACCGTCTTCGTGGGGACCGCCAAGTAGGCGCTCTTAGAGCGTGCCGCCCGCTGATGCCAGACTAGGTCCCAGATGGTACGCCCCGTCACAGCCCGGTCCATGTGATGCCATCCCTTTTCACTCTCCGTCACTCCCCACTCCACCACAAAGTGGAGGTGCGAGGCCCAGTAGTAATCCAGTAAATCGGGGCAAGCCAGCCCCCCACCTATCCCGCAGTGTCATTAACAATTTCTGGGAGAATCGAGGCCTCTTACCGTCCCAGATGAAGGCTGCGAGGGCACGCTGGAGATCGCGGATGTTGCGATGCGGGATGGGCATGGGGAGACACTGAAAGAGGTAAAGGAGTTTAGGGAGGATTGACATTTTGACGGTGTTGAGCCTGCCAAGCCAGTTGACTTGCGGCCATGTGTCCAGGGAAGGGGCTATCTGCAATCCGAGGTAACGGATGCTCTGGGCGGCCCACTGGTGTGGCGCCAGTTGCTTGAGGCGAGGGACATCCGCCTCAGGAATGGTATGGTTGAGGGCCCAGGACTTGCTGCGGTTAGTCTTAAGGCCAGAGGCCCGCTCAAAAAGGGTCAGCGCAGAGTGGAGTGCCGGCAGAGACTCGTCAGGGCGGGTGAGGGTGAGGAGAAGATCATCAGCAAATAGCGCCACCTTGTTCTCACAGCCCCCCATGTGGATGCCATGGATGTCAGGTGCCCGACGGATCATTGCCGCCAGCGGCTCCACCACTAGGGCGAAGAGCAAAGGCGATAGGGGGCATCCCTGTCGGGTCCCCCGGCGGATGGGGAACGGTGCCGAGAGCTGTCCATTGATCCAAATCCGGGACTGCGGAGCAAGATATGGCGCCATGATCCTAGTGATCATGTCCGGTTCCAATCCAATCTTGCCCAGGACCGCCTGTAAGAAGGTCCAGCCCACCCGGTCAAAGGCCTTCTCTGCGTCCAGCGAGAGGAGGCAGGCCGGAATTTCCCAGTGACGCACCTTCCCCACCAGGTGAGCCACTTTGCGGACGTTGTCTGCCCCCTGCCGATTGCGGATGAAGCCAACCTGATCCGGGTCTACAAGACCCGGCATGTGGGGGTCCAAACGCCTCACCAGGAGTTTGGTGTAGATCTTAAAATGGTCACCTTGAAGGCGTCCCATACATCAGGGAAGGGCGTCTCCGGCAGGTCGTTGCTAGCGAAGTAAGAGTCTATGGCAACCCTGATGCTATCTACATCAGCTGCATCCCGCAGGACGCTCGGTGGTAGACGCCAGCGCGCCTCTCAAGCGGGGTGAACAGCCGGATCCTGTAGCAGCAATTCAACATGCGCATGGTCCGATAGCAAGATGGCAGAAATTGAGGAGCCCAGGACATCCCTCAGCAGAGCGTGAGAGATAAATAAATAGTCGATACAGGAGTATGAGCGGTGGGCATGGGAGTAAAACAAATAATCTTTCAATCCTGGGGAGCGGTAGCGCCATATATCGTAGAGTCCCAGGTCCGTGATCTGGGTACGCAGCGCAGAGGACATGGCTCCAGAGCCGTAGGCCGAGGTATCGTTACGGTCCGCAGACTAGGTTAAAATCTCCCCCCAGGATCAGGGAGGGGTCTCCCCGCGGGACGTGTGTGTTAAAAAGCAAGTTTAGGTATCGATCCTGCAGCTGGTTGGGTGCATTCACATTGCATAAAGTGAAGGTGCGTCGGCCAACGCCCACACTCACCTTGATGAAGCGGCCGTCGTCACTCCTGAAGGGCTTGGTGTCCCCCCGCCTGATGCCCCGTCTACACAGAATCGCCACGCCTGCTATCCTAGTGCTTGCTGCAGCCCAAAATTGAAGGGGATATCTGGGGTGCGCCATGCGCCCAACGTCTGCCTGCAGAAGATGGGTTTCCTGGAGAAGTATGATGTCAGGGTTCTGCTGCAGAAGGTATCGCCAGGTCTGCTGCCTCTTATTAGGGGAGTTGAGGCCCTTGACGTTAAGCGTCAGGACCTTTAGGGGACTAGGCAAGGGGGCAGTCATATTGAAGGTCTAAGGGGAGTCGCCTGCGCCCCTCCATCCCCCCCCGCAACGGCCCACCAGCTTCAACACCCCACACCAGCACAGCGCGAGCCAGGCGCCATCGTCACACTGCCCCCACCCCGCACAAGTAAAGAAGAAAGGAAGGAGAAAGAAGGAAAGTAAGGAAGGCCAGAAGGAAGAGAAAAACAAAGAGGAAATATATGGTCCAATAGTGGCCAACAGGGCCAAGTCCAGTCGATCCCGCCAACGGGCATCCTACACCCAGGGGTTCGGATAGGCCCAGGGATGTCACTCCCTCAGGGATCACCATGGGTAGGGGCGTAGCCTGTCCCGGGGTCATCGTGGGTAGGAGCCCCGGCGTCGCCCACCCTAGAGATAGGAGCCGGGGTGCAAAATCAGGTAGGGCAGTCGGCCTCAGTGGCGTCCGAGGGAAGGGGGGAGTGGGCGGGGAGAGCAAACAAATAGATCATGAGCTGTCTTTAACAGTCTCCTGCATGATCATGGGGTTGGCGGACGAGATGCAGCCTCCTCTCGGTCTCCCTCCAGGGACTTGATGTGGACGATAATGTCCTGCTTGGTCTGGGTGGCAGACTGCTCATCCACTCGGGGTGATCGGCGGTGTCGTTGGACCGTGGTCCAGGATGGTTTAGCTGGGATACGCTCCTGCCTTTCGGGGCACACCGGACTCGCCGGCGGTGATGTCGGGAGCTGCAGAAGCTGCGCCGCCTCCGCAAATTTCCGCACAACTCTCCTTTTGGTCTCCCACTGGAAGATAAGGGCAAAGGGATGGCCCCATTGGTAAGCGATGCCCAGGTCACGCAGTTTTTCAGTCACCGGTATGAATGCTTGTCGCTGCTGGAGGGTGTTAGGCGCTGGATCTTGAAAAATCTGGATTTTGTGACCCCTGAAAGTAAGGTCCGGTTTGCTTTGTGCGGCCCGCAGAATGGCCTCCTTCTCCGTGAAAAAGTGGACCCTCGTCAGAATATCCTGGAGAAGTCCTGGGTGCCCTGGCGGGCCGGAGACCCGGTGGGCGCGATCCAGGGTCGGTGGTGAGGCATCGCTGTCGCCCCAAACCTCATGGAGGAGCTGCGCAACAAAAGTCAGGACATCCTTCCCTTCTTCTCCGAGTGGTATGCCGCGGATACGGAGGTTATTCAGGCGGCTCCTATTCTCCAGGTCTTCTTGTTTGACCTGCAGCTCTATGTGCTGTTCCTCCAACATTGCCAGGCATTGCCACAGGAGCTCCTGATCCTCTGTGTGGGCATCAACTGTCTTCTCCAGGCCGTCCACACGATCTCCCAGGTCCGTGACCTCCCGGCGTAGCTCCCACACACAAGTGTGGACCTCAGAGCGAAGGGAGCCGATCTCCATTTTCAGTTCCGACATGAAGGATGTCATAAATACCTGTGTTACCGAGGCCGTGTCCCCCAAGGCCCGCGGCGCCTCCGCCGCCGGTGCCGGTGCCCCCGTTTTGCCCCACATTGCCACCACTGAATTGTCCCTGGGGGGCACTGTCAGTTCAGCCTTGCCCCCTTTGTTGGAGCGCGTCATGGCCAGTATCGATGGGGCACCGCCGGCCCACTAGCTCTTCAAGAGCCGGGATTGGGGATGTTGAAGGCGACAACCAGATCGTGGGAGATGGTCCTCTCGACCCCCCCAGAGCACCACAAAACAGGATCCCAGGTAACCCAAGCACTAGTAGCCAAGAGGCCTCGCAGCAAAGAATCAATGGCAGGGTCACCCCTCCGAGGCACGCAAGGTGTCGCTCCAATCACAGGTAGAGCCCGTCCAGCACCACAGGGCAGGCGGCAGGGTCCCCAGGCCAGGGGGGGTTTGCAGTACAGTCACAGGGGGGAAGGAGGGAGCCCCAGATACACCAGGCGGAGGGGCCTACCGGGGGGGTGGGGGGGAGCGACCACCGCGCCGTCACCCGCCCGGCCCCTCAGTCCAAGGCACCACTATGTGTCCTCTCGCAGTGGGTCTGCGCTGCCGACCCACAAGCAGCTCAGGGGCCCCCGGATCACCAGCCACGTGCACCAGCCAGCACTCTTTGCAGTAGGGGGCCCCAGATAGGGCAGAGAAGGGCCAACACAGGCCAGGGGGTCCCCGTCAGCACCAAGGCCCTCGCTCAGGGCCCAACAGCAGCAGGCGTAGCTCCGCCGTCAAACGCCTCATCGGAGGAAGGAGGGGGGGGGGTCCCGCACCTCCGAAGCCCGCAGCTCACTACCGGCCAACAAGCAGTGGCCGGCTTTATGGGGGCTCACAGGGTCACAGGCGCCAGAGACTCCCCATCACAGGCACCAGCGCGGGCCCCCACCTCCACCCCCACTCCTCACATCACCAGTTGTGTGCAGGGTCGATCCGCCCGCCAGGCGGGCCACACCGACAGTACGGAGCGTCTTCAAAGCCCCGGCTGCAGCCTTCCCGCTACCTCCGCCCCGTCACCACAGGGGCACACCACTCAGCAGGGGTCCCGTCGTCATCCGCGGGAAGGAGGCGCCGTCACCATCACCATCGGGCCACACCTCTCGCCAGGTCCTCCGCTGCAGCTCGTTGGGGGGGGGATGGGGGAGCCCACACCTCAGGGCCCCAGAGCCGCCTCAAGGACCGGCAGCCGACGGGCAGCAGGCAGAGTCCCCTCGCTGGGGACACAAAATGGCGGCCAGAGGGAGCACAGAAGCCTGGGGGCCGATAGCAGCGAGCTCCGAAGACAAGCCCGGCGCCGCTATGCCTCAGCCCGCAGACACCAGCAAGGGAGCACGTTCTCTGGACAAGCGACCCCTCCGGAGGCAACAGAAAGCCGGTCTGGGCTCCGGACGGACTAAGCAAAATTGCGGCTCCTGCCCGAGGACCGTCCTTGTCACCTCACCGCCGGGCACCGCTACGGCCACAGACCTCGAAGAAAGGGCACCCAAGGCTCCCCGGGCACCGCAGGACTGCAGCTTCCGCTGGAAATCGCTTATAATGGTGGTCGACGCCGGGAGCTCCAGAGAGACATGTCCTACCACATCGCTAGCTAAGCCACGCCCCTTAGGTCTTTTTATGTGTAATAAAATGCTAAGCCACTGGTCTGATTCCTGTGAGTGTTTCTTCTGGCCCCGTGGGCACTTGCCTGACTTGCCAGATCAGGGACATTACCTTCTACCAGTGCACCCGCAGTCCACGCAGGGAGCATCCCCTTCTGGTTGGCCATTTTTACCTCGACATATCTCAGTGCTAAATATATCCATGCTGAGCTCTGGGCACGGGCTCCACCAGCCCAGTTCATAAGGGAGCCTTTCTTCTTCAGGCCACATTTCTCTCGACGCATCTTTGAGGACACGACGCACATGGAGGAAATATTAGAGGAAAGCAATAGGGAATGGACTTTCCCACTTTACGTGCCACCAATTTAGTTGGCTTTATTTTATTAAGAATGCTACGCAAACAAATGATGGACGGAATGCTGAATGAATCATACATTCACCCCCAGTCAAGAGATCTGGGTTAAATCCATTGTTCTTTGGCTGATGTAGGGTAATACCCAGAAACCGGTCCCAGGATGCTTGTTTCCCGTCCAGGGAGGACCTGGCTTTGCAGTTTGGTCTGGACTGTTCCCATAAGGCACAGGGTCAATACTGATTTGTGTGGCATGGTGAGCGAAAAAACGATGGATTTAACCCAGATCTCTTGACTGGGGGGTGAATGTATGATTTATTCAGCATTCCGTCCATCATTTGTTTGTGTAGCACTTCTTTTAATAAGGGGCAGCTTATCGCTCAAGACACTGACGGTCATGGGGACTCCTGATATTTACGGTGTCTCAGCAATCCGTTGTTTCTCAGGCTCACGTTTGTTCATTATCCTCGCTTTTCTGAGCGGAGTTAACACTGTTGAAGGTCAGTCTTTCTCTGCCCTCATCAGTTTTTCTAGGCTTTCGCTTTGGTTATTACCAACAAAAAAAGGAAAAATACATTTCCCTTGGCATTCTGGTGATTCTATATAAACTGGTAGGAGTCCCTATAATAAGTTTATTGTACCCCTCTAATATATACTTAAGTCAGATCAGGAGATTGATCGCCCTGATGCTCCTCATGCCAATTTCAATGAGGACTCAATTAAAAAGCTTATCCAGAAGGAGAAGCGTACTTGCGTACGTGAAACCTTTTATCAGGTCATGGCTAAAAAAAGACCTTTGGCATCTGACTGACTGGGATTCTGCTTCAGGGGGAGACTCTGATTGTGGTCAAACAGGGGGCAAGGGATTAAAGAAGATTAAACACATTGAGGGGGCTTCTTCCAAGAGCAACACCAAGCACCTCAAAACATACTGGAGGTCTAAGCACCTCAAAGATATCAGGAGGTCTAAGCACCTCAAAGATATTGGGTGCCCTTCCTGGCACAGAACTAAAAGGTGTGCAAAGCAGCATATCTATTTTGTGTGCGCAAAGATGCACACAAGACTATGCCATGGACGAACTAGGCCTTTAGAATTAAGAGCTCCTGGATGAGTTCATTTTTGATCTAGATCAGGGTGACCTGGACGTGGATGGCCTCCTTATGGAGGAGGAGGTCCCGTCTTCCTCCAAACAGATAGTCAAGAATCTCTTGGGTCAAGAAATGTTCTCTCCTCATAATATCAGACACCCAAGGAGTGCCGAATGGTGGCCTCAAAATCTTGTGGGGAGCTTTATCAGACTGTGGATTCGAAATCCCCTTGAAAAAGAGGCCAGTCATTTTATGAAAGTGGAATGCTCAAGGCCAATGATCCAGAAAATGGTTTGCTGACCCCCAACCTGGATCAAGAGTTCATTAATTTTTTTATTTATACTTGGCAGGGACTCTAGGAAAGGGCTATAGAGGTCCTTTAAAGCATGCCAGAACACCTTGTGCTTCTTGATTTCCTAGGACCCCTCGCCAGAATAATTGACATGGCAGAGGAGTTCAATTTCAATGAGGCCCTGGTAGATGTTAAGCTACTCAGGGGTTGGAGCCAGAGGGCTTTGGCCCTCCGGGGGAACGCCAATGCTGGGCTCAACGCCGAACGGCGTAGAGTCGTATTAACGAAAATCTATTCAAAGCTAGGAGACCTTGCTGATAAGGATCCTTCAGAGAAACTCAAGGGCCTACTCTTTGGGGAGGATATGATAAAAATTCTGGGGAGGTATGTGGCTACATTTACGGCCCTAGACAAAGCCTAAACCATTATGAGAGTTTTCAGACAAGGTGTGTTCAGCCAGGCCAGAAGAAGGGCCCCTTCTGCCTGCCGAGCCTCCCAGAGGTCCCACTTCAGAAAAAGAGGCTTTGGTAGGGACATCAGCTGTGTGCATCGCATCCTTCTACCCCCAAGGAGGACGATCGTGCAAGAGGCGTCAGATATAGTGGAGTAGGCTCAACCAATTTTCAGAGTGAGTATGATAACTTCTCCCATTTCTTCTTCCTTGAAAAAAATGAGGGAAGTCTCAGGTCCTTTACTCAGGCTTGGGAAACAATTACACAGGATCCTTGGGTTCTGGAAACTGTTCAGGGGTTCAAGATAGAGTTCCTAGAGGAACCCCTTTCAGACTTTACTCCCCTCGGAGAAATACATGTGGCTATAGACAAGCAGAAGGTGGTAGAAGAAGAGGTGGGTTCCATGATGCAAAAGGAAGCAATTGTAGAAGAACCCTTGGAATGAAGGGGTTTTCGTGAGAACACATCTCCTTGTGGACAAAACAGACAAAGGATAGAGGCACGTAATACGTCTCAGAGATCTCAACAGGTACCTTGCATATAGACACTCCAAGATGGAGGGAATCCATATTTTTGGGGATGTGTTATTAGAAAAGGACTGGCAGGTGGAGTTGGATCTGAAGGATGCCTACTTCACCATTCCTATGGCCAGAGCGTGCCAGTGTTACCTCCAGTTCATCTGGCAAGGCTGTCTTTATCAGTTCCAGGCACATTGCTTTGGTCTTTTCTCTGCACCTTGGTGTTTAACCCAGAGAAGTGAGAGTGGCGGCCTCCTCTCTCAGAAAAAGGGGAGTGCGTATGATCGTGTACTTGGACAATATTCTCATGATGTCCCAGTGTCAAACAGATTCTAAAAGACCTGGAAATGGTTCTATTTCTCCTGGAAAGTTTGGGCTTCATAATAGACAGGGAGAAGGTTAATTTTATCCCCTTCAGGTCTCTAGAGTTCTTAAGCTTCACTGTAGACACAGTGAAGTCGGTTCAGCTTTTAGCCTTGAAGATTACCAAGACTCGCAAGGAGATAAGGTTTGTACTAAGAAAAGAGTTTTTAACTTTGAGAGAACTTTCCAGGCTTCCGGCCCTCCCTTCACTTCAAGCTATTTTTCCGGTCATTACACGATCACGGCCTGTAGGTGGACCTCAAAACAATTATGCCCTAGAAACTGAGCAACTCTTTTTGCTCTTTCTAAATAGCTTCTTGGCTAGACCTATTGCATCTGGCAAAGATTTACCAGACAAAACAGGTGATGGACAGAATGTGGATCAATGTCACACATTCACCCCAGTCCAAAGATCTGGGCCCAAATCCATCGTTTTTTTGCACTCCAGACCACCCTGGGTTAGACAATGGTGATATGCAAATCAGCTCTGACCCTGTGCCCCATGGGAACAGTCCAGTCCGAACTACAAAAGCCATGTCCTTCCCAGAACGGAATCAAGCATCCGAGGACCGGACCGGTTTCGAGGTAACACCTCTCATCAGCCCGGCTAGCTTGACTCCAGTGGTGTGGAGTGCCTGGGACCCACGTCTGAGCATCCCCAGCGCACTTAGGGCGGAATTTGCAAACAAAACAGGTGATGGACAGAATGTGGATCAATGTCACACATTCACCCCAGTCCAAAGATCTGGGCCCAAATCCATCGTTTTTTTGCACTCCAGACCACCCTGGGTTAGACAATAGCGATATGCAAATCAGCTCTGACCCTGTGCCCCATGGGAACAGTCCAGTCCGAACTACAAAAGCCATGTCCTTCCCAGAACGGAATCAAGCATCCGAGGACCGGACCGGACCGGTTTCGAGGTAACACCTCTCATCAGCCCGGCTAGCTTGACTCCAGTGGTGTGGAGTGCCTGGGACCCACGTCTGAGCATCCCCAGCGCACTTAGGGCGGAATTTGCAAACAAAACAGGTGATGGACAGAATGTGGATCAATGTCACACATTCACCCCAGTCCAAAGATCTGGGCCCAAATCCATCGTTTTTTTGCACTCCAGACCACCCTGGGTTAGACAATAGCGATATGCAAATCAGCTCTGACCCTGTGCCCCATGGGAACAGTCCAGTCCGAACTACAAAAGCCATGTCCTTCCCAGAACGGAATCAAGCATCCGAGGACCGGACCGGTTTCGAGTTAACACCTCTCATCAGCCCGGCTAGCTTGACTCCAGTGGTGTGGAGTGCCTGGGACCCACGTCTGAGCATCCCCAGCGCACTTAGGGCGGAATTTGCAAACAAAACAGGTGATGGACAGAATGTGGATCAATGTCACACATTCACCCCAGTCCAAAGATCTGGGCCCAAATCCATCGTTTTTTTGCACTCCAGACCACCCTGGGTTAGACAATGGCGATATGCAAATCAGCTCTGACCCTGTGCCCCATGGGAACAGTCCAGTCCGAACTGCAAAGATTTACCAGAGGCATCAGCATGGTAATTTCACCTTCTGTCAAATGAAAGGAAGGCAGCCTATTTTTCTTCACAGTACATTCATCCTCTGGTTCCAGTCGCTCCGGAATTTGAGCATCATTTACAGAAACAAAGACAACTAGTCTGATAGACTACGTTCTTCAAACTGGGGGGCGGACCCCACTATGAAGCCCTCAAGTAATCCAATGGGGTGCACTAGGCTCTGGACTAAAGAAGCACTATGCTGATAACAGGGCTTTGTTTTAAGTAAAAAAAGAAACGAGCAGTGGTAAGATGCTCTGTAAAGGGCCATCACTAACATGTTTTGTCATTTATATCCTAGCTGGGAGTATGTGTCAAAAAGGAAGGGGCTCCAAATATTCTTCAAAACCCCCATCCCACTTCTAATAATCACACTGTGAATATTTGTACGCCTTAGTAAGGTCTGCCTGACCAGAATAGTGTTTGACAATCATGCACATGAGGCATTTTTAAAACCCTAACTGCAATGCTTAAACAAGCCTAGACATATTTAAACATTGCCAATTGAATAAAATAATTGTGAGAAATTCTGAAGGAGGCCTAACTTTTTTCCCCACTGGGGGTAGGGGGGGGGGGGTAGTGGGGGGAGGGCAGGGGGGGGGGGGGAGTAAAAAGTTTGAAAAATATGCTAATCAAGTAAAGATCCAACTTCTACTTTTGCTAATAATATCAAGGGTTGGTTCTAATCCCGTATTTTCCTGTTCATACCCTACTAGTCTTGTTTCAACCACAACATTTATGGCCATTTATCATCACTGATAAAGTTGTCTAATGTGGATATACTTCATCTAGTTTTCAACACTTTGCAACTGAAAGTTTATGGTTCTGACTCAAGACAAAGTCTACATTGAGATTGCCTCCTATGATAGTAAAAGGTCTACCTGAATATGAAATTGAAAAGAAATTTGGGATTCCTGAATCTTCTGAGGTCACCTTCAATTCTTGATGCATTGGAAAAATTATCAGTCCAGTGAAAATTCTTCTGAAGACGCGTCTTTAGTCAATGCCCCCTATTGGTTTGCTATTTTTTTCCAGAGGCATCCTGATAAACCCACAGCTTCAGAAGAGGGGTAACGGATGTTTCTGGTAAAGAGACTGTTAGACCTGTCTGGCTTTTTGGCGAAGTCCCTCCTAATTATTATTTATTTTGTCCCCTTTTTGCCCCTCATACCCTTGATAATTTTTGTCTACTGACTTTTTGTAGGTGTTGGCCAGGGGGATAGGTGTTCTTTCTCCCCCTCATAATCTTTTACCTCAGGCCCAGAGGCCTGTTCTGACAGGAAAGTTGGCACCACCTAAAATGGTGGCCACCAACTGCCCCAACTGTCACACACAGAACTTGGCCATAGCCTAACATAGGGCATTCTAGAACCTTCTGGTCCATTCTGGACCACTGAAGGGCAGCCTATATAAGGCGGAATGCGGGGCAGCCATTTTGTCTACCTGTGGAAGTCAGCTGGAGGACAGGCTGTAGCTAAGGGTGGGAGAGGTTAGACATAGGGTTGACCTCCTAGATAGGGAAGCTGCCTTGGGTTGTCACCTCATTATCCCCTTTTGGGTTACTTGTCCTGTCCCCGCTGTGAAGGGTTACTGGAGACCCTGGGCGCCTAGCTTGCCCCTTGTCCAAACTATACAGGGGAAGTCCAAGGAGAAGGAGACTGCAGTGCTGCGGTGCGCAGTCCTCTGCCCAGCAGATCGATTCTAGAGAGACTGTTGTAGAAGGACTCTCCTACGGAAAGGGGCTTATCCTGGTGCGCCTTCCCTTGCTCTGCTTGTTATCCAAGTGCTGCCCAACTGCTGGAATCGCGCCCCCCTGGTGCCAAAACCCCTCCGTATCCCTCCTCCTACCTGTGACAACGAGGGCTGGGGAAGCGGAGGCAGCGGGACCACAAGCTGTTCTGCACCTGGGTCGGCGTGTGAATGCTGAGGGAGCAGTAACGGTCATTCAACTAGCCGTTCTGTTCCTGCATCGGTGTGGGCGAGCGGCGTTGCTGTGGAGCTGTAATCGAGGGCTCTGAGGTGAGGAGCGGACTGCGTAAGCCCTTGTCAATTTCGGAGTGGGCGGAGGAGGAAGGCAGCGCCGATCGAACAGCGCGATCTCAGGCGGTGAGACACTCGCCTTTCGCGCATGTCCCATTGAGCTGCGGGCTCCGTGAGGCGGAGCCGGATCAGAGGAGGCGGAAGCTGGCAGGCGGGTCCGGAAGAGGAGTGCGTCCTTCGTTCGCCCTGCGGTGAGGTGAGCGCATTCAGGAAGCTAGGCGGGAGGAGAGTCCTTCCTTCGAGGACGCGCAGTGGGGCGGCGGCATCAGCGTGAGCGAGGAGCGCCAGCTACTGCTGCAGCCAAGTGAGGGTCTCACATCTCTCCCTCGCTCAAGCGCCACCGGAGGAGCCGGCGTGAGCAAGAGGGGGAATCTGAGGAGCCATCCGCCTGCTGATTACCCTGTCAAAATCCTTTCCCTGCTCGAGCGCCACCGGAGGAGCTGGCTTGAGTGGGAGAGGGGAGCTGGAGTGTCCCGAGGCTGGTGAGTCTCGCCGGCGCTGGGCACAGTCATCCTGACACGTGGTTTTCCCTACACTCCCTGGCAAAACAGGACCTCGATTGCAAGTAAGGAGGTAGTTACATGGGGAAAGAGCCTTCTACGTAGGAAACTGGGGTTCTGGCTTGATACCTCACCAGTGAGTACACTGAGACACTGTCCCCAGGAGTACAGGGTCCATAAGGAAGCCCAGGCAGGGCTCAATTAACTGCTGACTTAAGTGGTGTTTAATCAATTGCTTTTGAAAAGGTTCAGTAGGAAAACTGTAATGTTATCCATGTGTAGGAAAGTATTGCTCTGATCTGATTTAAGTGCTGCTCTTGCCAAACTTTAAAGTAACGCTGTGTTGAGAGATAGTATAAAGTAAGCAGAGTACAGTAAATGCCTAATTAACTATTAGAAATTCTAGTAATGTAATGTGGATTCTTGAGGCCAGTGACTCTGCTAAAAAGAATGCTAATACTGTGATGATATCTGCTTTTGCTTATAGTGAGTAGTAGTTCTCTCCCAAGATTCTAGCGGATTAATATTTAGCCTGATTGATTCCAAAGTACAGTATATACTGAATGCAAAAGTGTGATAGGAGTTCAAGAATATAGTAACTGCTTTAAAGACAAATTGATAGTTTACTAGTAGTTTAAGAAGTACAATTACTGACGCTAGGCTTTCCTGTAAAGTCCTGAACTGTAAAATTCTGACAACAAAGAGAATATTATTTTTATATAAAGCAGTACGTATTTTCACACATTTTTGGTGTAGTGTTTTCTTTTTGAGTGCTATTGCGTGGAATTACTTTTGGGTGGTCTGCAACCTTTACACTGTGCCTCTGATATGCTAGTCTTGCCCTAGGCCAGGCTACCCAGTTCCAACAGAGACTCACTAAGGCAGCGGTGTGGTAGTTTAGTTTTGCATCTACTTAAAAGAAGGTAATGAGTCTTTAGTTGTTGTGCTAGGAACGAACTAAGGATGCTGCTCCTGTTCCGCTTAACCAGCATCAGAGTTTCCTCGGCTGCAGGGACGATTCTACGCACAGAACAGAGCACTGGAATGAAGAATCATCTGAAGAAGCGGAGGTGCATGGAGGATAAAAAGGATGATAAACAGAGTTATCCTTCTTACACCTGCTGGAAACATCATTCTCATTAATAAAATTAGGCTTGACTAGCCTTAAACCTATTCCAATCCAAGATGGTCTCTTTTCCAGTGTTTATTGCATGTGTTTCCCAGTCCAAGTTGAGTTCAACCTTTTTTTCCTGTGATGTAATTTCCTGCCTAGACCACATCTAAAGAGGCTTTCATTGCAGCACTTCATGGTTTTGTATTTTGTTCATAGCCCTTCCAAATGCTTTATGTCCCAGATTGTTGCTCCATTTTTCTACAGTATTATTTCTTATTGGATTTTCTTACCTAGAAGACTACACATTGGTCTCTTTCTCAGCCCTGTGGTGTTGGGGATTTGATGATCAATTCCTGTACCATTCGTGATCTATACTCAAGAATTAATAATATTACCAAGGATGTTTGTTCTTCCCTTTGTGTCTTTTTCCACATAACTGGGACCCTCTTATGAAGACCTTTTCATGTGTATATTAAGTGCAAGGTGTTTACTGGGCAGAGTCACTCTTTACTCGGGCAATCAAGAGAGAAAATGGAAAGACCAAGGCTGCATCCAGACTTGGACTAGATCCTAAACACATGTTCTGAGGAACTCAGTTACCTACATGTTTTTAATAAATCTCTTCTGGTTACAGTTAGAAACATCTCTTAAGAACTGAGCAACTTTCTATTTTCTATTTAAATCGCACTGGAGTGGGCCTCCCAAATACATCCCGGTACTTGCAAAACACATCTGGGTGGACTGCACCACTTGTATGCTCCATACTCACAAATATCAACAGGAATTGAATACCTCCCTACACTCCCTATATATGCTCAATGCGTGGAACCTGAAAATATGTTTCTAGAAACCAGGTACCTTAGTTCCCACAAATTTCAAATGGATTGAAGTCATTAAATCCGGGCTACTCAAATACATGTTCCTAGGAGCTAAATAAACATCCAGGTTCTTTGTCAAGCCTATCTCTGTGGCCCTTGTTGAATATTCTACAAGGGCACCAAATAACTTTATACTTTCCCTGCCTTTCATAACAGAAGATTTGCTCTCTAATAGTACTATGCATTCATCACAGTACCTGGACTTACTAAAACTTCAAACACACCATTTATCTTTATGGACTTTAATGGTACCTGCAATATATCTCAATATCTTATGCTGATAACCGCAACTCTCATATAGGCGATTGCAAAAACCCTCCCGTCAATGGAGTAACAAAGAACACTATTGGCATATCTTGCTTTTAAAAGGTAAGTTTCTATACATGTCTCACAAACACTAGCACAGTAAAAACTCCAGTTAATGAACTCTATAGCTGAACTACAATAAAATACATTTTGCTTAAGACAACAATCACAATATTTTGAAAATCCCCTGAAATATTGAATGGTGATCTATTGCAAACAATGAATTGTGATGTTACATATGTGTAAAGCAAAAACACAATGTGCTTTTCTAATATTTTAACAAGATATCCTACATATTATTATTTTTGTTAATATACATAACACTTTTCAGATATTGAAACATCTTAATAGCCGTCTCCCTTATTCAGTGTTATGTCTCACTCAAGTAGTGAATATGTTGGGAGAGCAAAAAAAGAGAAACAAAAGATGGCTACATTTAGTTATAGCATAATTCAGCTGATCATTTGACGACAGATGCTAGGAATGGAGTTATTCTCTGGAACCCTCTGCCACTAGAGAGTTTGATCATTACTCCGGTGGTGCATGCTAGATGTACGCAACTGAAACACTGAATAATCTCTGGTATCACCTATATAGTGTAACTAGAGGACATGTTTTAGAGATCAACCTCACCATGACAATATGAATGTGAATATTAACTGCTGGTTAGTTTATGGGCGTTGCAGTTGTACACAGGTTGATACCAAAAAGGAAAAGCTCACCAGCAGGTAAACACAATCACTGAAACTTTGAAGATAACCGGGAAACTCCCTAGTTCCAAAACAGAGTTATATTTGCTACAAACATATAAATGTCGTACATATTACCAGAGGTACAGCGTGAACATTTTTCAAATGTAGTTAAGCAGCAAGGTGCAAGACATAATCGCTAGGCTGTAAAAGAAGAGCTGCTTGACATATGTAGTTGCGCAGAATGAGGAAGTACTCAATGGGCGACAAATGTTATGCCGTCTGTATTCATAGACTGCCAGTTCTTGCTTTCCCACACTAAGCTTTGTCGATACTTAAGGACAGCAGTGTGCAAGTTATGCCCCCCAAAAAATGGAACTTATCAGATGACAGAATCAATGTGAATATTTGTGACACTGTAATTTGTCTTGAAAGCAATGCTGAGGTAACTCTTCATGTATATATTTAATCACATTTACTACTGCAACTAAGTAGACGTCTAAACACATAGGTGGCAATCTCCATTTGGGAAAATTACTAGTCTTTAAAAATAATACATATTTTAATGAAAAATATAAATAAACTGTTGCAGCACATTCACTCACTAAAAGCTTATAAAATTAGACAATAGATAAAATATAATTGTTAAAATATCTTTAACGTTTTTAGCTATTTCTAAAATAATAAAACTACCCACTTTCACTAATATTTTAATTTACATTTAATATTTCATAAATTGTGTTAAAAAGGTATGAGTTGGATTAATTTAAACTAGTTTTAATTTTTTAAACAAAAGTTAGGTTATTTTTAAATTAAGCGTATTAAATGTTCAAAAAAGTACGTAATAATCATATATAATTTGACAGGTTGAAATAAATGCGTTTAACATTAGTTCCTATAATGTGCTATTTTAAGTTCCTGCCTCCATTATTTTCTAAAGGAGGGTGTTATAGTACCTGTGGCCAAATGTGGTGCCCACCTAGGCCAAGGCTGGGCTGGAGTACATTTACTACTGCTTTGTTACCGTTATGGCTGTAGTAAATTAAAAAGTGTAGTTTGAGAATAGCAGTGGTCTTACTCTTTTAGTGGTATTCCCTATTTTCCTGCCACTCCTCTTTGTCCTTACTACATTTACTATTGAAATTTTGACTTACCTGAGCGGAGATCTAAATCTTGGTATAGATCTCCACATATAAAAAAAAGACAGGCAAAGCGAGGTTTCCACCTGTAGGTTTCTAGTACGAGTGGTACTACTAAATATGCTACAAAATGCAGTTTGTGAATTGGCCACTAAGTCGCCTCCTTAATCTTACTTCAAATCCTTGCAAAGGGCCTTAAAAACGTATACGACAGAAACCATCTACATTCAGTTCAGTATCTTTATTCGGATGAATCAGAATTCTTAAAAGCAAAAAACATAAAAACAACATTCATCACTTTATAAAAGAAACTGATTCCGGCAAAGTACAAAATAGAGAAATAAAGTGCAAATTTACAGTTCATACAGTATTTTAAACACTTCATATTAATCTCAGTGCAACTAAAATCTCAAGTTTACATGATTTAGACGCACTTAAAAATCCTCCCTAAAATCCATCATAAAACATTTTTTCACATCACCTACTGAATCATCCCTCAAGCTTCACTAAAGCGTTCACCAACTATCTCATCTTGCAAAAACCATATCGAAAAATATCAATTTTGTTGATTTCAACATAAAGTGAGGTAACCAAAAATACTTTTGCCACTACATTTTGAAATGTACTTAAGGATTATCAATCGAAACAACTATCAACCATTCCCATTGACTTGAATGGGAAAATCCTGACTTAGTCAGTCCGGACCCAATTTGAATTGTGTGCTCAAAACTGTTAAATTAACTGGTCAGGCCACTTCTTAATTCTCATTGACATCCACCCAGCTCAACCTCCATTATCCTCATACCTCTCTCCCAAAATCAGACCCCTCAACCAAATTTCTGAACTCTAACACTTTACTGAAATCATTAACGAAACTCCAACATATGAGGTCCACAATTCTTTTGAGAATTACCATAACACAACTGAAAATGGCTGACAAACTGCCACTTATTAATAACAAAATATAGTTTTGATTGGAAATCCATATTTCACAGACCTCCTTTGCCCTCTAAAAGGAGACATCTTCAATAATTGTAAAGAGAATGGTAATCCAAGGAATGCACCAGTTTTCCAGACAGCTCTAAAGGTTGCTAGAAAAACTTTGCAAACAGATATTCGTAATGCAAAAGGTATCTTCAAACAAAGATAGAATGATCTCTTAATAAACCAAAAAAAACTTTTCAGATCATGTAAGTAAGCTTCAAACTCAAAATAGATTTGCCAGTCACAAACTCAAAGGGACAACTTTTATCTGATATCTAAAGACAAATTAAGCAGAACTGTTAAAGATATGCAGCTCACCTTCTACCATGACTCAATTCTGCAATCAACCAAAAAATATCCCTCACCTATGCAGTTTTTGTAGTCAACTAATTAATGTATCTCTACATGTAGGCATCTGCCCAGTCACACTAAAACCTGCATAATCTCATCAACCTAACAACAACAAAAAAGTAAATAATAAAAATCAAGCCTTCCGTTCTGTCCTCTCCAACAACAGCCTTATCATCAACATTCCACAGTGTGACAAAGTACCTCTGAAGAGTCATTTGGGTCAACTCACTACTATCATAGATCAACGAAACATATTAACACCCTATTAATGTAGCTTTTGCAAGAGGTTCAGCAATAAAATAGTTAGGCTGGAAATTTTACATGAAAGCCACAGCATCACAGACCAAGGTGATCTAACTGCAGACGTTGGGCTTGAATTAAATTTTTGAAGGACAGCCAGTTGTTGCACCTTGGAGGCAGAGTAGATTACTCCATCCCAATGGCGGATGGACTGACTGCCACATTTATAAATGAATGTCAAGCAGGCAGTCACTTAAAAATGCATTGGCAGGGACCGCAATCATGGTGGTTCCTGTCGATGCATATCGCTTTTGGAGCAGGGCTGCGTCAGCATGATGCAACTGTGCTCCCAGCAGTTTGTTTTTTTTCAAACAGGAAATCGGGAAACAAGATTTTCTTTCTGAAAATAAAAAAAGTAATACTCCCATCACTATGGGAGCCAACTCCCATGGTGGTGGGGGGAGCATTATTTGCTTTTTCCTGCCCCTCAACACCAGGATTTACCTGGCGAGAAAAAAATGGCTGCCAGTCAGTTCATCCTGATTGGGTGGGCTGGCCATGTAGCCATTCCTCCAATGGCCCTTACTCCATATGGCCGTTGAAGAAATTTGGTGGAGAAGTCACTGCTGTAGTCAAATCTAATTAAGGTTGGCCCACAATTAAACCGGGCAGGCACCCCATTAGTTTGCTCGTGTGCTACTGCCAACATATCAATCAGGCCCTATGGTACCATTAATCATCAGTATCTAATTTACCCTGGAAAAGTGCATGTGCTGTAGATTTATGGTCAGCAAAGTTTACCCTTTCTAAAACTAGATGTCAAGGAACTTTCTAAGACTTAAGCCTGACAAAACACAATTCACCCTTTTCCGCTACCGTCACAAATGGCTATCAGGACTGCACTCTGCAGACATCTCCCCCTCTCTAGGCCCAGAATTTAAGTCTATATGCACAAGGCTAGCCCCCACATTTCCAAGTCGTTGCACACCAATTACCCAGTAAAATCTGTGAGAGCACCTCTCCTTATCTTCAAAAAGTGAAAAGTCTTCCCCAACCTAAAAACTTTGACACAGTCCAGTCAGTGTATGGATTATTGTCACTCAATTTTGACAGGCAGCCACAAGTATGTCCTGGCTCCACTTCAACGCTTGGATGAGCTCTGCCACCAGACTAATACCTAGAGTTAAATAAAATAGACTAATTCAGTCCTATTTACTGTGACTTGCACTGGCTTGAAGTCGAAGCAAGAATGTAATTCTAGCTTGCTCACCAGGGTGCTACAAAGCATCAAGGCAGTAGACATTCTAGGAAAGAGGCCAGGATGTATGCATTTGCAATCTAAATCAACACAGATGTAAAAAAAAGAGATCATGACCTGAAAAAGCACTCGACAGTTAAAACTGGCCTTGAAGCTTATGACCTTCAGGCTTACACACACATCTATGAGATTTCTCATTCTGCCATATCAATAAAGTAGGCATTAATAGTTTTACCTTAGATGGGTTTCAGTGACACATATTTCACCTGTAGATCAAGGCAATGTTCAGGTGATGTGGGGGCTGTGAGGATGCGGTGTTGTTGGCTTGAACAAGATGGATGCCCTGGCATAGATAAAAGTAAAAGACATATGAAAAGATATTTCAATTTGAAAGCAATAAAAACATTGGTGTAAAATTAATGTCTAGAACAAATTTCTGCCTACTGATTAAGTTGGGGTCGTGTGACCAAAGACACTTGACTCCTAACCCTAGCTTTGGAACTTGATCACCAATGAACTAATTCATTCAATCCAATGGAAATGTGCATAACGAATTGTGAGATCTAATCAAATAAATGTGTAAATATTAAAATTTGAACAAAACAACCATACAATATAGTGTCTGGTACTGTTCCAATAACATTTGCAGCACTTTTTTTTTTTAAAACCAAGCTCTACAAATCCCCAATACTGTTCCATATAGTCACTTGTACTGGTGATGCTCCAGTAAAAACAAAAATAACCTTCTTGGTAAAGCATTACGGCTGCTGGTTGGAGTGAAGTCCAGTCCATATCAAATACATAACATAAAGAACTATGATTAAGAACAGTCTTGTGCGCCTAAACACAAGCAATACACCCCTGTAGTTATCTAGACAGAGTTTTGATAGAAATACTATAGACAGGATTCACGGACAATGGTACAAAACCATCATGGTGAGGGTGCAAAGAAGAAGAGAGGCTTGTGGGACAATATACACAGTCTCAATTTTAAGCACTTTTCTTAACACTGGTCTAGTGAAATTTAATGTTTTAGAATGCCGGGCCCTCGAACACAAGTTGTCATTCTTTATCACAGGGCCCGCTTCTCACCCCGCCGGATATCAGCAATTGTTAGGGATGCGCTCACACTTCGTGCAGAGTGTGATACATGTACATAGTTTTGGTATATTGTTTGTGTGTAGTGTTAGTGTCAGCGGAGAGTGAAAATAACAAATATTTCCTCCTGATCTCATATTGTGCTTCATACAATCTACAGAACAACACCCCATAACAATAGGTCATGTAGGCGCTCATGGCAAAGGTGAGATGTGTATTAGGGGATCTTCCCATAGGGATGACTCTCATTGAGGGCTGTTTTGATGAGTGCCTGGGGCTGGTGCCCTAAGGTCTAGGGGATAGAAAATGAGGAAGACCAAAAATGGAAATGTATACTTAAGATGCTCTGAGGTAGTGAGAAGATGTGTTTTACAGGTGGGATATGGGGTGCAGAGAGAGGTGGTGTGAGCAGTGTATGGGACGGTGCAAGCTGAAGACTCATTCTAATACTATAATAATTACATGTCAACAGAGCCACCTTGTGACCTCTGCACCAGTTTTAAGGCATTCTAAATGAGAAGTTGGTTGTAGGACATAGGAGGCAGAACAAGTATGAAGGCCAAAGTTCATTCCTTTCTCCACAGTAGAAAATAGTCATGCAGTACGAGAAGACTGCGACAGAGTTAGAGAACTTGCAAGCTGAGTTTTCAGGAATTTATTCTGTAGTTTACTTTAGCTAGAAAGATGTAAACTTAATTTTGTAAGTTATTCAAAATAATGTTATACATAGTTGTACCAAACTGCCCGGTCTGTGACTGATCACTGAAAGGACTAGACACACAAAGCAACATGTGTGAAAATAATCTTATTTTTACTAAAGTAGGTCAGAAAACAAGCAAACTGAAATTAGTTTAGCAAAGTAAAAATACGAACAGTGGAGTAAATATTATCATGAAAACATGCCTGCCACTTGAGTTAGTCTTAGTTCAATTCAAATATACTTTATTCGATTTTTAACATTAAAAATCATAAAAGTAGCATGTTAAAAAGAAAGTATTTTCAGACATATAAATACAGACCGTTCCATCTATACAGAAATCTCGATCCTATCATAAATAGTAAAATTGTATATACTAACCAACTTCATGCTTAAGCAGTTAAGCTTTTCCTTTTTCTCAACTAAATCCAGCCATAACTCCCACACTGTAAACATTTTCCAACATTTGTAAATATAAAAAGCAGGACGACATTGCCTCCAACCCTGCTCTTCATCACTGGCAAAATCCATCTTACTCTTTCAGGGTGATAACATTTACAGAATAAAAATACATGTATTGTTGATTGGGTAGACATCTCATCGCATGGGCATTGACATAAATCTCTAGACAGACCAATC
The DNA here is from genome assembly GCF_964263255.1 of Lissotriton vulgaris. Classification (NCBI taxonomy): domain Eukaryota; kingdom Metazoa; phylum Chordata; class Amphibia; order Caudata; family Salamandridae; genus Lissotriton; species Lissotriton vulgaris. Next base: position 1,273,341 of record NC_141699.1, read on the forward strand.
ATTTACTATGGGGAAACTAAATAGCCGGTGAAAACTATCAAACCTAAATCTGGTAAGGACATACCTGTCGTATCCTTCCTGTGCACCAAACCAAATATGGTTGTATGCTGGAGGTTTGCCAGTGGGGTATACCCAACTGTGATAAACACTCTCTATTAAATCATACAATTTGTTTTTACTGCATAGTTGAACATTTATTTTGACACCATAAATATTCAGTCATTGTACCTTATGTTAAATCATGAAGCTTATATTACATACAGTACATATCATACAGTCATTAAATCTTTCCAATTTATTATCTGACAATGTTTTTCTATATCCATTTCAAGATGCTCTATGCATTTCGAGTCTCACAGGACCCTTCACCAGGAGCAAGTGCCATTTGTTACTTTCTAAGCAACGCACGTAGTACCAAAAGACTTCGATTAAGTCCAATACTGATGGCTAACAATCCGTAGTTGATGACTCGATCGAAACGACCGCGATTTAAAATCCCGATTCTCTGTGAGCAAAGCTCTGAACTCCGCTAGACCGTGGCTCCAGGGAGTTGTTTGCACTTGGAGCCACGGTCTAGCGGAGTTGCTCACAGAGAATCGGGATTTTAAAACGCAGTCGTTTCGATCGAGTCATCAACTACGGATTGTTAGCCATCAGTATTGGACTTAATCGAAGTCTACTAGTGTGGTCCACAAATGCTACATGCAGTTTCCCCTCCTTGGCTTGAGTATACTGGACCATAAAAATAGTAACATTTAAAACCTGCTCGATTGTCACTAGCCCCTGTCTAAAACCATATTGTACCGTGCTTAAAATAATATTATCATCAGCCCATGTTAGTCTCAATTGTAGGGTCCTAAAGAGAAGCAAGAGAAACTATCTACATGATAATGCCAACTTGATGGACTTTCATTTTATTAGAACCTGCGTACAAAGGGTATGTGTGGTGTCTACCCAGTTCCCCTACAAACATGCTATGGCTTCCCAATTTCCCATAACAATGCGTTGAGTGGATTAAAACTTTGTTGTCAGGTGTCTCTAAAAGGGATATGGCCAAAGAAGTGCAAGTAGACATTCTTTCTGAAACTTGGCTTATTTAATTAAGTATGAGGCCTAAAATCCGCGAAAAACAATCTTGTGCTTGACCCAGCTGCACCTGCCCTGTATAGGAGCACTTCTGAGTTTTTAGGTCTCGCCTAGCGTTGCTGCTCACAAGTGCAGCTCGCTCGGAGACATTTATTGCTGATAAGTACGATTGGAAAGGGGCGTTAAGCCCCGCCCCTCATATCCATTGGCTGGCATGACCATTTATGCTAAACGGTGGCCTGACATTGGAAATGAGCTATCTGTGTTGCCTCCCTTTGGCTTTTTTGCCCGGCCCATCCGGACTGGATCGCCTGCATTACGGCTGGTGTGACGAAGTTTCTTATCAGAAGCTTTGTCCCGCTGCCTTGCACGCGCCAATTGGGCCGGACAAAAAAGGAGACATGGCGCTGCGCGTTTATTTTTGCATCTCGCTTTTACTTTAAACAAAAATAAACAGTGGATGCCTGGCGAGCGCTTGTTAACAATCAACGTTTAAGTTGACTGTTCACTCCAAATTACATGACCCCGTGCCTCCACCCCCCTTTCCACTACCACGCCTTGAGGCCCGTTTTAAGGATTGCCGTAATATTTTTTCCAATTTCAGCACAGGGAATGAATACAAACTTCTCTGAATGTTGATAGAAATACGCATCCGTTATTCTTGTGATGTGATATCATCTGTATATTGTGCAAAACGTGTCAACAGATTGAAAGTACAACATTTAAATTATATAAAATTCAAATGGCCAAAACTTGCAACTATGATTTAATCTGTCTATTGCAGTGATGGAGTGGTTTATCAGCCGTCCTGAGCCTTAGTTAGTCTAGCTTTGATAGCCTTAAATAGTCTATCTGCTGCTGTGCTCACCTTCTTTATTGTCCTCTTGGTTCAGTCTGTCTTCCATGTCTACAGTGCTGGATTAGTAGTTCATCGACTGTGTTGTTTAGTACTAGGGCCGGCATCTCTCTTCTAGTTGGGGATGCAAAAAGTTCTTACTCTTGGTAATGGACTACACCGCCATGGGTCTGAAGCTTCCAGCAGATGACAGTCCAGTGCGGGTATCTGTGCGTGTGCAGCCGGTGCTTCCCGTAGAGGTGCTCTGTGGACACCAGCCTTGTCTGCAGGTGGGACAGCAGGAGCTCCTTATGAGACTGCACTTTCCGTTTCCACCAAGTCTTCGGGCTGAGACACCCAACCAGGAGGCCGTGTACTTAGCATGCGTGCAACCACTGGTGCAGTCTTTCTTTCAGGGCTATAACGCTACTGTGATCGCTTACGGTCAAACGGGTTCTGGCAAGACCTACACAATCTGGGAGACGAGTGTGGGTGAGTAAAATATGTGATCTTTGTGCCTCCCACTATCGGTGGCTGTATGTGAGCAGTTGAGCTACTCGTGCTTCCCACGAGTGAATATCTTCCAAGGCTGCACAGTATTGAGTAGTTTCTGATGCATGTGAGCAGAGTGCCATTTCTTGTGCATGTGATCATATATACCATTTCTGGTGTATGCAAATAATGTTTCATTTCTGGTGCCAGCGATCAGTCTATCCTTTCTGGTGCCAATGAGCAAGATAGCTCTTCTGTTGGAAGTGAGCCATGTTCCATTTCTAGTGCAAGTGAGCAATGTTCCAGTTGTACTACCCTTGCTAGTGTGTTTGAGAGATTAAAGTTATAGTGTTGCACTTTTTTTATGTAGCACAGTGCTCGCCATTTGAAAGCCATCATGGTGCTGTCTGGCAATTTATTTTGTAGATTTTTCTCTGCTGCTTGTGAGTTTCCCCTATTTTTGAGTCTTCGTATTAGGGGTGTTTGTGTGCGTCCAGTGTCTCATAGTACACGTGTCCCTCTCTGGCCTGTCTCAGTGACAGTCTTTTCATTGTCCAGTGTGCATGTTACTGTCGCCTTCCCAGTTTTATCTTGTGCCCCTTCTCACGTCCATGTTTCCATACCAGCATCATCTTGCCCTGTCATCAAAGCCTATGTTCAGGGCTTTCAGTGGGCTGGGTTCTTCAGGTCTCAGACCCATTAGTAATTAAAAACAGAATTTGAATCGAGTCCCTATATTAATGTCCTTAATTTTACTGGAACTTAATACTGATTGATTTTTGAACAATGAATGTAAATTAGGCTATTTTCTTTTACTTTGCCCTCCAAGTAATACTTTGACTGGAGTTGCGCTACATCGGATAGTGTCATGTTGCTGTAGGTTGACAGCCCCATCCGGTCTTCGTTTGAACTCCCAATATTGGATGGTTCTTCCCACGGTGTTAGTTACAGATATATACCTGATAATGCTCTTGTTCTCCTCCATTCTGCTAGGTGTTTATCATACTGGGTACCCAGATGGATAATAGTTTCAGAACATCTGATAGCAAACATAGGTTAGAGTGCGTAAGTATGGCGGCAGATAATTAAGCTTTGTACCTATATTTTCTTGAAGATCTTCCTTGCACCCTGTGATTCTAGTCACGTTACTTTAACAGCAGAACCATCAATGGGGATAGTATTCTGCTCGCCTTTCTGTCACTTGAGCCTGAAGCACCATATGCTGCAAAGTGAAGGTGACATAAGTGGAGCGCCTCGCCCTCCTGCTCTAACGAGCATGAATGGTATCCTGCTCCTCTTCCTTTGGGTGACCCTACCACAATTGCACTTTGAACATAAGATAAGTTGCCGGCATTGAAGCTGTAGTAAGAGGAGGTCCTTTATTTGTCTGGCTCTCTGTTACAACCCACTCCCTCATTTTTTCTTTAAGTTTATTGGTCCCAGTCTACTTCTTGTTAATAGCAATTCATCCTATTTGGCCTGCCTGTGGGACACCCATCCATACTCAGACTTACATTTCATCACACACCCAGGCAACCGTGAAGAGCAGCACATGAGATGCCCCTGTCAGTGCATCTACCTAGTGGTACTGCCTTAAAAGCAGTTTAGTTCTACTGTAGAGCTTATCATTCCGTCATCTTTGCATTAATTTGTGAATCAGTGCCTTGTCGGCTATTACCTTGGAAAGATCCATTTACAGTGAAGCTAGGTTACACCTGCCGTCTGCTAAGAACTCGCCTATCCTGCAAGCACAGCACATCCAGCACCATATAGCACAATATTGTACCATGTACGTGTAATTGACATGTAAATGACAATTCCTTTTAATTATGTTTTGGTTTTAAAAACATAAATAAAAGGCATTGTCATTTACAATGCCAATAGCTTAAACTCGCGTAAATGCAAGACCTATTGCATTGCAAATGTTTGTTCTTAAGTGCATCCAGGCATGTACACCTAACATAAACCTGACTTTGCCAATGCTAGTCAGTGGTGTTTCTTAGTCAATATAAGATAAACGAGCAGCACTAATGATATCCTTGTGAATATTTAGAATAGAAAATGTTTTAATTGTGGGAGTATGAGACAGTAAACTAAACAATATGATGGTCTCAGGAAGGGGTATGGTCTTCAGAGTGTCTTAGTCAAGTTCGTTCTCCTCTTCACACCATTATTTTCTGTAGTTTTAATGTTATACACTTTCACCCTTTTATCTCCACACATATTTCGGAAATCCTTCATCTAAATATCTCACACGTCATCATCTTCCTATTCATGGCACTGTCTTTTCACTTAGCACTTCAGCATGCATCACCTCCCATTCACCACGCCCCCTACCCCCACTCTATCTCTTAAAAACACACTGTCCACCCACCTATACACACAGCATTTTTTAGGGTCTGGCTTCACAGCAAAGCTGTCATCAGACAATTATGTGAGCATCACTAGAGGTGGACTTTGACTCCAACCACGTGCTAGAAGCCAGAACTTCTTGTTTCAATTAGGCGGAAGTGTGTGGGTTTCCACAAAAAAGTGATTGCACACCACACAGCTGTGATTATTGTGTTTATTTATTCAGCTGCCTAAGTTTGAGCTAACAGGGCCAGATACACATGACATTTTAAAGCTATTAAAGTATGTTAGATAACTAGATAATTTTCCCTGGCAGTAGCAAAAATGGGACAGTCATTAACCTACATGGATTGTTAGGTCTGGCTTGACAGTGCAACTGTGACCTGAACGTATAACCTACACCTGTGGTTCTTAACATTTGGACTTCTGTGGCCAATTAGGAGGCAGCAAAGAAGAGCGACACTAAAGCCAACAAATGGTAAGCAACGGGTGGGTTCCAAGCCCTTTGTTGTAAACCATATGAGTGCATGCGCTGCTGCAGGATATCCCTAAAAAGATGTCTTCGTCCCAAGGAAGACGCTCAAAGAAATGAATACACCATTAGCTATCGTTAATGCCCTCTACTGCCTTCAAAAGCACCTCTCAGCTCAGTGAGTTGTAGTGATCCACAAGGCCTTCTCTAATCAAATACCTCCAGATAATGCTTGTCAAAATGTGAGCACATCTGTTAAGGAGGCTCTTATTAACAAGGCTTTTGGTTGTTCATATGTAAATAATACCTTCAAATGCTAATAACATGGCCCCTATGTTTTAATTAGGTTTCCGGTGACATATCTTTGCTTTTGGGAGCGTTGAATCCTGGGAGCACCTCTTCTTGAGTGCCAACAATCTTGTTTTAACTTTGAATTGGGTGGTGGGGAAGGATGGGGATAGAATAGAGCTAACAAAGCTGGGATTTCGATTTTCTTGTTAACTTTTCTTTCATTTCTTTACAGTTGCTATTTCATTTAGCAACTTACTGTGCGCCAGCAGAGCTTTTAATACAGTCTGTCATACAGCTCACACATATTAACACAATGCGATACAAACGACAGGGTGTGGTTGTACATACTATTATGATTGTTTTATTCCAGAAGATCCAATAAAATATATTTTATGGGAATTAAAACCTGCGATCCTAGATTACACAAACATCTCTGATGCAAGTGCCTTAACCACATGAGCTACTTTACCAGGAACATATCCTGAGGCTTGTTGGATACACAAGGGTCTCTACAGCTAGTGCCTTAACCCATCTTACAATGTGAACTGTTTTTGTTCCTCTTGACTCAGCCTTTCAAGACTCCATTTCCCACCTCTTCCCAAACTCCATCCTATTGTGGGTTTCCGGACAAACTCATTTCCATTTCCCCAGTGACCATATACCTTGGAGCTTCCATAATAGCCAAACCGTGCAGGGAAATCAGCAGTAGTAAATCCCATGCAACGGCTGGAAAATGGGAGTAACAAGGCATGTTCAGACCAAGTATTGTACCAACCACAAACTTGTACATTCCTGGGCATTCCCAACTGTCGATCCAACCCTGTCCCAACCTTAAACAAGCATTGCAATACAATAGATCTTGCATTACTAAAAGTTTGAGCTATTGGCATTGCAAATAATAATGCAACGCCAATAGCTCAAACTTCCAGTAATGCGAGACCTATTGCATTGCAAAAGCGGGTTTTTATAAACGTACAATGCGCGCAGAGTTGGTTCACCTGCCAAGTAAATGTTTTATCCGTTTTTAAAAGTTAACTCTTCTTGGTAAGAATCCGCTATTCCATTTCTGCCTCTGGAAGAGGAGTGCATGTGCTCTTTCCACCAGTACTCGAGACTAACTGCCCTGTGCACGGATTGTGGCTAGTGCATTGTGAAACCAATAGATGATCCAGTTCTGGCCTGATGGCCTTGTCACCCGGTGGCAGGTGTTACAGGGAATGTTTTCAGTTGTTGGTTGTGTAACTGCTGGCAGTGAATGGATCTGCAGCCAAGAGTCCTAAAGTGGGTCATATTGTATCTTGTAGCACTTCCATGACCTGTACAGCTACCTATCTCTGTGAAAGAGTTGGATTTTACCAAGTGATATGGTCGTCCTTGCTACTGGAAGTCCAACGGCTCGTACGGCGCATGATTCACAAAGTCAGAATTACAACTGGTAAATAATACAACCTCCTCTATGAAGTAGGTGCTACATGGTTCAAGCGTGCGTGCTTTATACGCACATGTAAAATCTGACTGACTTGGGCAGGAGATCCTACGGCGGAACGCAGAATGGATAAGAACGTGAACAAAGCGCTCCACCTTATCTATGTTACACGTAAAAACAATAAGATAACAAGCACTGGCAATGCCAATAACTCACGTATACACAAGAGTTTGTTGAACGGCGCCAAAGAAATGTAAGGCGCAGCTCGCCAAACTCTATTTTTTCAATATTGTAAGATTTTCATAAGCAGTACCCCGCCTTTGCTGCGCTGCTTACTAAAAGCATAAAATAGGAGCGAGGCGCGCGTTTTGAAAATAAAGGAGTGCGGCTGCCATTGACTGCTTACTCAGACGGAAAAAACAGGTGCACTACCACTATTGTTAATGTGCCACGCTGCCAAAAAAAATAAAAAAACATTCTTTATAAATGAAAATGTGCAACTTGGGCAGCCCGCTCATTTTAAAAATAGCATGGCATGAACGTCTGCCAACAAAACAAAATACAATGGTGCAAAAATAGAGTTGGGCGAGCAGCGCACAACATAAGAAAAGTCACGTGGCCAAGTCCAAGCACGGGGTGCTGCACTGCAAAAAAATATATACAAATCATTGCATTGTGGAAGAGCATGTCGTGCCTGCACCAGCAGGTAGGAGAAAGTCATGTAAGAAAATAGTACACACAGAAAGTAAATAAAGGAAATCGAGTAACAACACGTCTAAGAGGGGCAGTCCTTCTGGGAGGTTGCAACATGAGAATGTAAATGTAAAAGTAAATGTACAGGAATTTATATAGCGCAAATCACCAACCGGTCTCAAAGCACTTGCTTAGGGAACCCGTCCTGGTATTCCCCTGTGAGATAACCCCGGCAGGGTAATCGCAAGGTGAAAGCCAGGCATCCCGCCGCGAGGGGCCGTTGTGGAGATTAAGCAAGCTATTGCCCAGAGTCGCAGAGTGTGAACCCATGAATCGAGTAGGCACCGGAGCGAGAATTGTCGAGTCCATGGACATTTTAGGACTCAAGACCCCGCCGAGCTGGGAATTGAACCCTGGTCCCGGGCTGACCTCTGCTTCCAGGTCTGCTCCTCTAACCAGTGAGCCACACTTCTCCAGAAATGGAGATACTAAGGAGGGACTAAGAAGCCTATAAAATCATAAGCCACCATTTACAAAGGACAGTAACAGGAACCAACTGAAAAGATGGGCAGAGCTTCAAGTCCATACCTGAATACAGCGTGTCTAGAAGAGACAGCAGCAAATGCTGCCTGGGCAAGACTTAAACAGTGTCAGAGATTTACGGCAGACCTATAGCAATGGAAAGGGGAATGGGTCACCAAAAGATTTTTGTAGGGTTGAGGAACAGCTTTCTCCACAGGAAAAAATGTATTCCCACCGGAAAACAAAAAATGTATTCGCTCAGCAACCGACATTGCTCTGTGCATTCAATCTGTGCTATGTACAATCACACAGAGACGGAATAGGAGCCAGGGGGATAAGTCACATTACACTACCAGTAGTAAGCCTTGAAACAAGGAGAACTACTTGAACTATCAGTAAATTATCACAAAGTCGTAAAATTGCTTCCGTACATACTTTTACAAATGAAGATTTACTACTCTTTTGTGAAATTGCCCTCTAAATAAATACAAGTCTGCCAGGAGAGGAGTGATTATATCCCCCTCAGTTACAGGTTCTGGGTACTTCAATTACATCATGCATTGTTCATTATTTGTTAGTGAACTCAATAAATAACAAATTAATTATTCACCTCTTTCTGAACCTTATTTGCCAAGATGGAAACGTTCTATATTGCATGTCTGGTAAAAGTAAGGTAATTTATGAGAGTAATTGTCTTTTTCATTTGAATGCAGGAACAAGTGGATACAAAAATGAATCTGTAAATGATTTGCTGTAAGGTAAACTGATCTGTATTTAAAATGATTTTAATCATGGCAGTGTTATTAAATATGGTTCTAAGATAATGTATCATTTTTAGAAATGAAAAACTTCCATTCAAGCTGGGTTATTTAACACCATCGGTGCGGCGCATTTTCCCGCAGTGCGCTGAAGATTTAAAAATCCCGCTGTTCACGTACGAGAGGTGTACTTCATGACGAGCTCAGCTCGTCATCAGCGTCGAAGGGGTTAAAACCAGAATGATTTTATGCTGTAAGACTAGGTCACTGCACACGAGGGGTGGGGGGGAGCACAACCTAAGCACATCCTCCCTGACATACACAAACAACACAACAAATCCTTAGGTTTTTATAAGCAGAGGACCTGTCGTTACCTCTTCTATCTTGCAGGGATCCAAAGATATTTGGCAAAATCACCTTACCCACCATATGTTCTCTACAAGGAACTCGGGGACTAAAAATTGTAAATTACAGCACAGCCCATGACGTACCCTAAATAATGAGACTCTTTACTCAGTTTGTTGGCCCTTCAATCCCGAGATATGCACACCAACAACAGGGTAGAGTTACAGGTTCCACATTGAGTGGGACTAGCGAGTCTAGCAATAAGATCTGATGCCAGAAAACCTTATAGTGTTTACTACAAAACTCTATGTGCTTTTAGTCCTGGGGCATGACTGTTATGTTTGTGATGTGTTACATCCACTACAATCATATCAGAATGAGATCTAAGAACTCCTCCTGATAGGAGATAGGCAGTTGAGATTGAGGAAATGCAATAGGATGGGAAACAGACATTTGTAATGAAGCATAAAAGAAGAGATTCCCTCTAGTGTTAGGGGTAAAGAAAGTGTGAGGTCATCCAGACCATAAAAGAGCGTCAGACAGAAACGGTGGGGAAAGGCTTGTGTGTTACAGGGCGCTCTATAGACTAATATCTGTCTCTGGTCTGCCTTAGAATCTCACAGTGCACCATTTCTACAAGGCGTGATACACTTTGCTGGCACCTTTGGCACAACACGTCTACGTCTCTCACAGTTGTCCTTCTTCCTCAACGCTTCTACGTCTCACAGTTGTCCTTGTCTCTCCCTACTTGCTAACTAGACGGCTACGGGTGGCTACCCACAATACACTAGTGCTCTGTCTGTTACAAAACATAGCATCTGGGTGTGGGGGTGACCAAGCTATCCAGCAGGCTTCTGCCTTAATATCTCTATCTAGCCCCACATTTCACCTCGCCTTTCCCATCACTTTAATACAACCTCTGCACTGTACAAATAATGTAGCATGACCCATCCTGTCACAGGATGGGTCAGAGAGACATAATGCCCCTCAAAGTTGCTGTGATGCCCAAATGCCTGAGCACATGCACTACTCTGTTGTTGGCAGGATGTAAAGACAAGTACTTGACCTGCATCATCACAGTGCTACCTATTATGCCAGAGGTTGTACAGACGTATCCTGGCTCTGATGTTGTACAGATGGGCAACCATGTTCCTGCTTTTCAGACTTTCCTGTAACATGATGTATGGACAGTCTGTAAAGCGGTCTTTATTCTAAGGGAAAATGCACAGACAGCCAAAGTGAACTCACTTCCTTGTGGTAGAGTTCTCCACCGTGTAACAAGTTAACAGACTAGTTTTCCTTGTGCAACCACAGTGCATAACAATATGGCCAGATCGGCATAAACACTAGAATGGAAGCTTTTGAGTACATTTATTGTAGACTCAAGCAGGCAAGTGAGTCAGGTACATAACATGCAAACTACCAGGAAAGTATGTTGTTTCACCTTCTCTGTTAGTAGACTGAACTCCCCTCACCTTACACAGAGTACACCGATAACATCACTGGGTGGACAAGTCTATAAGGTACAGAACATACACATGTTCTTTTTACAACAGAAAAACCAACGTCCCTAGGCTACACGAACAGACTAACAAAATCAACACTTTGTAGACAGCAGCAAACTGATAGCACTATATTAGAGCAGGGTGGGAATAAAAGCCAACAGAAGGCAGCTGAGCCAGCCTCCCACGTCCACAGACAACATCCCTCAAACATGACAAAAGAGCAAAGCAATACCTCCTTAACAAAACACACCACTGTCACTGGCTCACTGCACCCTTCACAGACATTCTACACATGACCGAATTAGCCAAAAAGTCAAGCAACCAAGCAAATAAAAAACATGTAACATTGAGCACCCACTCATGCTCGCAACCATGCATTTAACCAGGCCACCACAAAAAACGCAGGAACAACCCAAACTTAACACCGATGCCCAGCTAGCTTCATACTCACTCTTCTTAAGACAGTGCAAGAAATCTATCTCCACAGGGTTTCCATTACCAGTCACAAGAAATCTCTAAAGTAAGCCCGTTACCATTAGGCACATTTTAACTGTACGGTTTGACAGATATCGTAAAATGCAAGTTACTAGAAGACAGAACACTCTTCATAACCAGTAACTAAAAATATGAAAATCTTTAAATTTAATACCGGAAAACCAAGCACACAAAATTATGGCAAGAAAGATATCTCTGCAATGCCAGTCCACACATCTATCAACGTTAACATTAACATTTTTTAACGTTTGCACCTGAGAATATATGGATCCTTCCCCCAACATGTGGCTCATAAGGGGCCTGTGTCTGGAGTCTGGACCCTCATGTAGTCATACTCTGGCTGCTTTTCCGCCTATCTCTCAAGAGGAGCTGGTTGTGCTCTGCCATAAGATTACATATGGCTCTCCTGCTGACCCCCTTAAGCCAGATCAATTCTTGAAATCTCTACACGTGTTCTTACCATCTCTTAGCCATCTGATTAATCAGTCCCTGCTTACATCTGCGGTCCCTAGCGCTTGGAAGCAAGCTAGGTTGGACCCTTTGCTGAAAAAGCCCAAGCTTGACACTGCTAAACCAGAGAACTTCCGACCCATCTCTCTCCTACCCTAGGTATCCAAGATTTTGGAGTCCTATATCAATTCCATACTTACAGGTTATCTGGAGGAGAACAACCTACTGGACCCCTCCCAGAATAGTTTTTGGCCGGGTCACAGTACGGAATCAGCCCTCCTAGCTGTGACCGAGTATCCTAGGGTGGGCTCTAGATGAGGGTCGTACATCAGCACTGATTTAGTTAGATCTCAGTGCGGCATTCAACACTATCTCCCACCAGATCCTGTTGCAGAGGTTGGAGGAGGTGGGGATTGTGGACTCTGCCCTGGAGTGGTTTGTCTCCTTTCTAGCTGACAGCACTTTTCAGGGTTGTAGTCCCCCCTTTTGCTTTCAAGATCCATACCATCAAATATGGGGTACCACAGGGCTCAGCTTTGAGCCCAATGCTCTTCAACCTATATATGCAGCCTTTGGCAGCAGTAGCAAAAAGCAGAGGGCTCACAGCAGTCTTATGCCGACAACACAGTTGGTAGTGGCACTCTCAGATGACTCGGGACAGGGCGCTTGTAAGTTCCAAAGGGATCTTGAGATCATATCTGAGTGGATGACTGCCAACTGTCTTCAGTTAAATGCCAACAAGTCCGAGGTCCTGCTGGTCGGGAGAAATACTGAGCTGTGGAGCGAGCACTGGTGGCCTGCTAAGCTGGGCTGTGCACCCTTCCTCAAACAGGTGGTAAAATAAAAATTAAAAAATTAGCTTTCAGACACAAACAAGAGAAAGTAGCAGAACGCTGCTTTGGCATTTTGCGCGAGCTCAAACCAGTGCTGGGGTTCTTTGACCCGGCCATGAGGCAGGTGATTGTCCAGGCATCCATTCTGTCTAGACCAGACTATGCCAACTCATTCTACCTGGGAGTCAATAAGGCTGAAATTACAAGACTGCAAAGGGTCCAGAACGCTGCAGCTAGAGCCTTCTTAGGTCTGCCCAGGACATGCCCCACTTCCAGTGTTATCCATCGGCTACATCGGTTGCCCGTGGCAAAACGCATAAGAGTTCAAGACTCTTTGCATGTCATTTTAACATCTTAAATCTTACCTCTCCAGACATCTTGGCCTATCTGCTTACACCTTACACCCCCTCCCGCCAACTCTGGTCTATGGGGCCAGTATTTGGCGATTGTCCCGCGGGCAAGGAGGGTTAGTGCAGGTGGACGATCCGTTGGTGTATTGGCAGCCAGACTTTGGAATGCACTCCCCACCGCCATTCGCTGTATAGAAAACTACCTGGCCTTCCATAAGGCTATCAGGCTATAAGGCTTAGGCCCGACTAAGCTCAATGTAAGGCTGGAATACTGCTGCCAAACTGAATCAGTGAACACTGGAGCTATAGGCCAGAGAGCTCCCCCTGACTGCGCTTGGTGCTGCCATTTTGAGCGGGAGGCTGGAGTAGTCAGCTCCTGTTTCGTATAGCATCTTGGCGCCTTCCCCTGGGATGACTGGAAGAGGTCCCGTGGGATTTGGATCGCCGTATTTGGGCACTGGGGTGAAGCGCGACTAGTGGAGTGCAGTCATGGGAAAATCGAACAATAAACAAGGAAAACTCACCTTTGAGAAATGCACCACGCGCCTGCAAAACACTGAATCAACACAATTGACGGTGGTACCTGAAACACAGTTCGACTGAGCAGGATGATGATATCAGAACCATGCTACAGGAGGTCAGGGGTAGCCTGCGGGCAATAGACTCCAAACTAGACTGTTTGGCGCTGCGAATGTACCAGGTTTCTCAGAAAATGGAGAAACACAAGACTCGACTTGACACCTTAGAAACCAGGGTATCAGACTCAGACGACCGCCAGGAGGAGACGCAGGAGCGCTTTCTCTGTATAGACAAGGTGCTAGACGTAATCAAGGCGTGGAACGAAGCTCTCAAAGCGCAGTCAAAAAGAAATAAAGTCCGTATAACTGGGATTCCAGAATCCTCAAACATCACCAACATGGAACACTTTGTAGAAGGACTTTTGAAAGACTTGTTTGGCTCCGAGGTATCCACGATGTTCCTAGTGGAGGGCGCTCACCGCACCCTGGGGCCTTGTCCCCCCTAGGCGCTCCAGTATGTCCGATTCTGGACCGATTATTGAACTATAGAGGCAGGGACACTGTATTGAGGATGGCCAGAGAGAAAGGAGAAATAAAACATCAAGGGAACAGTATTTCGTTCTACCCGGATTTCACTCAGGCTGTCCAGGTAGCACACAGGGAGTATATCCCAGCTAAGAGACTGCTCCACAAGATCGTTACAAAATACACAATGCTCTACCCAGCGAAGCTCAGAGAGCAAACTGGGGGTAAACTGATGATATTTGCTGAAGCAAGTGCTGTTTTGAAATATGCCAAGCAAAATGTGAAGAAGCAACAAAGCCGAGATGTGATGGCTGCGGCATCCCCAAACAGTCAGCTAAGTGAAAATGACTAAAATCTGTTGCATGATGCTCTGCTCGCTGTATGCGTACTATGTGGTTTGCAGCCACTTATCTGAAAATTTACATTTTCCTCAGGCTTTTGCCTTGGAGGAGCTTTGTTCCATCAGACTATAATTTGGGACTCAGTATCTACACTGCTCAGACACCCTGTTCTATGTGACAGGGCAGTTAGCAGGCGAACCCACGCCCCTCTGGGATGATTCCCTTGAGCCCTGAATTCCGAGGGCCTTTGCTTGCAGATAAGGGTTTATTATGGCATGCACAACCTGATTTGGGGATTGGTGTTAGAGGTGGGTGGGATGGGGGTGTTACTGTTTACTATTGTTTGATGCAGTACGAGCTAAACCGAATATTCTTGCTGGATCTTATGGGTAGTATAGCACATTACCTAAAACCAAAAACCATACATACAGCAGTTTATCAATGGGGACATTGAAACCTGGGAAGCACGACGGGAGGCTCTGAGCCTGGGACCCGCTGCACATTCACTGCACTGGGATGGAGGATCCTTAAATGTCCACGGTCACTTGCCTGACCTGGAATGTGCGCGGTCTAAATGACCATCGCAAAGCATACCTGGTGCAGTCATACATGGCCACACATGGAGTGGACATATGTCTCCTGCAGGAGACCCACCTTAGGGAAACAGCCCGCTCTCAATTGACAAGCAATAGATGGAGTGAGGTACACACGACCAGCTACTCAAATTACTACTGTGGGTGGCAATACTGATTAGGAGAGGAGTGCCCGGGCAGACACAACAGACGGTATATGACCAAGATGGCCGCTATATCATTTTAAAGGGACTATTGTTCCACCAACCAACCATTGTGGTCAACACATATGGCCCAAATGTAGATGATCCCACATTCTTCCTACAAGTTTGGCTCAAGGTGCACTCAATGGGGTACTTGCAATGCAGTACTTAGGGGAGGGGATTTCAACATTGTTCCGTCACTGTCGATAGATAAAGAAGGTAAGTCATGCACACACCACCCTCAGGACGTAGTGGTTTTCCACAGTATAATATTAGATCATTCCTGATTTACTTGTGGCGTGCGCTTCACCCCACTGACCAGACGGGAACGTGTATCACACAGCAGCACCACGCGTGGGCCAGACTTGATTTCTGGTTATCGACTACTAGAGATTTACATAAATACCGTAGGTTCAAGAGGTCACAAATCATGCACGAACACTTTCGGATTATGCTCCGGTAGTTTTGACTCTTTTGGTGCCTAAACCCTACCAGCAACCATTTGCGTGGTGTCTGCCCCCTAACGCGCTACTAGAAGCGGCCTTTCGGGAAAGCATCACAACGTCCATTTTAGAATATTTTGAACATAACATAGGATCAGTAGAAGATAGATACGGAAAGTGCGCTGTGGGACGCATTTAAGGTGGTGATACAGGGACACTGCATCACTGGACAGTCCGGGGTGCTTCGCAACATTCGGAGCAGTCTGGGTAGAATTGAGAGAGAGCTGCACGCCCTGGCAACACAGTACTATAGTTCACCATCTCCCGCGACTCTGGTAGATATACGCACTAAACTGACGGCAATTCAAGATGAGGCAGAGCACAATACCAAATTCTTACATAAACATGCCACAGCACGCAGATACGGAGAGGGAGACAGGCCGGACAAGACGCTTGTCAACCTTTTGTGGACTCCTAGAGGGGCCGAGTTTATCACTGAACTCGCCACTGTTGCTGGCAATGTGGCATGCTCCCCATCTGACATTCTGGCTACCATGAACTCTGTCGTGCGGGAATATTTCAACTCTATAGAGCTCTTGTGGCTAAGTAGAGCCAATCGAGATTACTTAGAGGTACCATTTACAGTGGAGGATATTAAGCATGCCATTAGCGGTGTGCCTGCAGACAAATCACCCTAACGGCTAAATTTTACAAAGCATACTCTGAGCTGCTGGCGCCACGGCTATTAGCCGTCTACCAGGAGGCTGCACTGTGACGTATTGCCTGGTTTGATGTGCAAAGCCATTATCATTTCCATTTTGAAACCTGATAAGGACCCCTCACAATGTGACTCGTACCGCCCACTCTCACTGATAAACCTGGATGCAAACATTTTTGCCAAACTCCTAGCCACCAGACTCCCACTGTTGCTACCACTGATAGTGCGGCCGGAACAATCTGGTTAAATAGCGGGAAGGTCCACTTCCCACATCCTCAGGACGCTGTTTGCACTAATACACTACCTTGCCCCACATGTCCCTGCGATAGCCGCACTGTTGGACGCCACCAAGGAGTTCGACTCCTTAGAATGGGAAGTTCTGTTTCCACTCCTGCAGCGACTGGGCCTCAGCCCCTTTTTCATTTAACAGATAAAGCTGCTTTACACTCTGCCCATTTGTAAACAAAACAGGTGATGGACCGAATGTGGATCAATGTCACACATTCAACCCAGTCCAAAGATCTGGGCCCAAATCCATCGTTTTTTTGCACTCCACACCACCCTGGGTTAGACAATGGCGATATGCAAATCAGCTCGGACCCTGTGCCCCATGGGAACAGTCCAGTCCGAACTACAAAAGCCATGTCCTTCCCAGAACGGAATCAAGCATCCGAGGACCGGACCGGTTTCGAGGTAACACCTCTCATCAGCCCGGCTAGCTTGACTCCAGTGGTGTGGAGTGCCTGGGACCCACGTATGAGCATCCCCAGCGCACTTATGGCAAATTTGCAAACAAAACAGGTGATGGACCGAATGTGGATCAATGTCACACATTCAACCCAGTCCAAAGATCTGGGCCCAAATCCATCGTTTTTTTGCACTCCACACCACCCTGGGTTAGACAATGGCAATATGCAAATCAGCTCTGACCCTGTGCCCCATGGGAACAGTCCAGTCCGAACTACAAAAGCCATGTCCCTCACAGAACGGAATCAAGCATCCGAGGACCGGACTCGAGGTAACACCTCTCATCAGCCCGGCTAGCTTGACTCCAGTGGTGTGGAGTGCCTGGGACCCACGTCTGAGCATCCCCAGCGCACTTATGGCGAATTTGCAAACAAAACAGGTGATGGACCGAATGTGGATCAATGTCACACATTCAACCCAGTCCAAAGATCTGGGCCCAAATCCATTGTTTTTTTGCACTCCACACCACCCTGGGTTAGACAATGGCGATATGCAAATCAGCTCTGACCCTGTGCCCCATGGGAACAGTCCAGTCCGAACTACAAAAGCCATGTCCTTCCCAGAACGGAATCAAGCATCCGAGGACCGGACCGGTTTCGAGGTAACACCTCTCATCAGCCCGGCTAGCTTGACTCCAGTGGTGTGGAGTGCCTGGGACCCACGTCTGAGCATCCCCAGCGCACTTATGGCGAATTTGCAAACAAAACAGGTGATGGACCGAATGTGGATCAATGTCACACATTCAACCCAGTCCAAAGATCTGGGCCCAAATCCATCGTTTTTTTGCACTCCACACCACCCTGGGTTAGACAATGGCGATATGCAAATCAGCTCTGACCCTGTGCCCCATGGGAACAGTCCAGTCCGAACTCCAAAAGCCATGTCCTTCCCAGAACGGAATCAAGCATCCGAGGACCGGACCGGTTTCGAGGTAACACCTCTCATCAGCCCGGCTAGCTTGACTCCAGTGGTGTGGAGTGCCTGGGACCCACGTCTGAGCATCCCCAGCGCACTTATGGCGAATTTGCAAACAAAACAGGTGATGGACCGAATGTGGATCAATGTCACACATTCAACCCAGTCCAAAGATCTGGGCCCAAATCCATTGTTTTTTTGCACTCCACACCACCCTGGGTTAGACAATGGCGATATGCAAATCAGCTCTGACCCTGTGCCCCATGGGACCAGTCCAGTCCGAACTACAAAAGCCATGTCCTTCCCAGAACGGAATCAAGCATCCGAGGACCGGACCGGTTTCGAGGTAACACCTCTCATCAGCACGGCTAGCTTGACTCCAGTGGTGTGGAGTGCCTGGGACCCACGTCTGAGCATCCCCAGCGCACTTATGGCGAATTTGCAAACAATGGCGCGTCTCAGAGTAAACGGCCTGATTTCAGAACAGATTCCTATCACAAGAGGCACCAGACAAGGTTGCCCCTTGTCGACCGTTACTATTCGCCATAGCAACAGAACCCCTGGCAGAGCCAACACATAATACTACAGCAGACAGAATCGGGCAACACCACACAAACCGCTGTATTGGATTCACCACGAGAGGTCTTGCTGTGTCCATGTACGCAGGTGATATCACTTTATACAGACGTACCCCAAAGATAAGAGTTGGTGCGCTACGGGGGACTCTCTGGGGTGAGGGTCAACTGGAGAAAATCAGATATAATTCCCCCGACAACTGGAACCCATCCCTTCGAAACTGAATACCCGATTGACTGGGCGACAGGACCGACACGCTATCTGGGGATCTGGATAAGCAACGATCTACAGGCGATTTGGACGGCTATTTATGCAGGAGTGTGGACTAGATTGAAGAGAGTGTGCCGCTGGAAAACACTTCCTCTCTTGATTGGCCGCATAGCAGTGGCCAAAATGATAATTCTGCCCAAGCTGCTGTATCTCTTTGTAAATGTCCCAGTCCCACTTACGATGCAATAAAAGAAATATTGCGGTACTTATTGATCGACTTGGTGTGGGGGGGGGGGGAGGGTGACAGCCTAGGATATCCTGGGAAGTGCTCGCTCAGCCACAGGCTCAGGTCGGACTGGCGGCTCATGACTTTGACCTCTACGCGTACAGCGCGCAGGCGCAGTTCCTGCATCACTGGGTGCATCCCACGACCTTTTAGCCCCATGTGGCTATTGAGCTTGATAGGCCAGCACCACTTCCCTTAACCACCGCCATCTACCAACTATACAATCACCCTCGCAACGAAGTGCACCCTGTAGAAGCACTGCTGGGCGTGGGAGGGATTGAGCAAACGTGCAAATACAGATATGCTTTATGCCCCTTCCATGATGCTGGCCAATAACCCATTGATGCCCCCGCTTATGGACAGCAAGGCGCAGGAGAGACCACCCTCACATCATCTACTGCTGGGCAAAGACCTATTCCCGGGGGACACTTTCCTAACCGTGCAGCAAATGTGCGCCCCTGCATTTCCCTCTGCACTAGACACACTGCTGTACTACCAGTTACAGGCTTCCTGCAGGATCAAATTCGGCACATTTCGGAACCCGCCTCCTACGCTGCCTGCACTGGAGAACGTTCTCACAGTTGAGTCGGGCCATAAGCTGATCACTCGGATATACACTATTACACGGAGAGACTTTCCAGTTACTGTCTCAATAGCCCACATGTCGTGGGAGGCGGATTTGGGGTAGACCTCACGGATGAACAGTGGGATTTCAGTTGTGGTCAGCTGGAGCTACTGTCACCTAACTATCGCCTCAGACAGATACACTTCAAATATTTTCACCATCTATACCGAACCCCGGTGCAACTCCATCGGATGCGACTGAGATCCAATGACCACTGCTGGCGAGGTAGGGCCCCCCAGGCATCATTTACACACTTGACATGGCAGTGCTGACCTATAGCTAATTTTCGGCTAGAAATATTACACATTAAAAACATAATAGTACAGGAGATTCTCTGCACGCCGATGGCAGCACTGCTGGGTGTAATCCCTGACGTCCCGCCACAGCAGAGAAAATTAGCGGCTATGCTCTTACTTATGGCCAAACGACAGGTGGCTCTGCAGTGGGGAGCCGCCTCCCCACTGTGATATCCTGCTGCTGAGCTAGAATGACTGCCTGATGGAATGTTAGTGTTTGGAATGTGTGTGCGTGCGTGAATCAGTTGAATGAAGGGCTGAGCAGCAGGGAAGCTGTTCCTGGTGGGGCTCCTACTTAGACTCTGACTTTACCTGTTCCTGTATCTAATCTACTACCACAATAAATCTACGTGGTAACTACCTGGCTTGGAGCGTCCTTTCTTCAATACTACACCCACCGACGACGAAGGGGTGCTATGGAATGTCCCACACTGTAAGACCCAATTGGAGGGTTTCTGGGAGCTAATGCCAATACAATCCCGTCCCAGAGACATATGGGACCGTTCGTAAGCTGGCTGAGCACAATGGATGTAGATGATCATGATATGAATATTGTTATGTGGAGCTATTTAGAGTACCCTGGGAGGCAGAAGGAGTGCTCCCTCTTGAGATATTTACATCTGTAAACTAAATTGAAAGGGAGTTGCTGGACAACATCATGCTTTAAGTTTTGGGCTGAATTGCCTCTATGTCTTCTATGCCGATAACCCTGATCAACTGACTGTATGGTCCACAAGCAACGTACTGCTGTTATGTTGTTGTTTGTAACCTTATAAGAAAGGATAATAAAAAAAAAATCTGAATGGTGTTTACACGATTCAATCAATGCACTGAGAAAAGCAGTAAATACAAATGGTAAAAATATTTTGCAGCCAGATAAAGGATGTAACGCCCAACGGTACCTGGAAATTCTCTGATGTTTGACTGGGAATTCAATAATAAATAGTTTCAATTATCTGTAAATGATTTAGTGGGTGCAGGGCAAGCATAAAAAAATGCACCTATTTTCTGTCTTGCGTGTTGCTCGTTTTCTTTGTCATTGTCACTTGTTGATCACGAGGTCATTAACTCTTCTTTCAAATTCTTGCTACGGTCAGATGTCGACAATAACTCCAAAAGAGAAAGTTCTGTTTCAGCCTGGGCTCAATGTAAATATGGACCAGTATTTTTGTAATGTTTCCAATTCGATAATTGTGGCGTGTTTGCAGGCAAATACTAAGCATTTCAGTTCTTTTTCTGATTCCTTCTTTAATTCATTCTCACTTTTAAACTCTTCCAGTTACTTGTTGTAATGTTTCTTTACCCTAACACTTATTTATGGCTTTCTGTACCATTCTTGTATCATACCCCACTTGATTTGATATAATACATTGTTTTTAACTGACAGCATGGTAGCTAGCGGTTTTTAAGATAGTATGGAAAATCTGTGCATAAAGTAGCTTTCGACCTGCTGGTTTTAAGTATGAAACAGTCTGAAATCTTTCATTAACATAGGTTACATATCTTACGAGTAAGTCTCAAAATGTGTGTCCTTGTTTATTTGTGAACTGAACGGGGTCATGCAGCAATTTCTCCTCTAGAAAGTAGAACAATATTGTCATCAAATTTGAAACAGGCCCCATGATGTCAGTTTCATCCTTCCTTGTCATTAATGAATTCACTTTCAAATGTCTCATTAAACATATTAGCTTAAGCAGGAGCTAAACAATTACAAAGTACGTGGTGATTGTATGCAAGACATTCTCATGTTTAAAAAAGTCATATCCTAACAAATTCCATCAACTACAGGAGAAATTCCTTATTTTCTCATTTCATGCCATATTTCATTATTACCCATTCAATCATCTCCATTCCGAATATACATAGGTGTACAAAGCATTAACATCCATTGAAAACTAAATTTACTGAATGCTCTAAAGAATCGTGAAACGAATCACTTTTTGTAAAATGACCCCAGTGTTCTCTGTATGCCTTGGTTTTTGTACTACTAATTCATGTAAACAGTCGTAGACATACTTTTCAATAGGATGTTGGGTTGTTTATTGATTAATGATAGGACAAACCAGAGGTCTGCTATTTTTTCTGAACTTCAGACAATATATATATATGGTAGGATGAGTCAGTGCATGTTATTTTACAAAGCTGCCTTTTTTGTTAGTGATCCAATTCAGGTTTTTCACATGCTTAAAAATGTGACCCAAGATTTTCCTGAATTAGGTAGGTTATTCCTCTAATTTGGTGAAGAAATGATCCTCACTCAGGTGTTCCATCATTTTACTCTTGTGTAGTTATTTGTCCATGACGAGGTCTGCTCGGCCCTTATATGCAATCTTTAATACAATGAGGAGGTTATTACTTAAGATTTTTATGGATGATCAATCTTTCCAACTCAAATTTCAGCCTTTGGTTTTGTTGTATTGTAAATTACTCGGACCCTTCAAAACAACTGCTTCAGATAAATAAAGTGTTTTATGGCTCACTGGAGGTACAAACATATCTGTTTATTAATGTTCTGTATTCACAAATTGTTTAGCTTGTCAATGGTTCTTCTATGGCTTTAAAGAAATGTGTCAGCGTAAACTGCAGCATAAATCGCTATAAAGAAATTTCTGTTTCTACAGCATGGCTGGAGTAAGTTTGTACAAAAGAGGTCCCTTTTTTGCAAAGCTGATGCTTCACTTGTTGTCGAGGTGAGTTTACAGATGTTGAAGATTTTTTCTGGTTTCTAGCTATTTAAGTCTCGTTTTATGTTTCTCCATTGCAGGAATTAATGAGAATTTTGAACATTCCTTTAAAAAAGTGGATTCTGCTTTTGAGGTACTGGGTCTGTTTATATGATTTCCGTGATGCAAACACTACTCTTTCCTGCGTTCAATGTTGATGAGTACTTGCAGATTGTCCTTCTGCACTTGCTTCTTGAAATCTGCATTAAAGCTTGCATTAGTCGACACACAAAAACAATGTAACACTCCCTCACCTTTTTCATTAAATGATCTTAAAACTGTAAGCAATCTAATAACGATTTTTTTTAGAATGGCAAAATATGTGAACCATCAGAACCCAAACATTGCATTCAAGTAGTTAACATCACGTGACAACAAATGTGCATGCTTATTATAGGTTATAATAGGTAAGCAAAACTTTTTGGGAAAACACAAACATTTTTTATTGCTAATCTGAGACTCGCTCTTTATTTTTTAAGACAGGCTTAAGAAATATAAGGATTTGTGCTTAATCAGTCAGACACTGGATAATTAGCATATAATTTGAGTAACTGCATAAATGACAGGTTAATTAACACATTTGTAGGCAAAAACGTCACAAGGAGTATTGATGTTACAGAGCACAATCTCCACTACATTTCATTTCAGCCCCTCCTCCAAAGGGACTGAATTATCAGGCGAAAATATATTCCTCAAAGACTAAAGCAGCACTTGCAACGAGATTGACAGAAAGAAACATCCTTCCATACAATACAAATCGGCAGATCCATTCTTTGCTTCAGGTCTCGCATAGGTAGTGCATGCGCTTTCTCTTCGAGACACGCTGTATCTAGAATATGGGCTTCAAGAACCGCCCATCTATTTCATTGGTTCCTTTTGCTGTCTTTTGTAAAAGCAGGCTTTTGAATAGTGCATACTCTTAGCAGTCCCCACCATGAGGACTGCCTCAGTTACATGCGCATTTAGGCTTTCCTTTTATTTACCATACCTTGTGGGCACACTTTTCATGGTTGACTTTTCACCTTTTGAGCCACACATTTGCTTTTCTTTATTTACGGCTCATCAGACGTGGTCCAAGGGTGAGTTTCATGCACCTCCCTCTTGTTTTCTTATGCTCCCGCAACGTTTGTTCTCCCAATACTGTATATGTTCAACCATTGTTTAATTATATTTGTAATGCTTTTAAATGCAATTATTACCATCTGCATGTTTTTTGTACAGCTGACGCCGAGTCTCCAGACCAAGTCCTAGGCACATCATTCCGCTGCTGTGTATCCCGTAAGTGATGTCATGCAAGTGGTGAAACGCTGACCATGCAATTGCATCGGTTGGTGCTTTAGGGATCCATGCCTTCGACCAATCTGCTGAGCAGCTTCTGTTGCACGCCACTCACACTGTTCTACGGTCATGAGCTCATATCCTGCAACCACCCAGTCCCTCCCACCGCTCCTGTGCGCCTCTGCTACATGCCCGGCCCTAGGCTCAACGCATGTCTGCAACTGAAATATGCCCTTTTCGAAATGTGACTTCCATGGTTCAAACCTCCAATCATCTCTCTGCTCCTGCTACAACCCCGCCATCTCCGCCTCCATTGCTGCTTGTTGTGCGGTGATTGCTGCTCTCTTCTCTCATCTGCTTAAAAGGGATGCGCCTTGGTGAGCGTGGGTGGGGCTGAGGTCTGCATCGAAACCACCCTTGTGTAGTTGTGGGGCTGGACCAACCCGGTTTTCAGCCCGAGGGGGGCCGACCATTGTTCTGTGAAGCTTCATATGGTTGCTTCTCATGCTAAACAAACTCCCCTCTAAGGGGACAATGTTACCTTTTTGCATATGACTTGCCTGTCTGGGATTGGAGTTCCTTTTTGCCACAGCCGAGGCTTGAGGATGTGTTGGTAATGATTCAAGTCTGCGTAGTTGTAACCTAACAGTACCATATAATCGAGGCCATTGACATTATGTGGAAGGGGAAGACCGATTTATGTAGCAATAAAAAGCAAATTATGCAATTGATTTTTTTTGCACATTAACTCTCTGGTCTAAAGTGCTACATCATTAGCTTTAATTTAACCTCTTGATTCATAACAGCAGAACCAATGGTATTACAACAGCTGAAAACAACGGTTTCTAAAAGGAACGAAG
Organism: Lissotriton vulgaris; assembly: GCF_964263255.1. Classification (NCBI taxonomy): domain Eukaryota; kingdom Metazoa; phylum Chordata; class Amphibia; order Caudata; family Salamandridae; genus Lissotriton; species Lissotriton vulgaris. The sequence continues at coordinate 1,298,082 of NC_141699.1, forward strand.
AAGTGTGGATGCAGTAGAAGTTCAGAATTAGCTTAAAAAATCCAATGTTACTTATACAAAGTTCTATTTTCACATTTGTCATTTTATATCATTATGCATATTTATTTGCTAATAATTTTAGTATGCAGTTTTTATGCATCTATTTTTACATGGGATTATATTTTGATGAATGCAGGAGGATTCAACAGACAAAACAGGAGGAATGGGACAGGATTTCACAGTGTTTAAATGTTTATTACTGTTGCCTTTTTAGCCTATGAACCTGGTGAAGGTTGACTAGTCGCCACATGATGATATTTTAAACCCAGACACTGTTGTGCAATCTGCAGCTGGCAATCTTGGGAGTGATAGTGGCTCATCCATTCCGCCCCCGGGGATAAAAACAGCCGTAGCCCTTATGAGTCAAGCTTCCAGCTCTTATCTGTTTCCAATAGTTTCTCTCTATCACTATCTCTCGTTCTTACCGATTTATAGCTCTCCTACTTTCTCCGTCTCCGTCATCAGCCCATCTCTCTTCCACCGGTCTGTCTCTTTCGCTCTCCCTCTTGCCCCAGTCTCTTTTTCTGTCTTTTCCTGAGTCTACCTTATTTCTATGTCCATTTTTCCCTTGTCCTTTGTCTATCTCTCTCCCCCCTCCCCTCCCCTGTCTTTGACTGTGGTTTTCGTTCACAAATTTTTTTATTGAGAGAGATGAGCAAGCATTACAGACATGAGCATATATCATGCATGGTTCCGGCATCAACAAGAGCAAGTACACAAGTATACAAGTATAACGGGAACAAAGGAGGGGTAAATTAAATTAAGATAATCTGAGATAAATCAATAAGCAATTCAAAACAAATCGTAAGGAAAAGAAAGATAACACAGGCAGTGCATCAGTACATTTTCAAGGTTACAGTCATAGGTGGAGCAAGATAACCACGTAAGTAAATGAGGTCAGTCGTTTGGATAGGTAGGCAACCCGGACTATGGGCAGGGTGTATATGTGCATGGCGCATCAGGTAATCATGGTGGTTTAAATAGGTCGAAGTGAGCGTCAAGCGAGGACCACAGGTTCCTATAGGGGGGGGGCGCCAAGGTGTAGCAGCCAGCGCAATATTGTCGGCTCCTCCGAGGTTCGAAACCCAATTGAGCCAGTGGGGGAAAGAAGCTTTGCCAGTGTCCTTCCAGTTATTCAGTATGAGTTTGACCGCTGCTGTCAAAAGTAAGTCAAGTAGGGCTTTATCATTTTCATTGAGGTTAACAGCTTTGGCAAAACCCATGACTAAGGTTGCAAATTCCCTCGGGAGCGAAATATGTAACACTTTGGTAATAAATGCGAAGATTCTATCCCAGTAGTCGGATACACAGGGGCATTTGAATATTAGGTGTTCAAGGTCCCCACCCTCTGCCGTGCAGTTTCAGCAGTCATCTTCCTTGATGTTGTGCAGGAAGAGTCTCCTAGGAGTCCAAAAAGCTTTGTGGAGAAGCCAGAATTTAGATTGGGATAATGTAGGGCTGATTTTGTGTCGCGAGGTAGATTCCCATATTCTGGCCCATTCTGCTTCCGATGTTGGTGTGGAGGAGTATGAATCCCAGAAGGACTGCGTGGATGTTGTCAGCTTTGTGGTCTGAGGGCGGATCAGTTTGTATATTCTGGACACCTGATGACCCTGTCCGTTAATCGTGTGTAGGTATCCAGGAAGGGAGGGGGTGACGTTGGATAAATCTGTTTTGGAGAGGGCCACTTTGATGTGTAAGAAGTAATAGAAGTCTATGTTCTGGAGTTGAAACTTTTTTTGTAGGTCGTTGAAAGTGAGTGGTAATGGACCATTAAACAGCTGATGAGGGAAGTGTATACCCTTCTCTATCCAAGCATGATTATTCATTGGTTTCCCTTTGTATAGCAGTTTTGTATTGTTCCACAACGATTCCCATCGTGATTTACAAAACTGGTGTGGTAAGAATTTGCTTACATGGAGGAGGGCAGCCTTCGTGTTTCTGAGGATGGTGCCTGAGGATACAGTGGGTTGTGGTTTGGTAGTGAGGAGGGTGGAGGGTGGAAGGCCATGGAGGATGGATTTTTCCACCGACAGCCACACTGGGGTGTAGTCTGAGTGTGGAGTGAGCCAAAAGGCCCCTTGTCTAGCTAAGAACGCGGTTTGATAGAGCTTAAAGTCAGCTAGGTTGACGCCTCCTAAGGTTTTATCCAGCCTTAGTTTTTTCATGCTAATTCTGGCTTTTTTCCCTTGCCAAAGGAAAGACGAAATTAACTTATCGAGTATGGAGAGGAAATCTTTGGAGAAGGTGAGGGGCAGCATAGTGCTTAGGTAGTTGATTAGCGGTGATATCATCATTTTTATAGCTTCAATTCTTCCCCACCAAGTAATAAATCGTGGGGACCAGCCGTCAAGGATTCTTTTAACTTTTGTCATTGTCAACGTTTCGTTGTGTGTGATGGTGCTCATTAATTTATCGGTGAACTCTATTCCTAAATATTTTATAACCCCTGTTTGCCAAGCTAGACCTGAGTTACCAAGAACTTCTTTGGTGGTGAAGATGTTTAGTGGTTTAACCTCGGACTTATCTTTGTTTAGCTTGTATCCCGATAGGTACGAGTACTTGCTGATTGAGGACATGAGTCCCTCGATCGATTTGGCTGGGTTTTCTGTCGCAATCAGTATATCGTCAGCATACGCTGCTAATTTTACCTGAGTATCTCCAAAGGAGACTCCCTGAATATCCTCATTCTTTTTGATGTCAGTTAGAAGGGGTTCAAGGGCCAAAAGGAAAAGTGCCGGCGAAAGTGGGCAGCCCTGTCTGGTGCCTTGGTATAGGCGAAAAGGGTCAGAGAGGGTGCCATTAATTGCTATCCAAGCCGAAGGGGAGGCGTACAGGGCCATCACCATTGTGAGGAACGACTGTCCGAGATTGAATGAACGCATACAGTATTGAAGAAAAGACCATGAAACCTTATCGAAGGCCTTTTCAGCGTCCAGGGTAATCGCAACCATCGGGGGTTGGGAGTTGTTAGCCTTCTCTAAGATATGGCATAGAAGTCTGGTGTTGTCATTTGACATCCTGCGTTTCAGAAAACCAACTTGGGACGGGCTTATTAGTTTTGGAAGAACAGCATTTAGTCGATTCGCTAGGATTTTGGCATAAATCTTGCAATCAAGATTTATCAAAGAGATGGGGCGGTATTTTTTGGTGAGGAGCGAGTCTTTTCCCTCTTTAGGGATCACGATTATGTTAGCTTCGCTCATAGAAGGTGATATGCATCCACTGGACGCCGTAGAGTTGAGAACATTATGGAGCGTGGGGTGAGTTGGGTTTCAAAGGCTTTATAAAAAGATGCAGTGAAGCCATCTGGGCCGGGGGCTTTGTTATTTTTTAAAGATTTGATGGCCTCTGCGATCTCTACTTTACTGATGGTGGAGCCTAACCGTGTTTTTTCAGCATCCGATAGTTGCGGAAGGTCGAGAGACTCAAGATATTCCGTGCAAGCTGCTGTGTCCAGCGATTTGTCGTTCTTGTAAAGCTCTTCATAGAAGGATTTAAATGTAGCTAAGATTTTAGTTTGATTGGTGTGGGTTGTATTTGTGGCGTCTTTTATTGAGGAAATGGTTGACAGCTTTTGCTTATGTTTGAGGTACGGAGCCAGCAGTTTACCTGCTTTATTTCCTTCGCAGAGTTTTAGGGCTTTGAAACGGTTAATCCAGACACCCGCTCTTTTACTAGTTATGGTATTGTACTCATACTTCTTTTTAGTGAGAAGGTCGAGGGGATTGAGGTCTAGAGGATTGGCCTTGTGCTGGTCTTCTAGGATTGTGATCTCTCGCTCCAATTGTTCTAGGTCTTTATTTAATTTTTTATTGGTCTTAGCTCTAATATTTATAATGACTCCACGGATTGTGGCCTTAAGAGCGTCCCATAGAGTATTAGGTTTGGTATCAGCGGTATTGTTTAGGAGTAAGTATTCCTCGATGGCGTCCGCTATTTTGAGTTTGTCCTCTGGGTTGGTGAGAATTTCGTCATTAAATCGCCATCTTCTAGGCGGGCGAATCGACCGGGAGCCTGCAAGTTTGGTGTGAATACATGCATGATCGGACACCAGTTTGGGGGCAATACCAGTTTCCTCAATCAGGTGTACGAATGAGGTGGATAATAGGATGAAATCAATACGCGAATAGGAGTTATGTGGGGAAGAGTAGAAGGTGAAGTCTCTCCCATCGGGGTTCTGTAGTCGCCAAGAATCTTTGAGACAGTAGCGCTCACAGAGACGGAGAAGGGCCCCATGTGACCGTGAGTGGTGGAATGAGCACTTGGATTGTCTGTCTAGTAAGGGGTCTAGGGGAAGGTTAAAATCGCCCCCCACTATTAGTAATTCATCTTGGGAGATATGTTCGATGGAACGAGAGACTGAGTCCCAGAATGTGGGATCATCGGAGTTAGGGCCATATATATTCACTACGTGAATGGGATCATCTTCTCTGCGTAAGTGAGTCACTAGTAACCTACCATCTGTATCATGAGTGTGTGATAGCAGTGTCAGGTTGGCATTCTTAGATAGCAGTGTGATTACACCACCCTTCTTATTTAGCGCAGGAGAGGACAGGACGTGGGACGACCAATGTATGTTAAGGAAACGTAAGTCCTCTTCAGAAAGTTTGGTTTCCTGTAGAAGAACGATGTCACCTTTTGTTTTTGCTAGATAGTCGAACACCTTCCGCCTTTTCACCGGGTGGTTAAGTCCTTTGACATTTAGTGCTATTACTTTAAGATCGTCTTTAATTGAGTTGGAGTTAGCCATCGGTGAAATGTATTATCGCTCGGTGGGAAGTTGGCGGTGTGATGTGCGACAGATGGGGTGTTGTGACAAGAACGGGCACCTTATATTGACAAAATCGGTTAAACTTCAAAGCAACCTTCAATGACAAGACATATAAGTACAAGTGTTGTGATGCGTGCCTGCAGCCTGGGATGCGGAAACAATAAGGGATAAACTGTGCTTGGTGTGGTGAGTTGTGTCTGGTAACACTAATGCATAAACATTTGCATAAAAAACAGAATATAATACAAAATGAGAAGGAACCTACTGAGACTCTGCCAAGTGACTGCTCCTACATCCTCTCTCTGTTCCCCTTCCTCTAGATGCCCCCTCCCACTCCCCCCTCCCTCCCCCCCAATACGTACGTAGGGAGTACGACGACAGTACCATGCTACGCAAAACAGGAATAACAATAATGAGTGCATAGTATCAATCCCAGTTGAATGTAGACGGTTCGTATAACCAACAAGAAAATGGCATAGAGCAGATTCTAGCAGAATACGAATAACAGGCCCTAACAAGATTGACCTAATATGAAGTAGATAAGCAAAGAGCAATGATGAGATTATGAGAGTAACTAATAGACACGACCATGGTATACCCGTTGGGATGCGCTACCCCCATCATGTGTTAAGTTTGTGGAGTGTTAAGATGTTATGTTATGTTAGCTACATTTATTTTGCGCACAGCTGCTCCAGCGAAGGAGGTGTGGAGGTGCTTAACTTGAGATGAGCAAAATGTACAGGAGTACCCATTGGTCTAAATGCAATAACTTGCGTGAGTCATAAGCATACAAACATCGTAAAAAGTCACATGCTAGAGGAAGACACTGTGCTGACCAAACGAGGCCCCGCTTACAAACTCACGGTACTGTTGAATCGCCGAGCCTGGTAGCCTGGTAGGCAGAGCTTAGGAACCCACGCTAAGAGCCGAGTATAGTTCTACCTAGGATGATCCCGTTGAGGCAACCGATGCTGGACCACTGGGTGAACGAAGAGTGACATGGACCTAACTGGCTCCATCTTGTTGAGACGGACTCGTGGTCTTCCTTTTGTTTGAGAGACCGGTTGATTGGTCCATTTCTTGCGTTGGGCATTCTTCGAGAAGATGTGCCAGGTCCCTCGGATCGGTGAAGAATCTTGGACGGCCATTTATCGTGATTCTGAACTTGGCTGGTCCTGCAAAAGAGAAGGGGATGTGTTTGGATCTATGTCTAGGGCGGAGGTCCAGGAAGCCCTTGCGTACATCCATTGTGTCTTTGGAGAAGTCCTGCGTGAAGATGATCTTGTGGCCTTCCCATGTAATGGAGTGATTTTTCCTCGCATACTGGAGAATCAGGTCAGCGTGCTGATATCTGAGTGGTTTGCAGATCATTGGCCTGGGGCCTTTAGCATTCTTGCTCGTGAAGGTAGGGATTCTATGCGCCCTGTCCAGTTCGAGGCCATGTGGAAACTCAGTCTTGGTAATCATGGGGATCCATGATTCTAGAAAGGTCACGCAAGAGTCAGCATCATTCTCCGCGTTTTCTGGTATGCCGAAAATTCTAACCTTCCCCAGTCTGTTTCGGTCCTCTAACTCCGCATTATGGCGTCTGAGGGCGTCGGTGGTGTCTGTGGTTGTCATCTGCTCACTCTTCCTCCCATTTCGATTTGATCTTCTTCTAGGCTCTAAAGTTCTCTCTCTTCCTCTCCGGTACTTCACCCGCCCTCTTCAGCTATTTCGTTAAACTATCTCCCTATCCCCGTCTCTTTCTTCTCCATTGTTTTATCAGGCTTACACTGACAGTTCGATGCACGGAATGATGCCAAAAGAGATTGCATGGAGCACAGACAGGTGCTGCCGATAGTGGTGTTGGGGTTCTACCCAGCTTGTGCCCGAATATTAGGGGCCTTGGATGCTGCGAGTGACAGCACCAGCATCGGGCACTTGGACTTGTAGCTTGGAGGCCATGCTGGCTGTAATAGGTTGAGGGTCTCAAGCTTCCCACAGCTTAACCTGGGTGCTTTCAGCTTCAAGCTGCACCGCCCTCATCCATCATCGCTGGGCTGGTTCCTGCCCGGCATAAGAAAAGCAGAGATGTCAAGGCACTGACAAGCCTTCAAATTATCTGGTTACACCCGAGGTGACAAGCTTACTAATCTCAAGTAGTTGCAATCACAGCCAGTGTCAAGGCTGCTTCAGTCACCAGCACTTTCCACTGGTAGTAGTGTCTGTAAGAGACACGAGGGCACAGTCAAGATGTGATAGAAACGAGGAGCACCTACAGATGACCCAGTCTGGAGCTCTCCAGCTGCATGGTGCTCCAAAGCCTTACTCTGATTGATGGATCCAATGGTCACAACAGCCAATCGCTAGAGTGCGTAGCTTTTCGGCAGAGGGAAAATGGCAGATATGCACTAACAGACATAATGTGGTTTATTTAAAGAAGAGTGATCAATTCATGCCCTTGCGGTTAATTACCTTAAAACGTGACGCTTGGCAGGCAGAATTGCACTCCATAACACACAATCCCACTCCACATAATACTAGTACACTCAATGCACATAATTACTATCCACATAATTCCACAGCACACAATGCCACATAACTACACTACACATAATTCCACTACACAAATCCACTCTACGCTACACAATCCTGCAGAGAACTAAACCAATCCAACCCACAAAATTCCACTACACACCACACACCTCCATAACACTTAGGTAAAAGACATGGTCATTTAAAAAGTTCCAACTCAAACAAAAGCGAGACCAATGCTTATTTAAATATCACATTACTCTTGCAGCTTTCAGTTTAATTCAACTGGTAACTGAACCCACCCATCTGGCAGGTCATACCCTTGATGGCATCTTTTCCAACAACCCGAACATCAAGCTGACCGAATCATTAACTCTGCCATGGACAGACCATAAAGCTGTCCATTTTAACATCAAAGTTATGCAGCCTGCCTACTGCACTCGAACTAAGCCATCCAAAATAAAAGTCCAACGTTGGAACAAAGTTCAAGGCAATGACCTAGAGCTGGCTCTGGGCCCCTTTCCAACCCAGTTATCGAATGATAATAATGAAGCAGCCTCCCAGTTTAATGAATGGCTTTTGGCAGCAGCTAACCATGTTGCACCTGAAAAACTGGTGACCGTAAAAGATATGGTCACCTTGGTAGCCCTGAGCTTAAGTGCCTAAAAGTAAGCTGCAGGAGAGCAGAATGTTTCTGGAGACAAGATTATAGTAATGAGAAGAAAGCAATCTATAATCAAGCCCTCCAACAATATAAAAATGCAATCACTGCTGTCAAAAGGTTATACTTTACTACTAAGATTGAGGAAGACGGAAAATCCACCAAGGAATTATTCAAATCAGTCAAACTGCTGACGAAACCGCAGCAGAATAATATATTTAAGACAGACGAAGCAATGGGCAATAAATTGGCTCTTTATTTTCAGAGTAAGGTGGAAGTGATCTATAATGATCTCTTGATTACTCGGGGGGACTCAGGATGAGCAATTTTTTGACGATGGTCGATCAACTCATTGCAGATGATCCTGTTTCCAAAAAATCACTAATGATGAGGTGCAAAAACTTCTCCTCTCCATAAAATCTGGATCACCTACTGACCCATGTCCCCCGCCCATTTATGCATCTGGCCATTAGGAAGATCTGCGCAAGCTTATTCCCCCTATCAACCAAGTTCTAGAGTTGGGTATCTATCCTACAATCTGGAAAAAAAGCGGCCATTAGGCCACTGCTTAAAAAACCCACCTTGGGCTCTAATGAGACACGAAATTATTGCCCAATTGCCGACCTGCCAATAGTAGCAAAAATTCTGGAGAAATCAATAAACAAGGTGCTGAGTGATTATCTAGATACAAATAACCAGTTGGACTCTACGCAACATGGTTTTCGGTCCTACCATTTCACCGAATCTGCTCTGATCACTGCAACAGAGGAGATAAGGAAAATTGTGAATGGGGGAGGCAGGGCAGTCCTCATGCTCCTAGTCCTATCGGCAGCATTTGACACCGTGAATCACACAGTGTTAGTGCAGCGGCTGAAGGATCTGGGGGTTGAGGACACTGCCTTGGCCCTTCTCTCCTCCTTTTTAGGTTTCGCTGGGGGACGGAGCCGTTAGGCTCCTCCTCCAGAGAAATCTATTGAGTACAGTAAGGCACTCTGGAACACGCCCCCCGTCCCATTGGCTAGCTCCATAAATGGAGCCTAGCCATTGGACGAGGGGCCTGTCCATCAATGCCGGACCAGACACGGGGGCGTTCCCGAGATTCTTTGGCTTTTGCCGACGTCACGCGACGCCGGGAACGCCCCCGAGTCTCCTCCGGCCGGGCCGTGCTTGCTGCTGTCCTGGGCATCGTGAGTGTTTTTCCCCGGCACGTTTCCCGCCTCCCTCCCGCCGTTCGTGTTCTCTCCCGCCCCCCTCCCGCCCCCTGTGTCCTCTCCCGCCCCCTCCCGCCGTCCGTTCCTCTACCGCCCCCCCCCCCCCGTGTCCTCGTAGGTGCTGCCGCCATTTTTTTTTAATCCGCGGCTGCCCACGCCGCACTTGTGCCAATTTTCGTGCCTCACGCCCCCTGTGTCCTCTCCCGCCCCCTCCCGCCGTCCGTTCCTCTCCCGCCCCCCCCCCCCGTGTCCTCGTAGGTGCTGCCGCCATTTTTTTTTATCCGCCCGGGGGTCAACCGGCAGCTGCTCGGCACCTTGGCCGAGGCACGAAGGGGCTGCGACCGCATTGGTGGCTTTTCGGAGGCTCGTCGGCAGAGGCGCGCTCTGATTGGCCGCTGCAGTGGGCCTGTCCCCGTGAGCTGCGCCGCCTTTGGTTGGAGCCTCGCCGCGTCATCAGGATCTGCCCCGGGAGCCGCGCTGTGAGTGGCTGACTCCGGGGGAACCCTCGACGTCAGCGGAGGCCAGTGGGAGCTGCGACGGGGGCCGTGCCTGCGAGGGTGAGTTTTCGGCCCAGCCGCGTAGCTAGGGGGGGGCGGTCCGCCCCAGGCGGCACCATTTTTGAGGCGGCCGCTACGGGCCTACAGTGCCGTGGTGCGCGTGCGCCTATTCGCTCGCCGTGGTCTAAGTTACTCGTATTTGTTGCCACTCTAGCAAGGATACTGAAAGTCAGTGAATCTGTCCCCTGCCTCCCACAGTTGCATTGCATTATGCCCATGTCACCCTGACGGTCGGCAACGGTCCGTAATTTAAGGCTTCCCTCTCCCCCCTCGAGTCCCCGTCCCAGCCTCTAACAGTCCAGCCAATGCCAGGGCCGTCCCTGCCTGCCTAAGGAGAAGGGCCGCTGCGCTGCCCGCAGCGACCCGGAAGTGGTTGACAGTGCGGAATTGCGTCAGGAATTAGTGCCCAATGAGAATCTGCCGCCTGCAGCACGAGTCCTCATCGGCGGAATTGGAATCTGTTCATTTTCGCTGCCGCGTAAATGGTGATGAGATTAGAGCCCACCATCGCAGGTGGCTGATTTGAATTTCCAGTGAGTTCTTTTATACTACACAATCATGGCAGCTGCACAGAGCTTCAGTGCTCGCACTGCAGTAATGTGGTTCCGCGCCCGGACCCGACCGGTACCTCAACAGCCTAGAGGCAGCATGTACAGCTGAGCCAGAATGCTGCCTGGCATTGCTGCGGAAGTGCACGAATCGTTGCGGCCACGGCCCGCCAATTGCCATCGGCTCGGGCTCACCACTGTGAGGTAATCTCTTAGGTCTAAATTGCTAATCCTGCATTTAAGGCTTGTAAACCGAGGTAAAGAAGGCGTTAGAGCAGACCCCGTCAGCAGTGATCACTTTATATGTTTGATATTATTCTATATAATGTGTCGGGCCCCCAGCCCCCACATGGCCTTCATGTTTGTGGATGTTGTCTTTCACACATCTGCCGTGGTCACCAGCGCCTCTGTATATTCTGATGGACTACACCGGTTACTTGTGTTTAAAGTTTTATTACATTTTCACTGTAAAGCGCGGCGTTCGCTTCCTAACATGACGGTGCGGTGTTACCCATCCTGCTAATAAAAATTTGCTCTGCCGGCATGTACGGCGACAGTCTTAATCACCGTTTGAGCTGCCGCCTGCCCTGTTATAGCTGGGAACTCTGTTTACTGACACTATTAAACTGTGTTAGCAGTCCCTTCCACTAAGACTTTCAGGGTCGGGTGACTGTTAGAGCCACTGTGGTGCCTTTCAACTTCTCAGCGTGCCGAGTGTCACCAAGTCAGCACAGCCTGTAGTGACAGGCTGCAGCTGATGTGATGGTGACTGCTGCAAGCAGGGTTCGGCAGGTAGTGTGCAGCACGCTGGACCAGGGAAAACTGCTCAGTCAGCTATTGATTTCTTTTGATGGGCATATTTCCTTTTGAAATAATACACCCTGTGGCCTATGATACGGCGACTCTTAGAGTTTCTCATTGCTCAAATGGGTGTAATTGCTAATATTGACATGTTTCCCTCGTCTGTATCGCTTGATTTTGCTCAGCCGAAAGTATAACTCATAGTCTTTGAAATGTCACCGATATTAACACTGAAGTTATGAAAATGTCACTCTTAGCAATCTGAAACCCTGGCAGCTATGGTGTTGTCATTTGGTTCTTTCTTTGAAAGTGTTTGTTTAGTATCATTATACATTATATTGGTACTGTCACTGTTAGAAATGGGGGTCTCTAGTTGGCAAAGGTAGGTACCTTCTTCCTCGTCAGGATAAGGGAGTTATACCTCTAAAATAACCCCTGCTCACCCCCTTGGTTGCTGGGCACTAGCAGTCGGGCTTATCTCAGAAGCAGCGTGTAAAGCATTTGCACATAACCAACATTAATACAGAAACAATTTTATTTATAATTTGTGCCACATAGGTTCACCCATTTACTGATTGTTCACTTGGAACCTTGCTTTCTGTTATCTAAATATTTTTTTTACACTGGTCTAGTTTTTCCTTCAGGTATTTAATGAGTTACATTTTATTACGTATGTTAAATTTAGGGCAGATAATGTTTGCCATGTCAAATTATTTTACACTTTGCCCTACCGATTTTGAATACCACATGCCTGCCATGGAGTCAACATTTATCAGGTTTCTGCTTTACCCATGTTTCTATCCTTAGCGTTATTGCTTCTTTAAAAAATGTTCTCTTCTTCAGACAGCTGCTCTGATTTCGTAGCCTTTCTTAGACTGTATATACAGGGCGTTAGTATAACCGTAGGTCACGGGGAAGAAGTCTTGCATGCCTCCTTAGGTTTACATATGAAAGTAATTGTTTCTATCTCGTTGTTTAAAAAAAAAAAAAATATCTATCTATCCGTACTTCCACTCTTAATTGTAAATGGCCAGGATGTTTGATCAATTTACTGTACTAAAAAAGGTACTGCAGCTATCTAAGCATGCATGCTTGGCTTCAGTGACATTGTTTTGCTGCTTTTTGCGGCGATGTCGGCATAATTGTTGGCAGGTATAAAGCCTCTAAATTAATGTTAGCTTTACGACTAATGCATGTGCCCAGTAGCTGCAACCAACACGGTGCTGAATCTCAACATCGTACTTCTGTCGCTACCAGTTTTGTACAAAATGAATCATTTTAACTCTGCATTCTGTGAAAGGTGGTTTCTACTAGGATAAGTTTTGGTACTGTCACATGACTGATAAAGCCAATGTTTTACATTTGCCAGTAATTACGCTTAGCATATTGACTTGTAGATTGCAGTACCCTAGTGTATACAAATCCCAGATGAAAATTCCCCAGTTTGTTTACGAACTTTGCCACACAACAGTAATCTATTAGAAACGAAACACTTTGCCACTCTTATTTTCTCCACTCTGATTTTTAGGTCGAGCCTAGACAGCTTGCAAGCAGCGTGTAGCTCTAGGTGTATGTGTGTCTCTAGGTGTGTGTGTGTGGAGCTCTGTGTGTGTGGATCTGAGTGTGTGTGGCTCAGGATGTGTGTGTGTGTGTGTGTGGCTCTGTGTGTGTATGTCTTTGTGTGGCTCTGGGTGTGTGTATGTGGCTCTAGGTGTGTATGGCTCTGTATGTGTGTGTATATGTGTGTGTATCTCTGGGTGTATGTATAACTCTATATGTGTGTGACTCTGGGTATGTATGTGTAGCTCTGTGTGTGCATCTGGGTGTGGCTCTGGGTGTGTTTGTAATCAGTGTGTATGTGTGTGGCTCTGGCTATATATGTGTAGCTCAAAGTGTGTATGTGTGTGTGGCTCTGGGGTGGTGTGTGTGTGGCTCTGGGGTGGTGTGTGTGTGGCTCTGGGGGGAGGTGTGTGTAGCTCTGGGAGGAGTGTGTGGCTTTGGGGGGGTGTGGCTCTAAGTGTGCATGTGTGACTAGGGAGTGCAGAGTGACTAGGGAGTGCAGAGTGACTAGGGAGTGACTAAGGAGTGCTAGGAAATGACTAGAGAGTGCTAGGGAGTGCACAATGCTAAGAGGCGCGGAGGGACTAGGGAAGCTAGGGAGTGCACAATGCTAAGAGGTGCGGAGGGACTAGGGAAGCTAGGGAGTGCACAATGCTAAGAGGTGCGGAGGGACTAGGGAAGCTAGGAAGCGCACAGTGCTAGGGAGTGCTATGGAGTTCTAGAGACTCTAGAGATTAAGCTAATAACAATGTAAATGACAATGCCATTTATTTATCTGTTTTCAAAACCAACACATAAATAAAAATGTTGTCATTAACAATGCCAATAGCTCAAACTTTTCCAAAGGCGAAACCATTGCATTGAAAATGCTTGTTGAAGTCAAGGGAGCAATGTTTGTTCTGGGATGGCTTGAAATCTGATAGTTTCCATCTTCCATGCGGGGTGCCACAGGGATTGACCTTATCCCCGACAATGTTCAGCATCTACATCACTTCGTTGGCCAGACTTTTCAGGAGGCATGGTTTCGCATTGGTCTCATATGCTGATCATTTGCAGCTTGTTATTTCTATCTGCAAGCAACCGGAAGTCACAGCCGCCAGATGTCATGCGTGCCTCACTGAGATCATGACCTGGATGAACCACAGCTTCCTGAAAATTAACAACGATAAAACAGAAGTGACAGAATTTGGCCATGGCCGGTCCCTGTGGAATGACTCTTGGTTGTCGATCGAGGCCGGGAATTGCCCTTGCGGCGTCCCTAAAGTTAGGAATCTCAGGTTCATGCTCAATGACCAGTTGAATTTTTCTGCACACGTAAATATTCTCACTTCTTCCTGTTTCTTTTTATTAAAAACTGAGAAAAATGTTTCCTTTTATCTCACGGGAACTAAAAAAGACTGTGATGGTGGGTCTTTTTTTTTTTGTCCAAACTAGATTATTGCAATGCCCTCTTTTTGGGAATGGATAAACTCAGATGAGGAAACTTCAGCCCCTACAGAATGCAGCAGCAAGACTGCTTTTGAATATCCCCAAAGGACATTCAGCGTCAGCAGGAATCAAATCATTGCACTGGCTTCCCATCCAGCAGCGGGTGGAATTTAAGGCCTTATGCCTGGTTCACAAAACACTTCATGGTGGCGGTGCCGAGGAAATTTCAAGAATGTTACCACCTTACATCCCTTAGCGTTCCCTTAGATCTGCCAACCTAGGCCTACTTCAGAGTACCAAGATTAGAGGGCAAGATGGGGAGCAAGGACATTATCGAACGGCACAGCAAAACTATGGAACAAAATGCAATGGCCATGAGATTCCAGGCAAATCGGCAGCTTTTTAGGAAGGATCTGAAAACATGGCTGTTTACATCCACCTAGTCCTTTGGGTAACATAGGCCTTCCCCCTGACATACACTAGCGCCAAGATGCCACAGCAATTGAGCGCTCTACAAACATACATCCTATCCTATCCTACTCTTGTGCAAACTGTTGCATCCTAATCTCCTTTCAGCAAGTAGCAATGGAAGAAGAAAGACCATAAGTCATTCTGCCAGCTGTGTCCTAAAAATCTAAACCCAAAGCTTGCACAACAATTTTGCTCAAGAACTGTAGTCCGTTCACAGTTTCCTTGGGCCTTGAGCTGATACTCCATTGAAGCGGTATGAGCAAAGAAACAAAACAATTTCAACAGAGCTATGTGTCAATGTGTAATAGTAGCAGAGAATGTGTGCGCCTCAGGCAACCGCCACCGAAAAAGCATCACGTGCATGCTGGAAACAAACTGATGAGGCAGCTGACATAGAGAATGTTCCAGTGTACACAGAGGTGGCACTGGAACAACAGTACACAATGAAAGCCTCGATTACGCAAAGTGAGCAATGCACGACACCAATATAGCACAGAACCCTATTCTTCACATTGCTAACGTTATGGAGGAGAACGACGTTTGGGATCTCTCCAGAACTGGTACCCAGATTGCTAGACTTAACAATACAATAAAGGTTTTCAGTGGTTTCCCACATCCCCAACCTTACTAAAATAGTTGCATTGCAACTTCTCATAAAACTAAAATCTTCCATCTCTATGCAACCTCAGTAGGGTCATTTAAACTCTGGTTCTCTTTGTATGTTTGTATGCACATGGCATTGCTGTGGCCCACACCTAGCCAAAAGGCAGCAGAGCTTCTCTTTCACTTATACGGTTTCCCCAAACCTTCCCAGGTGCCCCTGAAAGCCATCCTTTATGATGCAGAACATCTGGGGGAAAAAGCAATGAAATATGATCATACTGACCCCAGGAATATCCACCTCTTAATGAAACCAGAAACTACTTCAACCTGACAAATATCACACACAAAGCCCTTGAGCTTGGCCTTCCAATATACCTACAAAACACAAATTAAGCTTTATAGGAGGTTTAAGAGACATTACATACTATTCCCAGTTACTCCTTTAACTAGCCAAAGTAGGTCACATACACAAATTGGTCTTTTCTCACAGACTGATCACCCAAGAACCTGTCGTTATGCTAACTTCCTAGTCACAAAATGACTTGGTTACCTTTAGGGTAGAAATATTTGGTCTTGAGGCACAGAAGAAACCCCCCCACCGCATCCAACCACCTCTGTGAAGACCAGCTGACCTTCTTTGAAAAAGAAACTTTCAAAGATTTGAGTCAAGAGCCAGGCGAATGAGGAACTCCTTCTCTATTAAGAAACTCCTAGAACTCACTCAAACTTCCCAACTTTCTCAACTATGATCTTCAACCAAGTAAAAACAAGCATTGGCATAGCCAATAGGTCTCACCTTTGGGACCGTATAAGTAGTTAGTCATGCTGCACATTATCCTGGGTGCTCTGCAGAAATAGCGATCAGAGACACGGCGTGGGACGACTGACAGAGGAAAGGAAATGCAGACAACGGGAGGGTGGCTGGAGCATGGTGAACACGGCGGGAAGTGTCCATGTCATCATGTACACTAGGTTACAGGCTTGGGCTTTCCCTACAAAATAAATAATTGTGTTCAGATGGGCTGATGACATAAAGACTACACCTCCCAAAATGCATAACGTTATTAAAGGAAAGACGAGAACTGAAAAATTGTGTCCATGGAGACAGAGTTCCCCAGTAAGCGCACCTCAGAAGGATGAAAGGCCAATACACCCCAACTGTGATTCAAAGCTGTCATTTGTGGAGCAATGACAGTTCACAGTAGAGGTGTATTAACATCCTTTTCTATGAAGTTTACAATCCGTGCTAAGCATGCAGCAACGTCAGAACAGAAAGTGTTCCATTTACTGCCCGGAACAGGAAGCGAAATGTCACCTCAGCCCCTGCCCCATCAAAGTATCAGACCTGTGGTTAGTCACGCAAACTTTCTGCTAGGAGTTCACTCATTCACAAATTTAGATAAACCGCGACTGGGTAGGTTACAGGTTTCTATATCTGCGCTATGTCAGAGGGCAGAGAAGGAAGTAACCGCAAGTAAACGGAAGCCAGGAGCGTGAGCCCGGTTAAGTACGTGCTTGTAGCTGGTGAAATGCTTAGTAAAGTGTGTGTGAACAGCAGCACTATGTACATGGGGAAATATAGCATGTGCTTTAGTTAAGTATATACAAGCACAGGGTTTGCATGTAAACAGTGTGTGTGTTTACACCCCCCAAAAAAAGCATATCCCAGACGCAAAAGTGAAAGCGACTGCATGTATCCCAACAAGAATCGTGACAACACCGTCCCTCCTTGCAGGTGATAACACTACGGCCCTGTTTGTACCGCAATGCAAATGTTCCCTGCAGGCGATAATTTTCTGTGTGTGCGCCCTGGCAAACGGCAAAGAAGGATGTAAGTGCAAGTGTCCCATTTCGTTTTATTCTGTTAAATTATGTTTAGTTTGAAAATCAGCGTCTCAATGTTTAGGACTCTGGTTGTAGCTAAATGGAAAACACTTCATTACCCTACAGCCGGAGGAGTACACACTGCAGTCACTACTTGTACAGCCCAAAGCTGTGTTACATATGCTGTGCTTTTGCTCTGTTAGCGGAGGATAAGATGCACACTGGTAACAATTGTGACTTTAGGGTCATATTTAAAAATAAAGAATGATATCGGGAGAGTGCTTTTGCACTGTTAGCAGGTGATAGGATGTGCATCTGTAACAATTGTGACTTTAGGGCCTAATTTAAAAACAAAATGAAGAATGATTTTGGGAGACATTTACACAGCCTCTGCTCTGTTACCGAGTTAGCAAGTGAGATAACAATACAGCCCAGTTTGTATTTAAACAACGGCCTGTGTGTCAAACAAGCGCACACATACTGATGCGCGCCTGCTAGCTCCCGAGAGCAAAATGCTCTGGGAGTTAACCTTTAAAAAGAAGCTGGGGCATCCACACGCCTTTCGGCAATTGCGTAATACAGCCAAACGCAAAGGCAAATGGCGGGTGAGCCCCACATGGATGAGCTTTTAGAAAAGCTGAAGTGATTGCAAGAGGTCGTTTTCCTAGTGCAGCGCATGTGCTGCGCTAGGCTCGACCTAAGAAACAGCTACAAAATAATGTCTTAAACCTCACCGCAGACCATCAAAGAAACCTTGATCATACTTGGCCCCCACATCAGGCAAATCATAAATGCTTCACTCAAACAAGAAAGTGCACACTAAACTGAAGCAATCCATATATTCCCATAATGAAGAAACAATAAGACCCATCAAAGCTAACAAACTCCAGAACCACCTCAAATCTCCCTTTCATCAGCAATATCTTGGAAAGCAGCAACCGGTCACAAGACAGACAGTTGGGAATCAGACCCGAGGCATAGAGGGGGGCACAGAATCCATAATCGCAGACATTAGCTATGATCTCTTGTTCTCAATGCAAAACATTCTGAAATTCTAATCCCATTTCTACATAATAGGCTAGAAAATAGGGCAGGGATAAATGGAAAAGCACTTCAGTGGTGTAACTCTTTCCTTTTAAACCACTGCCAACAAAACAAAAAAGATGGCTACTGCTCATCCTTGAAACTGAACATGCGGGGTTCCCAAAGCTCTCCCTGTCCCTGCTACTGTTTAACATCTACACGAGAACCTTGGTGCGAATCATATCAATCTACCAACTCCAATTCCAGATGTACGTAGACATAAAAATCCATCTCAAACTAGACAACCTCGAATACCAAAACGCCATTTCAAAAAGTAAAATACAGATATACCACTGGATGAAGGACAATAACCTCCAGCACTAGCTTTAAAACTGAAATCCCAATAACCAGCAAGAACTTAAAAAACTGCTTCCTCGACAAATGGCCAAGGAAACTAAGTGACGCGCCTTATCCAGACCCAAGCAGTGAGATACTTTGTGATAGAGTTTGACAAAGATCTCACCTTTAAATACCAAGCTCAAACTGTTGTCAAAAGCACTGAAACACACAACATGATATTCAGGACAGCCCCTTTCACCAATGAAAACACTGGCTTTAGCTAACCAGGGCGCTGATCCTATCTAATCTAAACTACTACAATAGAGTCTCGACAGGACGACATAAGGACCTTCAGAAGCTTAAACAAAATTAAGCATACAGAATCGATGTCCATTCAAACAAATCTGACTATATCACACGAGCTCTGAAAAGTCTCCACTGGTGTCACAGAATATCAAATACAAACTTGTAAGCACATCTTCGCATCACAGGAGGGAACAAGTCCAAAATGCTTATAACCCTTACTTTGACTTATTTACCTAGTTGGGTATTTATATCAAGCACAACTAACATCATTGCTCACCGTGCCACCCCAGTTTAGACCCAGCCATATGCGAATCAGTCTTGATGCTGTTCCTCATGGGAACAGTCCAGCCCGAACTGTCAAGCCAGACCCTCTCTGGACATAAAACAAGCATCCTAAGACCGGTTTCGGGGTTTCACCTCTCATCAGAATTGCAAGCTTGAATCTTGAATCTAGTGGCACAGTGAGCCCGGGACCCACGTCTGGGCATACCCGGTGCGTTTAGGGCGAGAGAGCTAAAGACACACAATGATGGACGGAATGCAGAACAAATCAAAAGATCTGGGTTAAATCCATTGTTCCTTTGCTCACCATGCCACCGCAGTTTAGACCCAGCCATATTCAAATCAGTCTTCACCCTGTTCCTCATGGGAACAGTCCAACTCGAACTGCCAAGCCAGGTCCTCCGTGAACCGGAAACAAGTATCCTAGGACCCTGCTGTAGGGTGCATCAGTGCTTAATTTATCAAATAAAGAGTGCCAGTGCCGGAAGTCTGCTCAGAAGCCCGCGGCTACTGCAACTGAATGTTGGCGTGCCGAATACCAGGACTGCCAGTCTTAAATTCACCTCATGCTTCTTTAATACACTACCCGACACTCTTTACTCATGTTCTCACTCTTGCAGGTTCCTGCCTTCTCCCTTTGTGACAATTATTCAGTCTCTCTTCCTCAGTCTTTTCCCTCTCTTGCACTTGGTAAATACCTGATGCAGAAAAAAATTCTGGTCCACAAAATAAGTGCTGGTGGGCTCCATCACCAACCACTGGCTCAAATTAAGCTCTGGATTGTACCTTAAGTAGATACATGTCTCTTCTCTGCTTTCAGAGGGTACCAATTAGGTAGCATGCATCAGCTCAGGTGCTCCCTATCCATTAACCAGATATACAAGGCAACAGGAGATGCATGGCATTTACTTTCCTGTCACAAGGTGACAAACATTTATTTATTTATCACATTTGTAGAGCGCTCTGTTACCCGGAGGTGTCCTGGCGCTGGCTTGATTGAACTAGTATGAGTGGGTAGCAAAGGATTAATGGGTGAAGAGCCAGGTCTTAAGCTCTCTCCTAAAGGCCATCAGGTCCTGGGATTGTCTGAGCGAGAGTGGTAGTTTGTTCCAGGCCTCTGCCGCCCTGAGGGAGAAGCTCCTGCCTCCCCAGCGAGCTCTTTTAACTCTGGGCACCGTAACCAGAGCCAATTCCCCCGATCTCAGGGTTCGTGTTGGTTTATGCCAACGGAAGAGCAGTTTCATGTATCTAGGGCCCACGTTTCTACTGCAAAATACAGCTCCATAAGTAAGAGGAAGAGACGTATGCTCTGCTGCCTTAGGGAGTGCCTTATGCTATTAAGGGGTTAACAACCCTGCTCTTCTGCCGTACACCCTACTTAAACTGCAACAGGATGTATAGACATGTGTCTCCTCTGCTGCTAAAGGGAGCTCCTTGGCAGGATGTACAGATGTGCCCCTGCTCTCCGATCTTACAAGCCATGTGTCCTGTAATGGGATGTAGGGAAGGTCCCTGCTTCTATACCAACGTGAGCTGCTCGGAAAGATGTACAGATGTGCTCCTTCTATGCTGCCTTAGACGCATCTTATTCTTTAACGGGGTTGTTAGGCATGTCCCTGCTGTGCCAACAAAGTGAGGTAATTGGAAGAATGAACAGAGGTGCTCCTGCTCTGCTGCCTTAGACACAATAAATGCCAAGGCCATGCCCATGTTCTCATAACAAGCTGCTCGAGAGAGGTACGGCCATGCCCCTGCTCTGCCACCTTATACACACCATATCTTGTAACAGGATGTACAAGCAGGTCCCTGTTTTATTGCCAAATAGTGCTCTTTGGCAGGATGTGCTGATGCAATGGCATAGGACGCGTGGGGGACACGAGGGATGTATCCACTCCGGATCTGGGAGCGGAAGGGACACACTGGCGTGTTTACTGATGGGTAAACATTGGCAGACAGAGCACGTCTCTCTGAAGCCACACTGCACTTCGCTTAAGTCTCCGTGAAGCGCTGTAATCTCAGGAGCAAACTCTGTGGGGGCTTCGAGACTTCTCTATTTTTTTTTATAATGTAATCGTGGTTCTTGAGGTGCTGAGCCTGTTCTAAAATCGTTCCGTTTGTAAAGCCAGGCGAGCCAGTAGAATAAGGGAAGGCGGCAGATGCTATTTTATGTTAACGTTGCTGCTCCCTCCGCTGACATGAGAAAAAGAACGATTGTTAGGAGAGGCTCAAATTCAACATCGCAATGATCAGAATTACATAATTAGCCAAAACAAGAAGAGCTCCGGCGCACCCACAGAGGTCATTGCTTACCTTACAGTTCTTTTAGGAGATGACTGGGAAGTGGTGCTTAGCTTCAGACAGACATGTTCTGTCACTGTGCTTGATCTTCAGTGTTTGTGAAAATATTCCAAATAAAAAGCATACCTTTGAAACTACTCCGGAGTGTTCACACATCCTCTATAGTGATATTTTTAATAGTTTTTCAATTAATGTTAGTATATGGTGTGCTTTAGAATCACTCATCATGCCTTAAATCAAACTGATGCTAAATATGTATTGAGTATCAGTTACATTTAAGATGTGGTAAGTGAGTTAAAAGAACTCCAGACACTAACACTAATCGATTAACTGGACACTAAGAACTGACCTTTGGGGATAAACGAAAGAAGATTTCGTGTAATTCTATAGTCTCCAAACACAACACAGTCCTGAACACAAATCCCTGCATTCCCACTTGTCAAAACTGTCTGATCCACGTTCTTTCACTTTACTTCACTATGTATTATTTTCCTTAACAATTTAGTTTGAGAGCACATTGAAGTGATGCGATATGGGATCGGTACTCAACTATAACATCATGTACATGGTTAAAAGAAAATAATCTTACTTCACATTCAATAATGTAGGTCTATATATACAGAAAGTGCTTTAAGTGAGATGAAAAATCTGGGGCGGATCTCTCAATAGGGTGTGGGTTATGTAATTAAGGGTGTGGCTTACAAACACGCAAGCTAAAAACCTGTGCTTAGCATAGTGTGTCACCCAACTGGTATTTTGCTGCTTCTGTCATTGCATCCACATATATAATACAAGTAACATTACACCTACAAGAAGTCTGAACGGTTGGCTTTGTCAATGATGGTTAGTTGCATAAGATAAATACGCAACAACTACGACTTTGTTGTATGTAATCAGGGCCACATGAATTATGCGATTGTGCGGATGTGGTCATTTTCGCATTATTATGGGTTTGCCGCATTTGCCACATAATCCTTCAACTGCTGTATAATCTGCAGATTTGAACAAAACGATAGTTTCTGGCTCAAGCAGTTCAAAAGTTTCTAAAAGCTCAGTGACGTGTTACTGCACAGCAAAAGGCCCTTTGCAAACATGGACTGGTTAATTTTCTTTTGCTTATTGCTTTATTTGAATATTAAATCGATAATAATGAAGTGCTACCAATGCCCAGACAGTAATTAACAAGTGTAAAAATAAGAAAATACTATTACAAAATATGCTGCATAATTAGATTTTTCTTGGCACATAATTTACTCATCCCTGCCACATAATTTGGCCCTCCCCTGCCACATAAATCCAGTGGCCCTGTATATAATATTGAAAATGCTTCCGTTCTGACATGATGAAGCTGTGAAAGATCCATAATGAGTCTCTTTGAAGTTACATTAAAGGCAGGGAAGGATGGTACTGCTGCAGTTAAGATTTTTTTTCACCTAGAGGGTGAGGGCAAATATGGAGAACCCGATATGGACCCATCTCGGCACCTGCTGTTTAGAACTGCCGGTGGGGAGCACCGGCAGGACCTGGTTCACTTAAAGCCCTGTATACAGAGACCATGACAAACCAACACATGTTGGTAATTCACCTAAAGCCCGGTATACAGAGACCATGACAAACCAACACATTTTGGTAATTCATGGCAACAACTTCAGGGTTTGAGGCTATTCCTGGATGTTTATTGTTTGTGAAAAAAAGACATTGCTTCCAGTAAATGTCAGTGAATTCAGAGATATGATAAGATGTACATAATTGAGATAAAAATAGTGATTTTCTTCCGTTTTGTTTCTCGGCCGTTTTACATCTTTGGATGGCTCGGCTCGTGCTTTGGCTCTTAGAGCCGAGCCAAGCAAAGCCTGCTCAGGCTCTTCTGCCTTTCACGCGTCTCAACCTTCAGCTGCATGCATGACAGGTCCCTGTTCTGACAGGAGATCCTGGAACGATTACTACCAATCCCTGTTCAGCTACCTTTCATGCCCTGGACCCTGCTCCACCGGCCACCCATCCGCTACTCACCCGAGCCGTCTGTCAGCTCATCCTCACGTCCATCCTCCGTTGATGCACTTTTAACTGGCGTCCGCACTCCGTATGCCTAACACTTCCGGGTCGCATAAGAACCAATCCCACGCCAGGACATTCCATGTGCGTCATCTGAGAGTGGGCGGTACTGCTAAGGTGTAAGATGTCATAGAATTGGAGCATGGGGTACACCGAGCCAATCCTAGTGCGCTCTTCAGAATTGCGAAGTGTTGATTGGCTGTAGAGTCCGCACGTGTCTTCGTCCGATCCGTCCTCTTTATAGTCGGGTGCCGCCCACCTTGGGGCACGTGGGTGGTAGATGAGGTTTGTGTTGTGTAACGGTGCGGGCGGTGACAGGCTCTGTAGGGCCGAGTATCCCCGGCTAAGCTGCCCCCTCGGGGTATCCCCGGCTAAGCTGCCCCCTCGCTGCCTCTCTGGATAGGATAGAAGTAGGGACGAGTGTATTGTATTGTAATTGCATTTATATAGCGCTTACTAGTCCTGACGAGGTGTCGAAGCGCTTTTTCGGCGAGCAGCACGCTATTCCGGGACCCACAGAGGATTAGTGTTGAATTAGTATAGTGAAACATGCAAGTACATTTTAAGTGGTGGATAGGTTAATCAGTTATTTGGATTTGGAATGATAGCAGAAGGATAGAGTAGGACAAAGGTTTGTATTTATCGCTCGCTTGTTGACGCACGCTATTCAGGGAGCCTATAGAGGATTAGTGGTGAATTAATATGGTGAAATATGAGGTAATTTCAGTGGTGGATATTAGTCTGTTACTTGGAGTGAGAAGGATAGCGGATGGATAAAAGGGAAAGAAAGATTTGCATTCATATAGCATTTATTACCCCTGATGGGCGTTGAAGCGCGTTTAGAGTGAGGGTGAAAGATAGATAGAGTGAGGGTGAAACATAGATAGAGTGAGGGTGACAGATAGATAGAGTGAGGGCGACAGATAGATGTGCGTGCGTGTGTGTGTGGGTGCGTGATTGGGTGCGCGGTTGGGTGCGGGGTGAAAGATAGATAGAATGAGGGTGAAAGATAGAGCGAGGGTGAAAGATAGATAGAGTGAGGGCGACAGATAGATAGAGTGATGCGCAAAGTAGGGCCCCAGGTGAAGAGGTGGAGTGACGGTTGGTTACTGGCACCAGGGCCGGTTCTAGGATTTGTGAGACCATGGGCTGAAAGGGAACGTGCGAGGCCCCCTCTAATTTACATAAGTGGCCCCTTGCAAGGAGACCATTCACAGACACTGTGGGGGCCCCCACAGTTTTAACCTTTACTCCACAAGCATTTCTCACACCTTCATAGGTGTGAGAATTGATTGTGGTCTAAAAGTTAAAACTGTGGGGGAAACAAAATGCTCGACAATGAGCTCCCCACAGTGTCTGTCAATGGTCTCCTTGCAATTGAGGGAGCGTCTGTCTCCCTCCCCTATGCCTCCTGACACCATCCATGAGAGGCCCAGGGAGGGGGCCCCTCCAATGGACCTTAATTGCAGGCGACACCTTTCTTTGTAATAGATCGCCAGGGAACAACAGGACACATCACCAGTGCGTGGCCCCATGCTGGTGGGCTGAGTGCGAGGCCCTGTGCAGCCGCCCACGCTGCCCATGCCTTGCGCCGGCCCTGACTGGCACAGTCTTGTCGCGACTGACAACGGGGTAGGCCCTCGTGGTATTAGTTTCTTAAGTTTGGATGGAAGTGACAGCCCAGACCCTGTAGAATATGGAGCAGTAGTTGCAGGGCTCGAGTCGGGGTACCACGCGGGTGGACAGCGTCCCCCCACTTATTTTACTGGAAGCAATGGAGGCACACATTCACTCTTTGGCCTCTCCTGGGCGAGATCAGAGCCCATTCAGAACGCTGCTCACGTGCTGGCTTCTCTGATGCAATCGCATCCTAGGGGTGAGCGAGGGGAGGCAATGAGTCTGATGGTGCAAGCCACCTTTCGTGACGTCACATCCTGTTGTGAAGTCACCGTCCCCCCACTTCTTTTTTTAGGACTTGTGCCCTGGGTAGTTGTCTACGGTACATTTGGCATTTACACCATTTACTCACCCTGGGCGAAACCTGTATTGGCGCCACCCTTGTAGCCTCCTGCATGTCAAAAATTGGGGTGGAGTAGGGGGAAGGCGAGGGGAGTAAAGATTAAGGGGCGCCATGAAAAGCATTTAATTGCGGACACCACACATGCCAACATCTTTAAACTGGAACGTGGAAGATTTTGATAAAAAAATGCAGAATGTAGTTTCCCTATTGATTTATGGTGAAGCAGGGGAAATTTTAGGCCGAAGACAGCTAAAATGAAGTCATTTTTGGGTTAAAAAATTTGGAGTCTACTGCCTGCATCAGGTATGTTGCATACATGCTGTAGTGTCCATGGCCTGTTGGACGCGGGGTAATTAATTAATTTATTTATTTAATGCGATTTTATATAGCGCGAACATTACCCGAAGGTGTCAGAGCTCTTTACATAAGAACCAGTTGCGATCCATAAGGATTTAGGATTACATGAGTTACATAAAAGATACGAACAGAAACAAATTGCAAAAGTACAAGTTGTAAAGTCACACAAGGAAGAGATAGAACAGAAAAAAATTCCAAATGTACAAGTTGTAGAGTCACACAAGGAAGCGATACAAACAGAAAAAAATGCAAATGTACAAGTTGTAAAGTCAATCAAGGAAGAGATACAAATGGATAAACACTAAGAGTGAAAAACAATGTGGACTGGCCTACTGGATGGAAGTAGTGGAATATTAATTAGTATTCCAGGTCACTTGTGAGTGTAGCTTTTCTGCTGGGCACAATAAGTTTTTGTTTATAAACCCCTCACACACCAACCTGGTTGGTGTTATGCTTCATCATCGGGGTCCAACCAGGCAGCTGAATGCCGCCTGGTTGTGCTTCTACGCCTGACTACAGCGGAGCAGATGTTGTGCAACAGTGTGATGTGGATGAAGGTGAGTAATAAGATACACCTTTGGGAATCCTTGCCCAATATTTTATTTTTGGCAGCCCACGGCGTTGGTTAAAATTAGTGATGCAACTACCAGTAGAATAAATTGCGACTACTTAGTTGGCTAGGTGTTGGCGGTCTACATGTTTCAGTCCCAGAGGAAAAATATGCGGGACTTTCGTCAGGACCAGGAAGATGTGAGCGAGTGGCAAAAAGTAGTGCCACGTGTGAATCTCTCCTACACACGCGCTAAGGTGTGTGGAAAAAAGTGGAAGAATTTAAAAGAATTAAAAAATGCAGCTGTGTTACTTACAGGCACTGCAGGTATGCGAGAAAAATCCTGTAGGAAGGAAAGAGACAATATGCAACAATGCGTTATGAGAGTCTACTATTAGGATATATCTGCCATTCACAATAGGGGGATGTGTGGCATGCATGGCAAATTCTGTTACGGCAAGAACAAGTGACAGTCGCTTCGGCGCAATATGCATTCGGTGGGTACTGGCTTGATTGCGCTCCATGCGATGGTGGCAGGACACATGATGCATTAGCACTATATCTAAGTGCTCGAAGTGTGATAGCTGTGTCAAATGCCGATGTATCACAGGGCCCATCCCTGTGGTGAAGGCGACTGGCCCTGGTGTCGCTATTGTTAAAGAGTAAGACACTACAGACATTTAAAAATTACGTGCTGAGTGCGCTGTACATTACAGTGAGACGAACACACATATAAAAAATGACACATATGGCAATAATATCATTAGGAGCAAAGCACCGATAATTACTTTGCTAAGGGGTCCGTTCCAGTAGATCGGGCGCGGGGAGAGGTACTCCCGAGTACGTTCTAAAGGAATGGAGTAAAGGGTAGTGGTCAGTACCACTCGCGGCTACGGGGATCTGGTGAGCCCGCAATTGCAGGAAGGGAGGCAAGACCTTACTTGTATAGTAGAAGTCCTCTGTGGAAAACCTAATCTGGTGCCCACGGCGTCCCGGGTGGTCATGAACGGCCAGGAGCGTCCGCTTAAGTAATGGTTACACAGACAAACAATGTCATAGGGAGGCGCTGCGCTGGAATTCGCATGTGCCGTAGTGAACACTGCTTCTGTGATCAGGAGCATGCGCAGTAGGTCGTGCTCCGGTGAAGTGGTGGCCATGATGGAATGGGCTGCAAGGCGGAGACAGTGGCCAGAGAGGGTGTTCTCGCCTGCTAAGGGCACCCTGGTGAAGTACATTATAAAAACGTGGGACACCAAATTGTACGTTATAAGGACGTGGGACACCAATTTGGGCATTAGAAACAATATGAGAGCAACAGAAGAGCTCATTGGAGGGTGGGAACCTGTAGGAAAAGTAACCAGGGCAATGTCTGTTTATCTAGGGTCATCACTCAATACAGGTGCTAGGAGATCAGAAAGTTGTTGTAGGCAGTACAGGAAAGGTGGTTTATCACTGGGAGGAATTCAGTGGGTGCTCAAACTATTCCATGGAATATTGTCATTAAGGCCAGTCTTGTGGGTTGACAATCGGTAGACCCATCGCTGCTCCTTATTTCGCAACTTTTCTTGGATGTTAGGCACATTCGGGTTGATACTCTCAATCACTACCCAGCGCATATCGTTAGTAGTGTGGCCCATTTCTAGAAAATGGTTAGTCAGTTTGGTTGTGTTCTTCTTGCACCGGATGGTGCTGCGGTGTTCGCATATACGCGTCTTTATTTTTCTGCTGGTCATCCCAATGTACCACAGGTTACATGGACAGGTAATGCGGTAGATTACATGGGTGCTGTTGCAGTTGGTATGATGGCGCAATTCCCACTGTTTCCCTGGTTCGAGGGCTAGTGTTTTTGTGGTGTGGGTCAAATGGCAAACACTGCAATCACCACAAGCATAATGCCCTGTGATGTTGGGGAGGCCCCATGCACTGGTGATTGTCTGCTTTGGGGGTGGTTGGAGTCTCGGTCTGGTCGAGACAATCGCATCTTTGATGGATCTAGCCTTTTTATGAGAGATCGGGGGGGGGGTCCCATTGACGAACAGGGTGCAAGTCCTACAATAAATAAGTGTGGGACTACTTAGCATATGCAGTGAACTCACCAAAAGTGATGTATTAAAAAGAAGAATCACTCGCTCCGCTCTAATCGCGGAGGGTCTGCTTTTTCCAGTTTATGGCAATGTACTTGTCTGTATACACATAGTGAACATCCAGTGAATGTTTGAATAAAGCCCACTGGGTTAGCATTCCGTGCTTCAGTCTGTGGCTTTCGCAGGTCTGTGGTACACATATTGTCAGTCAACTCATCCTTTTAAGGTAAATGCAATTAGATTATAACTGGCAATAGATTGAAGCATGCTGTTCAACATTCTGTGATATTGATAACAATGTTACACATTATTAGGATTGCCATTGTATCCCGTTCCGTTTTTAGGTCGAGCAGACCTGCATTCAATGCCACTCACACATGCAACGCCACTCACACATGCAACGCCACTCACACATGCAACGTCACTCACACATGCAACACCACTCACACATGCAACGCCACTCACACACGCAACGCCACTCACACACGCAACGCCACTCACACAAGCAACGCCACTCACCCACGCAACGCCACTCACACATGCAACGCCACTCATCCACGCAACGCCACTCATCCACGCAACGCCACTCACCCACGCAACGCCACTCACCCACACAACGCCACTCATCCACGCAACGCCACTCACACACGCAACGCCACTCACACACGCAACGCCACTCACACACGCAACGCCACTCACACACGCAACGCCACTCACACATGCAACGCCACTCACACATGCAATGCCACTCACCCACGCAACGCCACTCACCCACGCAACGCCACTCACCCACGCAACACCACTCACCCACGCAACGCCACTCACCCAAAGCCACTCACACCCACGCAGTGCCACTTTCACCCACACTGTGCAGTGCACAATAGGTCTCGCAGTAGGAAAGTTGGAGCTATTGGTTTTGTAAATGACAAAGCCCTTTATGTTTTTAAAATGAAAACAAAAATAAAAGGCATTGTTATTTGCAATTGTAATAGCTCCAACTTTCCTACTGCGAGACCTATTGGCAACGCCAGTGCTTGTTATATGTGTGTTCGTCTCACTGTAATATACAGCGCACTCAGCACGTAATTTTTAAATGTCTGTAGTGTCTTACTCTTTAACAATAGCGACACCAGGGCCAGTCGCCTTCACCACAGGGATGGGCCCTGTGATACATCGGCATTTGACACAGCTATCACACTTCGAGCACTTAGATATAGTGCTAATGCATCATGTGTCCTGCCACCATCGCATGGAGCGCAATCAAGCCAGTACCCACCGAATGCATGTTTCGCCGAAGCGACTGTCACTTGTTCTTGCCGTAACAGAATTTGCCATGCATGCCACACATCCCCCTATTGTGCATTGGAGATATATCCTAATAGTAGACTCTCATAACGGATTGTTGCATATTGTCTCTTTCCTTCCTACAGGATTTTTCTCGCATACCTGCAGTGCCTGTAAGTAACACAGCTGCATTTTTTAATACTTTTAAATTCTTCCACTTTTTTCCACACACCTTAGCGCATGTGTAGGAGAGATTCACACGTGGCACTACTTTTTGCCACTCACTCACATCTTCCTGGTCCTGACGAAAGTCCCGCATATTTTTCCTCTGGGACTGAAACATGTAGACCGCCAACACCTAGCCAACTAAGTAGTCTCAAATTATTCTACTGGTAGTTGCATCACTAATTTTAACCAACACCCTGGGCCGCCAAAAATAAAATATTGGGCAAGGATTCCCAGAGGTGTATCTTATCACTCACCTTCATCCACATCACACTGTTGCACAACACCTGCTCCGCTGTAGTCAGGCGTAGAAGCACAACCAGGCGGCATTTGGCCGCCTGGTTGGACCCCGGTGATGAAGCATGACACCAACCAGGTTGGTGTGTGAGGGGTTTATAAACAAAAACTTATTATGCCCAGCAGAAAAGCTACACTCACAAATGACCTGGAATACTAATTAATATTCCACTACTTCCATCCAGTGGGCCAGTCATCATTGTTTTTCATGATTATAGATTTGGGGACGGGACTCGCCCCTCAAAACCCTTGCTCTCTCTATTGATTCCTCTAAACACTAAGAGTCACATTGGAAGGGTAGAGAGTACAAAGGTCTACTACATATACTAAAGGTTAGAGTTATCTCTATATACAAATATATACAAATAGTAGATTTTCTCAGGTCAAGACCCAAAAAACCAGGAGAGTAGAGTTCCATTAAGTGGGGTCGGAGGGGGGGACGCAGTCACAGCACCAAGGGAGGGCAGTAGAATGTCTGCTGTTTCGCAAGATGGTAGACCAAGGACAAGAGCAACAGCAGGAGACGGTCCTAAAATGGCGGGCGCACACGTGTTTCCAGTCCAAAAGTTACGAGTGAGTGCTCCCCCCGGCTCCTTCCCCGGGGGCCGGGCGGCTCTGTAGTGTAGTTCCTATTTTCCCAATAGGCTCTGCGCATTGGAATAACATAAACAGCAGTGTAGACGTAGGACTGAGGTCATCGAGGTCTCTACTGACTATGTTAAACTTAATTTAGGTTTGCGCCAGCTAGCTCAGAGGTCACTGGAAACTTTCTTGAATGAAGAGGGATGGATAACCTTTCCTGGCTCAGACAAGAAGGAATTCAGTTTCCGACTACCGCATAAACATGACAACTTTGCTCCCTCAGAATAAGAGTATATCTCTAGAGTCGTGTGAAAACAATAGACAGATATTTCACTCAGTCAGCAGTGCATACTTAGTTTCTCCACAGTGCAGAGAAATAGAAAGACGGGCGTTTTCAATAAAAAGGTGTTATTTATTGAGCAGTCTTCTTTCTCATGCAAGAGAAATGAATTGCCACAATTGCAATACTTAAAGTAAAGTAGAGTGCGTACAGTAAAAGTAGTATCATGAAATAATACTGTAAAAACATTGATACGGTTTCTTATCCGTATGATACTTTAAAATGGATAAAATATATACATACATAAATACATTGACTAAAAGGCTCAACCGGTGCTTCTAACTACGCCTACCCCGGTGTACCTGACCTAAGCCTAATACGTGGGAAGGGACAAGTAAGTAGCGATGTTAAGTTAAGTTGATTAAGATAATTTTGCCAAGAATCTGCATCAAGAATTCTCCTAAGGGTTTAGTCAGCTCCGTACCTTGGTAATAGAATGTGGGAGGTCTGGTATCTCTTTCCTCAGGACTCGATATTACAGCAACCGGCAAGGGTAGGCTGGAAACACCGGAGCTGGATTTTCTCGGCTGGAGAAAAAGACAGCGTCTCTCTCAGTGCGTCAGACAGGAGGGGCGGCTTCCGCGGACACTCGCATCAGCTGGGCTCTCGGGCAAGTAGATGGCCGCTCTGCTCCAAACCACCGTGTCCTTGCTTAAGGCAACTGTTGGTATTTTATACCTGAAAGGTGCCGGGTTTGACGTAAGGTTGGACATAAGACGTCACCAAGAACTAACAGTTCTTGTAGGACTTCAGGAGTTCTTGTTCAAATCAAAACAATAGCAGAGGGGGTTTTCCCGGGCTGCTGGAGGCTTGGTTTGTTTAAAGAACGCGTTGTGCTTTCTAGGAGTCGATGGGAGTAGCCGTGCTGTGCTTTGGATTGCATGGGCTATTACTGAATATGAATCTGATTCTTATGCTGTTGTCAGGACATTATTGATTATAACACACAA
This sequence comes from Lissotriton vulgaris, assembly GCF_964263255.1. Taxonomy (NCBI): domain Eukaryota; kingdom Metazoa; phylum Chordata; class Amphibia; order Caudata; family Salamandridae; genus Lissotriton; species Lissotriton vulgaris. Next base: position 1,330,068 of record NC_141699.1, read on the forward strand.
GGGCATAAATCGGAATATCGAATTAGGGTCCTAGATAAGAACACGACACCCACTCCACGAATTGATGTCCATCATTACTAAAACTAAGCAATATTAAACATTCAAAGGTGTATGTGTTTTTTTTCCGACCCACCCCAAAATACATATTTCGCATTTGAAATCGTATACGGTAAATACACGGAAATGATTATTTGTACTGTACGCTTTTCAAGCAGTGTTATCATTCAGAGAAATGCATATATATATCAGCTGAACGAATTGCAAAAATTACACATGAAATGGCTCTAAATACAGAAAAGAAGGTCGAGACCATTTCATCACATATTTATACAAATTTCTGTATATGTGCTAGAGGCTGAGGTAAAATATTGTCTCTAGTATCCTAAAATAGAAGCTCTGTTCTCTAAGAATAGTTCTACTTTAAACAGAATACCATGTGCCAAAAATAGTAAATATTTTGAAAATATGGGCAAAAATAATTTCGCTTTCAGGGGAAAAGTTCCAAACATTTTCTGTAGCTTTGTTTATCAAAAACTGAAGGCCGAATTCAGAGTTCAGGGAACGCTGTGTGCTCATTGTTTTTATTAAGAGTTATTCTCGTTGACTGGAGAGAACATTATCTCAGACATACCCGCAAAAAATTGGTCTACCACATCAGGTGAAAGTTTGACCAAGTATGAAAATGCTGCAACTGTGCAGTTCTCTGCTATCATCGATGGTTGGGTCAGCAATGCTCACAGAAGGCTGTACCTGCTCGGTGCTGCTTTCCTCTCTTACCTCACCGCCACATACTCGTAGTGGCGAATTCTCAACTAATGCCGTCATCAGAATCGGTGGCCGCTGGGGACAACACAATGCATGAGTCGTTACCGGACCTAGAAGAGTATCGATATCCATTGGTACTGCTGATTGTAGTGTAAGACAGATGTCCAACACGCATTCTTCTCCACATAGCAGACATCGAAGCACAGGTATGATGCAATCTTGCCAGATCGGTCTGAATGAAAGAAACCAGGTTGTACTTAGATCTCTTAGCCGGGCCAAACCGAGGACTTTAGTGATACGGTCTCGGTATCGTATTACTAGGATCGTTTCTTCCATCGTTGCTAGAGTCTTGCCTGTGGATTGGCTTGCCATATCGGTGCAGAAGAAGCAAAAATAAAATTCCTGACACAAGTCCCAAGATTAAGGGTAGGCCGCCAAAGACAGAATGGACAAAATTCGTGAATTTGCCCAGAACTGTTTCAAATGGTATTAACAGTCCCGAAAAAATTGTCTTAAATACATGTGCGATGCCACTGGTATCAGACATGTTTAAGATTTGGTTTAATACTTCTAAGAAATGTACGGGGCAATTTGTTGATAAAAGGGTATGTATCTCTGCTGTTGTCCTTGCAACTTGCAGGTCAAATGTTTCTTTTGATGACGTTAGAGGCACAGTTGTTTTTAAAAGAATAGACTTCATTCTGCTTAAAGTATCAATTCGAATAGAAGAGATATTCAACCGAGGCCATAACGCAGCCCCCATATCTGGATTGCTGTGTGGATACAATACTTGCATACAGTAAACGGCCCTGGAAGTTACATTTGTCAGATAGGCTTTTCCTGGCAGCATGCCACAACAGCTGTGGTCACTTATTAAAATGTAACTACCATTAGAAAGTGGTCTAAAAAATGGCTCTATCTATTTTGCAGTCTTGCCATGCAGATGACATGAAAGGTTATTTGAAGACCCTTTGCAGGCTCCATGCAAATTAATTCCTTGACACAGAAGTGTACCGCTTATTATTATTATTAAAACAGTTTTGGATTGCGCGTGGTTACCCTAGAGCATCCCAGTGCTTAACCAAACAGAGTAACAATTTAAGAGAGTGAGAGGCACGGCGGCTTAAGAAAAGAGAAAAGTTTTCAGTTGTTTACGAAAACGCAAAAGGCATGGCTCAGAGCGCAAACCTAGGGGGAGTGAGTTCCAGAGGGTTGCAACCTTTACGGAGAATCTCCTCCCTCCTGAACGGGCCTTTTTGACCCTGGGGATCTTAAGTAGGTGTTGTTGGTCTGAGCGTAGTGTTCTTCTTGCCTTATACGGGGTCACCAGCTTTTGAAGGGTGGGAGGGCCATTACCTTGCAAGATTTTATGTGCAAGGCAGAGAGATTTAAATTTCACCCTTTCTCGCACTGGCAGCCAATGCAGCGCCCTCAATGCGGGTTTGGCCGATCGTGACATAGGGATGTTGTAGAGCATTCGTGCCGCCGCATTCTGAACTTGCTGTAATTTGTTCATAGTGATCTTAGGGGCACCCAGGTAGATTGCATTACTGAAATCTAATCTTGATATAATCAGTGATTTTTTACAATTTTTACCACTAAGAAATACCTCTCTGTTTCCTTCACTATAACATCTGTGTGTATAAAGTAAATCCCAGGTTGATTTGATGTTTTCTTTACCCAACCTTTCATACTGGCCTTCTGGTATATACTCTTGACAGTAGTTAAACTGGAAAGTTGTTATCGGAATTGTAATCGTTCCATGTATTATCCATTCAATGACAGGTCTTTCTGACATTGTCAATGGTAATCTCTCGAGTTTTTCAATGCTCAGGATTGTATAATCTGCTGCTTTTTGTGCCAAACTGATTTGTTTATCAGTAAGGTTAAAGAGACCGAATAATGACTTTGTGTTGATTAAACGCCATGGTACGTAGCCTGACTGTAGATTTTGCAACGTCCATCCAAGCTGTACATTAGAACGTAATTGAGACTGACCATGTTGTACCATTAGTAATTCCTGCTCTATTATATCAAAGGCAGACGATACAATACTGTCCAGTAAATATATTCTGGAAGACAGAGTCGTTAACCCATTGTCCACAACAGAAAGTGATATTTCCAAATTAATACGATCATTTTCTCGTATTTTTTCTGATGTCTCAATTTGCATTACTTCCATGCTTAGTTGTATGCAGCGCATATACCGGCCGCTATGAAACGTTTTTGACCCTGTTCGCGTGGTCCCATTAAGAAATCACGCAAGTCAGCACCGTCTTTAAGTAAAGTCAAGTGTTGCTTAATTTCAGCCAGTGTGGATTTCTGTAGCCACTCAAGGCATAGTTTCCCTACACTGTATGTTGTACCTATCCCTGGATGTTGTCTCTGGGAATATCTAGGATCTGGTCTGGTCATTTTGAACCCCTGTGTTTTGTTCAGGAATCTATCTTGACAGTTATTCGTTTCTGTTGGCCAGATCAACCGCTTTTTCCAATCAGTATGTGTTCTGTTTTGGTATAAAATATTAGAAACGTCTATCTCAACATCAGTAGTGCTGTCACTATCAGGCATGGGTTTTGGAATAGACGGTGTGTTCATGTCTTTTATCTTAGCAAGGCCAAGACAAGTAGTTTGTTGAATTGTGTCATTCAAGAAAATAATTTGTTCTGGGATCATGCAGGCCCTAAACAGTGCGTTTAGGCCTTGTACTTGCCAATCTTTGGAACCCCAGATTGTTTTTGTTTCAATGGTGTTTTTCCAAATTTCGAAACCTAATGTAGACATTTTGTCATCAAATTTTTCTGAATAAATCAATTTAGTATTTGTCAACATTGTTTTCATTCCAGTTCTATTTGACATTTTAAAATAAAACGTTCTTGGATCACTGTTATTAATTCCTGAGAAGTATTGGAATTTATCAGAAAACCTTTTTGAACTGTCTTTTGGTGGAGTAGGACAGTGTTTCCACTGGTTTAAAGATAAAACATTTCTAGGCTGAGCACTTTTATGCAAATAGTGATCACCATAATGGTTGTAGCAGTAAAGCTCTTCAAGAGGCACCAGTTCCATGGCATTATTGCACAGTCCTTTTTTTTATTAATTGCTGATTTCTCCAATTTGATTAGTCTCTCAGCATGAGCCTCTTGGATTGTAGCAAACTTTGGTATTCTGCTATTTCTTGGGAGTCCACTGGGCCTACTACTTATTATTGGCCACATTATTGTGGTTTTACCAGGTCGATGGATACAACTTGGTTCTCCTTTTTACCAGCAAGGGGCGGTAGTACTACTGATCTTGTTCCGTTGATAGCTAAGACAGGTACTGCTTTTCTGTATGAAGGCCCAAATTCCTTCTTTACCGCAATCTTTTCTCTGACCAGATCCCCAATCTTTGGAATCCAGACAGGTCTTGCTGGGAAAGGTGGTTTTTCTTCAGTGGCTGTCGACTGTTGTTTCAACTTTATGTTACTCAGGTTTTTTCTTGTTTCATTTAAATCCTGTAAAACAGCCAAACGATCTTTGATATCAAAGTTTTTTTCTTCTACCACGGAAGTGTGACTATCTAAGTCCTGAATATGCATTCTGGTTCCGAACAATAGTTCGTATGGAGTGAGACCTTTTAGAGAGTTTCTTGGCAGAATATTAAGACTACGTTGGACACTTGTTAAATGTTTGACCCACCCATCACCTGAACCTAATACCCTCGCCGTTATAGATTGCTTTATGTCCCGGTTTTTTCTTTCCACAACCGCATTTCCCTCAGGATGGCAGGGAGAAGAATACCGCAATGTGATGCCCATACTGTTCATGGCCTCTTTGTAAGCTCGAGAGCTAAACGCAGGACCCTGATCAGAATGCAGCATGCCAATTGCGTATGTGCCGATAAAGACTCGCAAATCTTTTATAACAGTTCTGGCGTCAGCCGAGTGCTGGGGTCTACATTTTTAAGTGAATTCAGTCTTAATTATTATGGGGACGCATTTCTCCGACTGGATTTCTGCGCTATTGATATCCTGATGCTATGTAATAGTGGTATCTGGCCTACAGGGTGGACTGGTTCACAACTACGATCTCTGTTGCAGTCCTTGCAATTTTTGCAAAATAGTAGATATCTACGCTCATTCCCGGCCACCAGTACTCGATTGTAGGTCCATCAGAGATTTCAGGATTTCTTGGTGCCTCAGACCCAACTTCATATGTGCTTCTTGTAGTAAGAAGATTCTCCGGTTCGTGTTTGGGATTACCCTATCCCCCACTCCAGGGATTCGAGCAAATGGAATGGAGTTTGCATCAATAATGTATGTATTATTGAGTGGATAGTTGAGAGGTAATGCTGAATAATCGCCTTTTAGTATTAAATCTTTTTATTGAGAGAAAAGGCATCACAAGAGGTGCAGCGGCTCGTGTTTGAAGTGGCACGGGCCCGTCAATGATAATACAGGCATGTAGGCAGGTTTGTGATGAGCTCCATGCATTTTGCGTTATACACAGCAAGTCGCCTACAACCCAACTGGGCCAGCCGCGTTGTAAAGGTTCAGGAGCCATCTTTGGTTGCATTTTGCCATAAAACAGAAGAACAATAACCCCAACAAGTCCCCCCCCAACCCCACCCACAACACCCCCCTCCTTGTCCATCGAGTAAGAGAACAGCAGGAGACTGACAACACTTTGAAGGGTTTCCTGGGAGGTATCTCACCTCTGGGCTTTCGGCCTACGTGATTGTTTTTTAGGATCTGCGAGTGGGGTATCTGCCAAGCGCAGCAGTCGCAAGTAGCGGGGGCAGCTCAGCTCCCTGAATTCCTCTGTGAGTAGGGTCAGGAACGGCCGCCAAAGTTCCGCAAACTCCGCTCCTTTCTCCGCTTTCGCCAACCACAACTTCTCCATACCTAGTACCATCCAAAGCCTATGGAGCCACCCAAGTTGCTGAGAGGGTTGAACGTCCCTCCAGTGTGCCACAATGTTCTGTATAGCTGCCCCCAGTGCAATCACTATAAGTCTCCCCTTATGGACTTCAGGGGGTACATCAAGGAGTTGGGAAGGCCAAGCAGCACGTAGGCGGGGAATCTGGGAAGTTGTGTGTCTAGGTGCATGTCTATTAAGTCAAGGATTGAGATCCAGTAAGGTTGTAAACGTTCACAGCTCCACAGTAAGTGTTTTAGCGTGCTGAGCTCCCCGCACCCCCTCCAGCAGCAATCGCTAACTCGGGGATCCCAGCGGTGCAGGCGTTCAGGTGTATGGTACCAATAAGTGACCACTTTGGTCAGCGTTTCAGTAAGGCCCATGTGGTAGGCTGAATGTCTGGTCCTGTGGTGTATGCCTTCCCACTCCTTGCGTGTAAGTTCTCTCCCCAAATCTCTCTCCCATCTGGCCCTCCCTGCATTGTATGCGTGGATGTTGGTGAGAAGTAGGTGTTGATACAGGTCAGAGAGCAGCTTTTTGTCGGAGATACGTGTCAACAGCCATTTTTCGTACGGCGTGAGGGGTCGCTGTGCGCCGGGTTTAATTGACGGGTGTAGGACCCAGTGATGGACCTGCAGGTAGTGCAGGCGGTCCGCCTCTGGTATGCTGTAATCCTCCTTCACCTTCTGAAAGGGGAGAATACCGCTAAGGTCAAACATGTGTCCCATGTCTCTACAGGGCGTCGTCCTCCAAACCACAAACGCCTGAGGGTTGAGGCCAGGGGAAAAGTCCGGGTTGCCGAATATCGGCGTCATCGGGGAGGGGAATGAAGTGAGACCCCGCCGCACTGCCGCATTGTCCCAAGTGCTAAGGACCGTGCTTGTGATCTGCGACGCATAGAGATTGGGTGGCCTATGGCGGCGCGGTAAGAACGGGACACCCTGGAGCGGCCGGCCCGCCACTGCCTGGTCCTGGATGAGCCAGTGTTTACTGGATTCCAGTTGGTGCCATTCCACAAGTGTGCGTCGCTTGGCGGCCTGAAAGTATAGAGTGAGGTCGGGTACACCCACTCCGCCATGCACGGGAGGGAGTATAGCAATCGAATGTTTAAAGCGCGGGGGCGGCCATTCCAGATATAGCAAGCTAAGTCTGATTGTGTCTTTTGGAGCCATCCTGCCGGCGGGCGTAGGGGAAGGGTTTGGAAGACATAAAGAATCTGCGGCAGCAAGGTCATCTTGGTAGCCGCAATGCGGCTCAGCCAGGAGAGTGTGAGATGTTTCCATCGCCTTAGTTCCCCGTTGAGGCGCGAGCTGAGCCTTGTGTAATTGGCGTCTGCCGTAGCTCGCACAGTCGGTGCCAACAGGACCCCCAGATAGGAAATGGGAGAGTTAGACCATTGTAAGTCGAATTCCGCCTTGGCTTCCGCTAACACATCTGGTGGCAAGGATATGTTTAGGGCCTCCGATTTTCCCACGTTGACCTTGAAGCCCGAGGCCAGAGCAAAGGTATGAAGCTCCACGAAGAAAGCCCGAAGGGATCGCATTGGTTTCATCAGGGAGAGCAAAATGTCGTCCGCGTACAGACTGACTTTATGCATGTAGCCGCCGAACGGGATTCCCTCAATGAGGCTGTGCTGTCTTATACGTTGTGCTAACGGCTCCATATATAACGCGAACAGTAAGGGGGAGAGCAGTCAGCCCTGCCTGGTCCCTCGGCCAATTGGGAACCGTGGAGAGGTATGGCCATTGACTCTGACCGTCGCAGTTGGCCGCCGGTAACAATTAAAAATATGGTTGCGGAGAATCTCACACACGCCAAACCTCTGAAGTGCCAAGTCTATGTACGGCCAGTGCACTCGATCGAATGCTTTCTCGGCATCGATGGTAAGGAGCATGCAGCCCGGTCTCGTTCGAGACCCAGCCTCTATCAAGTGAAGGACGCGCCTAGTATTGTCACTGGTTTGCTGCTGCGGAAAGAACCCAGCTTGATCGGGTTCCACCAGTTGCTGCATATACGGGGCGAGTCTGCTCGCAATGATCCCTGTATATAGCTTGAGATCTATGTTTAACAAGGATATTGGTCTGTAAGATCCGCACCGGGTGGGATCTGGGCCTGCCTTGGGTATTACCGATATCGCAGCTTCTAGCAGGTCCGGAGGCACAGCACCGGGTTGATCGAAGGTGTTAAATAGGTCACGCAGTAGGGGGGCTATTTGTGGGCAAAACGTCTTATAAAAGGCCGCCGAATAGCCGTCTGGACCCGGCGATTTACCCAGTTTGAGGCGCGATATCGCCAACATCACTTCCTCCAGTTCTATGGGGCGATCGAGGAACTCCGCCTGTGCCTCGGTCAGGGAAGGGAGGGCTGTTCCCTGGAGATAGTCACGTCCCGACTGCAGATCCAATTGGTCCGCCTCATAGAGGTCAGCATGGAAGTCCCCAAAGGCAGCGGCAATAGCCCCATCCTCCGCAATCGGGTCGCTGTGTCCAACCTGGAGGGTCCGGATGCGTTGCTTCTGCTGCTGCGTTGCCCATTGGGTGTCTTCGTTAGCGTTGTGACGAGGAATTGGCTGAGGGCAGTCTTGATTCGCTCGAGCACGACCGGGCTCTGCAGTAAGCTATCGCGCAGGCGCCAGTGCCGCAGGGTTCCCGGTGTGGTTGGCATCAGAAAAGACGCCACCACCCGAGAGTGGTCTGACAGGGAGGCCGGTTGTATCTCGACGTCTCATGCGCAGGACGCTAATTGGGAGGAGCACAGAAGGTAATCGAGCCTCGCGTACGTTTTATGAGCCGCTGAGTAATGAGTGTATGCTGTGGCCTGTGGGTGTTCCTGCCGCCACAAGTCAATCAGGCCGAGGTCCAAGAGGCGGGCTTGACCCGATGTCGAGAGCGCCCCCACCTGGCCAGAGCGTTGACCCGACTGGTCCCCGGTGTTGTGAAACACCAGGTTGAGGTCGCCACCCAGCAGTAAGCGTGAGTGCGTGTTGGCTGTGACCGTCTCCAAGTCTCTGTGTAAGAATGCCTCCTGTCCGTCATTGGGTGCGTAAATGGAGCCTATCAGTAGTGTCTGCCCTGCAATGAGAAAACGGTGCGCCAGTAACCTGCCTTTGATCTCGGCTTCTTTATGCAGGACCCGACCCCCAAAGGATTTGGCCACCAATATCGCTACCCCAGCCACTTTCTTGTTCACAGAGGAGAAAAATTGCCATGGGAAGTGGCGTGATTTAAGTCTATGGAGATCTTTGGGGAGCAGGTGTGTCTCCTGCAGGAGGCAGATGTCCGCACCTGAGTGCTCCAAGAGAGAGAGAATCGCTTTGCGTTTGACTGGGTTATTAAGCCCTCTCACATTCAGAGTGAGAATAGTCAATGGGCGTGTCATGTCAAGCCTTCAGGTGGAGCAGCTGTGTGGTGCGCTTGGCTCGCGGAGGTAAAGTGGGAAAAACAATCCTGCTCAGTACTCGTGGACAAGGAGGACCCCCCACCCCTCTCCCCTCCCCCCCTCCTCCTCCCTCCCCCCTCCAACTCCTGCCAACTCCTCTCCCCAGTCCCACCCGGATCCCCCCCTAGCCCGAACAAGGAACCCCTGAAGAAACATCCCAACACCCACCCCCAAGCACATCATTGTCCAAGTCCAGTCCCACTAAGGAACAAGTCAATGGAAGGTTACCTGAGTGGACGTCCAGCCACCAGGCCTCTCCCCTTCGCCCCCGCTCCCAGAGTCCAGTACCTCCTAAATGTTAGTTGCTGAAGTTTTCTCCCCTTGAGAGTGTCTCAGGCTGTCGGTGCGGTGTCCCGGGTTACCTCCCGCACCGCGTTGACCATGTCTGCTCTGATGGTTTGAGTATCTGGCCGCGCACTGGATCCTGATGATAGACTTTGTGAGACCTGTTGACAACCGTTTTTGGAGCGTTATGGCAGACAGGTCCTGATATAGGGCCACTGGGTGACCTCGGAATTGTAAGGGTTGCTGCTTCCTGGCTTCGCTGAGGATACGTTCCTTGAGCAGATAATCTGGAAGAAAGGCCAGAATGTCCGGCGGTGGGGCGAAGCCTGTCTCGCGAGTCCCACTCTATGGGCCCTGTCGATCCAGATTTGGAAGTCGGCGGGTTCGCCCAGGATGCTCCGGAACAAGTCTTGCAGGTAGCCCACCACATCGGTGCCCTCTTCTTTGGACGGTACGTCTCGAACCCGAATGTTGTTCCGGCGGGACCTGTTTTCCAGGTCCTCGGTATGGGCCTGGAGGTCCAGCTGCTGGTCTTTCAGGCGTATCAAATCCTGCTGCAGCTGCACTATCTCCTCATCTCTGGTGGTGTCTGCACCCTCCATGGCGGCCACTCTCTCCCCGAGGCTGTCCACTTCCCTCCGCACTTCTCTAACTTCGCCCGCCACCTCCTGTTTCAGGGTATGGAAATCCTCCCTAAGGGAGTTGAAAAGGGATTCCAGAAAGGAGCGGGTTATCAGTATTTCACCTGTGTCAGCTTCCTGTTGGGCCTTCGACTGGCTCGGCGATGGGTGTCCCTTGTATGCTTTTGCCTGGGTTTTGTTCAACATCTCCGGTAGGGTCCGTTCGCCCTTCCTTCCCCCTCTCTGGTCAGCCATTCCGAGAGAAGCTCCTGTTTCGCGGGGCTGACCGCAGCCGCGGTGTTCCCGCTCTAGGTGCGTGGCGACCGAGGGCCTCGTGGCTAGGCTGCGCAGGCCTCTGATCCTCAGGTCTCAAACCGCTCCCCAGGCCAGTCAGCACGGACAGGCAATGTGGACATAACAGTGGCTGTGCGTTTAGTGTCCTGACGGCGGTGAAAGCGGCAGGCCGTGGGCCGTGACAGTGGGTGAATGGGCAGGGAGGCTGGGCTGTAGTCGCTGATTCAGGATACTCCCAACACACTGGAGTTCACCTGCCTGCAAGCAGGGCCGCAGTGTCGCTGTATGTCCTCCAGGCCCGGGTGCGCCTGAGCAAGATGGCGGCCACGGGCCTCGGGCCCGGCCGCCCCACCGGGCCGCTCCAGGTAGGTCGGGGTCCTCCGCTGCCACTGCCCCTGTTGGGGACCCGGAGTTCAGGCTAGTGCAGGCGGATGAGGCGGCGGGGGGGGGGGCGCCCCGGTGGGTCGCATAGGGCGACCAGGCGTCCGCCGGTGAAGGCCCACCAGCATAGGCCGCAGCCGCGGCCTCGATTTGGCAGTCCGGGAGGCCGTCCCACGGGCGCCGCAGGGCACCCCGGCCTCCTCCCCAGCCAGATCACGGGGTCGCTCGGCGCTGCAGGGTCAGGCGCCGCTCCTCCGCTGCCTGCCGGGTGCTAGGCGTGGGTTCCGATGGGCTCTGGCCGCCGCTCACCTCGGGAGGGTTCGCCGGCTCACCGCTCCCGGCCCTGGCTGCTGCGGCGGGCCGCTGCGGTCACTGCTGCCTCTCTTCACCGCGGGCACCCCGGAGTCCCGATGGGCGATTTGGCAGTCCCAGTGCGTTGTGTTCGCCTCTTCCTTTCCCGCTGTGCTGTGGCGGAGGGAGAACGCTATAATTCAGGCTTGGGCCCAGTCGGATCGGTGGAGCTCCGGGAAGAAGCGTCTGCTCACTCCTACATCTTGGCCACGCCCCAATAATCGCCTTTTAATGAGGCTTTTACCCTAGCATGGTTTCCCCATCTACTTGTTTTTCTGAACGCTTTTCAGTGGCTACGGAAGCCGGGTGAACCGCTTCCGCTGTGGCTGTATTAGTCAATGAATTCCCTGCAACGTGAACGCCATCACGTCGATGACTCAATACGTGTATCACGTGAGCCTTACTACCTGTTCCCAAAGCCTTTTATGCTTTATTGTGGCACCTGTGTCATCTTTGTAACCGTTTTTGATCCATGTCTGCATGTCACTGTTATAATATTTGATGCAGAAATACGAATCGCACACTATTAGTGTGGGGAATTTGTGATCAGCATTTTCGAGCACCATCTTGAATGCTAGTAGTTCAGCTCGCTGAGCTGTACAATCTCCTAGAGATTGAGTTTTAGTGACCGTTGGTCTAAATTTCCCTTCATGCCATCGACCTTTAACGATCGCGCATGCAGCACTATATGCTTGTTTACCCCCAACTGCGGGTTGTGCTGATCCGTCTGTATATATTATACACCCGTAATGATCCAGAGGAAGGACTTCAGCTGGCAGAGGACATTCATATTCTTATTGCAGGAATTCTTGGGAAAATTAGGATCAAATTCGTATACTACGTCTGTAGCAGCAAGAGAATTAACCCATTGTATCCATCTCGGATATAATGCTTTGGCATTTGGTATGCTTGCTTTTTGTCACTGCTTCTAAGGCAGGTAGCGGTGTAACGATTATTATTTGTTTACCTTGTGCTAGGGCTCTTTCTTTTGCTATAGCAGTTTGAACCACAGTTAGAATTTTCTCTGTGGAGCTGAATTTCATTTCAGCTTGAGTGTACAAATGTGATTTGTAAGCTCTATATACCGTTTCTCCCTTATTATAGGTCAGGTATGTGAATCCGCATCTTCCTGGGATGACTCGGATTACAAGATTGTGTGTGTTCTCACGTGTTTGCAATTTTGTTTTAGTTAAAATGTCTGTTTGTAGTGATCTCAAAATTTCTGTGTGTTTCTGAGTCCAATTGGTTTGTTTGAAATCTGGTTTTATTAATTCATAGAGAGGTTTAACCCTCTCAGCATAATTTAGAATGTATGTTCTTCCGAAATTGAGGAAACCTAGTAGTGATTGTTAATTCTTCAGCGTTTTTGGTGCTTGGAGTATAGCATATTTCTCTAAGAAATTGTCTGCCAGGCTTTTGCCTCCACTTGATAATTCATAACCTAAAAATAGGACAGTTAGATGGGCAATTCGTGACTTTTTAAAGTTGAATTTGTAACCCTCTAAGGCGAGTCCAAGTATTATGGTGTTCACCCTTTTTAAGTGAGTCTCCAGGTCATCATCTGTGAGATAGATGTCATCGACATATGATAGTGCTTCATCATCATATATTTGTAGTAACTCTGTTACCCTTGCTGAGAATAATCCTGGGCTATTCTTGAATCCCTGTGGGAGTCGGCAAAATTGTTTTTGCGACCCAAATATTGAGAAAGCGGTCAAATACCTGCTTTCTGGTGGAATGTTTTGACAGAAGAAGCCATTAGAGATGTCTAATGTAGTTTTATATTTTTTGCGCACAATGTTATTCATTAGTGCTGCACTATGTGAGTGTTGTACTGCAAATGTTTTACAACAGGAGTTAAGGTGTCTGTGGTCCAAAACTAGACAATATGAATCATCTGGCTTGGAGACAGGAAACAAAGGATTGTTCATTTGAGCGGTGCATGTTTCGATCACCCCTTGATATTCAAGTTGATTTAAGATCTCCCTGACTTGTTTTTTAGCTTCTTGTTTAACTGGGTACTGCCTTTGTGCAGTGGGCTGATTTTTTAACTGGATTTTTTGGTGAGGTGAGTCCTCATCCCATCCTACATGATTTTTGTATAAAGCAGGAGCTTGGGCCACTGCCCATTACCTTGCATAAGTATATTTTTTATGAATCGGGATATGATTCAAGAAGGCAGGCATAATCATTTCTTCGCCATGAGGGCACTCCCTGACAAACTTGGTGGCCAGTCTTTTTCAGCTAACAGAATGTCATAGCCTTTTGAAAGTTTTTCCCAAAAGAGACTTTTTATTTTCCTGGTTTTATCTACCTCTATACGTAATGTTATTTCATATAGCTTATGGGGCACACTAACTCGTGTGTCTGCAGTTCCACTTGAATGTATTCATTCGTGTCCACTGTCTCCAGAAGATTCATCAGGGTCTTGTGAGCTATGGTCACTTCTGCTCCGCTGTCTAGCATTGTCTGTGCCCACTCTCCGTTTTTCAGCTGTGTCCTCAGTATCCTCGGCATGTTTAATCTTAATACTTGCTACCTTCTTTCTGGGAAATTGTAATTTTTTACTTGGATGAGCAGGTTCCTTTTCTTTGGACTGCTCTTCTCTGTGTTCTGACCGTCCTCTTCTTTCTGATTTCTGTGAGGAAGATCGAGAAAGATTCAGTGAGAAGAATCTAGAGGGACGTGTATCAACATCTTGATATCTGTCTGGTTTTCTTATGTTATCCCTATCTCTAAGGTTGTATCTTTTTTCAGAGGGTTCCCTTTGGGGAGACTTGTCTGCTCGGCCTGGAGATCTCTCTCTACGCGGAGAAGACCTTCCTCTGGACTGGAATCGTTTTTCCCTGGGAATGGTTTGTTTATTACCTTCCCAACTCTTTTTTGGAGTTTTTAAATTATTTTTAATAAATGTTTTTTCAGGATTTTCAGTTAGTTGGAGTTTTATCGGTTTCCCACCCAAACTATCTCTTCCTAGCTCTTCATAGGATTTTTCTATAATTCTGGCAAGTTCCAATGGTTGGGCTGCTCTATCTGTTTCCTTCAGTTTCTGGAGGTTCTTTATATCATGCCTTGCCAATTGAACTAATTCTCTATATGCCTTTGTTAATTCTTTTAGTTTAACTAGGAGTTGTTCGCTTGACATTATTTCGTAGTCTGGGTGTGTTGCATAGTTGCATAGGACCGGCCCCGTTTCTCTTGGTCTACCTAGTGGACCGAGCCTGGTGATGTGATCATTATGTTTTAGGGCGCCTTTAAACCAGAGCAGTTGCTCTTGGTATTTTAGTGGGATTTCAATCTCCTCAAAAGGAGTGTATTCATCCGGAGGTTCCTCTATTTTGTAATAGTGGAAGTCTTTTGTCGTAGCGTGTGCTGCTGGAAAATGTATCCATGAATAGAATACCTCTGTCTGCCGATATTCATGTGCCTCTATCACGAATATGACTGTACCACCTCGTGCTGTCAGTCCATTTTCTATAAGTTTTAGAGTTATAGTTCTTCTTATATTGACCGGAATGAGTATTGCATTCGGTTCAGTTTCATGGAGACTTGCGTCTTCCTCTAAGGGTCGAGCTGCTATTCTTGCTCGCTCCCTTTTTTCGTCACTTTCTGCCATTTAACTGACTGAAAGTTTTCTGTTGCAGATCGAGTTTCAAGGAAACAAAGATTAGGTGCACAATATTTTGGAACACTGTATCCTTCAACGTTGATCAAAACCAGAAACTAATACATAGGATTCTCATCCTACTAAGTTCCGGCGGATATTAACCTTTCACCTGAGGAAAATTAAATTTTGGCCATGTTGTGTTCCCTAGCGCGTACCCCACCGACTCCATGTACCAGCTTAAAGTGCATGTAACTTCCCTCCTGTGCCAGCTATGAAGACGCAAATACATTTGCGTCCAACGTTAACATGTCCTCTTTCAGATCCACCATGAATGGATTATATAGTCCGTTCCTAAGTATGCTATGCCACCGTCTTTTTGTAGTGCACTTTTCGTATTTTTCCTGCTCTAGCAAGAGTAGGCCCTGAATTCCTGCCATCTGAACCTCTTTTGTGGCTCCTGACTCTGCCCAGGCTACCTCTGTACCCGTGAACTCTGTCCTACTTTCAGCGCGGCCCCTCGCGCTCAGCTCAAGCCTGCTTTCTGCCAAGACTGACTATAACCTTCGAGTTATCTGTTTCGCTCCTCGAGAATGCATTCCTGCCTACTAGATCCTGTAAACATCCTCTCCAGCTGCAGAGCCAAAGGGCCGACCTGTCTTAACGCAAGTAAATCATAGCCTCTGTTGCCATGCTTCCATGGAAGGCCCCGTGCCCCACGCTTCACATGTAGACACTCAGGCGCTTATACACGCATCCACAGTTAGCATAGAATAGCTTCTGCCCTAGAGACCTTTCCGCCCAGATAGTATAGTTCCTAAAACACCAGATATCAGATATGATAGAAGTACAAGTTGATCTGACGTGCCAGACTTCTGTCTCTTTCCGTCAGTGTAAATGTCAAGTCCCCTGCATCCCGTCAATCACACGTCATGCAGCTGCGCGCGCATCCAAGCTTCCGATTTCTGCTGACATTGCAACATTCTGTTAGCACCACCCCTTGGTGCCACCCACTTGCGTCACCTATCAGTGACGTTTCTAGCACACACCTCTAGTTCACGCCTAGTTTACGCCTCTTGATGATGTACTAGTACCACGTGTATACTGTTATCTTGTCTTCTCTCAGCTGTTACGCCTCTTACATTGATTCTTATGGTATAAATCAAGTATATAAGCTATGTATTGTTAATAAACGGGAGCGCTCTATCCCTTCTGACACCCCTGTGGTGGTCAGAACATGATATCCTGATTCCTTTATGAGGAATAAAAACCCTTAGAAACTCTAACACCACGGACTCTGTTTTTTTTCATTCTGATTGAGTTATCATTGATTAAGTACTTACCTGCATAGAAATTAAGAGAGTAAATTAATTATTTACGTCATTTTGGCGCCCGAACAGGGACCCCTCCCCCACCTCACGCGCCGGTTGGTGCGTTGCAAACTCTGTCCCCTGCCATCAGTTAGACGGAACACACGTGTACTGGCAGGATTTCCTGCATCTCCCTCTGACCCACGGAGGTGACGAAGACTGCGATCAGTGCCCAGACGAGGCGGTGAGGAGTGCGGAGGATCCCGACCAGAGCCCAGCCGAAAGAAGCAAGGTCCGAGGTGTGAAGAGGCCCACCAGTTCTCCGAAGTTTTCCGAAGTTTTCCGAAGTTCCGAGTCGAGCCCAGTCGAGTTTTCCGAGGCCTTCTGTTTTCCGTGCTTCCCGGTGAGTACCATTGCTGGGTCGTATCTAGACGGGTTTGGGTACGCAAGTCCGGTCTGCACTGTTTTTAGGCAGTGTATCTGTACTGTTTAGCAGTATATCAAGTATTCCGAATTTTTGCACTGTTACACCAGTGTATCCGTACTGTTGAGCAGTACATCCAGTATAGGGGGGTAGTCATTTATGTCTTCAATGTTTTTATGTGATTAATGTTGTGGTATGAATGCGACTGTTTAATTGTGTATTATTGTGTTTCTTGTATCAACTAGCTGTAAACTCGTATTAAGGAATAAAGATCTAGCGTTCAGTAATAAGTAAGCAAGATGCCGTTCTTCAACAAGTTAAAACAGATAGGAACTAGGAAAGGGTTACTGGAGGAAGAAATTCCTATCCCCCCTAGGGACACTCCAGGCAATTTTATGTATCAGAAACATGGCATAGATGCCATATTATATCTAGATTTATGGGCCGATTATACCAAGCACCTAGACGAAAGACACAGATGGCCTGTTACCGGAACGTGGGATGCCGAGTGCATCATGAGGGTAGAAGAAGCATTATGGAAAAAGAAAGCTAGACAATCTCAGAAGGACGCCATAGAATTTTGGCGTAAGGAATCACGTAAGCGTGCTGACAAAGCACTCCGTAGAGAGGATAGACTTAAAGAATCAGATAAAGAACAAGAAAACGAATTAGTTACTGAAGGGATCCGAGTAAAGACAGAACAAATAGACCGTGCCCGAAATAATCTTGTAAACGGTATGTATCTTGCAGCAGATGGCACATCTGAAACTGAATCAGAGATACCGAAAAACTTACCGACACCATTAGTTCCAACTAAAGTAATGCATAAAACTACTAAAGACATATTCCTGAATTCATATCTAGAGGATGTAGTACCAGCTTACACCAATCTGCCTGTTCGTGCCCTGCCTACTGACAGGGATGGGGGTGGCACTACGCCCCCAGATCCGGTTCCGCCGGTTCCGCGACAGACCTCCTCTGTTCCGACAGCTCCGCCACTCCCCGTACTCAAAACAGACCTACCGAAACCAGTCCTACCTGATCTTACTAAACGACAAATTCAGACTCAGAACCAGACTCCGCGGAGAGATAATGCTCAAGCATCCGCCTCAGGAGGTGCGACAGCGGGTCTTCAGACCCCGCCACCGACACACAGATTGCATTTAAGGGACACGCAGAATCCTTTCCAGTCTCCCTACTCATCCCGGCTTGACGCATTCAAAGATAAGATGTCAGTTTGCAGATATGATCCAGTACCCGGAAAAGACGATTTAATGATATTGGCATCACTACGATTAAGATCTGCCACCGATAACTTGCTATGCTATGTAGGAATGCAGGAAATTCTCGACAGACTATATAAGTTCATACTGACAGGGAAAGACCCCGACAGTGTCAAAGCTGCCATGCATAAACAGAAAGTTGACGTTCAAGCACAGATATTACGATTTTTCATAAATTGTGTAATAAGAGAACGAGACAGGCCCGGGACAGATCAAAGTGAGTTAGACGCATTAAACAAGTGGGGTCAAAATATAGCAGACGCAAGGCATGATAAGGGGGCTTGCATAGCCAGTATGTCCCAGAAAATTAGAAAGGCAGTATTGACTGCACACCAGGAAGACAATGATAAAACTTCCTCCGAGGAGGAAGATGAACATGAAGCACCAGGAAGATCTACAGATACTATAGCATATGTAGGTAGGGGAGCCTACCTTAGGAAGGGTGTCCGTCCAGAAAGCAAGAGAGTCTTTCTCTCTGAGTTAACAAATCCGAATTCTTCTGAACATCAGTTCCAGGAAACTGATAAAAGGCTTCGAGACCGAATGGGGTACCATGTACTCAATTCTATGGATGAACAGGAATTAGCCCGGTCAGCTGTATTATGGGCCGAGAACCCAGACATGTATAATGATGACACGTTAGTGCAGACATTCTTGAACCTTTCCCCGGAAGAGCAGAAAATAGCAGGTGAATATATGATTCAGCACCTCCTCATCAAGTTCAGAAACCATCATTCTGATCCAGGTCCCTTACACGAAACATTAGAAGCACTACTCATGGATAGATGGAGAGGTTTCAGTACCAAATTAATACAAATAATTCTAGAACAACGACGTAAGTATTACACCTTCCTAAGCTCTGAATATGTTCCCGCCCCGCCTCCAGAAAGAAAAACGTACCACATGCAATGCGGTGGTGGCATTGAAAGTCAGAATCCCTTACGAGAAGTACATCCAGTTATGGGTGAGGACCAACGCTTGAAGCGTGTGTATGTTCACACACCACTGACTAAGTTAGAACTGTTAGAAATGAAGAAATTAGTTCCGTGCCATGATAAAGACCCTGCAGGTTTTCACAGAGAGCTCAAAGACATGTTACTGATGGGAGATTACACGTATGATGATATTATGAAAATGTTAAAAGTACTGTTGCCCACGGGCATTTACGAGAAATTAAAGGAAAAGGATTGGGAGGTGGGAGAGTCAAAGATAGCATGGGCAGAAATAGAAGACGAAGAAAGCAAACGAGTCCCGGGGTTAGGCCTTGGGGATAAGACTAAAGCATTACCAGGTTTAATAGTACAGGTTTTGCCAAGATTATTGACAACTAGAAAGGAAGATTGGGACGCAATCTCGTCCTGTAAACAGAAACAAGATGAAGATACTAGTGACTTTTATTCAAGATTCGAGAAATGTTTCATTATCAATAGTGGTCTAAAAACTAGTAGCGAGTCATATCCACACCTTTTTGTAACAAAACTAGTCGAGAATGCCCTACCATTAGTCAAAAATAGAGTGTACAAAGTTGAAAGTACTTGGCAAGCAAATACGCCATCCCAGATGTTACAAATGTTACAATATCACCAGAACAGAATTAGGGAAGAACAAGATCAGGAACAGAAACGTATGAAAGACAAGAAAATGAAAATGTTAGTAGCTCAGACGATTCCAGCCGACGGTCATAGAAAAGGTGGGGCCCAGACCAATCATTCTGCCGCTCCCGTTAAAGGGACATGTAATTATTGCAAGCAGCCAGGTCACTACGTACATGAATGTCCAGTCCTGAAACATAACATCGAGACAGGTAAAACTAAAGAAAGACCGCGTCCGCCTAGACATGAACAGGGTCATCAACAGACCTCACAGAACGAACAGCCAATGCAGAATACACAGCCTATGCATGATCAGTCCCATACAGTACAGACAGTAGCAGTACCGCAGCCACAGCATGCTCAGACACAGCCCGCTGCCGCAACTCGGCAAGTCTCACAACAAATGTACCAGTATGCCCAGTCGGCATATCCAGATTATCAGCGTTATACATGAAACAGCCTAGGGAGGGAAAGTGATTTGCCTCTTATTGAAATTCCTGTAGATCAAGAAGGTCCTTATGTACACAGTCACGTATTAGGAAAAGACAGAAAGTTTTTAATTGACACAGGGGCAAGTCGCACTACTATCAGTCACAATGAAGTCCCAGGGGCACCCCTCTCAGGCTCACAGAATGTTTCCCTTGGTTTTTCAGGACAGCCTATTGTAAATGAAGTATCAGAACCAGTACCATTAGCTGTGGGTCCATTATCTCGAGTTACAGATTTGTTACTTACGAAATCATGTCCCGAAAATCTGTTAGGAATTAAAACACTGAAGGCTCTAGGAGCTATAATATGCTGTTCCCCAGAGGGAGTCAGACTCTTTCTACGGGATTTCAAGGGTCATTATGTTTTACGTGATTTTGATGTTAGATTGAAAAATGTACCAGATCACTTATGGGCAAAAGGCCCAGCTGATGTAGGTTGTATGCATATTACTCCATACCGTGTTACACTCAAGACAGGAGTTGTTTTACCCAGAATCAGACAATACAAGTTACCACCCGATGCTGTAGTGGCTTTACTGAAAATAATTGAAGAGCTTATTGCCCAGGGAGTGGTCGTAGAGACCGACTCCAATATCTGTAATTCACCCATCATTCCAATTCTTAAACGTACAGACCGCAATGCACCGCCAGTATATCGGCTGGTGATTGACCTTCGAGAACTGAACAAATGCATTGTACCACAGTATCCTGTGGTCCCCGATATCTCCTCCCTATTGACTGCTATTGATTCAGAAGCAACGTTCTTTACTGTAATCGATCTCAAGAACGCTTTCTTCAGTGTACCTATTGACCCGGAGAGCCAATATCTCTTCGGATTCAGTTTAAATGGACGAAGTTTCAAATTTTCCCGCGCACCTCAAGGATTTACAGAAAGCCCCAGCATCTATAGTCAAGCACTGAAAAAACAACTAGATTGTATTCAAATGCCAGTTAATACCGCTTTACTGCAATACGTCGATGATCTACTGATCACCGCACGAAGTGAGCCCGAATGTGAACAAGCATCACTAACAGTTTTGCATTTCCTGGCCGACAAGGGACACAAGGTGTCTCCTTCGAAGCTACAATTCTGTGTTCAGCAAGTTGTGTACTTGGGTCATTTGCTGTCCAAAGTGGGGAGACAGCTCACTCCCGATCGCATTCAGTTAATTGTAAACATGCCACGACCCCAGACACAAAAGGAAGTGCGGGCCTTCATAGGCCTCACCTCGTAGTGCAGACAATGGATTCCTCAATATGCATTTCTAGCTAAACCACTCATTCAGTTAACAACCCAGGAGGCTGCAACTTCCATTGCCCTCCCTTGGACTCAGGAACATACACAAGCCTTTGAGGAATTAAAGAAAGCTTTATGCCAAGCACCAGTTTTAGCAACACCATGTTACAGCAAACCGTTTACACTTTTTGTTACAGAACGTGACGGTACAGCGTTGTCTGTCCTCACTCAAGATCAAGCAGGTTCACATAAGCCTTGCGCTTATTTTTCAAGTACATTGGATTCAGTAGCCCAGGCACTCCCTGCATGTTTAAAGTCAGTAGCAGCAACAGCGTTAGCAATCAGACAAAGCGACTCAATTGTTTTAGGTCATCAGTTAACAGTACAAGTTCCACATTCTGTAGAGGTTCTGTTAAACAGAACCCAGACTCAACACTTGACTATAGCACGACTTACAGGTTACGAATTGACATTATTCCAGCCACACATAGAAATCAGACGCTGCAGTATCTTGAACCCAGCGACATTGTTACCTACAGTTATGACAGATCCAGCCCGCATGATTGCATAGAGATCATTAATGCAGTAACAAAGCCCAGACGAGATTTAACAGATGTTCCATTGACAAATCCAGACCTGACACTTTATGTGGATGGTTCATGCATGAGAACAAGTACAGGAGAGTTAGTGGCCGCGTATGCCGTGACCACTGAAACTGAAGTTAAAGAAACACATCGTATTGATACACTGTCTGCTCAAGCGGCAGAGCTCATCGCTCTGACCCGAGCCTGTATTCTAGCCAAGAACAGAAATGTTAACATATACACTGATTCCCGTTATGCGTTCGGAGTCGTACACGACTTCGGCATGCTCTGGCAAGAAAGAGGTTTTCTGACCTCTCATGGTACAAGGATACAGCATGGTCCTCTCATTCAAGCACTGTTAGAAGCAATACATCTGCCTTCAGCCATATCAGTCATGAAGTGTAAAGCACATACTAAAGTCACAGATTCTGTTCCCCAGGGTAACGACCTGGCAGATCAGACCGCAAAACATACAGCACTAACTAACACTCAGACAACTGACACGACAAAGACAACAGATCCGACAAACTGTATGACAGTCAGAGATCCCACACTAGATGTTATTGACATTCAGACACATGCTACTGCAGACGAAATAAAGAAATGGATCGAACTAGGAGGGATCCAGACAGATCAAGGTTGGATGACGAAGGGAAAATCTACATGGTTTCTCCCTGACTCTATGGTTCAAGTCATGATAAATACAGCACATAGTCCTGCCCACCTAGGAGAGAAAGCAATGCTAGATAGTTTGCAAAATCTCTGGAACAATAAACACTTACGAGCAGCAGCAAAACAGAAAGTGCGTACTTGCATGATCTGTTGTCAGTTCAATCCAGGTAAAAGCGTCCCTGTAGAGCAAGGTGGATTTCATCCTCCCGATCACCCTTTTGAAGTCCTCCAGATGGATTATATCCAGATGGACCGTTGTCGAGGATTTAAATATGTTCTCGTAGTTGTCTGTGCTCTGTCCCGCTGGACCGAAGCATACCCAGTCCCAGATTACACTGCTCCGACCACTGCCAAACAGTTGGTTCGTGAATTCTTCCCACGATACGGCATGCCTCGTGGCGTGTACTCAGATAACGGTCAGCCATTCTCATCCGAATTAATGAAGCAAGTTTCCTTATTACTGGGATACCAGTGGAAGTTCCATTGTGTCCGACATCCAGAAGCAGCAGGCCTTGTAGAAAGGCATAATCAGACATTAAAGATCCGCCTTGCCAAAATATGTCAGGAAAAAGGGGTCGACTGGATAGTCGCCCTGCCAGTGGCACTATTCTATATGAGAATGGTCGCCCATTCGAGATCAGGGCTATCCCCGTACGAGGTGGTCTTTGGCAGACCACCGAATATGTGGGGGACGCCCATTCCTAAAAAGATTACTGATGTTGATTCTAATATGTTGACAGATTACCTTGCCTCCTTGATGTCTGCACTCCAATCATGTCGTTCACAGGTTGCCGCAGCCTTCCCTGACAACACTGATGTGAAGCCGCATGACGTCCGTCCCGGGGATGTTGTCCTAGTTCGCAACTTCGACAGAAAAAGTCAGTTGGAGCCCCGCTGGAAGTCTCCGAAGACCGTTCTTCTTACCACGAAGACCGCAGTCAAATTGGAAGGCAGAAAGGGGTGGGTCCACCTAAGCCATATCAAAACATTCCCAGGACTGAAACCGGAACAAGACTCACCCACCCCCACCAAAGACTGTGTTACCAAAGACTTTACCGAATCCAAACGAGAAAAAACTCCTCAAGAACAATACCGCATGAAATTACGATCTAGCAAGTCAGACAGTTTAATTGTTTAAGTCCTCCCCTAGGTGAATCGGTTAAATAGTTTCTGACATGTATCCCCTAGATCGAGTTAGAGAGAGAGAAGAAAAGAAACGTACCTATTGCAAATCACTTCGTAGTCACTGCATAGTGACACTAATAATCATGTTTATTCTCAGTGTTTTAATTATTATTGCTAGCATCTTATTACCTATCTACTATCCTATTTTCAAGCGTGAACAATCTGCTTACAATGTCTCTGCTGAACACACCTTTAGTGAGTTACCTCCTCATGAGCTTTCCTACAGACTCGCGCTGCGCAACAATACATTCATTAGTATGTTACATCATTCTCATCAAACTAACAATGCTACAAATTGCTGGATATGTGGCCGACTCCCTCCCTACCAGAATTACAAGGGAGCGCTGCCTCTCTTTCCGTACCCGTTCTCTCACAATGGCTCCTGCGGAGCATGGTTTAAGATAATTAATTCTTTAGATCCCGATATTGCTGTTTTCGATGGGGGTTGGGTTTGGGGAAACCTGAACTTGGTCCTACTAGACGCCTGTTACCCGGATAAGGAGGGACTCCCCACTAGAATAGGAACTGATCTAGAAAATGAAGTGTATGGATTAGGCAATTATACAATTAGCCTTATGATTCTTACTGTCGAATCCGAAGCCACACCCGTTCTGCCCATTATGACAGTACTGCCAGTCACTGGTGAATTATGTATCAAGAAGAAAGGTTCAATACACTTAGGTCATAGTAAATGCACTACTGTGGTCGAATTCAGTGATGATGGAAAATCATCTTTCAAAGCTATCAGTCATTCTTACTTTGTTTGTGGTCATACCGCATACATATGTCTACCTCCAGATTGGGATGGTACCTGTTACATTGCATTCCTTCTGCCACCTGTTTTTCTAGCTCCTCCTGATTACCATAGAAATAGCAATCTAGTAAAGAATAGACTCAGAAGAGATGCCTCACTTGTCGACTACACAGAAACGGCATGGGAACAGTACACTGACTTTAATAAAGGATTCTTTTTCTTTTTGGGACCTGTCCAGAATAGTAAATTAATACGCAGATTAACTAGAACACTTGAAGCCGTAGTAAATGAAACTACCTCCGCCTTAGGTAACTTAACAGAAGAGCAGTCCGCTATGCGGGTTGTTGTCCTTCAGAATCGTCTTGTAATTGACGTCATCTTGGCAGATAGAGGTGGAGCCTGTAAGGTCATCGGGTCAAGCTGCTGTGTTTTCATTCCACAAAATGCACCATCTGTATATCAAGCTATCACCCGTCTTCATAAAATTGCAAATCAGATCCATCAGACTCCAGGCACCTGGACTTGGTCCGGTTGGTTCTGGACAACGTTAACAGCTTGGGGATGGAAGATCCTATCCTTCCTAGGCATTGGCCTAGTCCTAGTATTCAGTTGCTGCCTGTGCCTGCAGTGTGGGCCAGCGATTTGTGGACTGTGTGCCACCTCTTGTATTGAACATTCCAGTTTTCACTCGAAACGTAATCGAAAGAAAGAAGAACAAATGATGTTACAAGAACAGACTGATCGATTCATGAGGATCGATATTTCATGAAGGGTCCGTAGGGAACAAGGAGGGAATGAGGAAAATTAAATTTTGGCCATGTTGTGTTCCCTAGCGCGTACCCCACCGACTCCATGTACCAGCTTAAAGTGCATGTAACTTCCCTCCTGTGCCAGCTATGAAGACGCAAATACATTTGCGTCCAACGTTAACATGTCCTCTTTCAGATCCACCATGAATGGATTATATAGTCCGTTCCTAAGTATGCTATGCCACCGTCTTTTTGTAGTGCACTTTTCGTATTTTTCCTGCTCTAGCAAGAGTAGGCCCTGAATTCCTGCCATCTGAACCTCTTTTGTGGCTCCTGACTCTGCCCAGGCTACCTCTGTACCCGTGAACTCTGTCCTACTTTCAGCGCGGCCCCTCGCCCTCAGCTCAAGCCTGCTTTCTGCCAAGACTGACTATAACCTTCGAGTTATCTGTTTCGCTCCTCGAGAATGCATTCCTGCCTACTAGATCCTGTAAACATCCTCTCCAGCTGCAGAGCCAAAGGGCCGACCTGTCTTAACGCAAGTAAATCATAGCCTCTGTTGCCATGCTTCCATGGAAGGTCCCGTGCCCCACGCTTCACATGTAGACACTCAGGCGCTTATACACGCATCCACAGTTAGCATAGAATAGCTTCTGCCCTAGAGACCTTTCCGCCCAGATAGTATAGTTCCTAAAACACCAGATATCAGATATGATAGAAGTACAAGTTGATCTGACGTGCCAGACTTCTGTCTCTTTCCGTCAGTGTAAATGTCAAGTCCCCTGCATCCCGTCAATCACACGTCATGCAGCTGCGCGCGCATCCAAGCTTCCGATTTCTGCTGACATTGCAACATTCTGTTAGCACCACCCCTTGGTGCCACCCACTTGCGTCACCTATCAGTGACGTTTCTAGCACACACCTCTAGTTCACGCCTAGTTTACGCCTCTTGATGATGTACTAGTACCACGTGTATACTGTTATCTTGTCTTCTCTCAGCTGTTACGCCTCTTACATTGATTCTTATGGTATAAATCAAGTATATAAGCTATGTATTGTTAATAAACGGGAGCGCTCTATCCCTTCTGACACCCCTGTGGTGGTCAGAACATGATATCCTGATTCCTTTATGAGGAATAAAAACCCTTAGAAACTCTAACACCACGGACTCTGTTTTTTTTCATTCTGATTGAGTTATCATTGATTAAGTACTTACCTGCATAGAAATTAAGAGAGTAAATTAATTATTTACGTCACACCCACTCCAGACGTCTATTGTAGTTTATACGGGAAAAGGGTTCTGTGTGAAAAAGCACGACTGAGTTACTCTATTGTCTTGCGTTAGATTATCGCTTTACCAAACGTTGGGCGCCATGTAGTGTAGTTCCTATTTTCCCAATAGGCTCTGCCCATTGGAATAACATAAACAGCAGTGTAGACGTAGGACTGAGGTCATCTAGGTATCTACTGACTATGTTAAACTTAATTTAGGTTTGCGCCAGCTAGCTCAGAGGTCACTGGAAACTTTCTTGAATGAAGAGGGATGGATAACCTTCCCTGGCTCAGACAAGATGGGATTCAGTTTCCGACAACCGCATAAACATGACAACTTTGCTCCCTCAGAATAAGAGTATATCTCTAGAGTCGTGTGAAAAAAATAGACAGATATTTCACTCAGTCAGCAGTGCATACTTAGTTTCACCAGAGTGCAGAGAAATAGAGAGACTGGCGTTTTCAATAAAAAGGTGTTATTTATTGAGCAGTCTTCTTTCTCATGCAAGAGAAATGAATTGCCACAATTGCAATACTTAAAGTAAAGTAGAGTGCGTACAGTAAAAGTAGTATTATGAAATAATACTGTAAAAGCATTGATACGGTTTCTTAGCCATATGATACTTTAAAATGGATAAAATATATACATACATAAATACATTGACTAAAAGGCTCAACTGGTGCTTCTAACTACGCCTACCCCGGTGTACCTCACCTAAGCCTAATACGTGGGAAGGGACAAGTAAGTAGCGATGTTAAGTTAAGTTGATTAAGATAGTTTTGCCAAGAATCTGCATCAAGAATTCTCCTAAGGGTTTAGTCAGCTCCGTACCTTGGTAATAGAATGTGGGAGGTCTGGTATCTCTTTCCTCAGGACTCGATATTCCAGCAATCCGCAAGGGTAGGCTGGAAACACCGGAGCTGGATTTTCTCGGCTGGAGAAATAGACAGCGTCTCTCTCAGTGCGTCAAACAGGAGGGGCCGCTTCCGCGGGCACTCGCATCAGCTGGGCTCTCAGGCAAGTAGATGGCCGCTCTGCTCCAAACCACTGTGTCCTTGCTTAAGGCAACTGTTGGTATTTTATACCTGAAAGGTGCCGGGTTTGACTTAAGGTTGGACATAAGACGTCACGAAGAACTAACAGTTCTTGCAGGACTTCAGGAGTTCTTGTTCAAATCAAAACAAAAGCAGGGGGGGGGTTTCCCGGGCTGCTGGAGGCTTGGTTTGTTTAAAGAGCGCGTTGTGCTTTCTAGGAGTCGATGGGAGTAGCCGTGCTGTGCTTTGGATTGCATGGGCTATTACTGAATATGAATCTGATTCTTATGCCTTTGTCAGGACATTATTGATTATAACCTCACAAGGGCATAAATCGGGAATATCGAATTAGGGTCCTAGATAAGAACACGACAGCTCCTTCGCCTGCATTTGAATGCATTTTTTCCCCAGTGGGATGTATTTCTTTGTTGGGGTGGGGGCAGCTAGGGGAGGGTGGTTTCTCTACTGGGGGGCCGGGAGGCACCTTTCCCCGTTCCGATTCCTTTCCTGCGGTGGATTCATTACTTTCAGGGGTGGGGGCAGCAAGGGGAGGGTGGTGCCTGGGGAGATGCTGCCTGGGCCGCTGCGGCCTGGCATGGTGGAGGGGTTCTGTGGCATGTGGTGGTCTTGTCTGGGGGGGGTCGCTCCGGCTGGCCTCGAGGGACCACTTGCTTATTTATCACCTCTGGCTGCGCCCAACCCATAGCGTGAAAACGACAACAAAGAATAGTAGAGACCAGCTGGCACTATACATCGCTTTCAACTTTTACTATTTAAGGGTGTCACTCCAAACTTAACTATGGGGATGGAGGCGGCATGGCCTGATAAGATGTTTGACAGCTCATTTTAGCTGTGGGCTTCTGAGACACCCCGCCCCCCCCCCACATTAATCTCACAGCATCCGGCAATAAAAGACAATACCATTTGTCGTAATTTGACAATGATCGGGTTAGCGTTTAGCTCAGCTACACAAACTTCTTCTTATCTTGACCACGTTTGCGGAGGCCATTTTGTATTGTTGGCTTCCATATGGCTGAGATACCCGCCACCCCCTCTCAACACAATCCCCAAAAGGAGGGAAACCGGAAACAGTTCTTGAAGTTTTTGGAAGTGGGAGGGAGTGACCCTCCCGGTCGTATTTATTAAAACAAAAAATTAAAACATTTAAACATTAATGTACAATTTCATACCACATTGCGATGTTTGGCTAACCTTAACAGATTCTCTAATACAGAGGTTCTCCTAGCCGAACTAACATCCTACAAAACATTTACTTGAAATATTGAAATTGTACATCCTAACGTTTAAGGGCCAACGGCAAGGTCGTAACCGGTGTCAAGATCCCTAACCAGACATACCCCCCCCACTTGGGAGGGGCGACAGCACTGAGGCGTACTCAAATGCAACTACTACCAATTTCCCTTGACTTGACGGGGGCACTTATCAACTCGACGCCAGTTAAAGGTCGTTCGAAGACTCGTGTGAGGTATCTAGAAGGTATCGTAGACCTCCCCCCAACCCCACACAACTTACCGCATCTGCCGTCGCAGATGTCACTGGCCCCGGGAAATTCCCCAGGAGGGGGCTGTAACCCCTCCTACACAGGAAGGGGCCTTGACCGCCTTTCCTCTTCTTTCGGCGACCCATCCTTAGAAGGGACCGCCTCCCCGTTGAGGGGCCAAAGGCCACCTCCCCCGAGCGCTCCCATCCGTGTTGGGTGACGCCCACTCATAGGGATCTTCCAATTAGTGCTCACCGATCATGACCTTACCGCCCGACCAAAATAAATACGACAAATGCTAACTAAACGAAACTACATTGGCCACTATGACCGAAAAAGCCTGTTTATAAATGGACCTTAAATCCGACGTTCTTTAATCACAAACTTGTAAAATTAGACCAATCTTTATTACACATTCAACATCAACATAACACTAAAAACCTGTAAACGAAATAGAATAATTGATCAATTTTATTAAAACAACTGGCTGTCCTCAGGGGCTGGTGGGTGGGTCAAAATTGGCTCTTCGTTCCGTCTCGAGCTCACGTGCAGCGAGGAGGTGCAGCTTCAGAGCACAGGAACAAGAGGATGTCTTCTGGTTTTGCGTCCCTTTTTATCCATCTTCAGGGCGGGCGTAAACCCGCCCCTGGCTGCCCCGAGGGCGTGGCCGGCCGCGTCAGTGTCTAGGCCAGCCCACTCTAGGGCGGGAAAAAGCGCGCCCCGGCTACGCCGCTTCGGGCATACCAGCCGAGACGCGCCTCCCGCCCAAAATGGCTTCCCGGGGGGATCGAGGCACTCAGCCATACGTTCGGGGGGACCGAGTGGTCGCCCCTTTCCATATGGCTGAGATACCCGCCACCCCCTCTCAACACAATCCCCAAAAGGAGGGAAACCGGAAACAGTTCTTGAAGTTTTTGGAAGTGGGAGGGAGTGACCCTCCCGGCCGTATTTATTAAAACAAAAAATTAAAACATTTAAACATTAATGTACAATTTCATACCACATTGCGATGTTTGGCTAACCTTAACAGATTCTCTAATACAGAGGTTCTCCTAGCCGAACTAACATCCTACAAAACATTTACTTGAAATATTGAAATTGTACATCCTAACGTTTAAGGGCCAACGGCAAGGTCGTAACCGGTGTCAAGATCCCTAACCAGACATACCCCCCCCACTTGGGAGGGGCGACAGCACTGAGGCGTACTCAAATGCAACTACTACCAATTTCCCTTGACTTGACGGGGGCACTTATCAACTCGACGCCAGTTAAAGGTCGTTCGAAGACTCGTGTGAGGTATCTAGAAGGTATCGTAGACCTCCCCCCAACCCCACACAACTTACCGCATCTGCCGTCGCAGATGTCACTGGCCCCGGGAAATTCCCCAGGAGGGGGCTGTAACCCCTCCTACACAGGAAGGGGCCTTGACCGCCTTTCCTCTTCTTTCGGCGACCCATCCTTAGAAGGGACCGCCTCCCCGTTGAGGGGCCAAAGGCCACCTCCCCCGAGCGCTCCCATCCGTGTTGGGTGACGCCCACTCATAGGGATCTTCCAATTAGTGCTCACCGATCATGACCTTACCGCCACAGGCCGGATAGTTGACCGGCTATCCGGACCCCCCACAAAACTCCTACCTAAAGGTCATGTTTCAACGATTTTAACCATGCTAAGAAGTCTCCTAAGAGTAACTCATTCCCCACCCAAGACAAATGCACACCATCCCCCACATACATACTGTCATCATTAATACAGCTATGAGAAATAGAATGCAATGTCCTGGAACGGAACAACCTACTCACTTTATTGTTAAGCTTTCTAACAGAATGGTTCAAAGCAGGAATAGAGATAGCCCCCCCGCCACACCTTTCGTGGAATCAAATGGGACCATGCAATCGTGCACCCCGGAACTCTCCTCGCCAACCAACTTACAGTGGAAAGCATTGCCTCCAGGAGTAGTCGTCTACCGATGGTGACCAAATCATTGCCCCCAACATGCACTGTAACTATAGACGGCGGTGACCTTGTCCGCCCTAACAAACCCTCGAAAAATGTTTGAAACTGGTCAATACAGAGACCGCCCCTTCCGTAGAAGGACATCCTGTACCCGTATTCCCCAGCTACGTGAATCATGTCACCTGCTTTGAATACGTCTGCGGCACGCCTCACGTATGAGTGGCCCACGACCCACACCTCCTTTTTCACAGCCGGTGATGTCTGACCGCTGGCCCGGTGTAGGGTCGACTGCATAGTCCGCCCCGCCTCGTAGGCTTGCGTAACTGAAAACCAAACAAAAACAAGAAGCGTGAGTACATTATTACAGCTTCACAACATGTGCAACCGCACGTATCTTTTATAACAATTGGAGGACCAACGCCCCACTCGTTTCACTTGCTCCACATTAAGACCCCTGGCTGTAGCTTCCGTAGCAGCCCCTATCCGAAAGGAATGGGTCCCAAATTCGCCCGGGTTCAAGCCCGCAGCGGCAATTGACATCGCAAGCACCCGCTGAAACTGAAATTTCGTCAGTGGGGTGGCGTCAGCGTGTCTTAACAAAGTCCCCCCCCATGATGCCACCCTTCGTGCTAGGTAATCCTCTAAACACTTTACCGGACATATGGAGGACCCAGGAATCCTGCGTATGATGACGCAGTCACCCATCCCATTGAGGTTCCGTGACAATTGTAAGTGGTGTTTTCGACTCGCACGAATATGGTCGAGTCTAGTATCTATGAACCGCAAATGACGAGTTTAGTAAGTGTGCGCAGTTTCGCTGTGCTAACTTAAACCGTTCGTTTGTTACGTGGGCTTCTCATCTGTACCCACGGGTTCCATCTTAGATACGGCATCCATTTTGTCTCTTGCCCTCAAGTAGTCAGCGAACGGACGCTGTCCGCTTCGCGACCCTGGGACTCCCAAGATATTTGCGGAAGACACATGTCCTTTGAAAGTGTCTTTATGACGAGGGGGTTGCTACTGTAAGGCAGGTGGCGCCGCTCGAGGCTCATCTTGCCGCACGGGCTTATTGTCTCAGCCGTGCATCTCATTAGGCACGTCCCTTTGATGCCTGTATCTCGTGCTTCCCGGCACCTCCCCTTTTACACCCTTTCCGATCTCCCCACTGTCTCCGTCTTCCTCTGCACCTGTCTTCGTTCCTGTTTCGATCCACTTTACTGCTGATTGGAATTTGCTAATGGTGGGAAGATGGGTTTTTACAGTTGGGAACCGCCAAATGTTTCCGCACTTATGTTCCGGACCTTGTATGTTTCAAAGCGACCAAAGCGACCCCTCTGGGAGCTAGATGTGGGAACTGAGTTGTAAACCTTTGTGTTCAATGTTAGCCTATGGGTAAAAACTGTATAAAAGGAGCGATCCACAAAACCAATTTGAAGCAGTCTCCCCAAGTTGCACGTGGTGTACTTGTCGTGACTTCTGTGTTCCCTGCAGTAAATAAACCTTGACTCTTTGACGCCGAAGGAAGTGTCCCGTGTCTCTGTGACTTGTACGCCGGAGCAGGTTACCCACGAAGGTTTCAGGTGTTGTGCCCTGGCACCGCTGGGTCCAAAAGAACCCAGTCCTTCAGTTGGCGCCCAACGTGGGGCTGCATCAGTGGTACCGGTCCAAGCCCGACGATCGTGAGGAACTTCGTGTGAAATCTCCGAGGGAAGGTGCACCCCGCTTCATCGATCCTGTTGTCGAAATAAGTGGCCCGAAGACTTTTCCCGCGAAGATTCCCGCCTCCTAACGGCTGCGACGGACTGCTGCCCTGACTGTAGACCTGTTTTGGCGCCTGGCGTAGACCTTGGTATAGCGAGACGATAGACGGGCCTTCCTGAGGACGCCATTGATCTTTGAGTTAAGTATTTGTGGGTCGCTCCCAGAATCCTTGGTTGTAAACACTTTAGCGAGTGTTTTTGTTGTAGACACTTTTGCGAGTGTCTTTGTTGTAAACACTAGTGTTTGTTTTTGTTGTACACGCTGTGTGAGTGTTTTTGTCGGTGACACTTTGCTAGCGTACTTTGTTGTTGTATTTGTTTGACGACTGCAGCCGCCAAAGACCGAGGGTTTTGTTCTTGCTGGGACTTGGTAAATCCCGTAACCCTTGAAGTTTGTGAAACTCGGCTAGTGTGCAAGATGCCTGGTCGCAGTACTTTGTTCAGTTGCTTTAGACCTTGTGGTGCGGATTCCCTGCTGGAGGACTCGTGTCCGATACCTCCGGTAGGAACTCCTACTTATGACTTATATAGCAAACATGGGCTAGGCCCGATTGCTTTTAATGATTATTGGATAAAATATACAAAGAAAGACGGCGATCTTCGTTGGCCACCTCATGGTAGCTTCGAAGCGTCGATCTTAGATAATTTGGAAATTAAGTTGTTCGAACGTAAATCTAGGCCGGCCATGTTTGATGCCTTTCGGTTGTGGCGCAAAGAAGCCCGACAGAAAGAGATCAGACAGAATAAACGTAGTGAGCGAGATAATGTTGCTACTATTGTGAAGAAAGCTGAGCAGTTTCAGCGTGATAAGGAGGATAAGGATAAGGAAGTGTTTGAGAGGCTACAACGTATGACCATAGATAAATGCTATCCTGCTCTGCCTACGGAGTCGGATAAGAAGGAAGAGGCAGTTGAGGATCCTTTAATGTCCTATCTTATGAAGTCGCCACCTCCGTACGTACAGGGTACCGCAGCTCCTGTGGTCCCTGCCGTACCTGTTCTCCCACCTGTCATTCCTCCGCCTGTTCCTCAACTTGCACCCGCTCTTCCGACTGTTCCTGCTCCTGTGCCTGTTTCTATTCCTACTGCTCCTCCGCTTCCACATACTCCTACTCACGCTACTGCTCCTGTGTTGTTAACCCCTGTTGTTGCCAACGTTTCTACTCCTTCTCTTGTTAGTCCTGTGTCTTATTCTTGTCCCTCTACTCGTAACCGTAATTCTCCCATTGCGGCTAGCTTCTTTCAGTCGCTCGGACCTGTTTTTGGGTCCGCTGGTTCTGATGGCCCACCGCAGAGGCGTAGTCAGCTTCCTGGTAATAGGGAACGCGCTGCGCTATACAATATGGCGATGAGTTGGATGGACAATCCGCAGAGAAATCCACCCCGTGTTGTTCTTGAAACATTTAGTCAATTCAACATACCGACTCAGAGATATGTGTTTGACGAAATGTGTAAACTCCTACATGATCAGATAGCGGCAGTTGCGCCTGACGAGGTGCTGACCGCCCTGTCTAATCTTCGGCTTCAGTTCGCAACTGGACTGATAGTCGATACTAATGTCCGACGTGCTATTGAGCAGTTGCTGTCTTTCCGCCTCGCTCCCATTCCTCACGCACTGTTTGTAGAGGATCTTGAACGCCAACAAGCTGAGTCTGGCCAATATCCTATGCGTGAAGTTCCGCCGGTTTGGGTACCTGCTGATAATACTGATGTTAATAACCCAGTAGCGGCACATTTCCAGAGAGTGTGGATACACCTCCCATGGAAACGATCGGAAGTGCTTCAGGTGAAACAAACTTTGCCCGATCCTCGCAAAAATCCTGCTGGGTATTATAAGGAATTATCGCAGCTCGTAGATGCTACGGTAATGAATCTTGCCGATATCGACATGTTGTTTGGCAATGTCGTACCGCAACCGGTATGGGCCAAGATTCGTCACCAAGATCACACAAATGAATTAGGTGGTGACTGGGCTGCTATTACCGCGGCAGACGCTGGACAAGCGGCTGCTACTAAACCCGATCAATTGATTGAACTTCTTCCCCAGCGAATCATTACTTTAATGAAAACGCTTATGCCAGCTATGAGGGTAAATTGGGACAAGTTGTCAGCCTGTAAGCAAAAGAAAGATGAGAGTGTTTCAGACTTCTTTACGAGGTTTGAGGAAACATTCGTTGATCATAGTGGACAGGATATGGGTACTGAGGGTGGACAAAGGCTGTTTGTGGATAAATTTGTATCGAACTTATTGCCCGACTTGTGTAGTAAATTGAAGAATTCAGAAAGTGCGTGGGCCGTTTCTACCTCAGCTCAGATTCTGGCTACGGCACAATATTACGAAAATAGAGAAAAAGAGGAAACTGACCGTGCTGATAAAAAGACTAAAGAGCTGAAAACTAAAGTGTTGTTGCAACAAGCATATCCGCCGCGTTCTAATCAGAATGCTTCTCAGCAGAATAGATCACAGTCGCAATCGAATCGATCGCAGTCGCGTAATGATTCCTCTTTCAACAGATCTTCATTAGGGTACAATCAATGTGCTTATTGTAGACAGGAGGGACACATTAAATTTGATTGTCCTGCTTTAAATGATCGTAATAGTGGTAATTCGTCTAGAGGAGGCCGTGGTGGTTCACAGAATGCATCACGTGGTAGAGGTCGTGGTGCTCAGAACGACCGCTCTGACAACTCATCAAATTCTAATAATTGTTTCGATCAACGTGGATCATCGCAAGGACGATCTGCGCAGTACAATGTAGACGATTATTACGTCGATCAGGGAACTGACGACAGTAATTACTAGGACAGCCGAAGACAAGGAGAGGGAGTGGTATCAGTTCCGGTTGATCAGAGAGGGCCTTACGTCGCAGTTGCTACATCGGGCGTCGTTGAGCCTTTTCTGTTGGACACTGGTGCAGCGAAAAGTTCTATCATGCATTCGAAACTCCCTGGCGCACCTTTGTCTGGCTTAACAAATGTTTCCGTTGGATTCTCTGGCGCCCCCGTTAGCAATCCAGTTTCGCGCCCTTTGCCCCTTAAAATTGGGCCTCGTGAGCTCGAAGCTCCATTGATTTTAACCACTGGTTGTGGCGAAAATCTTTTGGGTCTGGATTTGCTTAAACGTTTGTATGCAACTTTGTATTGTTCTCCTGCGGGTGTAAAGCTTACGTTCGGAGAGAAAGTAGTCTCTCCCATGTATTTGTCCCTCGATAAGCTTCCACCGGAATTGGATTCTCTTCCTGCGTCTTTGTGGGCGACGGGTCCAAACGATGTGGGCCTACTTGATATCTCCCCTTATGTTGTTCAGTTGAAATCGAATGTGCGATTGCCACGTATTCCCCAGTACCGTATCTCCCTTGATGGTGAACGAGCTTTGTTAGCGATCATCTATGATTTGATCGAGAAAGATGTTATTGAGGAGACTCGGGGAAACGTGTGCAACAGCCCTGTACTGCCCATTCTTAAACGTACTGATCCTACCAAACCGCCTGTTTATCGTTTTGTTATCGATTTACGGGAGGTAAATAAAATTGTGGTTCCTCAATTCCCTGTTGTGCCTGACATCACGGCGCTACTGACTCTGATTCCAGCTACTGCTTCATGGTTTTCGGTGATTGATTTGAAAAATGCGTTTTTCAGCATCCCGATTGCCGAAGAAAGCAGGGACCTTTTCGGTTTCTCTCTTGGTGGACGTAGCTTCCGGTTCAAACGCGCTCCTCAAGGCTACTGTGAAAGTCCATCGATTTACAGTCAAGCTTTGAAGGGTCAACTGGATGCGTTTAGGTTGCCGGTTGGTGCGGCTTTAATCCAATACGTCGACGACTTATTGGTGGCTGCCGATACTCAGGACATCTGCAAAATTGCTACGGTATCGTTGCTGCAACATCTCTGTGAGTTAAATCACAAGGTGTCACCTTCTAAACTCCAATATTGTTGTCAAGAAGTAACCTACCTAGGTCACTTATTGTCAAAGGAGGGAAGGAGATTGACCCCAGAGAGAATTGCAGCGATTGCGCGAATGGCTGTGCCACAAACCCAAAGAGATGTGCGTGCCTTTCTAGGTATCACGTCGTACTGCAGGCAGTGGATTCCAAATTTTTCATTGCTAGCGAAACCATTGGTGGCTCTTACGTGCAAGGATGTTTCAACTCCTTTACCATGGACGGAGGAATGTCAGAAAAGTTTTTCTGAATTACGTGATTCATTGTGTTCGGCTCCTGTGTTAGGTACCCCTGATTACAGCAAGCCGTTCACGTTATATGTTCACGAGAGGGAAGGTTGTGCGTTGAGTGTCTTAACGCAACCTTTTGGTGGTAAGCAACGTCCATGTGCATATTTTTCCTCGACCTTAGACCCAGTAGCTAGAGCATTGCCGAGTTGTTTGAGAGCAACTGCGGCAGCTGCGGTCTCCATCCGACAATCAGCAGGACTGGTCATGGATAATATGCTTACGGTGATGGTTCCGCATGCAGTCGATACTCTTTTGAATCGAACGAAAACTCAGCACTTGACGAGTGCAAGGTTGTCTGGGTACGAATTGACGCTCTTGGCAAGCCATATTCAGATAAAACGCTGTAATGTCCTAAATCCGGCAACTTTGTTACCAATTAGTGCAGAGTCAGATGAAGTAGCAGAACATGACTGCTACTTGCGTACAGAGGAGGAAACAAAAGGTCGAGTGGACCTTAAAAACACCCCATTGGAAGACCCTGACGGCACCCTGTATGTGGATGGGTCATGTTTTAAATTGCCGAATGGTGATGTGACTACTGCTTATGCTGTTGTGACGTTGAATACTGTTGTTGAGACTGCGAGATTGAATCAGAATTCTGCCCAAGCTGCAGAGCTGATTGCTCTTACTAGAGCATGTGTATTAGCAAAAGGGAAACGTGTGAATGTGTACACCGATAGTCAGTATGCTTTCGGTGTAGCGCATAGCTTTGGACGGTTGTGGCGAGAGCGTGGTTTCTTCACGTCGCATGGCACGAAAATACAGCATGGCCAGCTCGTGAACGATCTTTTGGATGCATTGACTTTGCCTGCTCAAGTTGCAATTGTTAAGTGTAGTGCGCATCGTAAGGTGACGGATGATGTTGGTCGTGGTAACGCGTTTGCAGATGAGATTGCTAAGGAGACTGCCCGGAACCTTAGCACTCGAATGTATGTGACGAGTTCGGTTAGGTGGCCTACAGAGTCGAGTATGTGTGAGAATACTATAGAGAGCGTGAAAGCAATTCAGAATGAGGCCACTGATACTGAAAAGATGAAGTGGAAAGAAAGTACGGGAAGGTTGGATGCGAATGGTTGCTGGATTGATTTGTCGGATCAGAAAAGATGGATGTTACCGGATGCGTATGTACTAGCCGTTGTGACAATGGCACATGGGTTAGCACATATTAGCGCGAAAGGTATTTGCAAGTTGTTGGCTGATGTGTGGAAGAATGATGGTATTACGAAGTGTGCTGAACGTCTGGTGAAGAATTGTATGGTATGTATAATGTACAATCCTGGCAAAGGAACCCCAACTCCCCCTGGCAGTTTTGCTCCTCCTTCGTATCCCTTTGAGGTGATTCAATTGGACTTCATCCATATGGAGCGATGCAATAACCTGAAATACGTTTTGGTTGTGGTTTGCGCATTCTCCCGATGGATCGAGGCCTATCCCCTCAAAGATAATACTGCTTTGTCTACTGCGAAAATCCTACTGAAGGAATACTTTCCTCGGTATGGAATGCCTAGAGTCGTGTGGTCAGATAACGGAAGTGAGTTTGTTGGAAGTGTGATGAAGAGTGTGTGTAAGGGCCTTGGAATTAATCAAAAATTCCATAGCGCCAATCATCCCCAGTCAGCTGGATTGGTTGAAGGTTACAATGGTACCCTTAAACTAAAACTAGCGAAGATTCAGGCTACGACTGGACTTTCGTGGCCTGACGCTTTGCCTCTAGCATTACTGTCAACTAGGGCGACTGTACACTCCCGAATAGGGCTTAGTCCCTATGAAATAGTGTTCGGCCGTCCTGCGAATGTGTGGGGGGTTCCTAGGCCAGGTATATTCGTTGATCTTGAGTATCCGATGTTGATTGATTACTTACATGACTTGACTGCTAAACTGAGGTTAATTCATCAACAGGTTTACGACGCCTTGCCGACGCAGACGGAGGGTCCAGGCCACCAGCTCCAGCCCGGTGATTGGGTTGTCACCCGTAATTTTTCACGCAAGAAGAATCTGGACCCCCGTTTTGTTGGACCTCACCAGGTGCTCCTGGCCACGAGGACTGCCGTTCGTCTTGAGGGACGGAAGAATTGGGTACATGCTACCCATTGTAAACGAGTCCCTATTCCTTTGCCGGCAGACCCGTGGGTGAGGAAAGGCATTGCGTCAACAGAAGCAGAGACATTGCCGGCGTTTGTACCTTTTAGCGACGCACAGCTTGTTGGTGAACACTCAGCGCAGCAGAAAGCCATTGTTGGAACATTGTCAGCAAAAGACTCAAGACCAAATCAACAAGCTGATCAGCAGGACGCTGTCTCTTCAACGGATCCTTTGTTTGACGAGCAGACACGTCCCGGGAAACATCGATATTTTTTGCGTTCTCATACTAAGGACAAATAAAATTGTTTTCTTGCTTTGCTGAAACTGATAACTGCAATATCCTCGTTTCCCCTGATCAACTTTGAACAATTCGTATCATTGAAACTTGTTTTGTACATATATCAAGCTTCTTCCTTGTATCTTTTTCCTTCTTCAGCTGAAATATTGTGCTAAATAAATACATATTGTGTATTGAGGGCCGTAGGGCCGCGCGCGTACTTCCTTCTGGACAGTAGGTCTTGACGCTAGGTTAAAGGCCGTCGGTTCCTAGGAACTCCTGGGGATTGACTATTGCTGCACAGAACGAAGTGCGTCAAGAAACGTTGCGGACGGTCGTAGGGAAATGGCATTTTCGAAGCTGAACGATTTGGAAGGAGCTCAGGCGTATAGAGTCAAACTGCAAAAACTCAGTCGTACTAAATGTGTTGTATTCCAATTGTTTGTATTGTTTTTAACTGCTTCTGCATTCTTGGCGGGTGGGGTGTATTATGCTATGTCTTACTTTTTACTTCCTACCCCGACTCCTACTCCTTACCCTAACCTTACTTCTACTACTTCTACTGTTTCTCCCCATTCCTTTCATATTCTACCGGAACACGAACAGGCTAGACGTGTAGAATTCCGCAACAATTCCTTTATCCAGCTCCTCCATCAGCATCAGTTAGTGGTTAACACTACTAATTGTTGGGTGTGTGGGTTGATGCCACATACTACGGGTAAGGGAATTCCATATCTGGTGCTGCCGTATAGTTCCCAAGGGTCAGCTCGAGCATACCAAACAATGCTTCGAAGCGCACTAGGTTTCCACCCCACTCCAGAACAACGTTCCCCCAAACCTGGTCCTACCTCGTACCAGTGGGTGCTATCGATGGCAATACAGGATTTGGAAGATGAGATCCATGATGCTTTTCTCATCCCTAAGGAAGAGGTACAAGCCTATAGGGTCCTGAGTAGAGGGGAATATAGTATGTTCGCTAATGAAAAGCAGCTTCAAAGCTCGCCTCCAATATGGGTCGTACCCCACACTGGTAATCTTTGTCTCGTGGGTCGTGGTTCGCAAGCCTCACTTGGAGTAAGTGCTTGCACTGAAAGTTACGTTCTGCCAATGTCCCCGTCCCCTGTGTTTCTGGCTGCTAAGGGTACGTACTTCATCTGTCATGATCGTGCATATACATGGTTGCCCTCAGACTTCATGGGCTCATGTTTTGTTGCAAATCTGTTGCCTCCGACGTTCACTGTAGATGCCGATTACCATAAGACTAGAGTTGTACGAGGCGTAATTAGCGAAGAGGATACTGCCGGTCAAGAGGCAGGAGACTTTTTCAAGGGTTTCCTCCCGTTTTGGGGACCTATGGTTAATAGTAGGAACCTGAGACATTTGACTCGAGTGGTAGAATCGACAGCTAACATTACTGCCAGTGCCCTTGGTAATATCACCTCAGAACTTCAGGCGGAGAGACTTATGACATTACAAAACCGTATGGTTTTAGATGTCGTCTTGGCAGATCGCGGTGGGGTATGTAAAGTGATCCATTCGAGCTGTTGCATTTTCATACCTGATAATGCTCCTACTGTTTATCAAGCCATCTCGAAGTTGCATAAGATCTCCGAATCCATACACGTGGATGTAGGGGATTGGACGCTACTCGGTTGGTTTTGGGGCCTGATGTCGACTTGGGGTTGGAAGATTCTGATGATCATCGGGGTTGTGGTAGTGTTCCTGTTCACGTGTTGCCTTTGTGTGCAGTGTGGTCCTGCCTTATGTGGCCTCTGTGCTACAACGTGTATGAGACAACCACCTGTTACCGAGGGGACTCGGTCGGACAGAGCTATGCTACAACGACATCTTGATGGTCTGATGAATATCGAATATGATTCCGACTAGTGCTTGCCTACATGAGGGCAAAAGGAGCGTCTGAGGTTCCGTGACAATTGTAAGTGGTGTTTTCGACTCGCACGAATATGGTCGAGTCTAGTATCTATGAACCGCAAATGACGAGTTTAGTAAGTGTGCGCAGTTTCGCTGTGCTAACTTAAACCGTTCGTTTGTTACGTGGGCTTCTCATCTGTACCCACGGGTTCCATCTTAGATACGGCATCCATTTTGTCTCTTGCCCTCAAGTAGTCAGCGAACGGACGCTGTCCGCTTCGCGACCCTGGGACTCCCAAGATATTTGCGGAAGACACATGTCCTTTGAAAGTGTCTTTATGACGAGGGGGTTGCTACTGTAAGGCAGGTGGCGCCGCTCGAGGCTCATCTTGCCGCACGGGCTTATTGTCTCAGCCGTGCATCTCATTAGGCACGTCCCTTTGATGCCTGTATCTCGTGCTTCCCGGCACCTCCCCTTTTACACCCTTTCCGATCTCCCCACTGTCTCCGTCTTCCTCTGCACCTGTCTTCGTTCCTGTTTCGATCCACTTTACTGCTGATTGGAATTTGCTAATGGTGGGAAGATGGGTTTTTACAGTTGGGAACCGCCAAATGTTTCCGCACTTATGTTCCGGACCTTGTATGTTTCAAAGCGACCAAAGCGACCCCTCTGGGAGCTAGATGTGGGAACTGAGTTGTAAACCTTTGTGTTCAATGTTAGCCTATGGGTAAAAACTGTATAAAAGGAGCGATCCACAAAACCAATTTGAAGCAGTCTCCCCAAGTTGCACGTGGTGTACTTGTCGTGACTTCTGTGTTCCCTGCAGTAAATAAACCTTGACTCTTTGACGCCGAAGGAAGTGTCCCGTGTCTCTGTGACTTGTACGCCGGAGCAGGTTACCCACGAAGGTTTCAGGTGTTGTGCCCTGGCACCGCTGGGTCCAAAAGAACCCAGTCCTTCACCATCTTGGTCAGTCTTGGACTTTACAAAGGAGACCGTCATTGTTTCTCCCCGTATCTGAACGTGTTCTTGGCACAAACCCCCCGCCACATCCAGTTTGTTCCTTGCAACCAACTCGCTTACCCGCATTGCTCCGTGAAATGCTAGCGTAAAAGCGGCTCGGAACAGAACCGCCTCAAACTGAGATGAACATGTGGCGGGGAGTGTGGCCAACAACTGGGACAATCTATCCAAACCTATCGGGCGCCTTTCATCTACTCTGCGACCCTCAAGGCGTTGCCACCCACGCAGCGCTTTCTGTACAACGAAAGACGCTGTTGGGTCCTGGATAGCGTGTGCTCTGGCAACAAAGGAAATGGCAGCACGATGCCTCTGGGCCGTAGCCACCGATTTCCCAGCCCTACGTAAGGACATCAGGAAATTCCCTACCCATTCCTCGTGACCCCAAAGTCGCTCTCTATCATTCCCCAAAAAGGCTAAATAGGCCCGAAACGCCCCTTTGTATGCCTTCCTCGTCCTTGGTGCTAGACTCTCTCCCACGAGGTGACGAAGTTCGGGGCACCGAGAGACCAGAGAGCTTCGGGAAAGGGTGCCGGCTCTGGGTCCGCTGAGGGGAGGAAACCCGAAAAAGCCTGCATTTGAAAACGAGACAGTGCGTCAGCCGCCTGATTCATCACCCCTGGAACATGCTTTGCTCTGAATAGCACGTTCAATTGCATACACAGTAAAACAATTTCCTTAAGCAGTCTTAAAATCAGTTTACAACGTGCTGCCTGACTATTGATGCACTCGACCACGGTCATATTGTCAGACCAAAATATGACAGAGTGATCTTTGAACCCATCGGGCCATGTTCTCAAGGCCACCAAGATGGGAAACAGTTCCAGGAAAGCAATATTACTCGTCAGACCATTCTCATGCCACCATGTCGGCCATCTTTGTGCCGACCATTTCGTGCCGAAGATGGCGCCAAAACCTATGCTTCCTGCCGAATCTGTCCATAGCCCCAGCTCTTCAGAAGACACGGCTGGTTCATTCCAGACGATTCTACCATTGAAATCCGCCAAAAATGCTAACCAAATACGCATGTCCTGGCGGATCTCGGCCGATAGTCTCGTGCGATGATGGCCCTCTTTAAGGCCGACCATCGCTTGGGCAATTGAACGGGAAAAGGGGCGGGCCATTGGTATTACCCTCAAGGCAAAATTCAACTGTCCCACCACCTGCTGTAATTGTTGCAGCGTAACTTTTGATGCATTTATACACATTTGCAGCGCAGCCCTGAACTTCAACACTTTCTCAGCTGGCAAACGGAAACACCCCTCAATGGAGTCCAACTCGATCCCCAGAAACTCGAGGCAAGTCGTAGGACCCACTGTTTTTCCCGGCGCCAATGGCACACCAAACTGTGTCATTAACACACAAAATTCGGCCAAGGCCCAGCCACATTCGAGACCCCCGGCTG
The DNA here is from genome assembly GCF_964263255.1 of Lissotriton vulgaris. Classification (NCBI taxonomy): domain Eukaryota; kingdom Metazoa; phylum Chordata; class Amphibia; order Caudata; family Salamandridae; genus Lissotriton; species Lissotriton vulgaris. The sequence goes on from NC_141699.1 coordinate 1,373,391, forward strand.
CCCCAAGAAACAAAAAATCATCAAGGTAGTGCATTACATCTTGGAAACCTGTTTTCTTTGTGAAAACCCATTGTAGAAAACTACTGAATTTCTCGAAATAAGCACAGGATATAGAGCACCCCATTGGCATCCACCTATCCATGTAATAACAACCCTGAAACATGAATCCTAGGAGACGCTGGTCGTCTGGGTGTACCGGGAGCAATCGGAACGCTGACTCGATATCTGACTTCGCCATCAGCGCCCCGGGCCCCAGGCGATTCAAAATGGCTACGGCCTCATCGAAGGATGCGTACCGCACCGAACACACTTCTGGATCGATTGCATCATTTACGGAAAGACCTCGTGGAGCTGATAAATTATGAATCAGTCGGAACTCACCGGGGTCTTTCTTGGGGACTACCCCTAAGGGAGAACAAACAAAATTCTGGACTGGGGGTATACTAAACGGGCCGGCGACCCGACCTCGAGTCACCTCTTTCCGGATCTTATCCTGTACTACGGTCGTATGCTGCAGGACGGAAAGTTGATTTTTACACTTATCCACACCTTGAAAGTCCCCTACCGGGATGCGGAAACCATACGAAAAACCGTTCCGCAGCACCCCAGCAGAAGTACGATCCGGGTAGTCACTGAGCCAAGGAATCATCGCCAGGGTATCAATCGGAGTGGGTAAAGGCGCCCCTCGGACTATATTAGACCTGTTTGGCACCTCCTCTCCCCCCGTTATCCCCCGTTCTGGCTCTGCACGAGGACTCAGGATGGGACGACCCACAACCACTACATTCATGTTTGAATTTACACGATCCCTGGGGTCTAGTACATTTACCTCTGTTGTAATTAAAGCAGAAACCCCTTTTTCCGGTATTGCCGGTAGGTTTCGAGTGATCGTCCGCACCCGTACCTGATCGAAAGGGCGTCCCCGCATATTGCCGGGAGGATTCGCCAACATTACTTCCCACCAACGGCATTCTCAACATTCCTGACTCCTTCATTTTATCCCAAGTCAAGGCATCATAACAATCCCAGGTTAAACTTTTATTATGCTCCTTTTCCTTTCTGAACAGATTATCGTAACAGAACCAATGATTACCCTGGTGCGATGTCGAGTACCCCATGATTCGTGATTGATAGATTGGGAACTCGGAAAGCAACTCAGGTCTACGTTCCCCCAAGATTGATGTAAAGATTCCCCAAGCATTGCCCCAATTGCCGATATTCTCATTCACTTTAAAGGCGTCCATTTTTGCGCGCCAAACACTCGGATGCATGAGATCCTTCTGACTCTTTACATGCTCTACCTCATAATGATCAACAAGCAATGAAAAAATGTTCACATACTCCCCCGCCCAAATCTTTTCCTTAATTGCCAAAGGAACATGTTGCCCCAACTTTTCTCTCCGAGAGGGTGTTGACTCATCCCTCGCGATCGGCAATGGCCGCTTACCTGCACCTGACGCTGCCTCTGTGGTCGCAATCGTCCCTGGTGTCTTGTCCCCTACTGCAGCCGGCACGGGCACCTTGGCTGCGTCCCGTTTCTCCCGCAATTGCTTTATCAGCGCCTGCGCATCGACAGCCGTGGCGCCCTCGTTACCTTTACCCAACCACGCTGCCAATTGTGCTGCCAGCTCGGGCGGCATATCATCCTCGGACACGGGGGTGACCACAACGGGAATCGGATTCCCCTCCTCCGGCACGGGAGTTGGAGCCTCGAGCGGGGCACTGGGACCCGGGATGTCTTCACCCGCTGCCCCCCTCCTGGGCCTCTTGTTTTTCCCTCCCGGGGCTGCTCCCGCCAAAGGCCGTTTTGGACCCCTTTCCTCATTCTTGTCCACCCGCTTCTTTAGCTCGGACATCTCCTTCATGAGAACACGCAGCATCTGGTCGGTATTCATGCGTTTTCCCACCTTCTTCGGCATTCTCCAACAAAGTAACTGCAAAACAAACAAGAACGATTAAAACGCTCAAAATTGGCTCTTCATTCCGTCTCGAGCTCACGTGCAGCGAGGAGGTGCAGCTTCAGAGCACAGGAACAAGAGGATGTCTTCTGGTCTTGCGTCCCTTTTTATCCATCTTCAGGGCGGGCGTAAACCCGCCCCTGGCTGCCCCGAGGGCGTGGCCGGCCGCGTCAGTGTCTAGGCCAGCCCACTCTAGGGCGGGAAAAAGCGCGCCCCGGCTACGCCGCTTCGGGCATACCAGCCGAGACGCGCCTCCCGCCCAAAATGGCTTCCCGGGGGGATCGAGGCACTCAGCCATACGTTCGGGGGGACCGAGTGGTCGCCCCTTTCCATTTTTCATGAACATGCTGCCTCGTGGTCAGCATGCCCTTTTGTCCTTCCTCTGTACCAATGACCATCTAACTTGCCCAGCAACAGGCTATTTTTAGTACTGGTCAAGCTCGCACATGCGTAGTCAAACCCTCTGTATTAGTGGGCGGTCATCGCTTAGGAATGTTCCCCAAACTGACCGGTGGTACTAAAACTCCTCCCATAAGTTGGCTGTGTTCCAGAAATGTCCTTATATGTACCTAAACTGAGCAAATGTATTCCGCCTACTCTTTTTATTACTGTAAAATTGTATAAAAGAGGTCGCGCACCGATGTTCGGTGTGATACTTCTTGCATTGCCGAAGGGTGCTGTAGGATTGTACCACCACCCCATGGGGTCTTAATAAACTTGTCTTTTGCATTTCCAGTTTCCGGGCCAACTTCTATGTTACGGTGTCATGGAGTTTTTGCAGAGTATGTAGATCTGAGGAAACCCAATACCACAAATTGGCGACCACGAAGGGACTCATCTGCGACTCGGATGCCCGAAGGAGTGGTCGTGACGAAGGATTGGAAATTTGCCATGGACGCGTACGCTGCCACTGAGTGACCCGAGTCTTGGCACCCACGGTGTTTTCTTCCTTTCCTTCTGACCTGACCTTCCAGGTGGCGCCGGTCCTCGACTGAGATCCTGATCGGTTGGGTTGTCGTACAGTGCCTGTTTGGCTGATTCGATTAAAGAACTTGGCAGCTGGAACCTGGATATTTGAGACCTTGGTAAGCTTTTGATTGGTAAGATAGTCTACTGACACTTACTGTGGCTTTTTCGATTTGTTTGAGTTAGCTAACATTTGGATCTATGATTTGAGTTATATGTGGAGTGCACCTCACATAGGCAGGCAGTGTAGAGATATTTCTCTGATTTTGTATTTGTTTGAACGGCACACCATGTGTAAAACATATCAAGTGCCATTTTTATGTAATATCGCGTTTTCTTGATATTTTGACATGCCTGTTTTAAGCACACTTTGAGGAATGTGCTGTCTTGAAAAAGGTACCCATTATCGATTAAATGAATCTCAGCCGGCTCCCCCAGAGGGGACACCTAATCGTGAAATGTATATCAAATTTGGCCTTCCCCCTATTATGTATAGTACATTGTGGCACAAATATACAAAGGCTGATCATGAATTGCAATGGCCACTACATGGGTCTTTTGATTTACGAAAGGTTCAATATGTGGAGCAATGTTTGTTTCAGTGTAGGTCTAGACAGGATATGTTTGATTGCGTACGCATGTGGGAGGAAGCGGTGCGTGAGCAAATGAAGCGTGAACAAGCCTTGGCGGACAAAGAGCAGCGAAAGGCTGCTCATGACAAAGCTTTACAGCTGCAGGAAAAAGAGTTGCAGGAACAGAAAGAGAGGGAGACACGGGAACGTAATTTGCAAGTTAATGGTCAATTTCCTATTCGATGCCCTCTTTATCCTATCCTTACTAATGAACCTGATGATTTTTCATTGCTAGATCGTTGCCCGCCTCCGTATGTTTCACCTACGGCTCCGAATGAGGAACTGGAGGAAGACGATCAAAGGGATAGTCGTACCAGGCTAAGTGTTGATCGGGCTGCGGAATTGCGTGGGTTTGCTCGAAAACTTAATATTAAATCTATAACTATTTCAGAGGTTGATGACCATATGCGTAAGTGGTCCGAGAAAGAACGGTTGTATTTCCTGAGCCATTTTGGAGACGAATTTGTAGAACGGTTTAGAAAATATTCATCTGAGTTGGAGCCAAAGGATGTATCAGTTGGTCGTGAGAATTTGCGTAAAGGTATTTTTGTTCTTACAGATGCGGATTCGTTTTTCCAACGGCTGGTCCATCTTCAGGATGAGGCGTTAAGATTGCGGGCGCTGAGAAAGGCATCAGACTCGGCTGCGCCTGGATCAACAGAGATATCCAAAGAGTGTCCTATCTTTGGAGCAGATAAGAGTTCTACAGTTCATATTATGCCTATGCGAGAAGCTGCACCTTTATATGTCCCTCCTAAAGGGCAAGGTACAGATGATGATAAAACGTCTGTGAATGCAAAGGGTTATTTTATATATAATTGGGTTTACACGCCGTGGAATAGAACAGATGTGATGGCACTTAAGACTGCTCTGCCTGACCCTCGTAAAAATCCGGCAGCTTTCTATGAAGGAGTGGAAGGGGCTATTTCTTCGTGTGTTATGACATTAGTTGATATTGATCTTTTCTTTGGGTTGATATTGCCTCCTGATATGTGGAGGGCGATTCGTAAGTTTGATGATCGAGCGATTCTGGGTGCAGATTGGAAAGACCTAGCCCAAGCTGATTTGGATAGGGAGCCCACGTGTAAGCCATGCCAATTAATTTTAGATCTTCCGGGGGCCATTTTGAATAAATTAAAAACGCTTGTTCCCCCTAAAAAGATTGATTGGACTATGTTAGCTGCTTGCAAGCAGAAACCGGATGAATCGGTTTCTGACTTCTTTTCACGTTTTGAGGAAGCATTCCATGACTACAGTGGGCAATTATTAACAGAGGACACGGGCAGGCATTTGTTCGTTGACAAGTACGTGGCTAATCTCCTACCGGAGATTGCGAAAAACGTTTAAAGACTAGTGAAAGTTCCTGGACCACGGCGATCCCTGCAGCTTTATTGACTATGGCTCAGTATTATGAACAACAGGAATTGGAGGCTAAGGAAAGTAGTGATAAGAAAGCGAAGGAGTTAAAGACGAAGGTGATGTTGGCTTGGGTTTACGCTACACAGCCGAGAGGGAATGATAGGGGTAGAAGTGAATCGTATGGTACGTCTTCCGTTCGTTCCGATATTTCTGAGGACCAGTGTGCATACTGTAAACAGTTTGGACATTGGGCTTCAGACTGTCCGGTGCTTCGAGAACAGCGTAATCAGCGTGGTCGAGGAAGTGGAAGGACGCGGAATAGTTATTCAGGGCCAAGGGGTGGAGCGAATGATCGTGGTAGGTTTGAAGCGAGGGGTCGTGGTCAGGCTGATCATAATACTTTTGATCGACGGAATCAGTATCAGATAGCTGAGGGTGAGTTTACTGAGTCCCAGGATTATGTACATGCATAGGATTGCGTAGGATGGGGTGTGGAATCGGTTGAAGTACCAGTAGATCAAAGGGGTCCATATATATCAGCGCATGTTTTGGGTTCTACTGATCAGTTTCTGGTTGATACAGGAGCTACTCGCAGTGCTCTGTCCAAACACTTGGTTCCAAGGGCTCCCCTGTCTGGCGAAATAATTACATCAATAGGGTTCGATGGAACACCCTCTCTTAGCCCATTGTCACAACCCCTTACATTTCACATTGACAAATTTACTGCCCCATGTCCGTTTCTGTTGTCACCAAACACTCGAGATAATATCATGGGATTGGATATGCTTAAATATTTTCGAGCAACTATACGCTGTGCTCCTGAAGGGGTGCAGGTTATTTTGAATGAGAATTACCCAGATGTAGAGAGATTGTGCCTCATGCAAGAGACCGAGGCGTTAGCCTCTCTTCCAAAAACGTTATGGGCTACTTCGGATACAGTCGTGGGACAAATGATTATCCCTCCCATACGCATCACTGTAAAGGAGGGGGCGTCTTTGCCTCGTGTACCGCAGTATAAAATTTCCAGGGAAGGTGAAGTTGCTTTAATGCATATTGTACATGACTTGAATATTGCAGGCGTGGTGGAAGAAGTCCCCTATAATGTCTGTAATAGCCCAATTCTTCCGATTTTAAAGAAAGATACAGACACTAAAATCTATCGTTTCATTATTGATTTGAGGGAAATTAATAAGATAGTAGTGCCGCAGTACCCAGTGGTGTCTGATATTACCACCTTACTTACTTTGATTCCGCCCACAGCCACTACCTTCACTGTTATCGATTTGGAAAATGCTTTCTTTTCGATCCCCATCCATCCTGATAGGCGATATTTGTTTGGCTTCACATTAAATAACAAATCGTATAGATTTTGTCGAGTTCCTCAAGGTTACACTGAAAGCCCTAGTATTTATAGCCAGGCTTTAAAAAGACACATTGATTCTTTTGATTACAGTCTGTAGTCGCTCTCATTCAATATGTTGATGAAATTTTCTTGCAGCAGACACGCAGGAACAATGTGAAGAGAGTAGCCTTTCTCTGCTTTCTTTTCTTGCCCAGCATAATCACAAGGTCTCTTGGAAAAAGTTACAATATTGTAGACCAAAGGTGACCTACATCGGTCATCTTTTGTCTAAGGAGGGACGTGCATTGACATCTGATCGAATCCAAGCAATCTTAGATACACCAGTCCCTCGCACTCAGAAAGATGTTCGTGCTTTCATAGGTTTAACGTCTTTTTGTAGACAGTGGATAATGGGGTTCTCACACATTATAAAACCTTTGTTAGCATTGTTGTCCAAAACTACACCGATCCCCCTTGAATGGACAGATGAATGTCAGAATGCTTTTGAGCAATTGAAACAAGCCCTTTGTTCTGCACCAGTGCTAGGTACACCAGATTATAGAAAGATCTTTACATTATATGTACACGAGAAAGATGGGTGTGCATTGTCAGTCTTAGCGCAGACACACGGGGATAAACAGAGACCTTGTGCGTACTTCTCAGCAGTACTTGATCCTGTAGCACGAGGATTACCTGCGTGTTTTTGAGCAGTTGCAGCAACAGCAGTGGCTATACGACAGAGTGAGGGAATAGTTTTGTCACACAAATTGTTGGTGTTAGTTCCCCATGCGGTAGACGCTTTGCTAAACCAAACAAAAACCCAGTATCTAACTAGTGCACGTTTAACAGGATATGAGTTAACACTGTTGGCGCCACATATTACATTGAAGAGATGTGCCACTTTGAACCCTGCTACTGTATTGCTGTATCCAGTTGCTGAGACCCAGGAGGAAGAACACCATGATTGTGTTTTCCTGACTGAAGAACAAACAAAGGGTCGTATTGACTTACAGGATACGCCCCTTCCAGATGTAGATGGGGAACTGTGGGTTGATGGATCGTGTTTAAGGTTGCCAGATGGTACAACTTCCGCAGCCTATGCGATCACGACACTTAAGACAGTGGTAGAAACAGCACGAATACCGCAAAAATCGGCCCAAGCAGCTGAATTGATAGCCTTAACGAAAGCATGTGAATTAAGTGCTGGTTTATGTGTGAATATCTACACTGATAGCCGGTATGCCTTTGGAGTAGTGCGCGATTTTGGCCTACTCTGGAGGGAACGAGGGTTTTTTACTTCACACGGAGTGCACACTATGCATGGAGAATTAGTACGTGATCTCTTGAATGCGCTATTGTACCCAAAGAAAGTAGCAATAATCAAATGCAGTGCACATAAGAAAGTGACAGACAAAGTAGGACAAGGAAACGCTTTCGCAGATCGCATAGCAAGGGAAACTGCTATGTTACAAAATGTCTCGCCTATGTATGTGGCGAAATCACAGGCTGAGCGATGGCATGATGCCAGAGAGGAGATATTAGATATTCAGAAATCAGCGTCTGAAGCAGAACTTGCAACCTGGGCAACGGAGGGAGTGTTGGATGATGAGGGTTGCCGGAGGAGCAAAGATATGGAGAGATGGAAGTTGCCTGCCGCTTATTTGCAAGCAATGGTTCAAATGACACATGGATTGGCACATGTTGGAGCTCTTGCAATTACTAAATTGCTTACACGAGTTTGGGAGCATCCTGAGATTGCCAATACGGCCAAAAGAGTAGTGCAGACCTGTCTGATATGCTTGCAGTACAATCCTGCTAAAGGGACTTATACCCCGAAAGAAGGGTTTGTTCCACCTACAGCACCATTTGAAGTACTACAAATGGATTACATCCAGCTTGAGCATTGCAATAATCTTAAGTATGTCTTAGTGGTGGTGTGTGCTTTCAGTAAATGGGTTGAGGCCTTCCCCACAAAGGACAATACAGCATTAACAACTGCTAAGGTACTGCTCAAAGAGTACTTTCCACGCTATGGTGTTTGTAAATGTTTGTGGAATGATAATTGTCCTCATTTTGTCGGGAAAATAGTGGAGTACGTCCTGAAAGGATTGGGGATTCAGCAAAAGTTTCATGCTGTATTCCACCCGCAGTCAGCAGGTCTGGTAGAAAGGTATAATAATCAGTACCACATTCCCGAACTGGCCTCACACCTTATGAAGTGGTGTTTGGAAGGCCTATGAATATATGGGGAGTTCCTAAGCCTCGTTTACTACATGATGTGCCTTGTATAATGATGAACGATTATTTGGCACGATTAACAAATGATTTACTCTCTATTCACCAACAGGTTCGAGAAGCACTCCCCGACAATTCCATTGGAGAGGCTCATAATCTTTGTCCTGGGGACTATGTCATGATTCAATCGTTTGAGAGATCCAGCAGCTTGGAGCCGAGGTGGCGTGGCCCTGAGCAGGTGTTGTTGGCAACTCGAACGGCTGTGCGAGTCACGAACAAGAAGCGGTGGGTGCATTCTACTCATTGTTGTTGTGTCTCTCCGAATCTAGTGAACCCCACTGTGCTGTCTGATTATCGAGACATCTTGGATGCAGAGAAGAGCCCAGCTACTACATCTACTGAATCGGAGGGAGCCTTCCGGGACCACACTGTTTCTGGAGGAGAAAGATACAATCAACGGCCAAGGGGAGCAGTTGTTTTGTACGGGACTGGTTGAGTTACCGCTCTGAGGTTTGTGAAAACGGAAGCCGAGAATATCAAGGGGGGTGGATCGGTTCTGTCCAGTGTAGCGACACCCGTCTTGAATCTCGGAGAAGAAACCAGCGGCTACCTCGGAGCTCAGCACTCATTTTTTATTTTTTCCTTATTAGTTTAGTTTTGAGACTTTTGTGCTTCGAACTATGGCACCTACTATGATGAGAAACAAGAGAGTTCTTGGTGCCGTGCTTTTTGTTATGACCATAGTGGTAATAGCAGTAATAGCTTGGGTTGTAGAACGATTGGTTCCGGCAAGAGAATATTTATTGCCTACTACCCCAATCGCATCTGAACATTTTCATTTCACTTTGCCTTACCATGAAGAAAGACATAGACAGACTTATTTAAATAACAGTTTCATTCAAATTCTACATCACACCCATAATATGACGAACACCTCGAACTGTTGGGTATGTGGAATGTTGCCTGGACATCAAAAGAAAGGAGGCACTCCACTTATTCCTCTTCTGTTCTCTCATAATGGTTCTTGTAACGCTTGGTACACTCTTCCGTTTACTTTAAGATGGCCAACCAAAGGTGGATTGCTTTTCTGGCTTAATAAAGTTTGTTATAATGACAGAGATGGTTACCCGCAAGCAGAAGGAACTAAATCCGAGTGGGAACAATATCGACCAGATAATGTGTTGTTGCCTCGTGTTTACACTAATCTGTCTAGTTTACATGTGATTACAGTTATTGACACCAAAGCCGATTTATGTGTCTGAAATAAAGGTACTATCCCGGTAGGGAGAAGTGAATGTAATACTACTCTCACCTTTGACACGTCAAATGGTATTGCCTTTGTAGCTTCACGAAATACTTACTTCATTTGTGGAAATAAAGGTTATCACCGTCTTCCTATTGGATGGTTAGGAACATGTTATATATCCTTTGTATTACCCCCTGTATTTATTGCCCCACCCATGTATCATAATGACTTTGTATTATATCATGATTTTATATTAAACAGGGTGAAGAGAACATTAGCAATTGATGAGATTGACCAAACAGATACCTCCCTACAGCAATATGTCGATTTTAATTTAGGCCTCTTTTCATTTGTTGGTGCTGCCCTAAATAGCAGAAAAATAAGACGGCTAACACGTGTTGTAGAAGCTGTTGCTAATGAAACAGTTTTTGCCTTAGGGAATTTGACTGAGGAACTTCAAATTACTAGAATTGTAATGCTCCAGAACCGTATGGTTCTAGATGTAGTGTTAGCTGATCGTGGGGGTGCATGCCGCATTATCGGTAGTGGTTGCTGTGTATATGTCCCTGATAATTCACCTTCTGTGTATGATGCTATTTCTAAATTGCATATAATAGCTGCTGAAATACATCCCGAAAACGGTACATGGACATTCTCAAACTGGTTCTGGACTTTGCTCAGCACTTGGGGTTGGAAACTGTTGACTATTCTATGTATAATAATTGGGATACTCTTCTTCCTTTGCCTATGTATTCAATGTAGCCCTATGTTATGTTCTATGTGTATTACTGCTTGTATTCCATCCAAACGAGCCATTGCTAAGAATGAGCAAATGATTAATGGAGAAATAACAAATATTATGTTGATTAATACTGATGATGAGTATCCTGATTACTTCCGTTATGAGGTAGCTTCAGCTAAACGCTAAAAGGGTCGTCTGTCGTAATTTGACAATGATCGGGTTAGCGTTTAGCTCAGCTACACGAACTTCTTCTTATCTTGACCATGTTTGCAGAGGCCATTTTGTATTGTTGGCTTCCATTTTTCATGAACATGCTGCCTCGTGGTCAGCATGCCCTTTTGTCCTTCCTCTGTACCAATGACCATCTAACTTGCCCAGCAACAGGCTATTTTTAGTACTGGTCAAGCTCGCACATGCGTAGTCAAACCCTCTGTATTAGTGGACGGTCATCGCTTAGGAATGTTCCCCAAACTGACCGGTGGTACTAAAACTCCTCCCATAAGTTGGCTGTGTTCCAGAAATGTCCTTATATGTACCTAAACTGAGCAAATGTATTCCGCCTACTCTTTTTATTACTGTAAAATTGTATAAAAGAGGTCGCGCACCGATGTTCGGTGTGATACTTCTTGCATTGCCGAAGGGTGCTGTAGGATTGTACCACCACCCCAGGGGGTCTTAATTAATTTGTCTTTTGCATTTCCAGTTTCCGTGCCAACTTCTATGTTACGGTGTCATGGAGTTTTTGCAGAGTATGTAGATCTGAGGAAACCCAATACCACACATTGATCCCTGTCGGACCCCCAAGCATAAAAGATACCTGAGATGCTGGAAGATACCCGTGCAGTACCTGCTTTAGGACGAAACAGAGGACCAAATGGCAATTTTGTCCCAGGCCAGGACAGCAAGATGGCACTTGAGCCACCTGGAAATTCTTGAGGCCAATGAGCTGCCAATACTCTGGGTTTATGAAATTGCAAGGAAAAGACTGGCCTAGCCTGGAGCCCGCCCAGGATTGAGGTGGCCAGTGAAGATGAAGCTGGGCTGTGTACATCAATTTTGTATGCTGCTGGGGTGTCGGGGTCAGTCCATGCTATCCTATATAAATCTGCCTGGTATTTATCGGGGAACAGCAAGGCCCGACTTGAGGACCTTGGCGGGCCTTGAGAGACGAGGTTTTAGGGAGCCAGCCACTAGTAAGCTGATTGCTTGGAATCTCTTGGGAATTACTGTTGGCCTTGCTGTTCGGCTCTAGGGTGGGAAAATCTACTGTGAAGGAGATTCCCCTCGCCCACCCCCGTTTTCCCCAGGGGAGATGATCTGGTGTGGAGCTGACCAGCCGTGAAGGCCCTGACAGCCCAGCAGAATATTGAAGGAGGAAAAGAGTAGCCTGGACATCTGGGCCGTGTTAGGGGTGCTGCAGCGAACCCTCTAGAAGAGGGGAAACCGGATTTGAAGAGACACCCAACATATGCAGTGCTAAACTAGCCTTACACCATATGTATAAAGTGTGGGGAGACATAGTCAACAATTAAATCCAAAATATCTGAAATACATTTATTAGTCTATTCTTACAACATAATCCATATTATATACAGAATACAATACATTGATATACACTAAAAGGATAGCTTTAAAACAATTCTCAAAATTACAAATCTATACAGAATATTAAAATAATTGCAATTGATGAGGTTCATATATCATAGAGAATGAAAATAACTGAACAGTTAACACGTTTCACAGTAGGAACACCACTTCTTTAGTGCTTCAAAAATAAATTGAAAGTTTAGTTACACCATTTTATATTTCAGACTGTACAACAACAAATATCCTTCACAGATACTATTGTAATCTATTTCAGAAACTAGAGTTTGTGTCAATAGTGTATATAAGTACTCGAGTCTTTTTCAACAAAATATAGCTAGCCCATATATTTAATTGCCAACAGTAAGTATAGACCAGAAGAGAAGGTGTTCTTTTCTCCAGAGAGTTTAATTCAAAAAGAGGAAACAAGTCAAAAAGAAGAAATTAAGAAAAGTTGGAAAGCATGACGTGAGGCGAGTTACCTAAATTAACGTTTCAGGCATTTTAAAGAAACAAATTCCTTAAACACTTATCAAAAATAAATTGTATGTTAATTCTGCTGAACAGTATGTACTCAATGACTTAATCTCTGGAGACTTCAGCTGCAGATCAACACCAGAGCTCCATAAATAAAATCTAGAAGACCGGGCAACACAAAAGTGAGACAGAAGGAAAATCAATATTGTCACCCAATGCGATAAAATAAAAAACATAAATCATGAGTAACATTACTTTTTCTATGTATCAAGGGGATCTATATTAGCAAATACGAGGGAAAGCAATGGGAGAGAGGTTTGCTCCCTCTTATACCAACCTATTTATGGATAAGTATGAGAGGGAGCATGCCTGCAATGAGAATTTGGCATGAAGGTTATAACCATGTAGATACATGGTATAGGTGCATCAATTATATATTCATATTATGGAATCGTACTGACAGGGAATTACAAGACTATCAATCAATCAATCAATCAGTGACACTTATAAAGCGCGCTACATACCCGTGGGGTCTCAAGGCGCTGGGGGGGGGGGAGCCGCTACTGCTCGAACAGCCAGGTCTTCAGCTTCTTCCTGAAGGAGAGGTGGTCTTGGGTCAGGCGCAGGTCGGTCGGGAGGGAGTTCCAGGTCTTGGCGGCCAGGTGGGAGAAGGACCTTCCTCCTGTAGTCGCTCTTCGGATGCGGGGGACGGCGGCGAGGGCGTGGTTGGCTGATCGGAGGTGGCGTTTGGGAGCGTAGAAGTTGACTCGGCTGTTGAGGTAGCTCGGGCCTTGGTCGTGTAGGGCTTTGTGTGCGTGGGTGAGGAGGCGGAAGGTGATTCTTTTGTTGACGGGGAGCCAGTGAAGGTCTCGCAGATGTCCGGAGATGTGGCTGGTTCGTGGGATGTCGAGGATGAGTCTGGCTGAGGCGTTCTGGATCCGCTGGAGTCTCTTCTGGAGCTTGGCGGTGGTCCCGGCGTAGAGGGCGTTGCCGTAGTCCAGTCGGCTGGTGACGAGGGCCTGGGTGACGGTCTTCCTGGTCTCGGTGGGGATCCACCAGAAGATCTTCCGTAGCATGCGTAGGATGTTGAAGCATGCCGAGGAGACGTTGTTGACTTGCCTGGTCATGGAGAGGGAGGAGTCCAGGATGAAGCCCAGGTTGCGTGCATGGTCTGTCGGTTTGGGTGCGGTGCCCAGGGCGGGAGGCCACCAGGAGTCGTCCCAGGCGGAGGGAGAGGAGCCCAGGATGAGGACCTCCGTCTTGTCCGAGTTCAGTTTCAGTATCATACATTTTCACTTCAAATGTGAAATTATTATTGGAATATGATCAGAAATAATTGATGTTTTTGGATCTGGAACTTTATGTAGAAGATAGGACTTTGCATAGTAGAGCATATAGCAAGCCAACCCAGAGTAATGGTGTTTTGCATTTTGATAAGGACATCCATATAAACAGAAAACAATACTTAGACATAAACACAATTGTAGTAAGAGTGTTGAATATCTAGCACAGGAAGCAGAAATAGTGTCCAGATTTTCCCCCGGAGTTTTATATAGCGCAAACTTGACCTGAAGGTACCAGAGTGCTTTACAGGGGCACCAGTTACATTGGGCTGTGAGTAGCGGTATCCTGCATATCTCAGGCCACAACCTGTCCTGCGGCTAGTCGGGTACTCAGGGCTGTGTAATGCATCCTTTTGAAACGCAGTGGGCATCTGCACTCAGGGAGAGACGCCTCTCCATTAGCTCTCCATTAGCTCAGTCTCTATGGCTCTTTGTAGCATCCTATCAACTGAGGTGGGCATTAGGGAGTGTTAGACCTGTTAGCCCTTTGGGTGGCCCCTCCTAGTTAATTATTTATTTTGTTCCCTTTTTGCCTCTGTTGGACCTGGGCCTCTTGGCAGGGTCATCCCTAAACTTTTTGCCTTCCTCCAATACTCTCTCTGACCTATTTTGTTTGGTTTAATGACTCTGGGCACTTTACCACTGCTGACCAGTGCTAATGTGCATATGCTCTCCCTACTGTAAATTGTACATGTGATTGATGTCCATGATTGGTTCATTGGATTTACTGTTAGTCCCTAGTAAAGTGCACCAGGAGTGCCAGGGCTTGTAGATGCCAATACTGCTAGTGGGCCTGCAGCGCTGGTTGCGCCACCCACAGAAGCAGCCGTAAGATGTGTCTAGGATCTGCCATTGCAGAACCTGCGTGCAGTCTCGTACTGTCATGCCGGCTGGGCGAGTGCAACCACTTGCCAGCCCCTAAACCTTCCCTTAACTTCATATTAGTCACCCCTATGGTTGGCCTGAGGGCAGGGTGCATTGTAAGTGTAAGGTAGGACAAGCCCTGATGTGTGTGGCATGTCCTAGTAGTGACTTACAACTAAATTCGTATTTCACTATTGAAGGCTACCTGCTCCTTTTAGGCCAGATTGGGCTGCTGGAATTATTACACCCTATAATCCCAGCAGGCTCAGGGAGCATGGTAGAGAGTCGTGTTTAGTATGCCTGAACTCAGGATGATAAAATACTTCTTTTAGTAAAGTTTATTTTAGTATCCTGTGTTTGCAAATGCTACTTGTAGAAAGTTAGCCTTTGCTTGCCTAACCATTTCAGCCCGCCTCTGCTGGTATGTGTATCTGACTGTCTGGGATGTGTGAGTGACAGGGCTGGGGGATGACAGGTGGTGAATGCGCAGATTACACCTTAGTGGGAGGTAGGAGTGGCTCTTGACTCTGGATCTTGCTGTGCTCTGCCACCACAATGCTGGCTCCACCCTCCTGGGGAGCGACTGATGACTCAGCCGACACCTGGCCCAGGAAGGGCGAAGCCCCATCAACAAGGTACTCTGGCTGCCCCTGTCCGCACAATGCTGGCTCCACCTCCTGTGGGGCGTCTGATGCGCCTGCCCCTCACACTGAAAGCAGAAGCCGGATTACACCCACCGGAGTACTCAAGGACTGAAAGTGGCTATGCAAAGGCCCCCCTGGCCTGCGAGAACAAAAGAAATGCAGTATAAAAGAAGGAGCCTTGCTCCTTGTAAATTAGATCCTGTTTGTGCTACAGAAGGAACTCTGCCCGACGAGAAGGACCTGGAAGGATAAGGAAGGGTGCTGACTCTTGCCTGTGTCTGGTGCCTTGCTGCAGAAGGAGAGGAAAAGGAAAGACTACAAGAAGACTTTTGCTTTGTGAAACTTTGTGCCAAACTCTGCTGAAAGATCTCCAAGGGCTTGCTGTTGAACTTGCCCCCTGACCAGCGCCCCAGGACCAGTGGGCGCTACATCCTGAAGAAAGCGACTATGTGTGCTGCTTATCGCTGCAGTACTGACAGAGGGGTCTGGGAGCGCTGGGCAAGCCTGCCACGCTCCCCGTAACCAAGGCATCGACATCCCCCCGAGCACCGTGACCGGGGCCCAAAGCAACAGCGAGAGCAACGTGAGGTCCAGCCGCCGCTGGCCCGAGCACCGTGACCGCAACTGCACCGGGAGCCCTAAAGCAAAGTGAAGGAGGACCCGTCCGGTCCAAGCTCCCGAATTGACTGCGCTTCGAGCCGTCAATCCACCTGCGAAGATGGACAGCCGCCCTGGGATCACCCCCTCTGGTCAGTAGCCTGCCCGACAGCTCAGCTGTGAGCGCACAGCTGCAACCGGTACTTTGGCTGGGTACGTCCTGCACTTGGGGACCGTACTGCCACTTGCCGCCACCACACAGCCGCCGCCTCCAGGGTCGGAGCGAACGACGAGGAAAGGACCCTGCCGCCACAGAGCACCGCCGCCCCGGATGACCCGTGACCTGCCCGGCTGAGGGCCGCAGCGAACAGCGACCCCGGAAAAGCAACGCGACGTGGGACAGCTCCCCTGGAAGCCGCCCGCTCCACAAGAATTTGAAAGGTACTGTGTTGTATCCTCACGGTGCGAGCGTCCTGCAACCCGAGCTCGCACCGCGCTATCTGCTCCCAACGCGAGCCGCCTCTGAAACCGAGGCTCGCACAGCTCCTGGCCCTCGAGGCCCACGCAGAGAGCGCATTGAGGCGCTACGAGATACTGAACCTTGTCGAACCTGGGCAGAAGGCCCGAAAGATTGCTTATCGCTACAAGAGAACTGTGGCAACCTGAACTTAAGTAACCTGGAACCGCTATTGAAAGTTTGACAACTGTATTTACAAGCCTGCTTGAAATCTATATAAAGATATATATTTTTACAAATACAGTTTGGTGTCATTGTGCGGTGGGTTGGTTGTGATGGTGTAATATTGCAAATGTTTAACCCTATGTGCCTCAAAGATTAGCCTAAGACTGCTTAAGCCACACTACCTAGAGGGTAAGCAGAGGTGTCTGGAAGGTAACCCTCAGCCCTGACGAGGAAGAGAGAGTCCCTGCTTGTCGCTAGTGCTACACTGCGCTAAGCATGGGCGAATTTTGCGAATCTCGCGTTCGCGAATTTTGCGGATTTGCGAACTCGCAATCCGCAAAATCCGCGAATTCTCGCGAATTTGCGGATTTCTTTTTTTTTTTGTGTTTGCGCGGGTTTCTGCCAGTTCGCGAGGGTTTTGTACAATGTCGCAAATTGCGAACTTACCTGTCGGGTCGCA
Source organism: Lissotriton vulgaris (assembly GCF_964263255.1). Classification (NCBI taxonomy): domain Eukaryota; kingdom Metazoa; phylum Chordata; class Amphibia; order Caudata; family Salamandridae; genus Lissotriton; species Lissotriton vulgaris. Next base: position 1,390,522 of record NC_141699.1, read on the forward strand.
TGTTTCGCGAACTTGTTGTTTCTACGTGTCCAGCCTGTTTGGGGCACTCTTCTTCATCACTGCCACTCTCTGTCACCACTGCCACTCTCTGACTACTCATGCCACCCTCTGGCCCACCCATGCCACCCTCTGTTTCATCACAGCACCCTCTGGTTGTCCAGTCAGTGTACATTATTGTGGCAACGCAAGCACACCTTCCCTGCCTCAAGTGACCTGAATTAATTTGGGGCTGATTAATGTGTCACAGAATATTTTTTTAGCTGGCACCTGCTTCCTTAGTGCTTCCTGATTAGTGATCTTTTGCACTTGCTAAGTGCTTTCATTGTTGCAAAATTAGTTACAACACCTGCCCTGCCCCAACTGACAATAATGAATTAGGGGCTGATTAATGAATTTGAACTTCCAGCCTGGCTCCTGCTTGTCTCCCTTAGCTGTAATTCAGGACCTTTGTGGCATATGTGTAACTATTCTGAGGTTCAGAGCAGGGTCACATAATAGTTGCAACTGGCAACTGAACTCTGGAGGGGCCCCTCAGGAAGCACTACAGGAAATGGCTACTAATGATAAGCCTGAACTTTTGAACCTGGTAAGTAGTTTCAGTTTTGCTAAGATCGTATTTCTGCAATTTTGCACTTATTCGCGGGGCGCGAAGTTGTACTGGGAAGCCGCGAACTCACGCGAACAGTGCGAGCAAAATCCGCTGCTCGCGGATTTGCGGATTTTGCGGGAGATTCGCGAATCTCGCGGATTGCGAATTTACCGAAAATCCGCAAAATCCGCGAGCGAAACGGATTTTCCGCCCATGCTTACACTGCGCCAACTAGAGCCTCCCCCTTCCTACAGCCTCCTATCTCTTTTCTTTCTTTTTTTTGTCCACTGGAAGTTTTGTCGTTGCCCTAGGGGTTAGGTGCTACCTTGCCCCTCTAACTTTGTGAGCCTAGCCGCCCTTATAAAATGGTGAACACAGAGACCTAAAATGGTGGCTTGTAACTGTCACATATTTTTACCTCAGGAACTGGCGTCATAGGAGTGTATGGGAAAAGCTCTAGAACCTTCTAGAACTGGTTCTGGTAGCCAGTGGCCAGACTATAAAAGGCCAGAGTCAGGGCGGCCATTTTGGAGAGTGACCAGTGAGCTGTTGTTGAACCTGGTTGTTGGGAGGAGTGAGGCGGTAGCGCGGGGAGGAAGGCACTGAGGGGAGTTAGATTGTCCTGTGGGCCAGCGGCTTCTCCTGATTGATGTGGCCCCCTATCTATCGACCAGGCCCTACCTTGGACACTTCCTCCAGTTTCCTACATCTTTTAAGAGCTCCTGAAAAGCTGTTCCTAAGCGATCTCTAGAGAGCTGCCAGCGGCTGACTTGAGGGTAATCGGAAGCGTCCGCCTTTCAAAGGACACTGAGGAAATCAGAACTAGTAGAATTCATCCTCGGGCAGACTGCGGCGTTGTGGCTAGCGGAGCTGAGATCCTGGTTAACAGGCCGCTGAAGAAGAAAGCAGAGTAGCGGTCCCATCAGCAGGGAACCTCACTCACCGTGGTGGAGATCCTGGCGCGCTGTGTGGAGGACCCTTCGCGGAAGCTGTCGGCCCTTCTGCACCGGAGTGTACCTGCTGCGGAGTCCCTCTGCGGAGCTGGTGAGAAGAGAACCAGCGGGTGCAGCTGAGAAGCGGAGCGGTCGCTGAGGACCCCCGACAGCAGGATCGTGGTGTTGACGGAAGAGGCGGGGAGAAGCAGAAGGAGGCCGGCCATGAGCGGAGTCCGTCGTGTGTGAGGAGAACACGCCGGAAGATCAGACTGATGGCTCGACATCCAGCGGTGAGGAAACGCCATCCGAACAGTGAGGCGAGCGAGTGCAGCGGGAAGGAGAAGCTTTCCCCGGTCCGTAGGTAGCAGTGCGGGCATAAGAATTGGAAGCTGACTGTCAGTACTACCAAAACCAAGTAAGCAGGGAAACTAGTCGGGCGGGAGGAGAGGCTCGAGCTCAGACCTGATTTCCTCGAGTTTACCAAACTGCACAATGAACAGTGCTTGCTGAATACCTGACTGACTCACCCCAATCATTACCATCCCTGAGCAGACTCATCTTGTGGGAAAAGTCACTGACTATAGATAACTACCCGCGGAAGAAGTTCTGGGTTGTAAAGCGGACTCAGGAGAGGGGAGGTGGGAAGGGATTGTATAAAGGAAACCTGTTCATATAGTATTTGGGCCTCGTAAACGTTACTGAATTACCATCTGCCAAGCGAGTGGGGTCATAGGGCAAACGTACTATCTGAGAAACCTGACCAAGTTTTCTGTTTACTTCCATCTAGATAATCAGCTGATTGAAACCATCTGCAAGTATACAAGTGGGGGGAAAAAGGGGTTGCTGAAAAACTATGTCCTCTAACTAATGCTGACCCTGTGTCCCCACGGGTAAGGTGCTTATTGGTCTGGACATAAGAGGGCCTTATTCTTGCTGGTTATCCTATTTGAAGTGTGAAACCATTAAGGAGGAGAGTTAAGGTGTAGATGTTTTTGCTAAGACCCTCTCAACTGGGGAACAAAAAGTATTGATTAATGTATTGAAAAGCCTTATGAAAGCCAATAATCGAATGTAGAAACATTTACTGTACTGAATTTATACATTGCTAAGACAAAGATATATTCTAAAGAATTTTATAAAGCAGCACGTATTTTTCTAAACTGGTGTAGTTTCATTTTTAGTGATTGGACGCTGGTTTACTGTATGAGTGTGACACCAGCACAACACAATTGCTTTGGGGATAGGTCTTGCCACTCTGTGCTATGCTACCCTATGTAGACTGGTAACCCCAGGTCTAACAGGAAGGATACAGGTGACAGAACCCTCCAATGGCCTCTCCGTTTCCCCATAACCATAGCCAAGTCAGCTCTGAAAGTAGCCAAAACAGTTTTATGATACATATTGCTTTTGTCAGGTGGCTCAGCATTTGGGCGTCTAAGCATAAAAGTTGACATAATCGTAAACTCCACACAGCCCTTCCAGCCCCTTATGAACAACAGGAGAAGCCAAAGGCGACTGGCTGCTTACCTACTCACCCGACAGTCACAGACTCTCCAGATAGAGGAGGAAAGAGACGGAGCCCAGCCTCGTTTGGCTGTGGACGGGCACACACAGGCCTGCTCTTGGCCAGGTCTTTGCCCGGGTCACGCCTGGGCGCGTCCCGAGCTGCGGGCTTCCTCTGCCAATGTTATGCCACTCCAGCGGCTCACGTCACTCCGGGGTCGCTGGGGGCTGTAGTTCCCACCTAAGCAGTGTTTCCAGGATTAAGGCAGCAGGATAAAGTACATCCAGGCAGCAGGGAGTGAGGCTTCCTTGCTGCAGGACGCCTATGCCGATGTTATGCCGCTCCGGTGGATCACGTTACTCCGGAGTAGCTAGGGGCTGTAGTTCCCTCCCCAGCTCTGTGCCCAGGATTATGGCGGCAGGAAAAAGAACACCCAGGCAGCAGTAAACGAGGCTCCCGTGCTGCGGGATTCCTCTGCCAATGTTATGCCACTCCAGCAGCTCACATCACTCTGGGGAGTCTGGGAGCTGTCGTTCCTGCCCCAGCAGTGTGTTTAGGATCAAGGTGGCAGGACAAAGAACACCCATGCAACAGTGAGCTATATGAGTATACATGAACAAACAAATATGGTGAGATTTATGACCAAATTATGTTCCAAAAATGAACACATTTTTAATGTTCTGAGGTGACATTGGAGTATCTTGACAATGGATAAGGGAAATCAATATTGTCACAATATATGATAAAAACAAAAACATAAATTATGAATCCTCTAACTCTAAAAATGCTTAAATGTTTGTCTTTATTTTAATCCTAATAGCTCCTGACTACCAAGCACTTTGCTGTAAGTTTCCTCAAGAAACCACTTCAAATTCAATGCTGCACATTAAAATCCATTTGACACCAGGACTAATACAAATTACTCATCCTCAATTGCTTCAACATGAACAAAATATGAAAAAAGAGGATGATTGTCATGAAGATAGCTAGATATACAACACTCACTACAACTGCGTTTATGTCTTAGTAGCTCCTATTAGGAATATTCGTTTTTTGTTTATATGGATATACTGAATCAAAATGCAATACGCTATTGCTCTAGGTTGGTTTTCTATATGATTTACTATGCAAAGTCCTGTTTTTACATAAGGTTCTAGATCCAAAAACGTCAATTTCTTCGGATCATATTCCAGTGTTAGCAAGGTTGCAACCCTTCACTAAATGGTCCATACACTTCCGGGCTCCACCTGTAAACTATTGGTCTACATTGAAGATGTGGAGGTCACTTCAGACAAAATAACCTGTGGTCTTTTGGGTTTCTGGAGGGCTGTGAGGGATCTCAGCCTGAGACATTTCTGAAAAACTGGCAGAAGACCCTTATTCTTGTCATCAAGATCTTATGCATGCTTTCTGGTCAAGCAGGCGCTTATGCCAAAAGCCCCTCCTGGAGTTACACCTGGCCCTGATCGCACGTCTTGTAAATTATAGTGACAGGAACCTCATCCCCCATACAGCAAGGGAGATTAAATGTGATTCTCACAATATGCTGATTTTCACAGACTATACGAGAATGGTACTGAGGCAAAAAAAACTTTAAACCAGCACGTTGGATATCAAATATATGCTTCTGTACTTTACCAAATAAAAAATAATCTGTAATAGGAAAACATTCTTTTTTGACCAACCGGACTGTGTTAGAGTGCTTCTCTGTACGCTGATGACATACTTCTGAATTTGCAACATCCTCAGCCATCTTTTGTACATCTGTCCCATGTTCTGCATGTATACGGAGAGGCATCAGGGTTGGTCGTTAACTGGGAAAAACCTGTGTATGTACATTTATGCGGTATGTCCCCTCAGATGCTAAACACCACACACTAAACACAGGCAGGTTGCAAACGCATTTCAGTACTTGTGAATCCATATCTCGTGCGACCTGCAGGTAGCCTGGGACAGAAACATATTAACAATCATGCGATGTGCCTAGACAGATCTTGAAATTTGGGATTTTTTGCCCCTGATCCTAATGGGTAGACTAGCTTTGTTCAAAATGATAGTACTCCCCCACTTCTTGTACTTTCTACAGAATTTCCCTTTCATTATTCCCCATACATGTGCTACTGCACTAGTCCTGAAAAGATTTCTTTATTTTAATTTATTGAAGTTTTATATAGCGCTAGCTGGACCCGAGGGTATCAGAGCGCTTCACAACAAATACAAATAGGCATCAGAAAGACAGTGAGGACGGAAAACAGGGCAGGGAGCGCATGGGCGAAGTAAAGGTCTGTACAGTAACAACATAAGTGCAAAACAGGGCGGAGATTGAAAGCGAGTCATCCGGCTCTGGGATCGTAGAGAACATGGTCTTTCACAGTCAAACGTGGAGTTCTTGTTATGATCCAGAACGCTCAAGGAAGAGGGCTTTGAGTAGCATCTTGAATTTCGGGAAGGAGGCGGTCATTCTGATATGGGGGGGATGGAGTTCAATATCTTGGGAGCATTGCCCGCAAAGGATTTACTAGATGTTTTGTGTTTCTGGGATTTCAGAGGAATGAGTAGGAGCGTGTTGGAGCTTCTGAGGTTCCTAGACTGACCGGCCCTTTTGAGTTTGTTGGCCAGATATTCTGGTTTGCCTGTATGCAGGGCTTTGTGTGTGAGGCAGGCTGTACGGAAGCCTTCCAGCCTTTAGCTTTCCAGTTAAAGTATTCAACTTACTGCAAGTTTCTTTTGTTTGAGTCTCTGGGGACATAACATTCGGGGTTGACTGTCCGGCCGTGTTCAGTGCCTGCAGTCTTTTGTTTCTTTTCACTAGCTCACTGTGCTGGTAGCGGTCTAGTCGATTGAAGTCCATTCTATTTAAAGGTGGCCGGGGCACGGTCGCATCGCTGGTGCCCCCTAGGTGCACCTAAGGCAAGCCTCTCAGCACCCGTCCGCGCCCATCGTCGCCAGGAGCCAGGACCCCTGCCTCTTTTTTAGTAGACGCCAGCAACCAGGCTAGGATTACTTACACTGCAGATCAACTCTGCAAACATGGGAGTAGATATACTGATGGTACTAGCTCTCTATTGTAATTCTGCCTTTCTTTCTATTCTAGAACGGTCCATTACCTGTCTAAAATGCAAATTTCAATTATTTTATGAGGCTATAGAGTCCAGGAGTGCTGCCTCTTAGGCGACCGCTAGTAGTTTCACTAGTTCACGTAGTAATAACTCCCTGACACATTCACCTTTATCTCCTGAAATGTTGCTTTTCCTCCTCCCCACCAAAGCTACTCTTTTACAAGATAGCACACAACTGCTTAACCAGTGATTACCTTTATGGGAAGTCTTCTCCACTTTGCTTAGAAAATCTCCCATCAAACTAGCACATTAAGAGCTATGCCCTGTAATGCTTTCTCAGCTTCCAAACACCGCTTTAAGATTGCTGTCCTTTTCCACTCTATTTTCACTATATTCAATTGCTGCTTCTTAGTAAGATTTGGTGATCTCAGGATAGCACCCCTGTCATCAATCATTTAGATAGTTTAAACTCTGTCAACGTGATAGGAAGATGGGCAAGGGAAAGGGATTGTGATTATTGCATATGCAGAGCTACCAATCCAATGATGCCCTAATAACCCAAGCTCGGATTGTGAGTCTTTATCAGGAGGGCTAAAGGTTGGTATGAACGCGGGGACTTTCCAGTGCGCGTAACCAGGCGCTCTATAAATCTCCCTATTATTATTATTAGTATTATTGAAATAGCTACTGTTTATCTTCATCTGTGGGCCATTGATTCCCCTTTAAACTATCTCTTGATTTTAGCAGATGAAATTGCAAGGTCTCTCTTCAGAAAGAAAATCTTATGCTATTAGTGGATTTTCACCTATGCATCCAAAGTTGTTTTCTCTTGCGGAACCTGCCAAGTCTTGCTTAATGATTTGGCCGTTTTATATCTGGAACTTCAGAATGCCAATCCCATTTACATATCTGGCCACCTTTTGGATCCTGTTTTTCCAGTTCCAACCCTTAACACCCACTCTTCCATTGCTCTCTCATGGACAGACCATCTGGCAACACCTTAAAACAAAACACAGAAGGAGGGCCTAAAGGGACAAAATTAAAGACTCGTGGAATTAATCCCCTATTTCAATTAATCAATACACAAAACAAGTCCTAGAGTCGATTCACAAAGAAGTGTTCATCAATGTATGAACAATCCAAGTCTCAGGTACTCAAGACTGTAGTAGGCATGAACAACAAAGAAAGGTCTTTTGATTGGTTGGAGATGCAGGAAGAGACAGAAAAAAAACACAGCAGCCAGCAAATGGATGGCCTCGAAAGAGGAAAGGCGGAAAGAAAAACAGGAAAAAAATCTGTCGGGATCATTGGTGTCCCATCATTACACTTTGCGTGTCCAGTGTCATCATCTGAGCTACCAAATAACTATACTTTACCATACCTCCAAACAAGAGGTGGATGGATTGAAGATATAGTTTATATAGTTTTACCCTCTTTGTAGAGTTTATTACAAGAGAGTAGAATAAGAAATGAGTGCAGTATGAACAAGAAGACAAGTGATTTAAAAAAGGATACACATCAGAGACACCAGTGATACTCAGTCGAAATTGATTGCCTCAAAGATGTCTTCCTAACTAAAAACAGTGAGAAGGATAAATCAAGAGCCGTTGAAATATGGAACTGCTCTTATGGTCGACATGTTTCAGCTTATGGGGGATAACTCCCTAGCTTTCTTCAGGACCTTAAATGCTTCAAAAGAAGATTCATTACTGTCACAGTTTTAGTACATTAATGCATACAATTTTTGTTGAATTCACAAAATAGATAGACCTATATCAATTCCTCCATATGGACATGATGTATCTGACATCTGCAAACAATTTGGAAAGAGGAAAAAACAAGGAAAAATAATGATAAGCTGCATCTCTTTTCATACAAAAGTACACAACATATAAGTTTGATGAAATCTTCTTGAATTTACATTGATTAACTTAATTTTAGAAAAATAGTGTAAGCCGCAATGGTGAACTTACCAATGCACCATGGGGATAATACCTCACCTCACTGGGCTCCAGCGTGTGTATGAGAGGCCCCGCTCTGTAGGACAATCGGTACAAAAATTGGAAAATTATGTATAATTGTTACCGTCAGGGAACTCTTGTTTCTGGCGATAGTGCATGTAAATCAAATATGTCCGAGTCCTAAGTATTTACCAACGACTATTTAAAAAAAACAATGTGTGAACTGTGTGTAGGCTTCTTAACCCCATGGCAAAGCCGAGCATCACCCCAGCATCGAAGACTGTCCAGGACAAAAGCAAATTGAGGTTTGTCCCGGTGTGGCTATAAGTTTGTCATTTGCCGCATATCGATATGCAAATGGCACCAAAACACGTAGTTAAGTTCTCTAAGCACTTGTTTTTGAATGTGCATTCGAAACATACACCACATGTCAAACTTTGACTCGTTTCTGTATATGGAGTTTTAAGCAGCTATTAAACTGTCTGGCGTAGCTATAGAGTATGGGGAATTTAGCTTGAATAAGTCCGATTCGCCAATTGTTCTTTGAGGCTATACAAAAAAGCAAGACTAGGGATCTTTAATCGCAAAGTACAGCAAAACTCTAAGTATCGCTGTTCACTCTGAACAAGCATCATGAATTTGAAAAGGAACTTGAAATTGAAAGGAGCAAAGCGTCTCCAGGACTACTCTCCGAAATGGAGATCGAAACGAGGAAAAAAGAATAAAAGAATAACGCAGTGTGGCCCTTACCTATCCGTTGTTGCCTCCGGCTGGGACACCGCTAGGATGGAATATCTAATATTTCAAAATATTTTAAAAATGCCTCAGTAACATTGGATTTCTAACTGTCACTATATCTCGTTTGATGACTACAAAATCACGTCATAAGCCATGGGAATTGTAGTTCATGGCAGTCGTCTGATGTCACTGTAGGGTTCTCTGTGATCATACTCACATAATCGAGAAACGTGCTCATCATAAACGTCTAAGTAACTCGTATATATAAAAAGACAATTTTATTTTGGATATAGTGATCTCCTTTTAGGTTGAGTCGATCATGACGGTTTAAGGGATAACATTACCTAAATTGTACTAGAAATAGAGGCAAAGTACAGGTCATTTAAAACAAGACTTATAATTGCCTACTAATCGTGAGAGTGTCTAATCATAAATAGAGTGTTATATGTAAAGGTGAGATGCAATCTCATGATATTAACAAGCACCTATATTGTCACCATAAGGGAATCGCTTGTTATAATCTGGAGCAGATATTGTAAGTTTGGCCCAATTGGTTCAAGAGGAGATTCAGCTTTTACCCAGATGCCAGCAAAAAAGAGATTTCTTATCTTTTGGAGAGCGAAACCCAAGGAATCGCCTCATTGAGACCTAAAGTGTCACTTGATAGTTTGAAAACCCATCTTTGTTCTTTAAGGAACAGAAAATTAGAGACATCAGTTATGTGTGGAGGGATGCGTGGTTTCTCTAAGACTGTCCAGTGAAAATCTTCTGCTTGGTGGTTCTTTTCAACAAAATGTCTGGTTAGTCTTGTCATACTTTTCTTGCACCTGGAGGTGCTTTTGTGTTCAAGCATTCAAAGTTTTACTTTTCTTGTAGTCATCCCTGCATATTTATAATTGCAGGGACATGTGATCAAGTATATTAGATTATCGCTGTTACAGTTCGTAAAACTACGTTGTATCCAAGGTTTTAAAGTACCAATGTTGATTGTTTTTGAATGTTTTGTCTTGGGCCATATGGCACATGAACCACAAGGGTAATGCCCTTAGACTCTCGGTAAATCCCATAATGTGTTTTCTTGTTGCTGTTTCTGAAGGTGCGGCCTAGTGTGGACCAATTTGTCTCTTGTATTCGCACTCCGCTTCAACGAAAACAGTGGTAGAGGTATTTTTTCTTTGTCACAATTCAGAATGCGCCAGTGTCGCCTGATGATCTTCTGCAATCCATTCGTAAAGAACTGTAAGTATTCACACAAGTGAGGCGATCTAGAGGAGGTTTCTGTTCAGGAGGTTCTAAGAGAGCCTCTCAGTTATAATTAGTTGCTCTATTGTATGCCTGTTTGATTATTTTGTTAGGGTATTTCCTCTCTTCTAGATGAATCATGAGGTTTTTTGCATGTTCCTCATATTTTATTTTTGTGGAACAGTTCCTCCGAATACAGAGGAAATAACTGTCAGGCAGATTCTCCCGGAGTGACTTCTGGTGTTGGCTGTCAAATGGCAACAGGGAGTTCCGTGCCATAGGCTTACGATAGAGCTCACTCTCTAATCCATCCAAGGTACACTAGATTGAATGCTATCCTTTCTTTGTCTGCTTCCACTGTAAACCTCAGGTAATCATTTCTTGTATTCAACCAATTCTGAAAAACAAAGATGGAGTCAAGAGTACCCCGCCAAACAACAAACACGTCGTCGATGTAGCGTTTCCAAACGCGTATCGACTCAAAGAATGGATTTGAAGATGTTAAGACGTGTTGTTGCTCGAAAGTGCGGACACACAGATTTGCCAAGCTTGACGCAAAAACGCTGCCCATGCTGGTCCCTGATATTTGGAGGTAGATGTTATCCTCGTACTTGAAATTTTTTTCCTTCATTGCCATATGAGCTAGAGACATTATGAAGTACACTGGTGTTATTGATTCAAGTGTGGTGTTGGAAAGAATCTGGGCAATTGCCTCCAAAGTCTCATCTTGGGGTATCGACGTGCATAAAGACTCCAAGTCAAATGATACCAGGTAGTCTTGTTCTGGATCGAAAACAATGTCAGGTAGAAGGCGAAACCGTCACGATCGACTGAACCTAAAAAGAGATCACTATATCCAAAATAAAATCGTCTTTTTATATATACGAGTTACTTAGACGTTTATGATGAGCACGTTTCTCGATTATGTGAGTATGATCACAGAGAACCCTACAGTGACATCAGACGTCTGCCATGAACTACAATTCCCATGGCTTATGACGTAATTTTGTAGTCATCAAACGAGATATAGTGACAGTTAGAAATCCGATGTTACTGAGGCGTTTTTGAAATATTTTGAAATATTAGATACAACACACATGCTGCTTCAGATGAATACACGAGAAAACAAGCATATCACGGATAATTTAGAAGCCAAGATTTTGTATATACTAAAGACATAAAAAAGCTAGCTATTCAACTATAAGAGTAAATTACATAAAAGGATTACATTCTTAATTGGTAATAGTTTATCAGTCTGATCGTGAGTTTGGTGAGTTAACTTTCCCTATTAGTATTGAGATCGTGAGTCAAGCCGAAGGGGACATTTAAAAAACTACATTTCCCATCAGTCTTGCGACTAATAAGTAGTTTTCTTTGACTCGATTGGTACGCGCCAAAGCGAACGAATTAAAAGATGACTTATATAATGAGAGACCTAACGTGGAACCGACACCTCCATCCTAGCTGTGTCCCAGCCGGAGGCAACGAGGGATAGGTAAGGGCCACACAGCGTTATTCTTTTATTTTTTTTTCCTCGTTTCAATCTCCATTTCGGAGAGTAATCCTGGAGACGCTTTGCTCCTTTCAATTTCAAATTCCTTTTCAAATTCATGATGCTTGTTCAGAATGAACAGCGATACTTAGAGTTTTGCTGTACTTTACGATTAAAGATCCCTAGTCTTGCCTTTTTGTATAGCCTCAAAGAAAGATTGGCGAATGGGACTTATTCAAGCTAAATTCCCCATACTCTATAGCCACGTCAGACAGTTTAATAGCTGCTTAAAACTCCATATACAGAAACGAGTCAAAGTTTGACATGTGGTGTATGTTTCGAATGCACATTCGAAAACAAGTGCTTAGAGAACTTAACTACGCGTTTTGGTGCCATTTGCATTTTGATCTGCGGCAAATGACAAACTTATAGTCACACCGGGACAAACCTCAATTTGCTTTTGTCCTGGACAGTCTTCGATGCCGGGGTGATGCTCGTCTTTGCCATGGGGTTGAGAAGCCTACACACAGTTCACACATTGTTTTTTTTTAAAATAGTCGTTGGTAAATACTTAGGACTCAGACATATTTGATTTACATGCACTATCGCTAAAAACAAGAGTTCCCTGATGGTAACAATTGTACATAATTTTCCAATTTTTGTACCGATTGTCCTACAGAGCGGGGCCTCTCAGACACACGCTGGAGCCCAGTGAGGTGAGGTATTATCCCCATGGTGCATTGGTAAGTTCACCATTGCGGCTTACACGATTTTTCTTAAATTAAGTTAAACAATGTAAATTCAAGAAGATTTCATCAAACCTATGATATATTGTGTACTTTTGTATGAAAAGAGATGCAGCTTATCATTATTTTTCCTTGTTTTTTCCTCTTTACAAATTTTTTGCAGATGTCATATACATCATGTCCATATGGAGGAATTGATATAGGTCTATTTATTTTGTGAATTCAACAAAAATTGTATGTATTAATGTACTAAAACTGTGACAGTAATGAATCTTCTTTTGAAGCATTTAAGGTCCTGAAGAAAGCTAGGGAGTTATCCCCCATAAGCTGAAACATGTCGACCATAAGAGCAGTGCCATATTTCAACTGCTCTTGATTTATCCTTCTCGCTGTTTTTAGTTAGGAAGACATCTTTGAGGCAATCAATTTCGACTGAGTATCACTGGTGTCTCTGATGTGTATCCTTTTTTAAATCACCTGTTTTCTTGTTCATACTGCACTAATTTCTTGTTCTACTCTCTTGTAAAAAAAACTCTACAAAGAGGGTAAAACTATATCTTCAATCCATCCTCCTCTTGTTTGGAGGTATGGTAAAGTATAATTATTTGGTAGCCCAGATGATAACACTGGACACGCAAAGTGTAATGATGGGACACCAATGATCCCGACAGAGTTCTTTCCTGTTTTTCTTTCCGCCTTTCCTCTTTCGAGGCCATCCATTTGCTGGCCGCTGTGTGTTTTTTCTGTCTTTTCCTGCATCTCCAACCAATCAAAAGACCTTTCTTTGTTGTTCATGTCTTCTACAGTCTTGAGTACCTGATACTTGGAATGTTCATACATTGATGAACACTTCTGTGTGAATAGACTCTAGGACTTGTTTTGTGTATTGAACACCTTAAAACAGTCAGGTTCCTGTTAATGTGTGATTGGAAGAGCTATAAGGATGAAGAGTTTTTTGAGTAACACTTTTTATTGGTTTTCAATAAAGGGAACAAGGAAAAAGACAACACGCTTGGATAGAGACCTACTCAGCAAAATATAAGACAGTATAAAACATAGCAGACTACAGTACGCTCCCTCAGGTAGTCAGAGTATAAAAATAATTTTTAAAAGGTGGGAAGGTAAAAAAACGGAATCCTTCTCCCATATACTCCAACCATCTCCACCCTCCCTCATTGCCTGCCCCCCAACTTGGGAGATGAGACCTAACCTCACCACAGTAGGCACCAATAGATATGTTCTTGTTAATTTGCGCTCCCTCCGACCTGAAGCTATCAGGCATGTGCTATCACTAAGCATGGGCGAATTTTGCGGATCTCGCGTTCGCGAATTTTGCGGATTTGCGGATTCGCAATCCGCAAAATCCGCGAATTCCCGCGAATTTGCGGATTTATTTTTTTTTTTGTGTTCGCCCGTGTTTCTGCCAGTTCGCGAGGGTTTTTACAATTTCGCAATTTGCGAACTTACCTGTCGGGTTGCAAGTTTTGCGAACTTGTTGTTTCTACATGTCCAGCCTGTTTGGGACACTCTTCTTCATCACTGCCACTCTCTGTCACCACTGCCACTCTCTGACTACTCATGCCACCCTCTGGCCCACCCATGCCACCCTCTGTTTCATCACCACACCTTCTGGTTGTCCAGTGTACATTATTTTCGGCAAAGCAAAGCACACCTTCCCTGCCTCAAGTGACCTGAATTAATTTGGGGCTGATTAATGTGTCACAGAATATTTTTTTAGCTGGCACCTGCTTCCTTAGTGCGCCCTGATTAGTGATCTTTTGCACTTGCTAAGTGCTTTCATTGTTGCAAAATTAGTTACAACACCTGCCCTGCCCCAACTGACAATAATGAATTAGGGGCTAATTAATGTGTCACTGAAAGAATTTAAAGTTCCAGCCTGGCACCTGCTTGTCTGCTCCTTTAGCTGTAAATCAGGACCTTTGTGGCATACAGTTAAGGTCAGAGCAGGGTCACACAAAATAGTTGCAAGCAGGCAACCGAATTCTGGAGGGCCCCCTCAGGAAGCACTACAAAGAATCGTTACAAATCATGAGGTTGACCTTTTGCACCTGCTCATTGCTTTTGCTTTTGCTGAAATCGTTTTTCGGTTTTTTTCGCGCTATTCGCGGGGCGCGGCGTCGTGCGAAACCGACCGCGGAAGCCGCCAATTCGTGCGAATGAGCATTTTATTTTTTTGCGGCTTGTTGTTTCGCGAGTTTTTTTGCAGTATTCGCGAGCCGCTTGCAGCGCAACACGCGAATTTACCCCAAGGTCGAGTACGGGCGCGGCCATTTTGTTTCCGTGACGTATTTCCGTTTCCGCCCGCTATGTATAATCTCGCGCACTAAGCGCATTGCGAGTAGAGGTTCGCACGAGATCGCGCGGGAAATCTACAGGTTCGCACGAGATCGCGAGGAAAATCTCGCGCGAACTTTCTTTCGCGCTCGTGAACGGGCGCCGGCCATCTTGTTTTTCATTCATTTCCTGTGTCTGGGCATGGTGTTTAATCCTCTTGGTATCTTTGCCATCCTTTGCTTGTTTTCAGTTTTTTTTTTACGATTTTGCTTCTTATCTATCCCTCTCTTTTCCTAGCTGTATATTTTTGTCTTTTCTGCTTTTTTTCTTTACTTTTAAACTACTTTTTTAAACTCTTTTCTTTTCTTCTTCCCTATCCTATTCTTTCTTAATTTTCTACTTCTTCCTACCTTACCTGCCCAGACCATGGTCAAGCCAGGCGCCGTGAAGCTGCCCAGGCACTTGAGGGCCGCAGCGGCGGCGGGGAGTAGTGCTGGACCCAGTGGCAGGACAGCATGCGGGAGATTGAGGGGGGAGCAGGTGACGCGACGGGAGATCTTCAGCCCGGAGGAAGTGGGCGCGCTGGTCTACTTCGTCCAGCGCCGCCTGCCCAGGACCATCGCGGGAGGCGGCAGGATTGCGGCCGGCGGCTACAACATGCGGGAGCACCGGAAGCGGTGGGAGAAGGTGTGCTGGGCCATATCCCACCTCTACGGGGTCCAGCGCACCTACAGCCAGGTCACCCATCGCTGGACGGACCTCCTGGACCGCGAGCGCGACCTGCTGGACCAGCTCGGCTTGGAGATCCCCGGGCTTGGTGAGTAGTAGTAGCCATTTAATCACTCACTACTATGATGTTTTCTCCTGCTCTGTGTTGTTGTATTGCAAATATTAGTTTTTTACATGGAGCAAGCCAATAATGCCGCTGATGACGATTACATTGTAGTTAAATTATATTTCAAAATCTTCTGTGCATTTCAGGTGCACTGCTCTCCTTCTCAGTGGCGTTGCTACTATGCTTATTTGTTTTCTATTTCGTGGTCTCATTGGCCTGAGTAACTATTATGTATGAGTGTACTTTACAGAACTGCGTAATGCTAGACACTAGGGGGCAGATTACATTTACAAGCCCCTTGCGCCACGTTTACGTTGCCTTGCATGACGCAACAGCGGCGTAAACGTGCCGCATCCCTGCGAGTCATTTACAGCATGACGCATCTAGGGAGATGCGTCATGTTATAAAGCCATGGGCCTGCACCACAATGGGTGCGTTCCTAGTACGCAGGGTGGGCGCCGCGGTCCAGCGGCTGTGCGCCTCGCAAAATTGCCTGCGTGAAATGTACAAGATTTAACGCAGGCACTTCTGCGACGCTGCTACGTCAATTCAATTCCTTATGTCTGCTCGAAGCAGGCGAAAGGACTGACACAGCATGTTAAGTATTGGGTGGCCCTGAGCATTACTGGAGTTGCATTGCGTTGGCGACGTGACTCCAGCGATGCGCCGCTCTTACGTGACGAGATGCCTCACGCAAGTGCCTACCCTTGCGCCAGGGCGCGCCGCATTGTAAATGAGGCACATCTGCCGTGTCGCAAGGGTAGTTTTGCGTGACGCATTTGATCTGGCGCATCTCTGGAGATGCGCCAGAACGCGTAAGTAAGTATGCCCCTAAGGGGCAGAATTGCAATTACCGTCGCATCCCTGCAAAGTAGCAGGGATGCGCCATTAATTGTGCGGCCCGCTACCACCACCAAACATGGTGCGCCGTATTTGCAATGCGGCGCACCATGGGCCCAAAACGTCACCGAAGCTTTACTGCTGGAGTTGCGTCGCAACGATGGCGCAGCTCCATCAATGCTCTGGGGTACCCTATCTCCCCAATGCTGGGTCAAGCCGTACGTCTGCTTCAAGCAGGTGCAGGGTTTGTGTGACGCATCATTGTCCTAAAGGTGACTGATTGATATTTTGTAGATTTCCCTCAGCCACTATTAGGATGTGTTCCAGCGCAGGAATGCCCTCCCTTGCGCCGGAACGCCCCCTGATGGCGCAGGGCTTTATAACGGGATGCATCTCCCAAACGCGTCACGTTGTTATAATATTATACGCCGCACCATGGCGCCCTTTTTTGTTTAGCTGCTGCGTCACAAAAGTCACGCAAGAACGGCGCAAAAGAGCCGCAAGGGCTTAAATCTGCCCCTTCCTTTGTAACCCTGACAATAAGAAAAATAGTGGCGGTGGATTGATAGTTTGACTATTTAAATGACTGGTAATGTAGCAGGCAACTGTTAGTGTTGTCACTGATCTGACTGAAATCACAATGGAGTTTGTCTGTCACTTTGCGTCTTGCCTGCGGACTGCTGCCTGCCAGTCCTAGGTGAACGTTTCAGTACTTTGTTTAGTGAGTTACGTGACTTTCGAAGTCACAGGTCCGCAAATAAATGAAAAGTAACCATAATCAATATAATTTCGCAGAAATATTTTGTTATTGTTCTTTTGAAATGTTTGATTTGGTTGACATTGACAAGCAACAATCATCCATGTTTTCTGTTCTTTCTTTCATGTTGTACGTCAGCTCCCCCCAGGGGCGAGAGGAGGACACAGGAGCAGCAGGCGGCGGATGCTGTTCATCAACAGGGCCAGGATCGGGCAGGCGAGGGCTCCTCTGCTGGCCCCAGTAAGTTTTCATTTTAGACTAGTACCCATTTTTCCTAGCGTTCCTCATTTGACTTTTTTCAAAATTGTCTTTGCTCTTCTTGTAGACTGTATCTAAATTCTTATCCTGCCTCTACTATGACTCCCTGTGGTATTACTAGATTATTCTTATTAGTCTGTCTGTGTAGCTAACTAAGATTGCACGGTTGGCGAAACTCCCATGATTCTAGTCAGCAATAGCTCTATCAACTTAGTGCAGTCCTCTGGGATTGTCCATAATGTCTTTTGAACTGTTCTATCTGGACTCATGCTTGCAAAAATTGCAAAACCTTTCGCTCAGTCACTCTAGTCTGGACCAAAAAACACAGATTGTATTTCAGTTTAAAAGCTTTATTAAAAGTAAACACATTTATTAAAATGAAGTCATAATAAAACTAAACGTTTAACTGATAATGGAAAAGTGGTTAGTGCTGACGATTAATTGAAGACATTTCTTGTGGTCGAGCCGAGCTCTCACCTGGTTTCAACTTGATCTTGTTGTTAGAAGTCCATCTTCTGTCTGTGTGGAGAAAAATGGTGCGTGTTAAAAAAACAGATTTCATCAGTTGTGCCTAAAAGTGCAGCAAGACAACCTTCCCTGGAAAAAGGGACATTTTTTTTAAGTTTAACGTAGACAGTCACAAATTACATTGTTTTCACATGTCTTCATTCCTAGACCAAATACTAGTGACTAGTGAGTGCTTCATTCTAACATTCCTAAATGTACTTTGTAGGTGGAACATCTGGTGGCGGGGCCAGTGTGGAGGTGGTGGTGCTCGACACGGAGGCGGAGGGCGATTCTTCAGGGGAGGAGGCGGCGGCGGCAGCTGTGAGAGTTGAGACGGTGGTGGTGGCGGCCAGAGGTAAGCTCTTATATATTCCTTACTTATTGAGATTGAAGACTAGCTGGGAAGGCAAGAATATGAGATGCATGGCTGGGTGAATGATGAAGCAATGATGGGTGGAAGGACAACAGCCTGGGTGGGTGACACAGAAACTGTATGTGTCCATATACCTGGATCATGCTACTATCTGACTCTTAGAAAGCATATGTGTATCTAGAGCAGGGGTACTCCTAGTACGGCCCGCGGGCCGGTGGTGGCCCGGCAAGCCTTCGTTGGCGGTGCGCAGACCTTGCAGACAATCACTGCTCCCCCGGCCCCCACAGAGCAGAGGCTTTTTTGTATTTCACCTGTTAGCGCCCCTGCATCTCCACTCTGACAATCACTGCTCCCCCGGCCCCCACAGAGCAGAGTGGAGATGCAAGGCCACAAAGAGGTGAAATAGAACAAAGCCTCTGCTCTGTGGGGCCGGGCAAGCAGTGATTGTCAGGGTGGAGAAGCAGGGGCGCTAAAACAAACAAAGCCTCAATAATATGTTAATGGTCTTTTAAAGACCTGTTAAGTACTTTGGTGTTGTTGTCTGTGTGTGCGCGTTGAGGAAGCGGTCTCAACCCGGGCTGAAGGCTGACACAGATAGACACACACACAGTGAGATGACAGAGGGGGAGGGAGAGGGAGGGCAGGAGGGAGAGAGAGATGGAGGGAGGGCAGGAGGGAGAGCAGGAGGGAGAGAGATGTATGTAAATGCTGGGTCTGGTGGCTCAGTGGATGAGGGCATCTGCTGCAGGGACCTGTGTGCAACCTCATGGTCACAAGTTATCGTTTTGCTTTAGCCCCGCCCCCTCTGACTCCGCCCCCACCAGTGCGGCCCTCGGCCCCAAACTACACTGTAAATGTAGCCCCTGAGAGAAAGTTTGTGAGTACCCATGATCTAGAGAGAGTAGATGGTCAGTGGATGAACTAAGTGTAACTTTGAAGAGCATGTAACACTGCACCCGCACGTCCGTTCCAGTGTAGGAAAGGCAAGGAAAAGAACTTTTAATTTTGTCCAAATACTACCATAAATAGTAGCAGTAGTTTGTATTGCAAGCACTGCATAGATCCGGTTATTATGGTGGCCACTCCCTACCTCTCTTAATAAGTTTAGTAGTACTCAGTCATTCATGTGTGGATGTATCACTGGTCACTCAATAAAAAGCAAAGCACCTAAAGTCATCCCATATATAAGCAAAAACATCCCATGTGAAGTGATAGATAATCAGATTATTTATCTTCTTCAATTTTCCATTTCTAGTACTCATTTCCACTGTAGGGTGAAAGTTAAATTAATTAAGCAGTAGCCCTTGAGTTGTAACAGAGTATTCTCAGGGCCACCCGTAATAGAAAAGTAAGAGATTCACCACCTGCATGTACTGGACGGGTACAGTAACGCAACGGCAACGCAAGTCTAGGTCACTCCTCATGGCGTGCGTCTCTTTTTCTCGGGTGCAAGTTTACCGCGCTGGCATTATGCCGGCTTGCAGAAAATAACGTACCAATTTTCCAAAACAAGAGATAAGAAGAAGAATAAGACTGGTGTACTTTCATAGTCGACTCCAATGGAAGTCCACAGTGCTCATAGAATTTGTTCCTTAAACTCCCACTAATGTTAGAGCAAGGATGAAGAAGTGTGAGGTTAGATAGATACTGGCCTCAATAGTTATGTAATGCGCTTGCAAGTTGCTAGTTGTACTGCAGCACAAATTTCTGCTGAATGATTGAGTTAATCTTAAAGAGCATTGGTTACAGACTATGTCTTTCTTTCTTCATATAGGTTCTCCTTCCAAACGAACAAGGAGGAAGGAGCTGGCTAGAGCGGCCCGGCAACGGAGGATCGAGGCCACTGTTGCGGAATATCGGCGGCTGGTGGCCCTGGAGGACGTGGAAAGTGTGCAGTCGACAACTACGACAACGTCGTCTGCATCGGCCTCCGTGGCCCCACGGGCTGCCACCCAGCACAGTGGTCCACCGAGACTGAGCCGGGCTGCCAAAGGCAAACGCCACCGCCGAGCAGCAAGGCCAACAGCTGCTTCTCACAGGCCTTGCACCTGCAAGGCAGTGAAGGCACGCCTGCGCCGCACTACCCTGATGGTGTCCCGCCTTCAGCAGGAGCTCGCCTTGCTCCGCGAGGAGCATGATGCCCTGGCCCAAAAAGTTAACAGCATCCACCCATAGTGTCCCTTGCCCCTTTTTTAGAGACTTTTGGGGGGTGGGAATTGGGAGTTGGGTTTTTGGGGACTTTTGAAGGACAATCGTTGGGGTTAGGGAGGGTCTTGCGGGAGATTATTTTGTTAGGGATATAAATATACTTTTTCAAACTTTATCTGAGCATACCTGTTTTTTACTGCTTGCCTGGTGGGTGGGGGTTTAACGTTGACTGTTTTCCTGAAAGTTTAGTTCCATTTTCTTCCTTTAAGTGTAAATGCCCAAATGTTTTCAACACTAAGTGCCTCTCACAGACTAAGTGAAGTGAATCCAAGAGTCCTAGGACGTTAGTAGTACTACCTTCAGTCTCTCGTCTCTCGTACTAATACTCCATTATACCCCCAAACCACCAAACGCTTATCTTACCTGTAATTTGTGTTTGAAAGTAGGGCTAGGCCCAGGGCTGGCTCCACGGGAAACACCGAATAACGTTGGCAATCTTGGTCGGATAAAATTTCCTCATAGCGGTGGTACTAGTGGTGTGACACAGTGGCAGTTGCATGCCTATGAAAAAAAAGAAAATTAAATCTGGTTTGTCCTCCTGAGCAATTCAACGGTACAACTGAGAATATAGCAGGTGACAGAAGTACAGTAGAGCAGTGCCACATTGTAGCCTAACAAATGGTAAAGTATAACTACTAATTCGGTTGAAGTTCTTTCACATTAGCAATGGTTCTTTGTCAAGCAGAGTAAGAATATATCATCGACAACTGTGGAAAGAAAGAATGCGACAGTACAGGGCCTGTGTGGAATTATTGATAACGATATTCAACATAAGGTCTCTGTAGCCAGATACCCGAGAGCCTTGCTGGTCACTAT
Organism: Lissotriton vulgaris; assembly: GCF_964263255.1. Taxonomy (NCBI): domain Eukaryota; kingdom Metazoa; phylum Chordata; class Amphibia; order Caudata; family Salamandridae; genus Lissotriton; species Lissotriton vulgaris. The sequence goes on from NC_141699.1 coordinate 1,411,677, forward strand.
AAATCCATTCACAACAACACTCAATGGGGTTGGTCTGGAAGGTGTCAGGTTTACTCCCCGTGATCCAGTCGATGCAAATATGGTTCCACCTCCAAATGTCACCAACACCCAGAAGTGTAAACACAGGGTGTTCGAGGCATTAGGCGGGGGAGAAAAATAACAAACTAAAATAAAAAATGTGGGATGGGTAAAGGTAGGGTCAGCAGGGAAAGGATACCTGTAAGAGAAGACAAGACAGGCATCAGTGAAGTGATGTCCTAACATACAAGGGTACTCTCATATAGTCTCACTAAATAGTCTGCAAGTCTCCCGCCTACTCATGGGAAATGTAGTTTCATAGTACGGTAGGCGCTTAGGGGCTGCGTAACCTGACAGAAGGTATAGTAGGTAGAAAAGGAGAAATTGCTTTTTTTCTAGGTGTCCCCTCACTCACCAGGGTTGCCCCTTGGTGACATGCTTCATCATTGGGGCCATCCCAGTCCTCTACGGCCTGGGGCGTGCTGCGACTTGCGAATTACGTAGGAGCACTTACAAATGACTATGTGTGGTGCAGATAGTGGAGTGGACTAAGTGATGTGTTAAGGGATCAATGTAGAAGCCGAGAGAGAGCCAAGAAATGCAGTCACAGTCAGAGAAAAAGGCAAGGGATACTGTATCTATGTGGTTGTAGTGGTCCTGTTGGAAGTGGTAAGTAAGTTGCCCGCAGAAAAAAAATCCTCCTATTAGCGGCACTCCTCCATTGCAGCCGACGCTTCGTCCACCGATGTTGGTCACCAGAAGACACCCTGTCCACTGCCTGCCTGATGCTGAATTGTGGCTCGCTACTGTGAAGCCTGACTCCATCCTTTTTTCCCCATTGCAGAGACTGAAACCCGGCCTGTAATTATTCAACGAAAAACAGGAAGTGATATAATATTACAACACCACTGATAAATAAATATAAGGTATGTAGGCTGTGGAGTGCAAAAAGTCACAATTTGTTTTTCCTAGTAGACAGTACAATGTTTTTGAAAGTGCGTACTCTGAGTCACCTTTTGAAGGATAAATAAGTATGGGCAAATTAATGTAGCGGATCTTGCCCCTCAAGCTAGGTGTACTGTAAACTGTGTTTTAGAACAAAAATAGATCTTCCTAGCAGTGCTCCCACCCAGACCCTTACTAAAGCCAGTCGCAAAAATGTAGAAGACCCCCAATCAAATCTCAAAAAACGAGGCCTAGCAGAAAACTGGTGACAAAACTTACTTTGAAAGTAAAAGTAGGCCGAAGTACCCTAATTACCCATTACCCACCGTGGATTGCATTCAAACCACTTGCAAGCAACCAAGCAAAAGTAGCCATAGCCAGCATCGCTCCAAGACTCGAAATCCCCCCCACTCAAACACATGCAATAGAAATACTGCTAACCCTAACGAACCCTAAGTTAAGAATAGTGGCAAAGGCTTTCTTTAACTATGCCAAATCCCCCCTTTCCCACCATGGATTTTCTTCAAATGACTTGCAACCAAAATTACACATTCTCACGAGTGCTCTAAGACCCCAGAACTCAGTTTAAAAAATCTAGAACACCCCGATACACATGCAATCCTGCTGCTAGGGCTAACCCTAACGAACCCTAAGTTACAAAAAGTGCCAAAACTAAAGGCTTTTCCGCGCGGATTTTGTCCCAACCACTTCTACCCGGTATTAGACCTTCCCAGGAATGCCCCAAGACCCGGCAACCCACCCGCCAAGAAGCGTAACACCCCCAAACAGGCCAAAAGCAAAATCTCATACTTGCAATATTTCTGGGCCTTCGGTCCAAACGCGCTGCGTAGCTAGGCCATAAGTCGGGGTTGGCACGACGGATTTCCTGAAAAGCAAATGCAATCAAGATTAGAGTGTCCCAGCAGTGCTCCCAGACCACGAAACTCACCCACAAACACCAGGAAGCCCCCCAAACAGGCCCCCGAAAACGCTACATAGAGCAAAATGTCAGAAATAGCCCAAAAAAAAATCGGCCTGGATTTTGTCCCAACCACTTCTACCCGGTATTAGACCTTCCCAGGAATGCCCCAAGACCCGGCAACCCACCCGCCAAGAAGCATAACACCCCCAAACAGGCCAAAAGCAAAATCTCATACTTGCAATATTTCTGGGCCTTCGGTCCAAACGCGCTGCGTAGCTAGGCCATAAGTCGGGGTTGGCACGACGGATTTCCTGAAAAGCAAATGCAATCAAGATTAGAGTGTCCCAGCAGTGCTCCCAGACCACGAAACTCACCCACAAACACCAGGAAGCCCCCCAAACAGGCCCCCGAAAACGCTACATAGAGCAAAATGTCAGAAATAGCCCAAAAAAAAATCGGCCTGGATTTTGTCCCAACCACTTCTACCCGGTATTAGACCTTCCCAGGAATGCCCCAAGACCCGGCAACCCACCCGCCAAGAAGCATAACACCCCCAAACAGGCCAAAAGCAAAATCTCATACTTGCAATATTTCTGGGCCTTCGGTCCAAACGCGCTGCGTAGCTAGGCCATAAGTCGGGGTTGGCACGACGGATTTCCTGAAAAGCAAATGCAATCAAGATTAGAGTGTCCCAGCAGTGCTCCCAGACCACGAAACTCACCCACAAACACCAAGAAGCCCCCCAAACAGGCCCCCGAAAACGCTACATAGAGCAAAATGTCAGAAATAGCCCCAAAAAAAATCGGCCTGGATTTTGTCCCAACCACTTCTACCCGGTATTAGACCTTCCCAGGAATGCCCCAAGACCCGGCAACCCACCCGCCAAGAAGCATAACACCCCCAAACAGGCCAAAAGCAAAATCTCATACTTGCAATATTTCTGGGCCTTCGGTCCAAACGCGCTGCGTAGCTAGGCCATAAGTCGGGGTTGGCACGACGGATTTCCTGAAAAGCAAATGCAATCAAGATTAGAGTGTCCCAGCAGTGCTCCCAGACCACGAAACTCACCCACAAACACCAGGAAGCCCCCCAAACAGGCCCCCGAAAACGCTACATAGAGCAAAATGTCAGAAATAGCCCCAAAAAAAATCGGCCTGGATTTTGTCCCAACCACTTCTACCCGGTATTAGACCTTCCCAGGAATGCCCCAAGACCCGGCAACCCACCCGCCAAGAAGCATAACACCCCCAAACAGGCCAAAAGCAAAATCTCATACTTGCAATATTTCTGGGCCTTCGGTCCAAACGCGCTGCGTAGCTAGGCCATAAGTCGGGGTTGGCACGACGGATTTCCTGAAAAGCAAATGCAATCAAGATTAGAGTGTCCCAGCAGTGCTCCCAGACCACGAAACTCACCCACAAACACCAGGAAGCCCCCCAAACAGGCCCCCGAAAACGCTACATAGAGCAAAATGTCAGAAATAGCCCAAAAAAAAATCGGCCTGGATTTTGTCCCAACCACTTCTACCCGGTATTAGACCTTCCCAGGAATGCCCCAAGACCCGGCAACCCACCCGCCAAGAAGCATAACACCCCCAAACAGGCCAAAAGCAAAATCTCATACTTGCAATATTTCTGGGCCTTCGGTCCAAACGCGCTGCGTAGCTAGGCCATAAGTCGGGGTTGGCACGACGGATTTCCTGAAAAGCAAATGCAATCAAGATTAGAGTGTCCCAGCAGTGCTCCCAGACCACGAAACTCACCCACAAACAGACGGAACCCCCCCTAAGAGCACCTCAAAGGCAAGCAAGTCATCAAAAACACAAAAAATTTTCCGCCTCGGATTTGGCACAAACCACTTTTAGTGCTTCCCAGCAATGGCCCCAGACCCGTCAACTCACCTGCAAAGAGGTAGAACAACACCCCCACAAGTGCTGAGTCTTTCTTCATTGGGCGTAAACCAGCCCTCTGCTTTGATGGAAATAGGAGTCTGGAGGAGGAGGATAGAGGAGCATGTTCTTCTGAACTTGTGAACCTGAGGAATGCAGACTGCGGCACCTTCAAATAAATTAGCAAACAAGTGAAGACAGTTCTGCTGATGGGCTTGTTTTTGTGATTATCTGATTAAAGTTTGAATTATATTAACTGTGCACAACAAAGAAAGACAGACACACAGGAATAAAAGTGAATAAGGATGAAAAAGAAAGTTATTGATTCGTTGTCTCATTTTCAGGGCTCGAAGTCGGTATCACGGTCCAGGAATAAGAATAAGGCTTCGTCATCATACTCTGCGAATTCAGCCAGGGTGAGGTCAGTGGCACCTGACAGAGTAGAAATTCCCTCATCTATGGTGCTGGCCACCTCCTCTTCATCCGGCACGCTCTCTCGTACTCTTATATCTGGTGGTATGAGGTGCTGATTCATCTTGATCATTGTTAACCTCTCCACATTTTTGGGCGAGAGGCGGCTCCGTTTGGGAGTTACAATCCCACCAGCCGCACTGAAAACCCGTTCAGAAGACACACTTGCGAGTGGGCAAGACAAGTAGTTTAAAGCCAGGTTGGTGAGCTGTGGCCACAATTCTTTTTTCCCATGCCAATACGCCAATGGGTCAGAATTAACATAGACCTCTGTGGAGTCATTCAGATAGTCCTTCACCATCGACTCAAGGTCCTCCTCCAAGGTTCCTCCACTTTGCGTAGCTCTTGCTGTGCCTCTGACCTTTTGAGAACCAAACCCACGCAGAGCTAGCCAATCCTCTTCAGCCTCCAATGTTTCTGTTGTCTTTCGTGCAGATGATCCGGTTGCCGGTGTCTTTAACGGCTGAGAGGTCACTTGTGCCACAGCCACAGGTGCAGAAGTGGATTGTTTTGACTGGGGATGGCCTGCTGATGTACTGCCATTTCCTTCAATTTCCAGCCGTTCTGTTTCAAACTTCTTGGCTGACAAGGCTAGCCAACGTTTGTACTTTGTAACATCTTCATCACCAAAAGGAAAGAATGCTCTGCCTGCCAGCGCCTTTTTGTAGCGTGGATCCAGAATAGTAGCACAAATGTAATGCTGTTCTGAGTGGATCTTTTTAAGACGTTCATCACCTTGTAGGAGCTCTAATAATTGCTCAGCCAGAAGCAAAGAGTCTTTCTTTTTGTCATCTTTTCCAAACACAGAACACACCTCCTTCAGTTGGTCCTCCAGCATGTACAACAATGGGATAGCTTTTCCCAAATTAGAGTCCTCCTTGCTGACTGCACGCGTGAAGACCTCAAAAGGACGAAGCATGCGTGTTAGGCTTTCAACTATGTTCCATTGCGGCCCACCCATCCTCAGCTCCTCTATACCCTCTTTCAAGAAATATTGATCGAGTTGCGTATACTGCTCATACAGACGCTCAAGCATGTAGAAGGTTGAGTTCCAACGTGTTACCACCTCCTGGATGAGTGCTTTCACTGGCATTTGACATTGATATAGCATGCTCCTCAGCTGCTTCCGGGCCTTAAAAGAATGCCTGAAATGCTTGCAAATTTTTCGGCAGTTTTCCAATACACTGTACGCTGCACTGCGTTTGTTACCCAAGAATTTTTGGACAACCAGGTTTATACAGTGCGCCAAACACGGCACTCTGAAATAGTAACCGTCCCTCATGGCCTTAACTATATTGGAGCCATTGTCCGTGGAAACATAACCAACCTTGCGTTTTAGTGGGGACAGACAGTTAAGGACCTTTGTGTTAAAGACATCCAAAATGTTTTCTGCTGTGTGACGTTTCTCCCAACCAAACATGGCTAGTGTTGCATGTTTCCGAGCACCTTTAAAAACAATGTTAGTGTCAACACCTGAGTTTAGCTTTGCTTTAGCCCCTGAAAAAGAGACCCAGTGTGCAGTGATGCACATGTAATCAGCGCCTGCGCCACTGGTCCACATGTCTGTTGTCAGATGTATAGTGTGAACAGCACTCTTCTGCAAAGCTGCCCCAATCACCTTCAGAACATCTTCATGTAGTGCTGGAACCGCAACTCGGGCAAAATAGAACCGGCTAGGAACCTTCCATTTAGGGCAGAGCGCTGTCACTAATTCTAGAAAACCAACCCCTTCTACAAAAGAAAAAGGGAGAAGGTCCAGAGCTAGCATTTTAGCCAGCTTAGTGTTATACAGACGGGTCATTGGGTGGTTGCGTTCATATTGCGCTTCTGTAAACAACATCTTTTTAATGTTGCCCTGGACCAATGATTTACGGGATGATGATGATCTCTTCGACCCAGTTACGCTCGCTGATGAACTTTTCCGCATTGATGTCTCACTCTCTCCCACACTCTTAGTGTGGCTCCCATGGGGTGTGCTGCTGACATGGGAACTGGGTGTAAGTGAAGTGTTTGAATCGTCTTCTTCTACCTCCTCGTCATCAGCAGATGACAAATCAACGTTTTCATTACGTGCAATTCCGGCTTTCTTGACCGCCTCTAGGTGCGGAAACCATTGGACAGGGTGCCTTCTCTCAAGATGACCTCTCTGGCCTCCGGTACCATAGTTAGAACCAAGCTTACCACGACTAAATCGAAGCTTACAAAGGCTACAAATGGCTACGTTTTCCTTTTTTGGGCAAACACTAAAGAAGTCCCAAACTGGAGACTTGAAATGTCTTCGGGGGCCGGAGGAGGCGGCGATACTGGTGGTGGTGGTCCTGCTGCTAATGACAGATGAAGTGGAGGATGTGGATTGCCGAACTTCAGTACGTTTTGCACTTTCACCACCACGAATTGAGGTCGAGGACGAGGTGGGTACCTTCTTGCGAAGAAATATGGAAGCGGTAGGTTTTGGTGTACTACTTAACTCCAAATCTAATGATTCCATTTCCATTGCCTCCTCGCCGACATCATCATCACGCTCAGCAGCTTCTCGGGATAGGGTCAAAATGTCTCTTTGCTGCATGCCCGGTGGGGCTGCAGTGACCTTTGTGATGACTGGCTCGTCGTCATCGTGAGAGGCTTCATCACCAGCAGTATCTGTCACTTCTTGTTGAGCCTCATCACACTCCATAGGTTTGAGTTTTTGGACGACCTTCCTTTTACGCTTAGGAGGTACCGGTGTCAGATCATGGTGTGCCTCACTCTCAGGCTGCCGTGGTAGTACCCATTCGTCATCCAGATCATCAGAAGGCGGTGGGCTTGAAGAAGATGTAGACACCCCCCTTGATCTTTTCCTTGCTAGGGATGTGGAAGACAATGAATGATCATCAGGAGGAGTGGCTTCCAATGATACCTCAGCTTCATTGTCGATTTCCAAATGTGCCCCTACTTCGGGAGGAACAACTATTGTGGGCACTTGTGAACCTCCATGCACCTTTGCTTGCGCATCTCCTTTTGCTGCCTCTCCTTCCACATGTACTTGGGCGTGTACTTGCACATGGTGTTGTTGTTGCGGCTGTGGTTGTTCAACACTTGTCAGATGAGTTACAACAACCTGTGTTGATTCAGGGACATTGCTGCTACTTTATTGCGATGAGCCAACATCACTGGTCGATGGTGATTGGAGAAGTACACTGACTGCCTCTGAAGCACTCAAGGGCTTTGACTTAAGTTGGCGTGGTGGTGGAGGCACTGAACCCAATGGAGCAGGGGTGCTGCTCTCAGCTTGGTCCCCAGCAGATCCTGCTGCTGCAGGCGTACTTTTTTTTTTGCTCCCAAAAAAAGTGGCGGGTGGCACACCAGCCTCCTTGGTAACTTGCTTCTTCTGCTCCTTACTAGCAACTTTCTTGCTAGAGGAGCTACGGAGAACTTTCTTTGGGGGCGGGGCCATCTTCTTCAGAGCAGGTCAGACAGCAGGCCGCAGTTGCACGAATTGTAGAGTTGTCTGAGGCCAGACGTGACGTCGCGTGACGTTATGCTGCACACACACACCGCTGCAGGACTTCTTCCTGGCACTGGTGGTTCTCTTGAGTCTTGTGCACCTAAAAAAAATGGAAGACAGAGGAACATCAGTTCAGTTATAGAGCACAAAAAAATCGAAAAACACTGCAAAATCAGCACAATCCCAATCCATCCATGCCCTCCATAATGTTTAAATTCAAGACAACCCACAGAAAGACTAGGCCCATGCAAGACTCACTACCCCTGGGCATAAATAAAGGTTGAAAAGTAGGCAAAATGGTTGGAGGCCTAACAACAAAGCCTGCATTTAAAATGGCCACTTGCCTGACAGCACATGGCCAGTGCCTGTAGCTGCACTCAAAATGGCCACCAGCCACATGGCATGTCCCTCCCCATGAACACCCCCAAAAATCGAAAAACACTGCAAAATCAGCACAATCCCATTCAATCCATGGCCTCCATGATGTTTAAATTCAAGACAACCCACAGAAATACTAGGCCCATGCAAGACTCACTACCCCTGGGCATAAATAAAGGTTGAAAAGTAGGCCAAATGGTTGGAGGCCTAACAACAAAGCCTGCATTCAAAATGGCCACTTGCCTGCCAGCACATGGCCAGTGCCTGTAGCTGCACTCAAAATGGCCACCAGCCACATGGCATGTCCCTCCCCATGAACACCCCCAAAAATCGAAAAACACTGCAAAATCAGCACAATCCCATTCCATCCATGGCCTCCATGATGTTTAAATTCAAGACAGCCCACAGAAAGACTAGGCCCATGCTAGACTCAAATACCCCTGGTGAAAAGGCCACAAGTACAGGCCCAAAAATCGAAAAACACTGCAAAATCAGCACAATCCCATTCCATCCATGGCCTCCATGATGTTTAAATTCAAGACAGCCCACAGAAAGACTAGGCCCATGCTAGACTCAAATACCCCTGGTGAAAAGGCCACAAGTACAGGCCCAAAAATCGAAAAACACTGCAAAATCAGCACAATCCCATTCCATCCATGGCCTCCATGATGTTTAAATTCAAGACAGCCCACAGAAAGACTAGGCCCATGCTAGACTCAAATACCCCTGGTGAAAAGGCCACAAGTACAGGCCCAAAAATCGAAAAACACTGCAAAATCAGCACAATCCCATTCAATCCATGGCCTCCATGATGTTTAAATTCAAGACAACCCACAGAAATACTAGGCCCATGCAAGACTCACTACCCCTGGGCATAAATAAAGGTTGAAAAGTAGGCAAAATGGTTGGAGGCCTAACAACAAAGCCTGCATTCAAAATGGCCACTTGCCTGCCAGCACATGGCCAGTGCCTGTAGCTGCACTCAAAATGGCCACCAGCCACATGGCATGTCCCTCCCCATGAACACCCCCAAAAATCGAAAAACACTGCAAAATCAGCACAATCCCATTCCATCCATGGCCTCCATGATGTTTAAATTCAAGACAGCCCACAGAAAGACTAGGCCCATGCTAGACTCAAATACCCCTGGTGAAAAGGCCACAAGTACAGGCCCAAAAATCGAAAAACACTGCAAAATCAGCACAATCCCATTCCATCCATGGCCTCCATGATGTTTAAATTCAAGACAGCCCACAGAAAGACTAGGCCCATGCTAGACTCAAATACCCCTGGTGAAAAGGCCACAAGTACAGGCCCAAAAATCGAAAAACACTGCAAAATCAGCACAATCCCATTCCATCCATGGCCTCCATGATGTTTAAATTCAAGACAGCCCACAGAAAGACTAGGCCCATGCTAGACTCAAATACCCCTGGTGAAAAGGCCACAAGTACAGGCCCAAAAATCGAAAAACACTGCAAAATCAGCACAATCCCATTCCATCCACGGCCTCCATGATGTTTAAATTCAAGACAGCCCACAGAAAGACTAGGCCCATGCTAGACTTAAATACCCCTGGTGAAAAGGCCACAAGTACAGGCCCAAAAATCGAAAAACACTGCAAAATCAGCACAATCCCATTCCATCCATGGCCTCCATGATGTTTAAATTCAAGACAGCCCACAGAAAGACTAGGCCCATGCTAGACTCAAATACCCCTGGTGAAAAGGCCACAAGTACAGGCCCAAAAATCGAAAAACACTGCAAAATCAGCACAATCCCATTCAATCCATGGCCTCCATGATGTTTAAATTCAAGACAACCCACAGAAATACTAGGCCCATGCAAGACTCACTACCCCTGGGCATAAATAAAGGTTGAAAAGTAGGCAAAATGGTTGGAGGCCTAACAACAAAGCCTGCATTCAAAATGGCCACTTGCCTGCCAGCACATGGCCAGTGCCTGTAGCTGCACTCAAAATGGCCACCAGCCACATGGCATGTCCCTCCCCATGATGTTTAAATTCAAGACAGCCCACAGAAAGACTAGGCCCATGCTAGACTCAAATACCCCTGGTGAAAAGGCCACAAGTACAGGCCCAAAAATCGAAAAACACTGCAAAATCAGCACAATCCCATTCCATCCATGGCCTCCATGATGTTTAAATTCAAGACAGCCCACAGAAAGACTAGGCCCATGCACCACTCACTACCCCTGGTCAAGGCCCCAACAACAGGTCAAAAATCGAAAAACACAAAATTTTACAAAAAAAAATAATCGAAAAACACAGAAAAATCAGCAGAATCCCAATTCATCTATGGCCTCCATGATGTTTAAGTTCAAGACAACCCACAGAAAGAATCAGTCCACCCACCACTGAGTACCCCTGGGGAAAAGGCCCCAAAACAGCCCAAAAATTCTAATCCAACAGTGATCCAAAGAAAGTCAAAAAGGCCTCAAATCCAAAGATCCAGCAGCATCCACAAAAAGTAATCCTTCCAGGTCCACATCCGAATGAAAAGTGACCAGGAGATGGACAAAGCACTGGGAGGAGCCTGCTGAACAGGAACAGGAAGTTGAAGACTATGGGGCACTTCCTTCCTCCCACCCCCCTGCCCCCCTCCCCAAAATGGACTCCTCGCTAAAAAAGTGCAGGCAAATGTCAAACTAAGGAGTTATTCACATAAAAATCATCATTTCTAGAAGGTTTATGCTGCTTGCTGGTGGATTTCTTGTGCAGAATTGCAAATTTATATTTTCGCTCGCCGCATCTCAAATCTCGCAATTGCGAAGTACCGCGAGACGTGATCTCGTCGTACTCGCGTTGACAAACTATCGCTGGCAAGCCGCGATGACGTAATCGCGCTCGCCAATTCCCGCGGGATCACACAGCAAGATCCAAAATGGCGCAGCACTCGCAAACTATCGAAAAAAACAACTCGGCAAACGATGATAAACGCCGCGCGCCGCAAAAATTGTATCACCAACGCCGCGCGCCGCCAAAAAAATCCGCTGCGTGCGAATTTGCGGATTTTGCGGGAAATCCGCAAATCTCGCGGATTGCGGATTTCCCGAAAATCCGCAAAATCCGCGAGCGGAACGGATTTTCCGCCCACGCTTAGCTATCACAGCCTAATAAAAAATAATTCAACCCATCTCCACTCATCATCCTATAAACAGGTTTCCATTTGGTCTCACATCCTAAATAAGCTCCATTCATGTTACTGGTGAGTATTTCCGTTGGTTTGAGAGCTGTGGGAATCTGTAGAATCATTGAGTCAGCAGAATAGTGCTGTCTTTTTCTAGTTGTGGTTTATAGGTAGTTTGGGCACTCCCAATTGTTGGAAGACTGTGTGCCATTCATGTTTCATCATAATTTCTACTAAAGTAGGATTAGCATCTAGAATCAGGACCTGCGGTATAAAGGGTAGTTGGAACACTAGCACACTTTATAATGTGTCAGCCATCTTATCCCAAAAAGAGCGGAGCTTGGGGCAGAGCCACCAAATATGTAGCAAGTCATTGAGTCCCCTATTTCCCCCCCAGCAGTTTGGGCTTGCGTTTGGGTACATGTGGTGCACGCACTAGAGGGTGTAATGCCATCCAAGCCATACTTTGTAATGGATTTTCTTACCCTGAATAGAAGTAGAAGAGGAGTGTATGTCCCTCCCTAGGCATTCTCTGTGCTTGTGAGTGATTTGTGCTCCTAACAGAAGGTCCCAAGAATGATTATGTCGGCGGTTTTCCGAGCAGCACTGTGTAGGTTACACCATCAGTGCTAGCTCCAGGACACATGTTTGTTACAGGATGGCCTTATGAAAACAAAAAACTCCTTCTCCTGAGTTTGGCAAATGATTAGTAATGCTGGATTCCCATGGGGGCCGTTTGCATCAGTGAGAGGGATTTAAATATTGCGTAGGTTACCAAATTTACAACTTAATATGTATCAGAACACAAGATAGCAGGAAAACATTACATACCCAAAAATTAAAAGTTTCATTCATTTATTCAAATAATTTAAAAATAATAACACATTATTTCATAAAAACAATCTTGTGCACATTCGACTTTGCTGTTAGTCAGCTTTAAAAAAACTCCAATTTTTTAAAAAAATGCTGTTCAAGCATTGTTACACAAGTCTACATATACATCATATTTATTATACAAAAGGAACAAACTGTCGACGCGTCGTTTCGGTGCCTCAAATAATCTTGCACCTTCTTCAGGACTTGTTCATTTAAATCATATCTATAAAAAACATATCACAATGCATTTCATTAGGTCCAATATTTAATCTAACAATTGCACATTGATTCATTAACATTTTAGCTAGTCTCCTAATATTTGGTAACCCCGCCATTTTGTAATCCGGATCTATTCCCTGCGTCCCCTGTATTACTAAGTTCCCACACCTTAGTATTACTGAGAGGGAAGACCTAACTAGCGTGGTATATTTTTATCACTAGGATGCAGTGTCATCAATTTACTTTTATCAGACACGAGTGGGCTGTATATAAAGGTAAAGAAGGGCCGTCAGATTTTCGTCCCTTCTTTATTATAGAGTCCCACCCTCAGGTACCTCTGTAACATAATATAATCCTATTTTTTACCTTATATGTCAGTTTCGTTGGTACTGCACCCGGGTTGATTAAAAAATGGACCAACTCCAATCCTGTCAAAACAGAAAAACATCTCTTTTTGTAAGGAGTTGCCTTTTTATCACCTTACTATGGTTATTCTCCACTGGACAATAACCATAGAAACTGACATATAAGGTAAAAAAATAGGATTATATTATGTCAAAATGGTGAAAAGAGCCCAAAGAAACAGGGTAACTAAAAATAAGGTGTGTTTTCTCCTAGAATAAGAAAGAGGAAAGCAAACAAAACTTCCTTAGGAGAACATAAGAGCGGAAGAGAACCTGCTCAAAAGACCGAGAAGGTAGTGCCAGGAAGAAAATACAAACCTCGGTAAGAACATAGAGGTACCTGAGGGTGGGACTCTATAATATAGAAGGGACGAAAATCTGACGGCCCTTCTTTACCTTTATATACAGCCCACTTGTGTCTGATAAAAGTAAATTGATGACACCGCATCCTAGCGATAAAAATATACCACGCTAGTTAGGTCTTCCCTCTCAGTAATACTAAGGTGTGGGAACTTAGTAATACAGGGGACGCAGGGAATAGATCCGGATTACAAAATGGCGGGGTTACCAAATATTAGGAGACTAGCTAAATTGTTAATGAATCAATGTGCAATTGTTAGATTAAATATTGGACCTAATGAAATGCATTGTGATATGTTTTTTATAGATATGATTTAAATGAACAAGTCCTGAAGAAGGTGCAAGATTATTTGAGGCACCGAAACGCCGCGTCGACAGTTTGTTCCTTTTGTATAATAAATATGATGTATATGTAGACTTGTGTAACAATGCTTAAACAGCATTTTTTTTAAAATTGGAGTTTTTTTAAAGCTGACTAACAGCAAAGTCGAATGTGCACAAGATTGTTTTTATGAAATAATGTGTTATTATTTTTAAATTATTCGAATAAATGAATGAAACTTTCAATTTTTGTGTATGCAATGTTTTCATGCTATCTTGTGGTCTGATGCATATTAAGTTGTAAATTTGGTAACCTACGCAATATTTAAATCCCTCTCACTGATGCAAACGGCCCCCATGGGAATCCAGCATCACTAATCATTTGCCAAGCTCAGGAGAAGGAGTTTTTTGTTTTCATAAGATTGTTGACCCAATCTTTTTCCTGTCAAAAGGGTAGCTCCCTATTTATCTTTTGATGTTACAGGATGGCACCTTGCACCGGACTTGCCTGACTCCTGAAAACTCAATAATAGGGTACTCCCGATTCAGAGAACTCTGTCTTAGGTGAGAGCCTTGCAATTCACGTTTGTTCATAGAATGCAGCTTAGGTAGGCAGGGATACGCACTTAGCCCTGAGGAAAGCCCCAGACTCTTGGTGTGGGCCGAAACATGTTGCCAAAATTAAAAGAGAAATCGGGGCCCACGGTACCCTACGAATAAAGAGGATTCCTTTTGTGTATATTGTGAGGCATTTTTAGATTTTTCTTTCTTTTCTGGATTCCTGCATTATCAAGGGAAACATTTTATATAAGAACTCACATGCTTTTGGTTGAGATCCGCCCTGGTGGTGCTGTCCTACCAGGCTGTGGATAGGTGCTGATGATGAAGCGTGTCAGGATTCAGTGAGGGAGGCGTCTGCTCCAAAAACTTTTGTTGCTCTGGTAGGATCATCTTTTCTGGATTCCGTTGTTTTCTTTCCGCCTAGTTGCCCTTTATGTGATTAAAATATGTTTCCATGATGATGGCGGTAGCAAACTAGAGAGGCTCCCGGAGTAAGGCGGCTTCCCGCATCAATCCGCATGCCTATCCGCACAAAAACGAACCCAGACGAGATGCCCCAGGTCCGGTGACTGAGCGGCACTTGGAGGAGAAGTTTTGGAGCAGCGGTGCCCTGGGAACGGGTGGAAAAGACGGCCTACGTATGTGGCCTGGTGACACAAGCACAGCAGCGGCGGCTGGTTTGGATGCTGCCCGGGCGGAAGTGGGGCCTCGTCGGCGCTGTTAACCGGAAGTGCCCGCAGTGAGTACGGACCCAGCGAAAACGGCGGTGAGAGTCTGAAGCCCCTCGCAGATCATCTAAGGGCTCAACATATCGCTCCAACGATAAGACATTGCTGCGGATAACGTCGACGCTAACGGTAACTGAAGCCGGAAAAACAAATGCGTAGACGCCGCCATTTTCTATTACATCCGCCACCGTGGGCACGAACTTTCTCAACTGCAGGGCTGGGCGGCCTGTGCCGAGGTCTCCGCAAGCTCGACAGCGGATCCTGAGTATACCACCGCAATTAAAGAAGGGGTGCAAACCCGACTCTGGGGATCCGGCCCAGTAAAGCCTAACTACTGTGTGGACGGAGCGCCGCTGAAACTCGGGCGGCCCCGCCGACCATTCGCCGCGACCACTCCCTTAATAAGACGCCACCACAGGCTGAGAGTACCAGTGTGAGAACATGGCGGGCAAAAGGTCCAGAAATCCCTCCACCCAAGCTAAGCTTGATAAATTTGCCTATGAGAAACAATCACTCTCCCAGACGGAGCAACGCAAGTCCCTGGGCAAAGGCACGGAAGGAGAAGGTGCGAAGAAGGCCACTCTGGAGGATGTACTGAACGCCTTGGCCCAGGTGCAGGCGACGGTGGGGGCAACTGCAACGGAAGTAACCCTTATACGGGCGGACCTCCAGAAGATGAGCGAAAGGGTGAAGCAAGTGGAGGTGGTAGCTAAATCCCTGGTGTAGGATGTTTTTGATCTACAGGTGGAAATAGAGAAACTGCAGGCCGATAACAAGTTGCTCAAGGAAAAGCTGGATGATCATGAAGGACGCTCCCGGCGGAACAACGTTCGTATTTTTGGGGTCCCGGAATCTGAAACCACGGGTGCTATAGATCTATACGTGGAAGACTTGATCAAGAACCAGCTACCCCCAAGGGTCTCTCAAACTTTTTCACTGTGGAATGGGCCCACAGAGTACCAGGAGGAACACCGATCCAGGGGCCTCACCGCGTCCGATCCTGGCGAGACTTTTTAACTTTCGAGATCGCGACACCATCCTTCAGGCGCCAGCCATTCAAATTCAAAATTCGAGAATATCCTTTTTCCCCGACTACACGGCGGAGGTAACACGACGGAGAAGGACATTTTTAGAAGTAAAAAAGACGTTGCGTGAGCAAGAATGACCCTACTCCATGTTATTCCCGGCTCGGCTACGGGTGGTCGCCGATAAGAAGGTCTGGTTTTTTGACTCTCCCGAGGCGGCAAGAGACTGGCTTGATGGCTGGCGCAATGTGGAGCGTAGGTCCGGCAGAATGAACCACGGACACCGAGACGACAGCCGGACTGGCTCACAAACTTCAGACAGAAGAGGCGTGAGCAAATCACTGACACAAGAACTATCTGAGGCTGCCGGGGGAAAATAATGTGGACAACCCGTGTACAAATTGGACGCTGACTCCTTGATTGACTGACTATGCACGCGGGTCGTGAATGGACGCTGGCCTGGGTAATCTGAAGGGAGCAGGGGGGCCGCCTGCTCGGGGAGACACTCTCCTCCAACGTGCAAGTACTCTGTTTTTGGGATGGGTTAAGCGCTCTGCTCAGTTGGGGAGGCGGGCAGTTGAAGGTCCGTTAAGCAGGGAGGCAGGGAGGGGGTGGTTGAGGGGGGGCTGTTGGTTGTTGGTTGGAAATTCACTATGTCGGTCAGAAATTGGTGCTTTTTAGGTTTCGCTGGGGGGCGGAGCCGTTAGGCTCCTCCTCCAGAGAAATCTATTGAGTACAGTAAGGCACTATGGAACACGCCCCCCGTCCCATTGGCTAGCTCCATAAATGGAGCCTAGCCATTGGACGAGGGGCCTGTCCATCAATGCCGGACCAGACACGGGGGCGTTCCCGAGATTCTTTGGCTTTTGCCGACGTCACGCGACGCCGGGAACGCCCCCGAGTCTGTTCCGGCATTGCCGGCACCTCCCTTGCTGCTCGGGACGGGTCTCCTTATTATGCCCAAGTCTGCAGGTGAGTGACCTTCCCCCTCCCTCCCTTTCTCCCCCCCCCCTCCCTCCCTCCCTGCTCGATCCCCGCCCGGGGGTTTCTTCAGCCGGCCGGCCAATCCTAGCGCGGCCGGCCGGAAGTGCCCGCCCCCCCCCCCCGCCGCCCGGGGGAAGAAGGAAGACGGCGGCCCAGCCTCTACCAGGTGTTGCTGGGAGGCTCGGTGGGGCTCGTCCCCGAGCTGGGCCGGCGGCGGTGCCTTTCCCCCATTGTTTCTGGATGAGAGGCGAGCTACAGGCATACAACGTTGTATTTGAACTTAGGATAACATTCTAAATCGTAACCGTACTGACAAGCGCTACTTAGTCTTGTGCATTGGCACTTGTGGGAAGGCGACAAGCCGCTAAGTCTACAATTGGTGCTATTTAATGGATTTGCGCCGTGTACTTTGAATAAAGACCCATCTGACACCACACAAAAAAAAAATCCGTTCGGGTGTGTCAGGTGACCCGGAAATAGACGCATTGTAGACCGGAAATGACGCGCATGCTGGCCAGAGGCAGACACAACAAGACAGAGGAGCGGTCCCGGCCACAGCCTCCGGCGCGGAGTGGTGGAGGTGGCGCTGCGGGGTCTCCCGGGGGCGCTGCAGGGGCGCAAGGAGCTCGCGGGCTCGAGAGAGGTAACGGCGCGCGCGCGGGGGTTGCAGGCGGCTCGGTAGGGACGGGATGCCTTCAGACATTGTGAGTGGACCGTATCACAACCGGGGGAGGGTGACAGCCAATGGGGAGGGGCTGTCAGTGGGGCGTGCGGTCCACCTGCCAATGAGGAGCCGAGGGCCCATGAGTGTCTGCGGGCAGCAACAAATGACAGGAATTTATGGCCCCTCTATCAGCATGTTTGTTTTGCAGCTCCAGGAGGGAGGGCGCCCAACACCGTTCAGCTAGTCGCACTTGGGTTACTTTCTCCTTAAACCGTATATTCACTCCTTACTCTACTAATGTCCCCAATAACTCATTCACCCAGCATCCTTTTACTTTTCAATCCACCCCCGTAACCAGTCGGTTATTGTCCGGCCTTTGAGGCCTCATCTATTCCTCAGTGTTTCCCATACCCAGTGGTTTATCTCTGCATCCACCAGAGCCCCAGCCCAATCGTTAATCCTCTCGCCTATAAGAACATCTTTCACCTCTTTTCTTGCCATGAACACACAGGTTCATTATGTGTTTACACAACCATCAGTTCACCCACCTGTCCTTACGTCCTCCATTTCCTCTTCACATGAATTTATTTATCAAACTTTCGAACTATAAATACCTGTTGAGGGCAATTCGTTCTATCAGTCCAGAAACTCATCGATTTATCCCTACGTGTGCGTGTATGCTCTTCCATCAGTTTAGCTGCATGTCAATCTGTCCAGCTGTCTGGTCTGCCCATTCGTCCATCCAATCACCGATTGTCCTGCCACATATTACCATAACCATGCAGCGCAAACCAGTCTCACCCACTCCTGTTGGTTAATTTGTCTATTAATCTGTCATTTTATTCGTCAGCCCATCTATTTCATTTGCTTCTTTGTGGAATTGCTTGCTGGATCAGCGCACTCATTGGTATGCCCAAAGGTGTCCTCCTCCTTGCACCAGTGCATTCATTGATTTTGTTGGCTGGTTGCCGGTTTGTTTGCGTGCTCCTTGATTTGTCCTTCTGCTGTTTGTCTCTTTGTCAATCACTTCCCTATTCTGTTTGCTGCCCCCCCCGCCCCCCAGTCTGTCAGGTGGTTTTCTTGTCTGTCCTTTCATTGATATACTTATGTTAGCTAGCTAGTATATACATTGATTCTCAGTGCTCTCTGATTTTTAACCTGCCACCTTTTTAGGTTTCGCTGGGGGGCGGAGCCGTTAGGCTCCTCCTCCAGAGAAATCTATTGAGTACAGTAAGGCACTATGGAACACGCCCCCCGTCCCATTGGCTAGCTCCATAAATGGAGCCTAGCCATTGGACGAGGGGCCTGTCCATCAATGCCGGACCAGACACGGGGGCGTTCCCGAGATTCTTTGGCTTTTGCCGACGTCACGCGACGCCGGGAACGCCCCCGAGTCTGTTCCGGCATTGCCGGCACCTCCCTTGCTGCTCGGGACGGGTCTCCTTATTATGCCCAAGTCTGCAGGTGAGTGACCTTCCCCCTCCCTCCCTTTCTCCCCCTCCCTCCCTCCCCCCCCCCTCCCTCCCTCCCTCCCTGCTCGATCCCCGCCCGGGGGTTTCTTCAGCCGGCCGGCCAATCCTAGCGCGGCCGGCCGGAAGTGCCCGCCCCCCCCCCCCCGCCGCCCGGGGGAAGAAGGAAGACGGCGGCCCAGCCTCTACCAGGTGTTGCTGGGAGGCTCGGTGGGGCTCGTCCCCGAGCTGGGCCGGCGGCGGTTCGGCGGTCCGACGACTTCTGCTTCCAAAACTTGTCCCGGAGCTCGGGGAGGGACGCCAGCTTTCTGCGGAGAGGTCTCAAGTTACTGGACGTGTCTTCCTCCCTCCGCAGGGAATGGGGAAATCACTCGCAGCCCAACATTATTGCATTTCGCCTCGTGCGGGGTGATGCCATGTTTGCAGAATGCCAAGAGCCGACACGCTACAAAATAAGCAACTTTAGACAAACCGGCTCAGTTTATCCCCCGCCCGCCAACGCCGTGGCCTCCGACTATCATTTACAATAAGTGCAAATGCTGGCGAAACACGCCCTGCATCATCTGGTCGCGGCGGCATAAACTCGGAACTGTCTGCACAATTTCTCGCTTGTCCCTTGTAGTAAACTTTTCAGAGCCAGATGAGTCATTTTCCAAAGCTGAGCGATTGAAGAAGGGCCCTGTGTTTAAATAAACCGTACATCAACGAGGCACTTTCAACCAGGGAGTTAGCTGTGAGAGCCGGAGAACCAAGGGTTCGACACGAGGACACGCTAACCTCGAGGTCAGAGGGACAGAGCGGCCTGCCTGCTGCAGGTGAGTGGGCGTGATGGTGGCCAGGGGGTGTGGGAGCAAGGGCTGAGGCCCTGTGGCAGAACGGGAAGAGGACTGCTTGGAACACGGAATGGAAGAGACGGTCTGTCAACCTCTTCTATGTGACCCAGACACTCTCTCATTTAGACCCATTCCCATTTTTATTCATAAGCGGCCTGCTGTCTTCCTCAAAATATCTCTCCGTTCCAGTGTATTTCCCTGGAAAGTGTCATTATTTATGAATTTTGAGCGGTCTGGATCCCCCCTGCTTCTTCGGGGGGGAGGGGTTTACTTTTATGTTTCTAAGTTGTAGTAATATGTGCATGCTTTTGTGTCATGCAGCGGGAAAATGGGTCCATAACGTGCATGAAGTATTTTTTTAGTAGTATTTGATGCAATAGCCGTATGTCAACAGGGGCCTCTCTCTTAAGATATGCATTTCTATAATTAACACTGCACCTCTTTGCATTCAGGCAGAATGCTTAGTTGTTTAATATAAAGGACATAGTTTCACCAACGTCTGAACAGATGTGTCAGGAGTGATTTGTGGGCGCTTTATATTTTATCTGTTTAGGTTGGTCCTTTCTTGGTGTGATGTACAATCCTGCAAGGGCTGCGCCAGTGTTTACTTGTATGTTGACAAGTTTGTGTATTTGACCAGTGGTGAAAATCATAGCAGTCACGTGGTCTTTACTTGTAGGCCAAAATAAAACAACGAATGGGCGGTGGCGCAAGGCCTTCATAAATATGGCCCCAAGGTTCTTTAGTAGGCGTGTATTTTTTTGCACTTTGACGTTTTGGGATTTCAGTGCTTCCTTCATTGGTAGTGGACTGGGTTTTCTCCTCCTTCCTGCTCTCTCTCTCCTGCCATCCCTCTCTTTTCTGCCTTCTTACTCCCTCCTGCCCTCCCTTTCCACCTCTCTCTTCTGCTCTCTTTCACCTTCTTGTCCTCCATCTCTCTCCTGTTCTCTCTTTCCTGTCCTCTCCTCCTCTAGCCCTCCTTCTCCTTCCCGCCCTCTCCTACCTGCCGCCCTCTCCTTTCTGCCCTCTCTCACACACTCCTACCTTCCCTCATGTCCTCCCACTCCTTCTTGCCCTCCCTCTCCCTTCTGCCTATTTTCCTTCTTGCCTTCCCTTTCTCTCCTGCCCTCTCTTCCTTTTGACCTCTCTTCCTTCTTACTCCTGCCCTCCCTTTCCCTTCTGTCCTCTCTTGCTCTCCCACTATTTTCTGACCTCCCACTCCTTGCATTTTCGCCTTCCTACCCTACCTCTGTATCCTCCCCACTCTTCTTTGCATATACCTTCTCAACATGCGCTATCACTGCACACAGCCTCTCAACACACGGCCTCTATGCACATGCCTCTCTCCATATGATCTCTCTGCACAGGGCTGTGTGTAGAGAGGGCAAGTGAAGATAAGGCATGTGTAAAGAGGGCGTGTGCAGAGAGGGTGTTTTCCAGAGAGGCACTCCATATTTCTGTGTAAAGTAAAACACATCAACGTTTTACACATAATTCAAAGAAGTTAGAAAAGACCATTTGTCAAAAGCAATACCAAAAGCACAAACTTTAACAAAGGCGAAACCATTGCATTGTAAATGCTTGTTGTGTATATGATATAGCTGGAAAGGTACTCCTAAAGGTCCGGTTACTCCTCCTAGATTCATTTGTATGTGTCTGCATGACTGGAAATGGCGATGGTCGGCTGCGTAACGCGGCGAACGCTGAGTCACAGTCACTTGGTTCCCCCCTTCGAATACTATCGGGGAATGTGAGGGCACTTGGGGATAAGGTGAAATGTGGCCTGGTACTGAATGCGCTGAAGAGACAAAAACCCCATCTAGTGCTGTTACAGGAGACACACTTGACGGGGGGGCCTCTAGGGCCTTAGATAGGAGGGGGTACAAGATGGTGGCACACTCGGAATTCACATCGGGCTCCCGAGGTACTGGAATTTTGATTAAAAAATCCTCACAATTTATTCCACTGAGCACGAAAACTGATGGTCAGGGTTGCTTCGCAGCCCTGCAGGGACAGTGGGAAGGTCGCCCCCTAACTGTGGTTTCGGTATACGTCCCGCCATCCCTTCACTCAATAAAGCTTCCAGCACTCAGTGACTTTTTATTGTCTCTCCCCGAAGGCGATGTAATTTTGGGAGGGGATTTTAATGCTACAGTAGATACACAATTTGACAAATTCCAGCGACAGTATCGTCCGGGGGACCCTCCCGGTTTCAACGTTTCCTGACAGCAATGGGTCTAGTAGACATCTCGCGTCACGTCCACCCCCAAGACAGGCAGTACACATTTCACTCCACGGTCCATAACAGCCTTTCTCGAATTGATTACTTTTTAGCTTTGGGTGAAGGGTTACAACACGTCGATACCGCAGACATCCACCCTAGAGGCATTTCGGATCACTCCCCGATCACCCTAACAGTTTCCACCCAGGAAAAGTCTCGCAGCCGTATATATCCCATTCAAGCATCGTACCTGATCACTGCTGCATTAGCGCAGGTCGCGCTGCTAGCGAGCTGCGATATTTACGCTTTTTAAACCTACCTTTTTGTGTATTTTGGTTGTGTTGAGTTTTTTATCCCCTGTTCTTAACTCGATCTCTGTGTCTGGGCTGTCCCCTTACTCTCACTTAATTTTGGAATTCGCACCGCCATTTGGCGGGTCCGGGTCCCTGGGGCTGGATTCCTGGGCGCCATCTTGGCTTGGGGTAAGAGTTTGGAGCGCGGGCGCCATTTTGGAGCGTCCTGACGCTCGAGTTGTTTAGGGAGGCGCCTATTTAAAGCTACCCTCTCCCGCGCAGCGGGAACGCGCAGTGGGACGCCGTCGCTTAGCCGGAGTCGTGCCAGAGTCCTGCCCGTCTGCGCTCGTCCGCGTCGAGGTAGCGGGTGCGGGCCATGGACTCTGGCTTCCCTCCTTATTATCAGCCTGTTTAACATGGCGGCGCTCAGGTACGATCGTGCTGCTCTCATCTCAATAAAAGATAGTCTTCGTGTTTGTCATCATGACCCTTTATCCCCTCTTTCAGGACCATATGACTGTGCCTGTGGTTTCTTCTCCCTGGCCTCTCCCACTGGAGTTCGCCCAGTTAGCAGGACTGTCCGCGGTAGCCATACGGAATGGACCGGACAAGCACTTAACATATGGAGTTTGAATGTAAGATCTTTGGTCAAACACCATCAGTCAATACGGGATATGATTGATAAGGACCTTCCCGATATCATCTTCCTGACCGAAACTTGGTTACAGGACGCGGATACTGCCATCATTAACCTGGCTTTCCCCTCTACCTATACGGTGTCTATCTTGAACCGCTCGACTAGGGGAGGTGGTATAGCCATGGCGACTAAATCTTGTTTTCCGGTTGAGTGGAAGGCTTTGGACCTTCCTATGTGTGAAAGCGCATCGTTTAAGGTAAAGGTTAGTCATCAATTCACCTTCAGCAGTGTGCTTATCTACCGTCCACCTGGGAATGACACTGCCTTCAAGGCTGCCCTTGTGAATGTGGTCAGCTCTTTGGCCGCAACTTGCGCTAACTTCAATATAGTAGGCGACTTAAATATACATCTGGACCAGTCATCATCCCCTTCCATCAGCTCCTTGCTGGCGGACTTAGAAGCGATGCAACTTGACCAACTAGTCACCTCCCCCACCCACATAGGAGGACACATATTGGACCCCTTTTTTACCACCTTAGTTCGGGCTAGATCAACTGACCCGATGGTGGTGGGTTGGACTGACCACCTGCTGGTTAAAGTGTCATGCCCTCTTGACACTCCACAACTGAAACCTGTAGATAAACAGATTTTAAAGCGCAATTGGCGTAAACTTAAGCTAGAGGAGTTTGTCAGGATATTGGAGGCACAACCCCTAGGCAAACTGCAGAATGTAGAACAGGGCTATGAACAGTTCTGCAACTGGGCTCTTACTGCCCTCGACTCTCTCATACCTCTGCGCTGGACAAAATGTCACGTTAAAAATCGTAGCCCTTGGTACAATGAGACTCTTGCCGAGCTCAAGAGAACCTGCCGGCAAGCTGAGAGGGCTTGGAGAAAAGATTTTGATCCCACGTTAAAATCGCTGTACTTTGCCCAGCTTAAGTCCTACCACAGAGCTATTTGTCAAACCCGGGCCGCATATTATGCAGCTGAGTTCTCCAACAGCCCTAACCCATCTAAGTTAATCTTCAAGGTACTCAAAGACCTGATGGGGAAACGGGCCACCTCGCAAGAAATCTGTACGGACTCGCACTGTGAAAGCTTGGCATCCTTTTTCGTGGAGAAAGTGCAGAAAATCTACCGAGGATTTACACCAGCTGGCACCGGGGATGCTCTTAGTGATGTAAAGGTCTTGGTGTCCGAAACCCTGTCAACTTTACCGGCCATGTCTAATGAGGTATTCGACACTCTGATCATCAAAATTAAATCTGGCTCCCCCTTAGACCCGCTGAAGCCGGAGTTTTTCGCCTGTCTCCCGCCTCTCTGTCGTGAGCCCATTTTGGAGTTGATCAATCTCTCCCTCAGTCAGGGCATGGTCCCGCCATCCTGGAAGCAAGCTGTGGTCAAGCCCATTCTGAAGAAATCTAACTCTGACCCCTTGCTCCCGGAGAACTATCGGCCCATCACCCTCCTGCCCTGGACCGCCAAGGTCACTGAGGCGCACGTGAACACCATTTTGTCTGCCCACCTCTCGCGTAATAATATCCTGGACGAGAGTCAAAATGGGTTTCGCGCTCAACACAGCACTGAAACTGCTCTGCTCTTCATGATCGAGCATTTGCGGTCAGTGCTAGATGCGGGGCAGACCGCGGCGCTCCTATTGTTAGACCTGAGCGCCGCGTTTGACACGGTGTCTCATGACATTTTGCTGCGGCGTCTGGAGGAAGTGGGTATCGTGGGGAAGGCTCTTCAGTGGTTCCCCTCGTTCCTCTCGGACCGGTTTTTTAAAGTAGCCATTCCACCTGGCCAGTCCTCGTACCACTCTTTGGAACTGGGAGTCCCTCAGGGCTCTGCCCTTAGCCCCACATTATTCAACTTGTATGTGAAACCGTTGGCTGCTGTCGTCAGGCAATGTGGCCTTACTATGACATCGTATGCCGACGACACGCAGCTGGCGGTGACACTCAGTGGGGACCCTGAGGTGACTGCGCCCAGATTCCGGGCAGGACTTATAGCTGTGGCTAGCTGGATGCGTAACAACTGCCTACAGCTTAATGCCAAGAAAACCGAAGTCCTGATTGTAGGGAAGCAGGCGGAACTCTGGGGAGACCAGTGGTGGCCTCTCGAACTGGGGGTGAGGCCCATCCCAGTGGCCGAAGTCAAAAATCTGGGGGTATGGCTGGATTCCAACCTTTCTTTTACCAGCCACACAAAGAAGACAGCAGCTACCTGTTATGGTATTCTGCGAGGACTGAGACCAGTCCTCAAATTTTTCGACCCTCCCACGCGACAACTGGTGGTTCAGGCCTCTATCCTTTCCCGGATAGACTACGGGAGTGCCTTGCTCCTTGGAGTCAACCAGGCTGAGGCGACTAGGCTTCAGAGGGTGCAGAACGCTGCTGCACGGGCCATTGTAGGTCTTCCGAGAAATGTTCTGTCTCTCCTGTCCTGGCCTCTCTGCACTGGCTTCCGGTCAGACAGAGAATCAAATTTAAGGCTCTCTGTCTGACATTCAAGATTCTGAAGCTTTCTTCTCCCCCGGCCTTGGCTGGCCTTATTTCTTCGTACGTCCCCACGCGGTCCCTCAGATCCGAAACTCACCATCTGGCGAACAAGCCTAGGTTCAGGCTTAGCAGGATGGGAGGTCGTTCCTTCCGTGTTCTGGCGGCGGATCTATGGAATTCCCTCCCTGTACACATTTGTGCCCTCAATAGCCTGACTCTCTTCAGACGGGCCATCAAAACCCACCTGTTCACCTCTGTTATCTAATGTTCCCGCTTCTCAGCTCTGATCTGTTGTGTTGTGCACATGATCAGGCGCCAGGACGCCCCTTCACTGGGGCAGCTGTTGCGCCTAATAAATGTTATTAACATAACATAACATAACATAACATAACATAACCTCAAAATCCCGAAAATCAGGAAAACCCTCCAGAAGGCTACAACACAATATTTCGAAGAAAACGTGGCTACGGTGGCCTCTTCAAAGGTGCTATGGGAGGCCTACAAAACGGTGTTGAGAGGGCAGGCAATAAGCTCCATCACGGCCCATAAAAAGGAGCAAACAGCCGAACAGTCTAAGCTTGAATCGACACTGCGCGACTTGACAACTTTGCACGAGGCTAATCCTACAATAGACACGGAGCATACGCTTACACTCCACCAGCAACTATACACGGAACATGTTCGACATATGGTGAAGGGGCACATAACTGATACACAGAATCGGATATACGATGTGGGAGATAAGGCGGGAAAGATGTTGGGCTGGCTCGATAAGAGGGGGGGTAGTTCCAGAGGGATCCAACAAGTGAGGGATAGCAACGGCGTAACTCAGACAAGCCCTGAACGGATAGTGGAAGCATTGGCGACACATTTTGAGAATGTTTATACCCCAGAACGGGTGGTAACTACTGACATGGCACGGGAAGCGCTAGGTAGGATAGAAATCCCAGTATTGCAGCCGGAGGCAGCAGCCGACCTGGATGCGGCCATAACTAGCGATGAAGTACAGCTGGCCATACGAGCGCTCAAACCTGGCAAAGCTCTCGGACCAAACGGCATTCCAGTGGAATGGTATCAGTCCCAGTCTGAGGAGCTCAGTACATATTTACTCAACATGTATGAGGAATGCCTAGAGAAGGGTGAACTTCCACTCGATCAGAGAACGGCCACTATAGTAGCGATTCCTAAACCCGGGAAGCCACAAGAGGATTGCTCCTCGTACCGCCCTATCTCTCTGCTGAACGCGGAAGGTAACATTTTGGCCAAGCTCCTAGCCAGCCGGTTGATGACACATCTGCCTGATCTTATCCATCCAGATCAATCCGGATTTATGCCTCATAGGAACACGGCACTGAACCTTCGCAGGGTTCATGGGGTACTGGCGAGAGCGGACTTGGTCCACGACCAAGCAGTAATACTGGCCCTAGATGCGAAAATGGCATTTGATTTAGTGGAATGGAGCTACCTATTCGAGGTTTTGGTCTGTATGGGCTTCGGCTCGAAATTTATATCATGGATCAGACTGCTGTATACGAAACCGATGGCACATGTAGTAGCAAATGGCCACATTTCTCGAACATTTCCGTTGCGGAGAGGCACCCGCCAGGGCTGCCCCCTCTCACCTTTGCTTTTCGCGCTCTCCCTGGAGCCACTAGCTAATTTAATAAGGCAAACGCCCTTACTTAAAGGAGAAACAATGGAAGGAAGGCTGGGAAGACCGGCTGTCCCTTTACGCGGCCGACATGCTGGTGTATTTAACAGACCCCGAGCGTGGTGTACCGGTGCTCTTGAACCTGTGTGACGATCATGGTAAAATTTCAGGTTACACGATCAACTGGAACAAATCAGAAATGTATGTTCTGAAAGGCCCGGTCCCGGTGCTAGGCCCTGACTGCCCCTTAAGACTAGCTGGCTCCTCTTTCAAATATTTGGGGATCCATGTTACAATGGACCCAACGGAATTCATACAACTAAATCTGACGCCACCCTTGGAACGGCTTAAACAAGACGTCAAGTTCTGGGCGGGGTTGCCCTTGACAATGCTGGGAAAACCAGCGCTGTACACAATGATGTCCTTACCCCGCTTTCTATACATACTGGAAAACACGCCGTTTCCGGTGGCGCCAGGGTACTTTAAAAAGGTGGCAGCAGTAGTTTCTGGTCTGCTGTGGAGCAATCGCCCGACGCGTATTGCGCAAGCCAAGCTACACAGGGGTTGGTATGATGGTGGAATTGCGCTGCCGAATCTTAACCTATACTACTGGGCGGCGCACCTTAAGCCCATTAACCAGTGGATACATGCTCCACAGACTGACCCAGCTTTCCGAACAGATAGGGCACAACTGGGTACCAACAATATGCTAGCCCCACTCTACGGCCAGCGTAGAGTGCGAACATTAACGGGACCTACTAAACTTACTGCAACGCTGTGGCATATGGCACTAGCCGCGCTGGGCTGGAAGGGGAAAATTACCAAACTTACCCCGCTCTGGGATACCCGTGCCTTGGGAAACTTGAGATACAGCAGGGGCTTCTCTCACTGGGACACCATTGGGATATCCACGGTGGGCGACATGCGGGAACGGGGAGAGGTTATTTCATTTGACCGCCTGAGGGAATTGTATGAACTGGGGCCACACGAATCATACCGCTATGTCCAGATACGCCATGCTTTACTTGCGGCCATCCCCTCCGGGGCGGATATACCAGAATCCTCCCCGCTGGAGGATCGTCTTCTAACTGACTTCATGATTGAACGAGCGACATCGTTGACATACCGCAAGCTCCTTAATAACTTACCTGACCCGCTGACCTCCTTGAAAGAAAGATGGGAAGGGGAAGTGGACGCCCTGGATGAAAACGAATGGAATGAGGCACTAGCGTCCCCAAAAGAGGTAGGCATCTCAGCCAGGCTGAGACTCGTACAGCTTAAGGTCCTACACAGAGTGTATTACACAAGAACACTATTACATCGCATCCACAGAATACAACATCCTTACTGTCTCTGTGGCTGTGGGGAGGAGGGGTCCTTTTTCCATACAATCTGGGACTGCCCACGCATACAAAACTATTGGAGACAAATAATGTGCACTGTGTCACAGACTCTGGAGACCTCTCTACTTCCAGAACCGAGGCAATGTCTCTTAAATGTGTGGGGACCGAATGACCTATCCAGATGTGGCCAACTTTGGGTTACATTAGGCATGATAGTGGCCAAGAGGGATATCGCTCAGCGTTGGGGGCGGCAGAACTACCGACG
Organism: Lissotriton vulgaris; assembly: GCF_964263255.1. Lineage (NCBI taxonomy): Eukaryota > Metazoa > Chordata > Amphibia > Caudata > Salamandridae > Lissotriton > Lissotriton vulgaris. The sequence goes on from NC_141699.1 coordinate 1,440,290, forward strand.
AAGTCGCAGTGGTGCATGAATATGGACAAGATAATGGTGACAGAGAGGGCAGTCTACTTGAGCCGTGCGTGCCCGGGGAAGTGGAACAAGATATGGTCCCCATGGAATGTGTACCGAGGTGAAATTTGTGATCCTCTGCCAGAGGACGACCAGTTGGAGTCAGATGATGAGGGGGAGGTCGGCTGAGGGGTCAAGGGAGGGTTGTAGAGGGGAGAGGAGATTGTGGGTGGGAGGGGGCCCGGGTCCCGAGGGGATGGCAGAATGGATAGACAGAATTGGGACTGCTACACAGTAACACATAGGTACATGGGAATTACTGCCCATCACCTTGGTTTGAATCCGTGAAAATAAATAGTAACACATACTGTCGGGTAGACTTTTAATACAGCTATACAGCATTACTACTTTTAGATGACCGCAATGTGATTTCCTCATTGTTATTTTTGTTATTTTCATAAAAAACAGAAAACCAAAAAAATTACTGATTTGCAACATGACGTCAGTTTTGTACCTTTCACTTAGCCGTGTGATGCACCTTTTACTTTCAGCAGCATGATCAAAGTATGGACTTACTTTATGCATGACATCCACTGCTCAATTATTAGCGGCCGGCCCTTTGGGTTGTAGGCAAATGGCTGTGTAATTATGTGAAGGTACAATAAAGGTTTAAAAAAAATATATATATATGTTTCCATGTCTGTGGTGCATCTTGTGCGACGAGCAGTCGATACACATTGGAGATGATCCGCCTAGTACCTTGCAGTTTGGTAAAAAGTGTTTCAAATGGGGTTTTATCTTGCACAACTGCCTGCCGAACCTCTGAGTTCATAACCCAATGATGGATCTGGGCATAGTGCAATCATTCTTTCTCAGAGAGGTGAAACTTAGCTTTGTGTTACATAAAGATTTTGGGGACAGAGGCACTAAACATATCCAAAATCATCGGATACCCCTCTCCCTCCATTCGCGGACATCTTGACCATCGAGGGCCAATTTAAAGACCTCATTGTTATTGATGGGTGTTTGGAGTCTGAGTCAGGAATTCATCACTGGACCTCCAAATCATTTGCTCAGTTCTTGCAAATACCACTCGGGGCTTGAATCCACAGTGCTGAAGACCTCACTATTGTAATTGACTCAGATATGGTATGATAAATTCCTGATTTACAAGAGTGCATTCCCAATTAAGGTAATGTGGTAGTAGATGACTACGTCTTGAAGAGACCCTTACAACCAGAGGGGGTCAAAATGTCAACAAACCATCCCTTTTGGTTGACTTGTACAATTAACACAAAGTGATTTTGTATGAGGTCACGCAACCTGGATATGAACTGTTTCAAAAAATGTACACTGCCATTGGCGGTTCCTCTTAAATGTCGGCAGCGCAGTGACCCTCGCCGCCGCAGACCTATGCCTCTTGGTACGGTCCGTGCCCCCCTTCCTGGCCGCTTGTTGTCTCTCCCTGGCGCTCCTCCATCTCCGGCCCCATTGTCTACTAGACGCACTTAAATATTGTTGTGTGGAATGCAAGGCTGCCTAGCTGTAAAATCACCTGATCCTCTCTAGTCCACAACAGGACACTCCCTGCCCTACTTTCCCATTCTTGCAGGCACTTGCTTTCCCCTTTGTGTCGGTTTTTCTGTCTTTCTCTGTCCTTCCGTTGTGTATTATTTCACCTATCTTGTTCTCTATAAAAGAGGCTTGAAAAATAGGTGCTGGTCCCCAAATATAAATGCAGCTGGCCCCCACCGGCAATCACAGGCTCAAATTAAACACTGTGTTTAATGTATCTTTGATGGAAACACGGTTTGTCCTGTGCTTCTTTTTCAAATTAATTTTGATTTACAATGAATCAGAACTTTAATTAGATTTTAGATCCCTCTAAGATATTCATGAGGTGTCCGCTTCTGAACGAGTCCCACAGGACAACTGTTCTAATAATGCATGCCTACCTTGATCCACCCGGGCATACAGGGTTATTCTTGTTACATATACACTGACGTGCTTCGTGTGCAGGGAAAACCTGGAAATTGCTAGCCTGGGTTTCGAACTCCAGCTGAGAGCACCCAACTACTCCGTCATCTTGGCCAGACCCACAGGTATGCCATTTTAGCTGCTGGTTTAGCTAGCTAATTCAGTAATAGCCTTACAGCACTTGATCTCAACACTAATGTGCTAGTGGCAGATAGCAAAACTGCTCTTAACACAGTGTTAGGTAGTTCACTAACCCTTCAGAAACACAAACGACTAATCTGTGAAAGAAAAACATTCTTGGTTCTCTTCTGTTTTAAAAAATCATAAACATAGTCTTCAAAGTGCAGAAAGGCAATAGTGGAGAAATTATGATTCCAAACTTAGAATTGTGTATAAAGAAGCTGAGGCATCCTGTTAAAAATAAAACAAGCTAAATGAGGCTTGTTCTCTGAATGTCTTAGCACAGCTCCAAATGTCGCTAAATTGCTCCTTCATATTATGTCTAAGCTACAAGAACCTAAAGCTTAAAAATAAAAATGTTCACCTTCCCGCAAATTGTGTTAAGCTATGTCCTGCTTTTTTAAAGTTTAAATTCTTACAATGACTGAGTGTGTTATTAAAGAGAAGATTCCTAGACATCATACCATAGCCAATTGTTATATCCTGCTCTTCCTCTCTCAGTTACCTGGAGGCTGAGCAGGAAGTTATCTGCTCCTGGTGGGGTTTCTTACCAGACTACATTTCTATTTGAATGCTGTACCTGACTATCTAATCCCAAGAATAAATATACTGCGTGAACATTACAACAAGGACCCATCATCTTTATTCTATTGAATTTAACACTGGCGAGGAGGTAAAAAAGGACCCATTTAAAAGAAAAAGGACTTCATTGAATTTAAAAAGGACATCATTGCAACCAAAGACAAGAAGAGAAACGTTTAAAGTTACTTTCCTGCTTCTGGGTACCCCACCGGTGTCTGAATCCAACCGACAGCCTCAACCCAGAGCATTGGAATAACCTTTGCTGAAGTAATACTACTACTAAATCATCTGGCACTAGAGCAAACTTAAAGGACTCCCTGTTTTCATCTAGTGAGTCAGCGTTTTACGTGAGTAACGTTGTTGCTGCTGTCTGTCTTAGGTGTGCCTGTGCTACTTCTGCCACCTCCTGTTTAAATTAAAGTGTGCCTGTGCTATTTCTGGAATCTGCTGTTTAAAAGATTGTCAGCTCACTTTATGACTTCAGTTTATTGCCTGCGCAACTTTGCCAACCTACTGTTTAAAGGTCTCCTGTTTACAAAAGCGCTACTTACTGGGACCGTTACAACCTGCAATTAAAATTAAAGTCTGCCTGCATCAGTCTGTGTGGACTCTGTGTTTCGGTACCTTGGAGGTTGTGCATGGGCAGTTTGAGTGAAGAGACGGCTATTCTACTTTGTTATTTGGCTTGCCGTGTGGCCTACGCTGAGACCTGATGCCTATTTCTGCCAACCATGTCCTGAGCATTCTCTGCAAACTGTGCTGGAATTCACATGCCAGCGCTTGGCTCTACACCATTTGGGAGTCTGTCTACATTCCTGACTTCGAGAATTGGAACTTGATCTGCACACCATTAACTCTGACATCACGCTACGTTTGGATCTATAACCCGGGTGAGAGATCGCTCACTGGTGTTTGCTGTTTCTTGATTTATTTATTTATTTATTTTCCTTGAAAAAAAGGGTGTTCTCCAACAAGGTACTGTTTGATTTTCTTTCCATTTTCCCCATGGAGATTTCTACAGAGCTGTTTGTGTCTCCCTTCATTCAAATGACAACGGTGACTACTTTTATTATTTTGATTTGTTATATTTCAGATGTTGTGAACAATTTTGCAGTTTTCCTAATTTATGCAATGTGTAGTTTGTGCTGTAATTTACCCTTAAGTGCATTTCTTCTAAGTACTGTGATGTGCTAAATATCGATTTATATGCTCAATGCTTAGAATTCTGTTTCTAGGTTATGTATTTATGCTGTAACATGTTCTTTTCTGTTTGGATTTGGAAGTGATACATTTTGAAATAATGTATTCTATTATTGCCTACTTTACTGGAGCCACGTTAGTGCTCAACCTTCGTTGAGGCGCTCATTTGCTTTCATTTTGCTGATGATTTGTAGGATTTCTGCTTATTGGGGTCATTTATGTGCTCAACTATGTTGAGGTGCTCCAGTTTATTTTCATTCTTAGTGATGATGAGCTAGAGTGAAGCTCAATTTTGATGTTTATTTCTGTTATGAACCTCTTTATAGTGCTCTACTGTTAGAGGTGTTCATGTCCTTGCTATTAGAAGCCATAGGGGCTCAATTTTATTGTCATTTCAGATGAACCACTTATAGTGCTCTATGGTTAGAGGAGTTCATCTATTTACTGTCATGAGCCCTGCGGCTCCTGACAGTTTGAATGCTGTACCTGACTATCTAATCCCAAGAATAAATATACTACATGAACATTACAACAAGGACCCATCATCTTTATTCTATTGAATTTAACACCAATGTTCCACAAAAGGTTATAGACAAGCCTTACGTTAGATATCGGGTTACTGGTTGACTGTGGTGTAAGCCCTGGTCAAGCAGTAACCTAAAGCACTGGTCAGGATAAGGTCCAAACAACCCCCAAATTAACCTGTGCTCAACCCACTGGTAGCTCTGCACAGAGCAGTCAGGCTTAACTTAGAGGCAATGTGTAATGTATTTGTGCAACACTTCAAACAGTAAATCAGTGAACATACCACACAGAAAGGATCCCACACCAGGTTAGAAAAAAAGAGCTTAATTTAATAAATAGAAAAAGACCAAAAACGACAAAAATAAAATTAGTAGAACTGGGATTATTGAACTTTAAAGTTTGTAGTGAAAATAGAGTAAAAAAGTCCAAACTGCCAATTAGGGATATCTGGTCGCACCATACCAGGACAAAGCCACAGGTTCAGACCGACCTCGATGGAGCGGTCCATGGCTTTAAGTGGGGTGAAAAAGCTGGGAGGTCTCTCAAAGGGTTGTGGCTGATGTAATAAATGGCGTGGCTTAAGAAAATGTAAACTAAAAGTCTGTGCTTAGCATAGGGTCCCACCCAACTACTACTGTGCTGCTTCTGTCATTGTAGCAATATATATAATTTGGCTATCCTGTTTTAGGTTTAAACCTGTAATAACTGATAAAACCCTATTGAAATAACACTTACCAGTATAACATATAAACACTTAAAAAACACCTGCACAATTGCAAACTAATTGCCATTCAAAGAAAGGAAAAGGAGAGTGAAAGAGTCGTTTTTAGTTCTTCCTGAAGGGGCCAATACAATGTAACTTTGTTATGCAAGTTAGCATCAAGAAAGACTAGGCTAACATTAATCTGCTTGAGTCTTGTGGTTTAGGGATGTCACTAAAATATTGTTTCTTCTTCCTCTTGCTTTTTTCAGTTTTGTGGTCTTTGGTCTAAAGATGCAGGGTTTAGAAGCATGTTTTAGGTCTTGTTTAATTATTTTATAAACTGAGAGGATCAGAAAATATCAAAATCATATTCGATATTTTGTCTACGTTTGAGTTTTTCACTGATAGGGAAAATGGCTGGTTTAATACGAATCTTTCCCAATATGTACCATCACATTTACCCTCAAAGAATGGGTGAAACCCTTTGATACATCAGCACCCTTTTCTAGCAGGTCAGTATTGATAGTAGGTGAATAGCCAAACACCTCAGGCTTTAAACATTGAATGCAAGTTGTAGGGGCAGGTATATGTGAAAAGAGTTCTGTCACCAAGCATCTGGGATAGTGGTGAAAACATGACACCAGACCTTTGGAAATCATGGAACGCAGTTTCACTTGGAATGCTGCTGCTAAATGTTCTTATCAAGTTCAACAAAGATTGGAGTGATATTGTTTGTATTTGCAGTGATTCAGCTACATATATGAAAAAGTTTTATGATGACCTGTCGAAATCGATACCTGAGCTGTAGTGCTTCCCTGTAAGAGATCCTTGCCACTTGCTAGATGGTATACTGAAGGCATCTTTACAATATTCAGAGTTAATGAAGAATACATTGACTTTTTAGTCCATTCTGGTACACTGTTTTTTTATGCACTGACAGTCACATCATCTCCATCTATGCTGCATGTGCACAGGCACACAACCATTATCAATTAATTTCTTTTGGTTGTTGCTATAAATTGATTGGAGTTGATGTCTAAGTTGTGAACTGATGAGTTGAAGTTATATATACTTCTGTTCACTACTTTGTTGCTTTTTACTTTTGTCTCCCTATATTTTCAATTATACTTTACTTTATTGAAACCATATAAAACTTTTTGAACAACACACTTTTAACTTTCTCCGTGTATATTTTTCTCCTTCCAATGATTGATCTCTATTTTGTGTCATTTATGATACCTTGTTGGTACATTGGAGTGTGATATTTACGATACAACTCCCAACTGAGCAATTCTCTTTAGTTAACAAATCCCTTGTATTATCTATGTGGCAACGGTTTACAGATTTTTTGCTGAGGTATGATGCCAAAGGCAATAATTGGGAGGCTCAGCAGTCACATAATGATAGTGATGTGAAAAAAGTACACTCTACTGCATTCTCAGAATTTTACAGGAAAACATGACAGCTGTATTGGACATAATAAAAATAACTAGAGTCTGAAAACACTCTAGTCTACCAAGCAGGGGCAGCTCCTCCGCTAAAGCGCAGCAGCATCGCCCCACTACTTTAAGGCAGTGCTGGGGAAAAATAAAGCGAGAATAATGAAACATTGTTATCATTTTCTTTTTTCGTTCCTAGTTGTGGGGAGGGGCAGTGCTGGCCAGAGCAGGGGCCAGGGGAGGACTGGTTTGCCTACTCAAAGTGTGCATGAATGTTTGACCTGCCGCCTTGGACCGGCCATACATTCATGCGCACTTTGCATGTTCCCCACCCGGCTGCTTTACATGCACAGGCTCACTGTCCCCGTCTGAGCGCCGAACCACAGAGCTCAGACCAATCACAACGCTGCAATGCAGCAGTGTCATTGTCTTTGGGGAACCAATCACAATGCTGCATTGCAGCATTGTCATTGGCTTAGGGAGCTTGGGAGCCTGGGTGCTTCCCCTGTGACGAGGAGAGGCGGCCGAGAGGCAGCAGCAGGCAGCACGACTACCAGGTATGTTTTAATTTTTTTTTTAATTTTCAACCCCTCCTCTCCTCGCCCTAGGCTACCGTTCCCTGCCATCCACCACTGCTACCAAGTGTTCAGCATAATTGGTGTAGATGTGAAAGAACTCCTTGAGGGTTGGCTGGGCGACACTTTTAGTGATGTTGCCCCTGAAACATGTTCCATATTAGAGTGTTGGCCACTTGGGAAGTAAAGAATTGTTGAGGAGCAATACGGGACATTTTATTCTACAATGTGTGACAAATGGCTTGCATTGATGCATAGAAATGTCTCTTCACCAACAATGGTATTTGAAGTCAATGAAACCTCACTGTGGTACTCTTCACAAGTTCTAGATCCCTTCCATAAAGGGGAATTTTCTCTGGACTTTCAAAAGTGCTGCTTCGTTTTTGACCGCTTCAATAGATTCTGAGGGTAAATGAGCCCAGGTCAATGCATTTGTTGCAGAACCTTTCCCAGAGAATCAAAATCTTCAGGTGCACCAGTATTGGCATGGAATGATATGTCAGTGGCCAGAGTTAGCAAATTGTGTACTGGCTGTTTTGGCGTTGCCCTTTAAAGGGGCATTTTCACTGTTAAAGGTTTACATGGGAAGGAAAGAGTGAGCGCACATGACCAAAGACTCATTGAAGAAGTATTGTATGGTGTACTACAATTTCTTTGATTTGCACAAATGTATTTGGACCTCATTTACACTGTACATACACTGTCTCTATGCCATGCACTATCAGTGCAGAAAGTAAGCAATGATAAAAGCAAAATATTGCATAAACACCGGAAAAACACTGTTTGTTGATTTTGATGGCGCGAAAATGAGAAACCACTGATAACCACTGTTTTTTTAAGGTATTGAAATCACTTGAAAACACTGACAAAACCCCACCAGAATTTACCAAAAATAGAAACTGAAAACAGGAAAGCCTATATATAAATCAAGTAACATTACAACAACAACATGCCAATGGTTGTCAGTTGCATAAGATAAATAAGCAACAACTATGGCTTTGTTGTGTATAATATTGAAAATGCTTATGTTCTGAAATGATGAGACTGTGAAAGAACTATAATGAGTCTTTCTGTGGTGACATAAGAGGCAGTGAACTTTGGTTCTGATAAAGAGTTAATATTTTTTTTTCACCCTGAGGGTGAGCGCAAGAATGAAGAGCCCAATAGGGATCCGTCTCAGTACCTGCATTTTATGACTGCCAGTGCTGATCACCGGCAAGACTGAGCCCACTTAAAGCCCTTGGCTTATCCCTGGGAGCTTGCCTACAGAGACTGCCACTCTAGAGGCTCCAGTGCACACAATCTTTTCTCTGGCCCCAATGACAGTGCTAAATAAAAAAAATAGAAAAATGCAAGGGCTCTCATTAGAAGCCCACTGCAGCCAGTACACAATCTGTTTGTGTTAATTGTACAAGTTATCTAAAAGGGAGAGACTGTCGCCGTTTCGACCCTATCTGATTGTTATGGCCTCTTCAAGACATAGTCATCTGACTACCATGTCAACATAATTGGGAATGCACTTGTATATCAGGAATTAATCACTAGATCTCCAAATCATTTGCTCAGTTCTTGCAAATACCACTCAGATAGTGTCCTTGAATCCTCATGTGATTTCATTCTTATTTGTAAGAATTGAAGAATTCCTGATTTACAAGTGTGCATTCCCAATTAAGGTGGTGTGGGGGTCAGATGACTACATCTTGAAGAGACCCTAACAATCAGAGGGGGTCAAAACGTCGACAAACCCTCCCTTTTGGCTGACTTGGCCAATTAACACGAAGTGGTTGTGTACGAGGTCATGCTACCCGGATATGTACGGTTTCAAACAATGTACACTACCATTGGGAAATGTACAGTTATGTATGTTGTAATTATATTCACAAACTGAGCACATGTGTCATCTCATTTCACACTTTGATGCATATGAATTGGTTTGATCAGTGCCTAATTTGTGAAAGAAAGGGTGCTGGTGCCCGAAGCTCTGTTGAGAAGCCCACCACCGGTGTAGTTAAATATTGTTGCATGGAATGCCAAGGCTACCTAGCCATAAAACCACCTTATTCCTCTTTAATACACAACCAGACACTCCCTGCCCCTCTATACCATTCTTGAAGGCTCCTGCTTTGCCCTTTGTGTCGATTTTTCTGTCTTTCTCTTTCAATGTCCTCCTGCTTTGTGTTTTTTCACCTATCTTGCTCTCTGTGAATGACGCTGGAAAATAGATGCTGGTCCCCAAAAGTAAGTGCAATGTGTAAAGTATTTGTTCAACTCTCCAAACAGTAAATCAGTGGACACTCCACGCAAAAAGTATCCCACACCAGGTTAGAAAATAGAGCTTAATTTAATGAATAATACAAGACCAAAATGACAAAAATTCAATTATTAGAACTGGAAATATTGAATTTAAAAATGTTGTAGTGAAAATCGCCAATAGGGGGTATCTAGTGGCACTTTACCAGTACAAAGTCACAAGTTCAAGCCGACTGCGATGGAGTGAGGGCCGGCTACAGAAACCCAGTTAGGTCCAATGAACGGAGTACCTTAAATCCTGGTTGCAGAGCATTGCATGGATATGCATTGAATATGAGCCACGCAGCGGAAGCGTTGGGTCAGTTCCTAGATACGGCAAGGTAGTTGTGCGATGTCCTGTTGCGTCGTCATCAAGGATCTCGTCGACAGGTCTTGCAATGTGAACTCCAACGTCAGGAATACGGTGTGCAGCTTTCGATGCGTTGGTTCTGAGGTGCTGTAAGGCTGCAATGCGGAGGCCAGCGTTATCATCGAGGCTGCTGTGGCTGACAGATGCAAGGTCCAGGGCTGTGTATGTGCCATGCAGTCGGTGCTGTGTCGATTCTGAGTACTGCAGTGGCAATGCGGTTCTTAGCGACAGGTCCGATCCACGAACCAGCGGTGATGCATTCGTTCTGCTCGGGGATATGCCACTGAGCCGAGGATATGAGCCACTCAGCAGAGAAGACGTGTTAGTTCCTCTGGTAAGCAGCTAAAGCCTACTTCCAAGGGTCCAGAACTGGGGTGGCACCACTGGCAGGTCAGACTCACAGATGGCAGAGTCCAGGTACAAGATTGTTAGAAGCTTGTTTTGTCCCTGAGGCTCCAGATCAGGAGGCCAATTGAGGGCTCCAATCAGCAAGCATCTGAAGCAGGCACCACACCCCTCTACCTCTTTAAGGCACCTATAAAGCTTTCTTTATCCTTTTAATGAAGAGAGCCACCCTTAGCCTTGTGGGAGGATCTCTTTGAATAATATGCATAACTAGGACAAGATATTTTGGCCCATACGGCATCTGTGGGTGAATTTTACTTTGTTTCATATTTTGGCATTGAATTTGGCGGTCTGGTTTGATTTGTTTTGGTCAAGTCACAGCTTGTATGTTCTGTTTTTATTATTTTAATCGTCTTGACATACGCTCTGCACCTTTTTAAGATTTAGATGATATATAGATATTTAACCACCCATGTAAAATAGCACTCATATAGATGCAAGTAAATTTTTTAAGATGTTCAAGATAGGATCTTTACTTATCGGTGGTTATTTATTTTCAAAAGCAGGTTCACACTCCCTTGTACAGTCCAGAAGAGGGCGGAAAATTATTGGGCGAAACGCATCGACTATCTACTGAGAGGAGTCCACGTTGATAATTGAAAAGAACTAATTGATGTGTGCACTGCCGGCCTAATAACATTGGATTTTCAATATTTAACTATTAGACGACGACTATAATGAAATGAAGCTGGACTACCTCTTGATGGACCCGGCTTGAAAATATTTTGTATTTATTGCTTATTAAGCGCAACTGTCACCCCCAAGGGTATCCTGGCGCTGAGACCGAACCGTGCATCTATTAAAGCAGCTACATTACTCTGGGAAACAGATGAGTTTTGAGGCTCTTTTTGAAGGTAAGCAGATCAGGGCAGCTCCTTAATGCCAGGGGGAGGGTGTTCCACATCGTGGCAGCCGCAAAACTGAAAGCGCGACCACCCATTCTCGTTCTGTTAATTTTAGGGACTTTTACCAAGAACGCCGAAGATGATCTTAAAGGTCTGGCTGCCTGATACCAGCCAGACCTTATGCATCTGTCTATTGGACTGTCTATTTATACATAGACGAGCATAGGGTGACTGTGGTTTTCAGTATTTTGTCATTTCTTGCAAAATAAGCTTTCACAAATAAATCATCATTGATGAATAGTAACACTGAAGGAGGTGTCAAATCAAGTCAAGTCGGAAATTTGCATAGCGCACTACTCACCCAGAGGGTCTCAAGGCGCTTAAGGGAGAGGGGTTCACTACTGATCGAACAGCCATGTTTTGAGTTGTTTTCTAAAGGAGAGGTGGTTCTGTGTGAGACGGAGGTGGGTTGGGAGGGAGTTCCATGTCTTGGCCGTAGGAGAAGGATTTTCCTCCCATGGTGGCAATTCGGATGCGTGGAATCGCGGCGAGGGCTTGGTTGGATGATCGTAGTTGGCGAGTGGGGGTGTAAAAGGTCAGGCGAGTGTTGAGGTACTTGGGTCCTAGGTCGTGGAGGGCTTTGTGTGCCCGGGTGAGGAGACGGAACGTGATTTTCTTGTTGCCGGGGAGCCAGTGCAGGTCTCTCAGGTGACCGGATATGTGGTTATGGCGAGGTATGTCTAGGATGAGTTGAGCGGAGGCGTTCTGAATGCGTTGAAGTCTTTTCTGCAGTTTGGCGGTGGTTCCGGCATAGAAGGTGTTTCCGTAGTCCAGTCGGCTGGTGACGAGTGCTTGGGTGACCGTCTTCCTTGTTTCGGTTGGGATCCAACGGAAGATCTTTTGGAGCATGCGTAGGATGTTAAAACATGATGATGTGACGGCGTTGACTTGTCTGGTCATTGAGAGGGAGGAGACTAGGATGAATCCCAAGTTGCGAGCATGGTCTGTTGGTTTGGGTGCGATGCCCAGTGCCGGGGCCACCATGAATCGTCCCAGGCAGAGGGGGATGATCCTAGAAGGAGGACTTCCGTCTTGTCAGAGTTCAGTTTTAGGCGGCTGTTCTTCATCCATTCGGCTACGTCTTTCATCCCTTCGTGTAGGTTGGTTTTGGCGGTGGTTGGGTCTTTGGTGAGGGAGAGGATCAGCTGGGTGTCGTCTGCGTAAGAGATGATGTTGAGGTTGTGTTGGCGTGCGATGGATGCGAGGGGACTCATGTAGACATTGAAGAGGGTGGGGCTGAGTGATGATCCTTGTGGAACGCCGCATATGACTTCGGTGGCCTCTGTTCTGAAAGGGGGGAGGCGGACTCTCTGGGTTCTTCTGGCGAGGAACAAGATGATCCAATCCAATGCTTTGTCTTGTATTCCGACGTTCCTGAGGCGTTGTACAAGTGTGCGGTGGCAGACTGTGTCGAATGCTGCGGAGAGGTCCAGGAGGATGAGGGCCGCTGTTTCCCCGTTGTCGAGCAGTGTTTGGATGTCGTCTGTGGCTGCGATGAGGGCGGTCTCGGTGCTGTGGTTGGCTCGGAAGCCGGACTGTGAGGGGTCGACAAAGTCAACATGTTTCTGCTCCATACTGCCCAGTCGGGTCTACGGAGCATTCGTCAGGACAAACATCACAAACAACAGATAAGTTACTTACACAACTTGTGTAGTAATTCAAAAAAACGAGTTTGTTTTTTGGTTATATGCTTGTACAGGATTTCTCAATTCCGAAAAATCTGAAGCTTCAACAGGAGACACTGGGACTCACTGGTCCCGAGCAACACGTAGAGGGATTCCGCGTCTTGTGCTAGCTCTGCCCCTGGATGTTGACTTTGTTAAACTTAAGGTATAAGGAGATCCAATAACTTGACCTCAAGTTATACCGACTACATTTTAATAAAACATATCCTCACCTTCTCTATTAAATTTCATTAGTGGTGAAGTTGTTGTTTTTTACTTTCCATTCTGGGGTGCCTCCCTATTTTTATCTCTGGACACTACTACCAAAACCAGGGGTTGCCTCTGGATGAGGCTTGCATATAGCACGTTTTGGAACATCCAATAATAATGCCGTAACGCGAGTGTGGGGGCGGATAAAAGATATACACCGCACTTTAGACACTGCGTTTATGAGGGTGTTTCATCTTAACCTATGGTTAAGTAGTTACAAGTGTCCATTCTCCTCCTTGATGATTGTTTGATTGAGACTGGGGAAACGAATGGACTCCTAATCCTCCTCCCTACCTGTTGATTATTCAATTAGTTTTGCAGTGTCTTATACCACTCTTTCTTTGCGTACATAGTGCCTTAGTGCTTAGTTCTTTGCCTTGGCCTCTAGCTGTAGGGTGGAGAGCTGGTGGAACAGCCATACTGCTGTTGACTGTAGTAGCCGAGGTATACTGGGCTTCTGCTATGAGCTCCATTATTTCCTCTTATAATTTAGGGTTTGGTATGGTCCTTTTGTGTTCTGCTCCTCTTCTGATTTTGGGGCGGACTTTGTATGTTGGTCCACCTGCATTTGAAACTGAATGGAGTGGCCACCATTGCATGTTCATGATGGATGCTGAGTTTGGCCCTTTTCAGCCATTAGAGTGTCTGGACTTTGGCACCTGCTAAGAGTGAAATGTATGTAGTACTGTTCTCTTTGGGACAAGGGGTATGATTCACTTCTTGTTGGGGTATGCAGTGTGAGTGGGGCGTTAACTGTGGATTTAGGCACCATGCTGAGAATTTATATAGGTTTTTTCGCACCCATTTATCTTTTTATATTATGCATGATTGCAGGTTAACAGTATGTGTTGAACGTTTGATTACTGACCTGGAGTGTGTACAGGGTAAATGATACCTAGAAGATGTGGATGAACTCAGCCTGTTTGAATAGACACAAGGTCGAATGAGCTTTTCTGCAGGAGATAAACTTGGCTCCTCATAACGAATAAGCAAGGACTGGAAGATTGGGAGGTTGCAGTCTATTTGCTTCTTACAGCACAGATGTTGGAGGAGGTCTTATGTGAACAAGAAAGGGGTATTTAATGGGAGGACCGGCTCTCCCTCTATGCAGATGATGTTCTGATATATATAACCTCCCTGCGTGGTCTCTCAACGTACTACTTGATATCTGCCGGGCATTCAGATCGGTGTCGGGATACACGAATAAGTGGGAAAAATCGGTTCTCAATATTCTGTATGGCCAACCTCATAAATTACCCCGGGGCTGTATGGTCAAGATGGTAACGAATAGCTTTAAGTACCTTGGGATGCATGTGACTTCGGACCCAGACGAGTTCCGGGCGCTCAATCTTCAACCACTGCTGCAAAGGCTGTAAAGTGATATAAGGCACTGGAAGACGCTGCCACTCACCCTGCTGGGTAAGGCGGCTCTTTTTAAAATGATGGTTTTGCCTCAATTCATATATACCCTTTACAACATGCCATATTGTGTGCCTGACTCCTACTTTAAGGTAATGAACTCCAAAGTTACTAATCTCCTCTTGGACAATAAACCTGCCAGGATAGCCATGTGTGAACTCGTTAGGAGCTGGTACGACGGCGGCATTGCTCTGCCCGATATCCGTGCATACTATTGAACCTCACAACTGACGACAGTCAATCAGTGGCTCCAAGTGCCTGATACAGATCCAGCATTTCGCTTAGATAAGGTGGCCCTGGGATCTGGGGGAATGAACAGGATGCTATACAACAAGAGGAAAACAAAGGGGCTCCCTGGACCGACTGCACATACGCTTCATGTCTGGCACACAGCGACACGACACCTTGTGTGGGCGTATAAGCTTACGCAGCACACCCCACTGTGGGACACTGGTAGACTGGGTACCCTGGGAAACAGTAAACGGTTTCAGAAATGGGACTTGATAGGAATCTCCAGGATAGGGGACCTGTGGAAGGAGGGCAAGGTGGTCACCTTTACTTACCTGCAGGAACACTATGAGGTGGCCCCTGGGGAGCGGTTTCAATACTTGCCGGTGAAACAGGCACTAGAAACAACACTTCCTTCGACAGACATACTTCCTGAATCATCCCCCTTAGAAGTCCGACTACTGGCTGACTTTTTGCACAAAAAAGCAATCTCCCTCACGTACCGGAAAATCATTAATAACCAGACAGACCCCCTGTAACGACTACGAGTGACTTGGCAGGCAGAGGTTGGGGCCAGAGATGACTCGGACTGGCAAGACGCCATAGCATCACCACGGGAGGTAGCGTCTCCTCCAGACTGCGCCTCACACAACTAAAGATACTACATAGGACCTACTATGCAAGAGGGACTCTGCATAAGATCAGCAGAGCCTCGGACCAGTATTGCTTGTGCAACTGTGAAGAAGTGGGCACATTCTATCACACTTTTTGGGAGTGTTCGGGGATCACATCGTATTGGAAAGCAGTAATGGACACCATCACAGAAGGCAGTGGGGGCATAGTTCAGCTCTCTCCCAAGTGCTGCCTATTGAACATATGGGATCCTACAGACCTCAACCATGTAGACAGACAGTGGGCAACAACGGGGATGATGGTAGCAAAACGGAACATAGCTCGGTACTGGGGAGCAGTGCAGACCTCAACTGTGACAGGCTGGTGTAACGATATGGATATGATAATGCTGGCTGAAAAAGCTACATATGTCCAGGGGGGGTGTCCCAAGAAATGGGGGAGAGTGTGGGGCAAATGGAATGTATACAGAGGTTATATATGTACTCCCCCGGTTATGGACCATGGATCAGACGATGAGATGTAGTAAATACGAATGTGTAATTTGTCCATCACTGTACACTGTAATACCCGATGAGAAGTTCTCTAAGTATTCTTATTTTATGTGGAATGTTTTGCAAATTCTGTGCTGAATACAATAAAATGTTTCCCCCCAAAAAAGAAAGGGCTATCTACTCCATGTGATCAGGGCAACTGGTGAGCCTGGGGGGAGTTACCTGGTTGTTTAGGTGGCAGTGCAGTGGTTATCTCTTATACTCATCAATGTTTATGGTCCTAACTTTGTCCACAATTCTATTCTGATCTGCCGTAGATTTGTAAGTCTTGACTTTCAGACCAATGTATGAGGCGGAAATGGTAACATTGTCCTTAGCAATGATTTAGAAAGCTTCAGAGGTGCTCTCGGGGGACCATCGGCTACAACCAGAGGCCTACTTCAGACACTTCAACAGGATGACTTGGTTGACGTTTAGTGATTTAAACTTTGTGGACCTCTGGGTTTTACATGTAAATTAGTTTCACAACATCTACTCCCGCATCGAATCATGTCTTGTCTCGGCGGGTCCCTTTGGAGGTTTCCCTCTGAGATTGTTGTAAATAAGTGATAGATGACAGGATACTTCTAGTTGATAATGTGAAAAGAGGCACCAAATATAATATCACCAGGGAGAAACCGACAATATAAAGCACAACAATCAATTAAAAAGTACAAAATTTTTTGTTTATTATTAAGTATATATACTCAGGATAAAAACATTAAAATTCTAACACATAATAAAATGTAACACATAACCTATTCTAAACAATCAATGCAATACAATAAATGAAAAGACACCATTAATTATTGATTCATAGAACAGTGGCGGACAATTATAGTCCTCTTCGACGCGCGTTTCGGCGTTTTCACAAGAACGCCTTCTTCAGGAGCCACATACACAATCTGAAAAACATACACAGCAAATTAAAAATCGTACTTAGGAGAGTTGTACTCGCCTGTCATAAATACCCCAATACAAGTACATGAAAACGTATATCAAGAAACTGCTTTACATATCAATAACTCCCTACTTGTGTAGCCTAACTATAAAGCTACACAAGGTACAAACTATAAGATGTTATATTTGAGCAGTGGTGTAGTTTGCGCGCAAAAGGGCTTTGTAGGATAGATGGACCTTTAACCCAATTATATCTCTGACTCAGGGAGCTTAATAAACTAGAGTCATGTTGCCAAGGGTGGCCGATAGGAAATTTTTTTTCCTTTCATACATACGTGTCTATGCTCCTAACTGAACAGGCATTGCTTTAGGTCGATTTTCTAACCTAGTTCTCTTCATTCTTGCAACTAATCCAAGTGAAAGAGTGGACTTAAAAATACATCTCCCAGAACTATACACAGGTCTCACTGGACATAACTTATAGAATGCGATAGTACACACATGCATAATAGGATTAAATGATTTGTCAATAGTTCAACCTTATGGTGTGGTTAATCAATAAACTGGCTACTTCTGGATGCTTACGTTGATCGAATAATCTAGCTAAATAATACAGTAAATGTACAATTTCCTTACCAAGTATCCGTTTAATCTATATAATTCCAACCAATAAATGGAATATATGAGGGAGATCTGTCCTCAGTGGAGGTGGATGAGAGGGCTCGGATTCTTATAATAGTGCCCAACCATCAGGTCGAAATACTAAACAAAAAGTTATGTGTTACATTTTATTATGTGTTAGAATTTTAATGTTTTTATCCTGAGTATATATACTTAATAATAAACAAAAAATGTTGTACTTTTTAATTGATTGTTGTGCTTTATATTGTCGGTTTCTCCCTGGTGATATTATATTTGGTGCCTCTTTTCACATTGTCCATTTTTCCCTGTCAAACATATTCTGTTGCTCAAACAGGGGGTCCTTGTTATTTACGCCAATACTTCTAGTTGATTACATGTAGATTTATTTTAGGACACAGCTGAGTACAAAACCTCGCAAGCTGACCAGACCATCAACTGACACAGGTAGAACACTCTGGTACAAGTTAGAACACACACAGGTATTCTGGGAAGCTGAGAAGGTGAAAACACTGAGGAAGGGCTAATGACTACTGTCAGCCATATTACAAGAAGAATCAATATACAACAGAGATATTACTGGATTTGTTTTCCAAATGTGAGGTGAGACGAGGCTACAGTTGACTAGTTCTAGGATTACCTGGGCTCAGGTCCTACTTATCGTATCCTACGGGCGGACCCCCGCTCGAGGCGTTTGCATTGATAAGCGTTCACGCTTCTTCAGTTTCAAACCATGGCGATCTGGATCGCTTGGAGATTGAGATAAGTCAATCAATAAATCAAACAAGACTTGTAAAGCACGGCCAATCACCTTTGAGGGTATCCAGGCGTTGATCAAAGTTAGAGTGACCATGCCTCAATGGGTGGCGATGGACTGCTCGGCAAGATTCACTCGAAGTTCCAGGAATTTAGTGATTTCACAGCTCGCAAAGTCAATGTTCTTGGGGAAATATGCATGGCCAGGGCCTTTGGTGGGGGTGAGCAGGCTTCGAAGACTCTGGCTGAGATGTTGAGACCCATGTGGGCCGAAGGTGACATCACAGTGATTGAACCTTCCAATAAAGTTATTCTCTGTGATGCGACTCATATATTGGCGCGGTTCACGGAAAGCTACGAATGCCTCCAATCTTCACAATCGACTCACGCCGCTGTCCAAGTATTAAAATATTTTGACAGATTGTCCATGGTGTGGTTGAAGAATGAGGACAGGGAACAGCTGCTGCTACAGATAATGGTGGATGAAATTAAATAAGTTGTTAGTGAGATGCTGGTTGGCTGCGCTCCCGGGGCTGACTGTCCCTGAAACTGTTTATAAAGAATGCATCAGTGTCTTGGCCCCTCATATTCGAGCCATGAATGATGAAATATACTACTGTGGCTTTCTGCAGCCCCCTCCATATGGGAAGCAATTATCCTCACAATTTTGACACTACTTAAAGCAGATGTTTTGTGCGCATCTTACAGACAGCTGTGCGTTCTCAATACTGACACTCAGATCTTGGCAAAGATTATTAGCCAGAGCGACTGGAATTATGTGATGTTGTGACTGTGGCGTTTTCTGCTTAACTGTGTATTTGCCGCATCAAAAGTTATGAAAAGTGTGGCGACACATGTTGCCGCACAGTAAAAGTCCCTTTCTAAATGTTTACTGGCCGCCATTCTGCCTCTTATTTCTGTATTCGAGTGTCAAGGTTGTACTAGTGAGGTTAAACTCTGCCCAGATGCTGTTAACATGTGTGAGAATTTCAAAATAATGAGGTAATAATAACAGTAAATGGGCCACATTATCGGTATAAATGGTCTTTTTTCGCTGCATAATTTAGTGAACGCTGACGCATAATTTGATCCTCCTCTGCCACATAACTCCAGTCGCCCTGGTTATAGGTAAAACATCTCCTCTTCTTTAAACCCAGAATTGTCTTGCAACCAAGTTGGTGTTATTCCTTGCTGTTCAACTGTGTAGAACCTGTGCATATGCTTCACTTTTATAGATCAATGGAATCTGGATGTGAAGGATGTTGGGGTCTTTCTAGAAGCACAAAAGACATTTCATTCACTCGAGCGGGGGGGGGGGGGGGCTTAGGCTGTCTGTCCTTTGGAATCTGGGATTCGTTAATGCACCGCTGTCCTGGTTATCACTACTTGATGCTAACCCTCCTGCTAGAGTTCGGGTAACCAGGGCTCTGGTGGACTCACTGGATGTGACATGGTTCCCTGTTAGGTTGCCATCTCTCCCCATTGTTGGATGCTGTAGTCATGAAGCCTCTGGTGCAATACCATTCGTCTAGGGACAGGAGAATCCCTAGCCGGCATACAGCAATATCTTTATATGTTTTCCATATCCTGTTGTAGGCACTCTGATGTCAGCCTCCCTCCCTCCACGCAAAGTCTTGCAGTTTGGATCTGTTTCTGACTCCAGGATTAATTGGATGAGTTTTTCATTTTCATTGGCACTCAAAGTGCCCTGGCCCCGCCCCTCCAGTGGAAGGAAGACTCAGCCCAACGCTAGCACCACAGGGCGGATGTATGACGTTACAACGCAGGCTATTACAACGCATGCCTTTACAACGCGGTTTTTACATTGCATACCTTTACAACGCATAGCGCTTAGAGGTGCTGGATGGTGAAAAGTTTAATTTTCTATTCCAGCTCCAGTCCCCGTGGACACTAGGGAAGGTGTTGGATAGAAAATTAAACTGATTCCCTATCCTAGAGCGCCCCCCAGCGCAATGCGTTGTAATGGTTTGCGTTGTAATGACTGCGTTGTAATGGTAGTAAGTTTTAAAAGTTTCGTTGTAAAGGTTGTTCACTCCACAGGGCGCATCAAGAGACCATGAAAGTATTTGAAGATCATTATTGGAAGGTGCTGAGTCAGTTGTTAGAGCAACTAGATTCCTAGTCGATTGACTGTCCTTAGGGTTCTGTGTCCAGGAGATGCCGGGAGGCGTCACCAGGCGCTTTATAAGCTCCTTTAAACTAAACTAAACTAGATGTCTTTATGGAGGGTGTATTTAAAGAGCAGGTTCACTACCCGGGGAGGGGGGGGGGGCAGGGTGCATTAACCCTCAGACAAGGTTCTCTATTACAGCACTCATATTATCCTAAAAACTCTACTCCTGTTGTACCTGGAATCAGCTGAATCAATCAATCAATCATATAACTTGTAAAGCGCACTACATACCCCTGAGGGTTCCAAGGCGCTGGGGGGGAAGGGGGGGTGGTTTTCTGCTGCTATTGGTCGAAGAGCCAGGTCTTGAGTTGTCTCCTGAAGGTCAGCAGGTCTTCGGTTTGTCGCAGATAGAGGGGGAGGGTGTTCCAGGTCCTGGCGGCGCATTGGGAGCAGGATCTGCCTCCGGAAGTAGTTCTCCGGATGCTTGGGACCGTGGCCAGGGCGTGGTCGGCGGAGCGGAGTTTCCTGTTGGGTACGTAGAAGGAGAGTCGACTGTTGAGATAGGCTGGGCCGGTTTTGTGGCGTGCCTTGTGTGCGTGGATCAGGAGCTTGAAGGAGATTCTTTAATATAAAGTTTTACATAGCGCGAACAAGATCCCGAAGGATATCAGAGCGCTTTACAAAAGGATGAAAGGAACGTAACAAATGCAGTCACAACATCAGGTACGAGTAGAAACAAGAATTATCGCATCATTGCACTACGAATGGGTCAAAGGAGAGAACTACAATAAACAGGTAAATATCGGATTACAGGGGGGAAATATTATGCGGTAAAGAAGAGCAATAGCCAATGATGGTCAAGTCAAGTCAAGCGCTGCGTGGCCTTTGGCTAGTTACGCGCTATATAAGTGCAATTTTTCATTTCATTTAATTTCAAGTGGTTGTAGGGTCTTAGGGGCGTAAAATGCCAAAAGAAAAAAAAATGTACTAGTGGCTTTCTTCGATTTCGACATCTCATTGAGGATTCTTTTTTCTGTTGGAGTGCGCGCACCTACCGCCACTTTCATGCTCCTTGTACTAGTAACAGTCACTACACCGTGACCGAGGTCTACTATTGTTTCTTCCACAGTCCCCCTCTCTCAGAAGGTGCCCGGGGGCAATACCTCTGAGGCAGGAGGTAGAGGCATACACACACTCCTTTTTACTGTGTACTCAACAAGTGTGGGTCGATTACAGATGCTGAATGGAGACATATGCGTTGGGGTGTTACGGAGCTCTGCGGGGCTCTAATTCTGCATCGTATAAAAACACCCAAAAAGGCAGCATTGGTGTACTTATTTTTTTACAAATTAAAACCAGGCGATTTTTTTTTGGTATATTAGCATCAAATGCATTTTTCTTCAATTACATAAGTATTTTCTTAAAATCTAATGGATGTGCTTTGGGGGCAGGGTTTCAATACTAGACTGGTGGAAGGGACACAGGAAGTGCTAACAGTCCACAGGTTAGGGGGCGCAATACTTGCCTTGCCCCGGGCGCTGGCACCCCACGCTAAGCAGCTGCCTGGAATAATCTGTTTCAGTGTGCTAATGGTGGTGATTTATATACAAAATTCTAAAATATTCCCTCCTAAATATATAGGGATAGCTTCACTGCATCTTCTCCTGGGCATTCAGGGTACCAGGCGTGCTTACGAGACAGATCTGGGGCACAGACTCACAGGTGAGCAGTGGTTTTACAGCTGCGTCCAAATATAGTTTGTCTCTGAGAACAGCAGGCACAGACCTCTGCACATCGGGTTTATTCTCTGACTTTCCTACACACCCGCCTGACGGCTTGCATTGTTTTTTTAGAAAGCTACATAAGCGAGGTGCTCCAGTGATGGAGCCAGTTAGTGCTCAGGGATTCAGGCTTCTGAATTGGTGTCTCAGTTTAGCTTGGGGAAATGAAACAACAAAATATTGACCTCTTTCTTGGCTTTACTTGGGTTTGTAAAATCATGGTGCCTGTGAGATGGTTCACTGGCCAAGCGGAGGGTGGCAATGCATTAGGTCGGAGTCCACTCCCAAAGGTAGGGGAATGGATGAAGGATTTGATGTTCTGCAATGATGCATTGGATGCCAAAGCCATTCTCCTCCCACCGCCTTTTAGGCCCAGAAAAGTTTTGGCCTAACTTATGCAATATTTACTCATGCAAACTCATGATAATAATCCCATGGGACCACTTCAGATTGGGATGTTTTTTTTGTCTCATTGTTTGTCCTTTGTTATGCTTGTGCTCTACGTAGCTGATGTGTATCTGGAATGTAATTATGTAGGTGCTGTTTTCTTTACTGTGCATATTTACTCGTATTACATTTCTGTATGCATTGTGCCCTTGTTCGCTCCTTGAAGGTCCTGTTAAATAATGATAAAGATTAAAAATAAAATGCAGACATCCTAACTCTCATCTCTAAACATCATGTGGCTCACCAACACCACTCTCGACTGGAATCTGCTGGAAATTGTGTAGGGGTAAGTTCTGTTTTCTTAAAGATAAGAATTTTACTCCTCGTATGGCTATCGACTATGAGTAGAAATCTTCTTTCATTGTTTCCAAGGTAACAGTGATTCACCAGAAACAGTGAGGGCTATAACATGTTTGATGCTGCCATCCTAATGCAATAAATTAAAACAATCTAAGTTAATAGGCTAAAATGACAATCTAGTTTTGAGTAGTCTTTATTTTAGTTAAGAGAAGGCCAGATTATGAAAGTAGTGACATGAGTCTTCAAAGCACTTATATTTGTCCATTTCCCAAAAGGAAACAACATCATGTAAATATACATATATCAAAAACTTATGGGCCGATTACGAGTCTAGGGGTCCATGGTCCACCAGACTCACAAGGGTGCAGTGGTGGCAGTCTCCTGACCTCCCTATTATGAGGCGGGTGGTCGGACTGCCATATCCCAGCCGCAGGGTAAACATCGTTTAC
Source organism: Lissotriton vulgaris (assembly GCF_964263255.1). Taxonomy (NCBI): domain Eukaryota; kingdom Metazoa; phylum Chordata; class Amphibia; order Caudata; family Salamandridae; genus Lissotriton; species Lissotriton vulgaris. The sequence continues at coordinate 1,463,587 of NC_141699.1, forward strand.
CACGATGTTTTTACAACGCGGTACCTTTACCACGCGGCCGTGACAACGCAAATAGTTACCACGACTTGCGCTGGAGGGCGCTAAAGGATTACAAATAGTTAATTTACTATCCCAACAGCTTCCCTAGGGTCCACGGGAACTGGTGTTAGAATAGTAAATTATACTATTCGAAATCCGCGCCCCCAACGCAAGTCGTGGTAACGGCTTGCGTTGTCACGGCCGCATGGTAAAGGTATGCGTTGTGACGGTACGCGTTGTACCGTCATAAATCCCAGCCGCAGCCGTCAGAGAACCACAGTTCCATGGTGGAGTTGCGGCGGTATACAGGCATCAGTATGCTTAGCGGGACCGCTGCGGTCCCACTCAGCATATTAGTAGTTTCCTCTCTACCAGGGTTATCATGGTGGTTCCTCTTCCATGAAAACCCAGGCGGAGAGGAAACAAAGGGCGCCCTATAGGGCCACCTAGTGCCTCTGCACCCTGTAGATTCACACAAGGGAAAACTTTTCAGTCCATGCTGTGCAAGAACTGGTTTTGGCGTTCCAACTGTAGTGTCTGTTTTTTGAGGTACCAACGTGGGATTGGCAAAAAAAAAGCCAGCCAGACAGGCGGCCTGACCACAGCTTTCGTGCTGCGTCGGTAGGGCGGACCCAGCGCTGTACTGCCAAAGTCGTAACCGGGCCCTTAGTGTTTAATATCTTTCGCTCATGCTTTTGCATAAAATCCTTTAGTTGCAAATAAGTTTAAACAAGTTAGCTGCACAAAAACTATGACACTTAACAGCACCCAGTAAAGCGTGTAAGGAATGAATGGGGAGTCATTCCTTATTTGCGATTAGCAATTTGCTAATCGCAAATAAGGAAGCTGTAGAAATCGCAAATAATATTGCGATTTCTACATGAATCCCATTTTGAGAGTCATTAATAGGGATTCCTTAATAATCACTATTAAGGACTCGCAAATCGGGACATTGATGAATCTGGCTGATTGTTTCCTAAATGCACATGAGTTGGTACCTATTCTGTTAGTTTGTCGACCTCAACGCATTGAACTCACAATGCTAAGACTCTGGGCCTGCCGACACGCTTTACTGGGTGCTGTTAAGTGCCATAGTTTTTGTGCAGCTAACTTGTTTAAACTTATTTGCAACTATAGATTCATGAAGCTTCCATTTTGCGATTCCTTATTAGCGAAAAATAAGGATTCGCTAATAAGGAATAGCAAAATGCTATGCATGAAGAACTCGCTTAAAAAATAGGGATTTCTTAAAATTCCTTAATTGCGACTCGCAAATTGCGAGTCGCTATTAAGGAATACCTCCCCATTCATTCCTATGGGTCTAGAGGCCCATAGTATGAATGGGAAGACAATCTCAATTTGCGATTCTCAATTAGAGAATCGCAAATTGAGATTGCAATTTTAAGGGTGCCAGGGTGTCAAAAGGACACCCTATTTCACCCCTGAAATCTGCATATGGATACATCTTGCACACACACATGCCCTAAGGGCATGTTTGTGTCTAAAATGGAACTTTCAAAAATGCACTTTAGTGCATTTTTCAAAGTTTTTGCAAATTACCATGAAGTTCAACTTCTTGGTAATTCGCTCCCCCATTAGCGAAATCGCAAATTTTTTAACTTTAATGCATTGCATTTAAGGAATCTCAATTTGATATTCGTTAAATGCAATTGCAGTTTAAGTAATCGCAATTTTGCAATTTCTTAAATTGCGATTTTTGCATTTGGGATGATGCATCCCAAATGCAAAAATACGGGTCGCAAAGGTGCAGATTCTGAGAATCTGCCCCTTTGCGAGCGGTGTTAAGCTTGATGCATCTATGCCTTGGTTTTTACCTGGGCCGCTCCCAGCCGTCTTCCTCTAAAGGCTCGCAATGGCGTTCTGTTTTTCGAATCTTCTTTTGAGGAAAGAAGGCATTTCTCTCATGGGCCGTACCGTCCATGGGCTTCTGGGAGTTGTAGTGTGGTAGTGTATCGATCACGTTGACGAGGGGGCTACAGCCATACCATTCTCGTAGATGCCGTTGTTTCCCTGGTCGACATGATACGAGGCTACCAGCATGCTAAGGGACAAGACTCATGTGGCCCAGGGCGGAACTTACTAAAGCACCTCCTTCACGATGAGAAGGTGCTTGTCAATCAATCTTGTTTTCTTTGGGAATGGCGGATGGTGTTCCCCGCCGGATTTCAGCTTGAAGATTGCAGCTGTTGCTGTCCTGGACGCTTTCCTGGATTCCGTGCTGTTTTGGGACTTGCTTCAGGTACTTTAGCGGAAGGAGTGCGGGATCGCCTCCTCCGCGTCCGTCTCGTGTCCTTGTGTGTTTTCTGTACAGAAAAGCCGCGGTGCAGTTTAAACGTGCTGCTTCGCGTTTGCATTGCATTCTGCGTGTGAGGAAGGTTATTGCCACCGCACGCGACTGAGTCTAAAGACGCATTCGGTGCTATAACATTTCCAGCAGTGTTGAGAAGGGGCCTTACCTTCAGTTATTCAGCCGATGAACTTTAGCCGCTTGTCCTATTTTCGTCAGTCACCTTGCAGTGAACACTGTGGCTCCGATTTGTCCTGCAACACCCGTTTTGTCACCAGAGGAACAGTACAATTGAATTAGCGTTGTGCCTTTTTAACAACGCTTGCAGTCCTCATGTGTATATTCATCCTAGGGTGACGTTGTGATTCTTCACGTATTCCAGCGACAGTTGCAGACTGCGTTTGTTTTGCATACGCCAACAAAAGAATCATTTGGATTGGACTATGTTTTGTTTGTTAATTTTTGTTTTAAGAAAAGGGAAGATTCACCTTGTCTAGCTGTAAGAATCCTGGTAAGGAGGGAAAAAGACATCTTGCATTTAGCTATCGCTATTCATAAGAGAATAGGTGTTATATCTTCTACCTTGTCTTCCCCTTCTGCAGAATGGACGTCCTTCCTGGTACCTAGCAGATATTTTGACCAGACCTTGAGGGATCCACAGAAACCACAGCTAGTTTATTATTTTGTCCACTTCCCTTTTCCCCTGGACACAAATTCACGCAGAGGGTTTCAAGCCTCCTTTGTTGGGGATCGTGCCTGGGAGGAACTGGGGGGCATTTCTTCAGACATCGTCTCCGATGGTCACCAGGACAAGGTTAGTGGCATTTATTTATCCTTGAGCTACTGGCAATCCCGACAGATTGACAAGCCCATGAATATACGCCCGGCCTAGACGATGGATATCGAAGTCGTATTGGCCTCTGTGGTGGAAAGCTTGGCAGCTTTACAACGAGAGGTACACACTTCAAGAACAGAGTCCCAGATACTATATAAGGAAGTAGGTACCTTGCGGAGAGAGGTAGTAGGACTAACACGTAAAGGTACGGGAGGGGTTTCCTATATCAAACCAGCTACACTGCCTCCTCCTGTTTCTACCACACAAACACCCTCTGTAGGAGCAGAAGGGGGTGGGTTCGTTATACCTCCTCCTGCCACAGTTCCCCCTACTGATCCTGTTCATACAGTACATATTTTACAAAACATGGGAATACCATTGGCACCCCCTGAACGATTCTTTGGGGATCCCCAGAAGTTCGAGACCTTTCTAAACCAGTGCAGACTACATTTTTTATGTAAACCTGGGGTGTTTCAAGATGACCCAGCAAAAATGGCATTCATGATGTCGTATATGGGCGGCAACGCAGCGAGCTGGACTATTCCTTTATTGGAAAGAAACGACCCTGTGTTGCACAATTTTTCAGATTTTTGTTTGGAACTCCGGAAACTTTTTGATAGGAAATCCCATATGATGACCCTTAACAGGGAACTGTTATTTTTACGTCAAGGTTCCCAGGATCTGTTGACCTACATTACATCTTTCAATAGACTAGTCTTTGAAACTGACTGGCCTCCTAGTAAACGTATTACTCTGTTCTATCAGGGATTGAGAGGGGAGCTTAAAGATGTCCTGGGACAAGTAGTGCAGCTTCCTAACACCTGCGAAGAACTCATAGATTTGACCATCCAGTTGGACCACCGACTCCTTGACCGAAAAGGGGACAGGAACAGGAGAGATAGTCGGTATATGTATCCCCGTTTCAAAACCCCCCTTGAAGATCGTCCCAAAGCAGCAGAAGGAACTGAGCCTATGCAAATAGGAGGCATCCGCGGCCCCCTTTTCACAGGAAGAAAAGGAGAAAAGGCGAAGACTGAAACAGTGTCTGTATTGTGGTAAAGGGGTACATTTCATAAAGGAATGTAGAGCAAGAAATGCACTACCTGGACGCCCTTTCGTGCCTCGTGTTCAGGCAATTGTACAAGCAGGAGAGCCGGCGGAAAACTAAAAAACCCAAATCAGGAAGAGGTCTCTGCCTTGGGTTACCAAACTTCCACGATCTCACTAGTATTTGCCAATACGCTTCATCCAGCTGTCGCCCACATGAATCTCAAGGTCACGCTATGGGTAACCTCCCAAGACGCATTGGATATAGACGCATTATTGGATTCCGGTGCCACTGGGAATTATATCGATCAAGAATATGCCATGAAAATCGGAATCGTCTGCGAAAAGAAGGAGAAACCTGAGTTGGTGAAGGCAGTCGACGGAACCGTTCTGTCCTCTGGTCCTGTGTCGTATCATACGTGTTCCTTATTAATGCAGACCATCCAAAACCACCAGGAATACATCCAGTTTGATCTTATCGACGCACCTCAATTTCGACTTATCTTGGGTATGCCATGGTTGACCCTTCACGATCCCAAAGTCAGTTGGGCGACACGTACCATTACATTATCATCTGACTATTGCAAGGAACATTGCAAACGGGACATTCCTGTTCACAACACCCCTGGCATAACGCCTTCTGTGTGTCTGGCGATGGAAAGCACCCAAGAACTTTATTGTTGTGCCACCATTCTTCCTGAAGAGTACAATGAATATCTCCCAGTGTTCAATCAACAAAAGGCTACCACCCTGCCTCCGCATAGGGTATATGACTGCGGTATTGAACTGGTGCCAGGAGCAGACATCCCGTGCAGCCGAGTTTATGCCTTGACCGAGAAGGAGACACAGTACATAAAGACCTATATAGAGGAGAATCTTGCAGCTGGCTTCATCAGGCATTCAACATCACCAGCCTCATCCCCTATGTTTTTCATTCCCAAGAAGGATTGCTCTGAATTAAGACCTTGCATTGATTATAGAGCAATCAATCGTGTAACAATCAAGAATCAATACCCTCTCCACTTAATGCCAGTACTGATGGACCAACTGAAGGGAGCCCGCTTTTTTACCAAACTCGATCTTCGCGGAGCATATCATTTGGTCCGCGTCCAAAAAGGGGATGAATGGAAGATGGCGTTTTGAACAAAATTTGGGTTGTTTGAATATAGGGTGATGCCTTTTGGGCTGTGTAACGCCCCTGCCGCGTTTCAGTTTTTTATGGACGAGGTGTTGCGAGGATGTCTGGAAACTTTTTGCGTCGTATACATAGACGACATTCTGGTTTATTCTTCTACTTTTTCAGAGCATGTAACCCATGTGAAAACAGTGCTCGGCAAATTACAACAAAATTCGCTTTATACGAAACTTGAGAAATGCTTGTTCCATGCTCAGGAAGTCACTTTTATTTTATATTTTTTTATTTATTTGCTTGTTAAGCGCGGCTGCCACCCAAAGGGTATCCTGGCGCTGAGACTGCGTCTATCCTGCAGGCGTGCTACCATTACATGGCTCTGGGGAACAAAAAGGTCTTGAGGTCCTTTTTAAAAGGGATGAAATCTTGTCTACACCTCAGCGCCAACGGGAGGGTGTTCCAGAGAGTGGCAGCCGTGAAACTAAAAGCACAACCACCCATCCTCACTCTATTGATCCTGGGGACCGTCACCAGAAACGCGGAGGAGGATCTTAGGGGTCTGGCAGCGCGGTACCAGGAAAAAAGGTTTTGGAGCGGTATCGGCCCCTTTCCGTGTAAGGCCTTAAAGACGAGACAGAGAGCCTTGAAGGAGATTCTCTCTTGGATAGGTAACCAGTGAAGGTCTGCTAATGCGCCAGAGGAAGAGGCAGATCGAGGACGGGATAGAGCCAATTTAGCCGCTATATTTTGGATCCTCTGAAGCTTTAGAATCAAAGTTTTTGGTGCTCCCAGGAGTAGTGCATTGCAGTAGTCTAATCGACTAAGAATAGAACTGCGCACTACCTCTGCCCTTGCCTCCTTGGGAAGAAGCGGTAAGATCTTACGTAGGGCACGAAGTAAGCCCATACATCCTGCTATAGTTCTGTTCACAGAGGCATCAAGCTGCAGGTTGGATTCAAACAGAACTCCCAAATTACGGGCCGACTCAGCAGCCTCTACCGTACCTGGAATAGATGTAGGCCAAAAATCGTCCGGAAGCGAAAGAGGGGTACGGTCTAGGGAGCAATGGAGAACCTCCGTTTTGGATCCATTAAATTGAAGCGAGTTGGCTCGCAGCCACTCTGCTGTAGCCGCCATGCAGCAGTGGAAGGTGTCTCTCGATATTGCCCTGGTGCCCTCAAATGAAAAAATCAATTGAGTGTCATCGGCATAATTGATGACAGATATGCCAAATGACTTTATTAGGGCAACCAGGGGTCGCAAGTACAAATTAAACAGGATCGGGCTGTTCCCCGACCCCTGGGGGACACCCTGATCCACTTTTTTTTTTTTTCAAAAGTTTTTTATTACAAGCCGTAGGTAAAGATAATACATTGGTACATAAATTTCTTCATAATTAGACACATTTAAATCCCAGAGACAACCCTAGACAATAGAATACCACAGTAAAAATAAAACATATTTTAAAATTATCCAATCAGTAGACAATAGACAACTGGTGATAAAGGGGCAACATCACAAATAATATTGCTATTATTATACCGAACAAAGAGTGCAAATTCAAAGAGTAGAACGACCGACGCTTGAAGGTGTTGTTATGTGCAACATGTAGCCTTAATAAAGTGCAAATGCATTAAAGTGCCAATATACAATTATAGAAAATATTTTGTTCATAAAATGCTAATGCAAAAAAAAAAAAAGGGAAAAAAAAAAAAAAGAATTTTTCTCTTTCCTATTCCTTTCTTCTTCCGCCTGTATAAAGTAACTAGTGCCATAAAGTACTGGTATATAGGAACAAAACTGTTAACTTAATAAAGGTACTTAGCAATTAGATATAGCATAGCATACAAATACTTAAATTTCCTCTTCTATAAATGTAATGCCATCTTTTAATTAACTAGAATATAACAATCACCTTCCTTTTAATAGTTCAAGCTGGTCAAGATATTTCCAATTCCTTTCGAATCTTGCAGTTGCACCCACTCTACCTGCATATGCTCTCTCAAAATTATAAGTTCTCTTCATTTTATTAACCCACTTAACATGACAAGGACACACCGTGGATTTCCAATTTTGCAGAATCAGAGACCTTGCTACGACAGAGGAAATAAAAATAAACACTTCTTCAGATTCATTGAACTTAGTCCTGTCTTTACTAATGCCAAAAAGGGCAACTTCCGCTTCTGGAGGAAGAGTTTTCCCTATTGCCAACTCCAGATCTATGAAAATCTCTCTCCAGAAGGGTTCTAACTTTGGGCAAGTGAAGAAAATGTGATGCCAGCCACCCTGTCCCCTAGTTTTGCATCTAAAACATGTATTTTCGTATTCGGGGAACATTTTTTGAAGAGCTTCCGGGGTATAATATGCCAGCCAACGACAAAAAAAGGACATCCTTTTATAATTGGCTGCTCGGAGCGCCCTATTTCCTAAGTAGCTTATTGTCTCCCAGTCTTTGTCGGACACCACACACTGTGTTATGAGACTTATTTTCTCCAGATGGTTGCCTATTATATTGGTTGAACCCGGAAGAGGTAACTTTTTATACCAAAATCCAATACCCTTTTGTTTTTCCCCATATAACGCGGTTAACAAAGCATTAGGTGTTCTATCAAGATTTCCTATAACTTTTTTTATAAAATAACTCAATTGTAAATATTGAAAAAACATGAGCCGATTCGGATGCCTTCTATCTCTGACCATTTGCCAACTAATTAACGTATTTTGCGTGAGAAGATGCCTTATTTCACAAAAACCGGCCAATTCCCATTCTGACAAATGGTTTGAAGAGATCTTAAGACCCATTTTAGTACATTCCGAAAGTTTCAAATGGATGAATCCATCTGGGCCATGTTTTTCAAATAAAACCCGTAGTCTTGATGAATACCCCACCAGTGTCTTATATCGTGTTCTCTTTGGAAGTTTTGCCGTTTTTAGAAAAATAGAAATTTGAGAACCAGATTCCTCAAGCATTCTATTAAAAAAAAAATTGTCTCTTGTCTGACTAGACTTTAATAATCCTGCCATTATATCAAAAAAAGCTGCCTCGTAGTATGTATAAAAATGGGGAAGAGCAAGTCCACCTTGGTTAACAGGAAGTTGAATTACCGCAAGTTTGACTCTATTGGCCTTTTTATTCCAAATAAATCTTCTTATCATGGAATCTAGTTCATTAAAAAAGGCCAAATTCACTTTAATTGGGATATTACTAAACAAAAATAAAAGCAGAGGTAGTATGTTCATCTTAATCAATGCCACTCTGCCAATCAATGATAGGGGCAGTATATCCCAATGTTCTAAAAGGCTCTTGATTTTATTCCTAGTTCTTGCGTAATTTAATTGAAAAAGTTCTTGATAGTCTCTGGTCACATAAATCCCTAGATATCTTATTGGGTCCCTTTTTGCAGCTTGAAACTGTAAATCTGACGGAAGGAAATCTAAATCGGTATTCAAAATAAGAACCTCAGTTTTCTTTTCATTAATTTTGTAACCCCCTACCTTCTCATATTTCTGTAGCTCTTTCATAAGATGTTCTATATTTTCTTTATCGGGAGCCATATAAAGGATAATGTCATCTGCGAATAATTTTAACTTCGACATTCCGGCAATTGGGGCAGATATTGCGTTATTATTTCTTATTTTTATTACCAGGGGTTCAATAAAAAAGGTGAAAAGTAGGGGAGATAAAGGGCAACCTTGCCTTGTGCCTCGTTTTATTCTAATCTTCCCTGCTTGCTTGGCGTTTATTATCACCTGGGTAGATGCCCCCTCATAAATGTTTTGTAGCATATTAATAATAGGGGCGGGGAATCCAAAATAGCCCAAGGAAAAAAATAACGTTGACCAATTAACTAAATCAAATGCTTTTTCTGCATCAATCATCAGAATGCATGCAGAAGTAGAATTAAGATTAAAATAATCTAGCGCCTGCAATAAATATTCTGTATTAGCAGCCATATAGCGTCCTGCTATAAAACCCGTTTGATCTTGATGTATCACCTCCTGGGCGGCCAATACAAATCTTTGAGCCCATATTTTCATGAAGACCTTATAGTCAGAGTTTAAGAGGCTAATAGGTCTATAGGAATTTACGTCCTCCGGATTCTTGCCTTTCTTTACAAAACTAATAATTGTGGACTCTTTAAACTCTGGGGGGACCCTACCACCTCGTTTGATAAAATTAAATAAATGTTTCAAGGGATCCTCCAGTTCCTTCAGAAAAACCTTATAAAATTCAATTGGGAATCCATCAATCCCTGAAGCCTTTGCTCCCGCTGTGGTTTTTATACTATTTTGAATTTCCAAATAACTTATATCGCCGCTTATTTGATTAGATCTAGATTTAGAAATTTTGGGGATATTCAAGTTGTCGAAATATTCCCTGATTAAATTTTCTTCAATTTGGATATCAGTCGAGTATATTCTCTCATAATGATCAAGGAATATTTTTGCGATTTCCTCACTTCTATTATTTATCCTACCTAATGGATCTTGAATTTTTACGATGATGGAAGATTCTTGTTTTTTCCTAATCGAATTTGCCAACAGCTTGCCCATGAGTTGACTATCTTCATAAAGCTTTTGTTGGAAGGCTTTTGAGCTATTTATTTCTTCCAAAATGAAGAAGTCCCTAAGTAATACTTTAGCTTGTTCCCAGTTGTTTGGTTTTTGATTAAGTTTCAAGGCATACTCATTTTCTGCAGCACCCTGGAGGGCAGATATTTTTCTTTTTCGTTCGTTTGCTTTGTTGGAGGAAAATGCTATGATTTGCCCCCGAGCTGCTGCTTTAAATGCTCCCCATACTGCGAAGGGTTCTGCTGAATCCTTATTTACTAAAAAAAATTCCCTTATCCATTCTTTAAACCCCTCAACCCATATCATATTCTGTAAAAGGGTGCGATCCAGCTGCCACCTAGGTCGCACCCCTACCGTGCCCTCCAATACTAATTCAACCTCAATCCTCCCATGGAAGGAAAGAGTTTGTAAAGCTGCTACAGTTATTCAAGGCCAATGGAGCCCAGGCCTCGATTGCACAGCAATCAAAGTTGAAGGTTCTCGTTAAAGGAAAATTCTTTCTATTTACTGATTTAGAAGAGGCACAGACCCTTCTTGACGAAATATCAACAAGGGCCTAGGCGCTGCACTTGGCTATACTGAATGTCGAATGTTGAGTGATTGAATATGAGGCATTAAAATAATGAGAGTTTTTGAAAATAGGCGGGGGTTCCTGGGTACAGGATCACACCAGGACACACCGGGGTGTAACAAGAAGACACCCGAAGTAGAAGAAAGGGTGGGATGTGGGCAGCGTGGTCAGGAGGGGGGATCCCGCATCCATGGGGGGGTCTTTGGTGGGGGGGGGTGAATGCAGTAAAAAAATACAAGAGAAGTAGGTTTTCTATTTTTAGCTTTAGTTGGTACAGAAGGAGTTTAGAATCTCACAGTCTTAACAATGACAATGGACCTATGTAATATCCTGTCCATTAACGCGAATGGACTGTTAAATAAACAGAAATATGGAGCACTCTTGAAATGGGCAATCGCTATTAAACCTCACGTAGTTTTCCTACAGGAGACGCACTTGAAATCAAACTCCCCAAAGTTGTTTCTTCCTAGATATTTCTCCCATGGGTTCTTTTCCTCTGCTGGTGTTGCCCAGAGGGGTGTAGCTATTTATTTCTCAAAAAATTTACCCTGGGAGATTCTACAAATCCAAAGGGACTCTAAAGGGAGATGGCTTCGGGTGGCAGCGAAATTGCTGGGAAAGGTGTACAATTTTGTTAACTATTATGGCCCAATTTTTGATGACACCTCGGCCCTGACTGAAATTAGTGAAATTCTAAGGAGTACTGCTGGGCAAATTATAGTAGGAGGTGATTTTAATTATATTCAGGACTTAAAAAAGGACACCTCTAATAAGAGTAAGAAACAGCTAAAACCAAAAACAAAAGGGGTATTAGAGGCTTTTATGTCAGAATATCAACTGCAGGACCCATGGCGTTCCCTAAATCCCAATTTAGAATCTTACACGTGCTATTCTAATAGGTTTCATTCAGCCTCTAGAATAGATTTCTTTCTATCCTCAAGGTCGCTCCAAATTTCCAACGCATTGATAGGTTGCAACCCTGATCCACTTGCTGCATGGCAGAGCGAAAAGGTGGTAGTGCCACTGCCTGCTGTCTGTCGCTGAGATAAGATGTTATCCATCTCAAGGCCAGGCCAGTTACTCCTGTGCTCCGGAGATGGTCCAGTAGTACTGCATGGTCCACCTTGTCGAACGCGGCCGACATGTCAAGCAGCACTAAGAATGCTGACTTGCCCATGTCGACACGCGCTCGTAGGTCGTCCAACACGGTGACCAAAGCAGCCTCCGTGCCGTGAGCCGGCCTAAAGCCGAACTGTGATGTATCCAGGCAGGAGTTCTTTTCCATAAAGCTGGTTAGTGTTTTCGTGACCCACTTCTCCACAACCTTTATTATAAAAGGCAGAAGCGAAATAGGCCTGTAATTGGCCGGGCTTGAAGGGTCCAAGGAGGCCTTCTTCAGCAATGGTGTAACAATTGCCCTCTTCCAGCTATCAGGAACTACTGCTGTACTCAGTGACTGGCAGCAAATGGCGTGGAGCGGTGGAAACAGCTCAGTTTGAAATGCCTTCCAGATCTTATGGGGCATAGGATCAAGTGGTGATCCCGAAGACACACCGTTCGCCAGAAGGCAAAATTCCTCCAGAGAAGGACTAGGAAAGCAGGACAACTGGGTATCCACGGGAGGAGGTTCTGCGAGGGGGGGCAGGGAAGATGTAAGCTGGCCGGAGATCTGAAGTCCACTCAGAATTTTCTTAATCTTCTCCTCAAACGCAGAGGCCACAGCGTCACACAATTTCTGGGAGACCGGGATAGCCGGAGCAGTACAAGATGGATTGGCTAGATTGTCAACCACTTTAAACAATGCCTGCGATTTGTTAGGGGCCTTGGCCAACGTGTCTGCCAGAAATTGAGCCTTAGCCTTCTTCAGCTGAATCTTGTATTCCTGCAAGGTCGCTTTATATGCTACCTTATCTGCCTCTCTATAGTCTCTCCTCCAAAGTCGTTCCGCCTGTTTACAGCGGAGTTTGTGCTGTCCAAGTTCATCAGTGAACCAGGCATTAGTTCTTCTAGGTCTGTCCCTCACTTTCCTTAAAGGAGCCAACTCGTCCAGAGATGTCACAATCTGCTGGCAAAAGACCTGATAACTTTTATCCACACTATCCTCCACCGTAAATGGTCTGGGCAGCAGGGTGGGTCTGGTTGGATGTTTCAGAAGACGAGACCATTGCCTACTGATCTTAGTGGCACCTGGATCACCTGTCCTTAGTGAACCAGGCAGAGAGATAGACAGTGGGACTAGTGCATGATCAGTCCAGCATTGATCCATGACCTCTCCCACTACGACTAAATCTTTGTTGGCAAATACAAGGTCTAAAGTATGCCCTTTTCTTGGCTATGTCATCAATGAACAGGGATTTCAAATGGACACGACTAAAGTCGATGCAATTACCAATTGGAACACCCCTCAGAATGTCAAATCGGTGCAGTCAAGTCAAGTCAAGTCAAAGAATTTATAAAGCGCACTACATACCCAGAGGGTCTCAAGGCGCTAGGGGGGGGGAGGAGGATTACTTGTCGAATATCCACGTTTTAAGTTGCTTTCTGAATGCTAGGTGGTTCTGGGTAAGGCGAAGGTGAGTGGGGAGTGAGTTCCATGTTTTAGCAGCCAGGTATGAGAAGGATCTGCCTCCCATGGTGGTCTTGTTGATGCGAGGTACAGTGGCGAGGGCTTGGCTGGACGAGCGTAGTTGGCGGGGGGGGGGTGTAGAAGGACAGTCGTGAGTTGAGGGATTCTGGTCCGATGTCGTAGAGTGATTTGTGTGCGTGGGTTAGCAGTCGGAAAGTGATCCTCTTATTGACGGGTAGCCAGTGGAGGTCTTTCAAGTGGCCAGAGATGTGTTCGTTGCGCGGGATGTCTAATATGATCCTGGCTGATGCGTTTTGGATTTGTTGTAGTTTCTTCTGGAGTTTAGCAGTAGTACCTGCGTAGAGGGTGTTTCCGTAGTCCAGTCGGCTCGTGACCAGAGCATGGGTGACTGTTTTTCTGGTTTCGGTGGGGATCCAGCGAAATGTTTTTTTGAGCATGCGGAGAATGTTGAAGCAGGATGAGGATACGGCGCTGACTTGTTTGTTCATTGAGAGTGAAGAATCCAGGATAACGCCCAGGTTCCGTGCGTGGTCTGTCGGGATGGGTGCTTTTCCAAGTCAAGTCAAGTCAAGTCATAACATTTATATAGCGCACTACATACCCAGAGGGTTTCAAGGCGCTGAGGAAGGGGAGGAGGATTATTTGTCAAATATCCATGTTTTAAGCTGCTTTCTGAACGCTAGGTGATTCTGGGTGAGGCGAAGGTAGGCGGGGAGTGAGTTCCATGTTTTGGCAGCTAGGTATGAGAAGGATCTGCCTCCCATGGTGGTCTTGTTGATGCGAGGTACAGTGGCGAAGGCTTGGCTGGAAGAGCGAAGTTGGCGGGAGGGGGTGTAGAAGGATAGTCGAGAGTTGAGGCAGTCTGGTCCGATGTCGTAGAGTGATTTGTGTGCGTGGGTAAGCAGTCGGAAAGTAATCCTCTTATTGACGGGTAGCCAGTGGAGGTCTTTAAGGTGACCAGAGATGTGTTCGTTGCGTGGGATGTCTAATATGAGCCTGGCTGAGGCGTTTTGGATTCGTTGTAGTTTTTTCTGGAGTTTAGCGGTGGTACCTGCGTAGAGGGTGTTTCCGTAGTCCAGTCGGCTCGTGACTAGAGCGTGGGTGACTGTTTTCCTTGTTTCGGAGGGGATCCAACGAAATGTTTTTCTGAGCATGCGAAGGATGTTAAAGCAGGAAGAGGATACGGCGCTGACTTGTCTGTTCATTGAGAGTGAGGAATCCAGGATGACGCCAAGGTTCCGTGCGTGGTCTGTCGGGATGGGTGCATTTCCGAGGGCTTCCGGCCACCAGGAGTCGTCCCATGCAGAGGGGGATTTACCTAAGATGAGGACTTCTGTTTTGTCTGAGTTCAGTTTCAGACGGCTTTGTTTCATCCATTCGGCGACTTCTTTCATTCCTTCGTGTAGGTTAGTTTTGGCGGTGCTGGGGTCCTTGGTGAGAGATAGGATCAGTTGAGTGTCATCCGCGTAAGAGATGATGTTGAGGTTGTGTTGGCGGGCGATGGCCGCGAGGGGGCTCATGTATACGTTGAAGAGGGTGGGACTGAGTGAGGATCCTTGTGGTACGCCGCAGATGATTTCAGAGGCCTCGGACTTGAAAGGTGGGAGGCGGACTCTCTGGGTTCTTCCGGTGAGGAACGAGGTGATCCATTCGAGTGCTTTTCCTTGTATTCCGATGTTGCTGAGGCGTTGTAAAAGGGTGCTGTGGCAGACTGTGTCGAAGGCTGCAGAGAGGTCGAGGAGGATGAGGGCGACTGTGTCTCCATTGTCCAGTAGAGTTCGAATGTCGTCTGTTGCTGCGATGAGGGCGGTCTCAGTGCTGTGTTTGGCTCGGAAGCCAGATTGTGAGGGGTCGAGTGATTTGTTGGCTTCGAGGAAGGCGGCGAGCTGGTTGTTGACAGCTTTCTCGATGACTTTGGCCGGGAATGGAAGAAGCGAGATGGGGCGGTAGTTTTTGAGTTCGGTGGGGTCTGCTGTTGGTTTTTTCAGAAGGGCGGTGAGTTCAGCGTGTTTCCAGTCTTCTGGGAAGGTGGCGGAATTGAAGGAGCAGTTGATGACGTCTCGGAGGTGAGGTGCTATGACGGAGTCTGCTTTGTTGAAGATGTGGTGAGGACATGGGTCTGTGGGAGATCCTGAGTGGATGGAGTTCATCAGGCGGATGGTGTCCTCAGTGGAGATTGGGTTCCAGTCGTTAAGGGTGTTCAGGGGGGGAGAGTGTTCTTCATATGGATGGGTGGGTTGGTCTCCTGGTTGGTTGTTGAAGCTGTTGTGGATGTCAGCGATTTTGTTGTGGAAGAATGAGGCTAGGGAGTCGCAGAGGGCTTGAGAGGGGGTGATGTCGTTGGAATTGGCCGAGGGATTGGTAAATTCCTTGACGATGTTGAAAAGTTCCTTGCTGTTGTGGGCGTTGTTGTCAAGTCGATCCTTGAATGCTGTTTTCTTGGCTTTTCGGATTAGTTGGTGGTGTGTGCGGGTGGCGTTTTTGAAGGCATCCTTGGTGCTGGTGGTTGGGTCTTTTTTCCAGGCCTTTTCAAGGGAGCGGCAGAGTTTCTTGGACTTCTTAAGATCAGCGTTGAACCATGAGGCCTTCTTGCTGCCTGGTTTGCTTTGACGTTTTTTCAGTGGTGCTAAGGTGTCGGCGGTGTTGGATAACCATAGGGTGAAGTTGGCGGCGGCTTGGTCTGGGTTAGAAGAGTGGGCTGGGGTGTTTAGAAGGAGCGATGAGGAGATCTGGTCAATGGTGATTTTGTTCCAGTTTCTTTGCAGGGTTGGTTGGGGGTGGTTGTTGGGTTTTGGCTTGTTGTAGGTGAAGTGAACGCAGCTGTGGTCGGTCCAGAGGAGATTCGTAGTGTGGCTGAAGGAGACATGATTGCTGGAGGTGAAGATGGGGTCGAGTGTGTGACCTGCGATGTGGGTGGGGGAAGTGACCAGTTGTTTAAGTCCGAGGTTGGCGAGGTTGTCCAAGAGGGTGGTGGTGTTGCGGTCGTTGTTCTTTTCAAGGTGAAAGTTGAGGTCTCCCAGAAGGATGTAGTCTTTGGAGGGGAGCGCGTGTGGAGTGATGAAGTCCGTGATGTCTTCACTGAATTTCGCGCGCGGTCCTGGTGGTCTGTAGAGGAGGGTGCCTCTAAGTGTGGTCTTGGGGTCGATGTGGATCTGGAAGTGAAGGTGTTCGGAGTTGGCGAGGTTGGCGTCAGAGCTGGTTGAGATGCGGATGGATTTTTTATGGACGATAGCGATACCTCCTCCTGTGTGGCTGGTACGGTCCTTGCGAGTGATCTTATAATCTTCAGGGATGGCAATGGTGATGTCTGGGGCGGAGGAAGCGTTCATCCATGTTTCTGTTAGGAAGGCGACGTCTGGAGAGGTGGTGTCTAGTAGATTCCATAGGTCGATGGCGTGCCTGTGGACCGATCGGGTGTTGAGCAAGATGCATTGTAGGTTGTTGGGATCGGGAGACTGATGTGTGGTCGTAGCGGAGATGTTGTCGGTGCCGCTGAATTTGCAGGAGTAGCAAGAGAAAGGTCCATGGGTGTGTCCGGGAGCGGCTTGGACGCAGTTGGGGGCGCGACCGGGGTTAAGGGCTAGGAGGGTGGCGGCATCGTAGCTAATGCGGGGGGGCTGGGCCGCGCGAGGGGCAGAGGGTCTGGCGCTGGTCGCGGTCCAGGCGCGGACGGGCGTAGACGGGCTTACCTTTGGCGCACCTTTGGCGCGGATTGGGCGCGAACGCTGCGCGTGGACGCTGCGCGCGGGAGTAACTGTCAAATATGGATGGTGGAGGGGGAGGGGCGAGGGCGTCTCAGCTGGGAGGCGGGGCGGGCACACGAGGACAACAACAACAAAATGGAGGCGGAGGGGGGAGCACAGCGGAGCGCTAGAGTCAAACGCGCTAGCAGGACTAAACAGCAGTAGTAGATGAATTAACAAAGCGCTAAGGAGGCAAAGCGGAAATATGCAACACAGCAGGCGAAATGAAAACAAATGAAATGGCACAGTTAAAGCAGTTCAATCAATGCAGCGCTACGATGTTAGCAACACAGCAGGCGAAATGTAACCAAATGACAGAGGCGCTTTTAAAGGCAATTCCAGCAATGCAGCGTTACAATACCAGATGCCTGCAAGAGACACTGGGAGCGACCACTCAGCCTGTGAAAGAGGAGCGAGTCACGGCGCATGTAGGGAGAGGAGCGCTATTTCTATTCTGTGGGAGGGCGTCTCAGCTGGGAGGCGGGGCGGGCACACGAGGACAACAACAACAAGCAGAGCTTCCTCGGCTTTGCAAATTACTATAGGAGATTCATTAAGGATTTTTCAAAAATAATACATCCTATTTCAAGCCTTTTGAGGAAGAATACTCCCTTTGTTTGGAGCGAGGAGGCCGCTAAATCATTCCAATTTCTAAAGAAACAATTTACCCAGGCTCCAATCCTTCGTCATCCAGATCTGCAAATGCCTTTTATACTTGAAACGGATGCATCTCAAAATGCTGTGGGAGGTGTGCTATCCCAAAGACATCCTGTGACTGGCCAAGTACATCCTGTTGCCTTCTTTTCGAAAAAACTTACGCCTTGTGAGATTAATTATACCATCTCAGACAAAGAGCTTCTTGCTATAAAAAGAGCATGTGAAGAATGGCTTCATTATCTCCTGGGTGCGGTGCACACCGTAGAAATTTATATGGATCACAGGAATCTATTGTTTTTGAAAACCGCCAAGGCACTCACCCCACAGCAATTGCGATGGACATTGTTCTTTTCTGACTTTGATTTTATCATCAAGTATAAACCTGGGCCCCAAAACGGGAAAGCGGATGCCCTTTCCCGCATAGGAGAAACAGACGACCAGCGGAAATCCGATGACATCGAACCTCCTTTCATATTAAAGGATGTGAGCGATCCGACCCCATCGGTAGCACTGCTGTCCTCACAGGACTTCTTGGAGGATGTGAAAGTTGCTCTAGCAGATAAGAACTTGCAGGAATGGGTCCAGGAAGATCCAGAGCATCGTGTCGAAAAGGATGATCTTGCCTATCATGGTACAGCCCTATTTGTCCCGACAGAGGTATTGCGACAGCAAGTGTTAGCATGGGTCCACAATTCCACGCTGGGTGGACACTTGGGAACGTATAAAACCATTGCCAGTGTGGAACGTTCCTTTTGGTGGCCCCGAATACGAGATGATGTACGACACTACATTAAGAACTGTGCAATCTGTGCACAAGGAAAGGCTATCCATGCAAAACCAGTAGGACTCTTAAGACCTTTGCCTATTCCTCCACAACCTTGGCATACGCTATCAATGGATTTTATAGTTGAGATGCCACCCTGTGATGAAAAGACCGTGATCTTGGTTGTTGTTGACCATCTGACGAAAATGGGACATTTCGTACCGTTGGCAGGATTGCCCACAGCTGCGGAACTGGCAAAGGTGTTTCTCCAGCACATTGTACGGGCTCATGGTATCCCTTGTGTTCTGATAACTGACAGGGGGACTCAGTTCACTTCTCGGTTCTGGAGGGCTCTTTGTAAGACACTGAACATTGATGCACGACTCTCCTCCAGTTACCATCCCCAAACGGATGGTAAAACAGAACGTCTGAACCAGACACTAGAACAGTACCTCAGATGCTTCACTCTGCAAAATAATCTGGACTGGACTACCTTAATATGGATGGCAGAATTCGCTTACAATAATGCTGTGCACGCAACTCTGGGTTGTTCGCCTTTTTTGTGTCTCCAGGGCTTTCACCCCAATACTCTACCGTTTGGTTGGCCTGTTCGTTCTCCTGTATCCAGTATACATGAACATCATGCACATCTTAGAGCGGTGCTTATAGCCACTAAACACAATCTGGCAGAGGTCCAGTCCACACAGAAAGCTTTTGCAGACAAGAAAAGAACCCTAGAACCAGACTACAGGGTGGGGTATAAAGTATGACTCAGAAAAGGGTGTGGTGATGAACGGAGTGTCTGAATTAAGCAGACCTCTCTTACCCAGTCCAAAGATCAGGGCTTGATCCATCACCGTTTTTCAGCTCACTGCACCATCCCAGCTCAGAACTTGGCTATATGCAAATTAGCCTGACCCTGGCCCAGTGCATCATGGGAACAGGGCAGACCAAACTACCAAGCCAATTCTTATACTGGGAAGGAAACAAGCTACCGGGGACCGGTTTCTGGCATTACAGCCGTCTTCGGCCCGGCTTGCTTGAATCCTGATGGTGCAATGAGCTAGGGACTCACATCTGAGTATACCCTTCCACGCTTATGGTGGACAAAAATGATTCAGAAAAGGGGGTGGTGATGAACAGAGTGTCTGAATTAAGCAGACCACTCTTACCCAGTCCAAAGATCAGGGCTTGATCCATCACCGTTTTCAGCTCACTGCACCATCCCAGCTCAGAACTTGGCTATATGCAAATTAGTCTGACCCTGGCCCAGTGCATCATGGGAACAGGGCAGACCAACTACCAAGCCAATTCTTATACTGGGAAGGAAACAAGCTACCGGAGACCGGTTTCTGGCATTACAGCCGTCTTCGGCCCGGCTTGCTTGAATCCTGATGGTGCAATGAGCTAGGGACTCACATCTGAGTATACCCTTCCACGCTTATGGTGGACAAAAATGATTCAGAAAAGGGGGTGGTGATGAACAGAGTGTCTGAATTAAGCAGACCACTCTTACCCAGTCCAAAGATCAGGGCTTGATCCATCACCGTTTTTCAGCTCACTGCACCATCCCAGCTCAGAAATTGGCTATATGCAAATTAGTCTGACCCTGGCCCAGTGCATCATGGGAACAGGGCAGACCAAACTACCAAGCCAATTCTTATACTGGGAAGGAAACAAGCTACCGGGGACCGGTTTCTGGCATTACAGCTGTCTTCGGCCGGGTTGCTTGAATCCTGATGGTGCAATGAGCTAGGGACTCACATCTGAGTATACCCTTCCACGCTTATGGTGGACAAAAATGATTCAGAAAAGGGGGTGGTGATGAACAGAGTGTCTGAATTAAGCAGACCACTCTTACCCAGTCCAAAGATCAGGGCTTGATCCATCACCGTTTTTCAGCTCACTGCACCATCCCAGCTCAGAACTTGGCTATATGCAAATTAGTCTGACCCTGGCCCAGTGCATCATGGGAACAGGGCAGACCAAACTACCAAGCCAATTCTTATACTGGGAAGGAAACAAGCTACCGGGGACCGGTTTCTGGCATTACAGCCGTCTTCGGCCCGGCTTGCTTGAATCCTGATGGTGCAATGAGCTAGGGACTCACATCTGAGTATACCCTTCCACGCTTATGGTGGACAAAAATGATTCAGAAAAGGGGGTGGTGATGAACAGAGTGTCTGAATTAAGCAGACCACTCTTACCCAGTCCAAAGATCAGGGCTTGATCCATCACCGTTTTTCAGCTCACTGCACCATCCCAGCTCAGAACTTGGCTATATGCAAATTAGTCTGACCCTGGCCCAGTGCATCATGGGAACAGGGCAGACCAAACTACCAAGCCAATTCTTATACTGGGAAGGAAACAAGCTACCGGGGACCGGTTTCTGGCATTATAGCCGTCTTCGGCCCGGCTTGCTTGAATCCTGATGGTGCAATGAGCTAGGGACTCACATCTGAGTATACCCTTCCACGCTTATGGTGGACAAAAATGATTCAGAAAAGGGGGTGGTGATGAACAGAGTGTCTGAATTAAGCAGACCACTCTTACCCAGTCCAAAGATCAGGGCTTGATCCATCACCGTTTTTCAGCTCACTGCACCATCCCAGCTCAGAACTTGGCTATATGCAAATTAGTCTGACGCTGGCCCAGTGCATCATGGGAACAGGGCAGACCAAACTACCAAGCCAATTCTTATACTGGGAAGGAAACAAGCTACCGGGGACCGGTTTCTGGCATTACAGCCGTCTTCGGCCCGGCTTGCTTGAATCCTGATGGTGCAATGAGCTAGGGACTCACATCTGAGTATACCCTTCCACGCTTATGGTGGACAAAAATGATTCAGAAAAGGGGGTGGTGATGAACAGAGTGTCTGAATTAAGCAGACCACTCTTACCCAGTCCAAAGATCAGGGCTTGATCCATCACCGTTTTTCAGCTCACTGCACCATCCCAGCTCAGAACTTGGCTATATGCAAATTAGTCTGACCCTGGCCCAGTGCATCATGGGAACAGGGCAGACCAAACTACCAAGCCAATTCTTATACTGGAAAGGAAACAAGCTACCGGGGACCGGTTTCTGGCATTACAGCCGTCTTCGGCCCGGCTTGCTTGAATCCTGATGGTGCAATGAGCTAGGGACTCACATCTGAGTATACCCTTCCACGCTTATGGTGGACAAAAATGATTCAGAAAAGGGGGTGGTGATGAACAGAGTGTCTGAATTAAGCAGACTACTCTTACCCAGTCCAAAGATCAGGGCTTGATCCATCACCGTTTTTCAGCTCACTGCACCATCCCAGCTCAGAACTTGGCTATATGCAAATTAGTCTGACCCTGGTCCAGTGCATCATGGGAACAGGGCAGACCAAACTACCAAGCCAATTCTTATACGGGGAAGGAAACAAGCTACCGGGGACCGGTTTCTGGCATTACAGCCGTCTTCGGCCCGGCTTGCTTGAATCCTGATGGTGCAATGAGCTAGGGACTCACATCTGAGTATACCCTTCCACGCTTATGGTGGACAAAAATGATTCAGAAAAGGGGGTGGTGATGAACAGAGTGTCTGAATTAAGCAGACCACTCTTACCCAGTCCAAAGATCAGGGCTTGATCCATCACCGTTTTTCAGCTCACTGCACCATCCCAGCTCAGAACTTGGCTATATGCAAATTAGTCTGACCCTGGCCCAGTGCATCATGGGAACAGGGCAGACCAAACTACCAAGCCAATTCTTATACGGGGAAGGAAACAAGCTACCGGGGACCGGTTTCTGGCATTACAGCCGTCTTCGGCCCGGCTTGCTTGAATCCTGATGGTGCAATGAGCTAGGGACTCACATCTGAGTATACCCTTCCACGCTTATGGTGGACAAAAATGATTCAGAAAAGGGGGTGGTGATGAACAGAGTGTCTGAATTAAGCAGACCACTCTTACCCAGTCCAAAGATCAGGGCTTGATCCATCACCGTTTTTCAGCTCACTGCACCATCCCAGCTCAGAACTTGGCTATATGCAAATTAGTCTGACCCTGGCCCAGTGCATCATGGGAACAGGGCAGACCAAACTACCAAGCCAATTCTTATACTGGGAAGGAAACAAGCTACCGGGGACCGGTTTCTGGCATTACAGCCGTCTTCGGCCCGGCTTGCTTGAATCCTGATGGTGCAATGAGCTAGGGACTCACATCTGAGTATACCCTTCCACGCTTATGGTGGACAAAAATGATTCAGAAAAGGGGGTGGTGATGAACAGAGTGTCTGAATTAAGCAGACCACTCTTACCCAGTCCAAAGATCAGGGCTTGATCCATCACCGTTTTTCAGCTCACTGCACAATCCCCGCTCAGAACTTGGCTATATGCAAATTAGTCTGACCCTGGCCCAGGGCATCATGGGAACAGGGCAGACCAAACTACCAAGCCAATTCTTATACTGGGAAGGAAACAAGCTACCGGGGACCGGTTTCTGGCATTACAGCCGTCTTCGGCCCGGCTTGCTTGAATCCTGATGGTGCAATGAGCTAGGGACTCACATCTGAGTATACCCTTCCACGCTTATGGTGGACAAAAATGATTCAGAAAAGGGGGTGGTGATGAACAGAGTGTCTGAATTAAGCAGACCACTCTTACCCAGTCCAAAGATCAGGGCTTGATCCATCACCGTTTTTCAGCTCACTGCACCATCCCAGCTCAGAACTTGGCTATATGCAAATTAGTCTGACCCTGGCCCAGTGCATCATGGGAACAGGGCAGACCAAACTACCAAGCCAATTCTTATACTGGGAAGGAAACAAGCTACCGGGGACCGGTTTCTGGCATTACAGCCGTCTTCGGCCCGGCTTGCTTGAATCCTGATGGTGCAATGAGCTAGGGACTCACATCTGATATACCCTTCCACGCTTATGGTGGACAAAAATGATTCAGAAAAGGGGGTGGTGATGAACAGAGTGTCTGAATTAAGCAGACCACTCTTACCCAGTCCAAAGATCAGGGCTTGATCCATCACCGTTTTTCAGCTCACTGCACCATCCCAGCTCAGAACTTGGCTATATGCAAATTAGTCTGACCCTGGCCCAGTGCATCATGGGAACAGGGCAGACCAAACTACCAAGCCAATTCTTATACTGGGAAGGAAACAAGCTACCGGGGACCGGTTTCTGGCATTACAGCCGTCTTCGGCCCGGCTTGCTTGAATCCTGATGGTGCAATGAGCTAGGGACTCACATCTGAGTATACCCTTCCACGCTTATTGTGGACAAAAATGATTCAGAAAAGGGGGTGGTGATGAACAGAGTGTCTGAATTAAGCAGACCACTCTTACCCAGTCCAAAGATCAGGGCTTGATCCATCACCGTTTTTCAGCTCACTGCACCATCCCAGCTCAGAACTTGGCTATATGCAAATTAGTCTGACCCTGGCCCAGTGCATCATGGGAACAGGGCAGACCAAACTACCAAGCCAATTCTTATACTGGGAAGGAAACAAGCTACCGGGGACCGGTTTCTGGCATTACAGCCGTCTTCGGCCCGGCTTGCTTGAATCCTGATGGTGCAATGAGCTAGGGACTCACATCTGAGTATACCCTTCCACGCTTATGGTGGACAAAAATGATTCAGAAAAGGGGGTGGTGATGAACAGAGTGTCTGAATTAAGCAGACCACTCTTACCCAGTCCAAAGATCAGGGCTTGATCCATCACCGTTTTTCAGCTCACTGCACCATCCCAGCTCAGAACTTGGCTATATGCAAATTAGTCTGACCCTGGCCCAGTGCATCATGGGAACAGGGCAGACCAAACTACCAAGCCAATTCTTATACTGGGAAGGAAACAAGCTACCGGGGACCGGTTTCTGGCATTACAGCCGTCTTCGGCCCGGCTTGCTTGAATCCTGATGGTGCAATGAGCTAGGGACTCACATCTGAGTATACCCTTCCACGCTTATGGTGGACAAAAATGATTCAGAAAAGGGGGTGGTGATGAACAGAGTGTCTGAATTAAGCAGACCACTCTTACCCAGTCCAAAGATCAGGGCTTGATCCATCACCGTTTTTCAGCTCACTGCACCATCCCAGCTCAGAACTTGGCTATATGCAAATTAGTCTGACCCTGGCCCAGTGCATCATGGGAACAGGGCAGACCAAACTACCAAGCCAATTCTTATACTGGGAAGGAAACAAGCTACCGGGGACCGGTTTCTGGCATTACAGCCGTCTTCGGCCCGGCTTGCTTGAATCCTGATGGTGCAATGAGCTAGGGACTCACATCTGAGTATACCCTTCCACGCTTATGGTGGACAAAAATGATTCAGAAAAGGGGGTGGTGATGAACAGAGTGTCTGAATTAAGCAGACCACTCTTACCCAGTCCAAAGATCAGGGCTTGATCCATCACCGTTTTTCAGCTCACTGCACCATCCCAGCTCAGAACTTGGCTATATGCAAATTAGTCTGACCCTGGCCCAGTGCATCATGGGAACAGGGCAGACCAAACTACCAAGCCAATTCTTATACTGGGAAGGAAACAAGCTACCGGGGACCGGTTTCTGGCATTACAGCCGTCTTCGGCCCGGCTTGCTTGAATCCTGATGGTGCAATGAGCCCTGATCTTTAGACTGGGTAAGAGTGGTCTGCTTAATTCAGACACTCTGTTCATCACCACCCCTTTTTCTGAATCGTTTTTGGCCACTATAGGTGTGGCAGGGTATACTCAGACATGAGTCCCTTTCTCACTGCACCATCAGGATTCAAGCAAGCCGGGCCGAAGAAGGCTGAAATGCCAGAAACCGGTCCCCGGTAGCTTGTCTCCTTTCTGGTGAAGAATTGGCTTGGTAGTTTAGTCTGCCCTGTTCCCATGATGCACTGGGCCAGGGACAGACTGATTTGCATATAGCCAGGTTCTGAGCTGGGATGGTGCAGTGAGATAAATAACGGTGATGGATCAAGCCCTGATCTTTAGACTGGGTAAGAGTGGTCTGCTTAATTCAGACACTCTGTTCATCACCACCCCTTTTTCTGAATCGTTTTTGGCCACTATAGGTGTGGCAGGGTATACTCAGACATGAGTCCCTTTCTCACTGCACCATCAGGATTCAAGCAAGCCGGGCCGAAGAAGGCTGAAATGCCAGAAACCGGTCCCCGGTAGCTTGTCTCCTTTCTGGTGAAGAATTGGCTTGGTAGTTTAGTCTGCCCTGTTCCCATGATGCACTGGGCCAGGGACAGACTGATTTGCATATAGCCAGATTCTGAGCTGGGATGGTGCAGTGAGATAAATAACGGTGATGGATCAAGCCCTGATCTTTAGACTGGGTAAGAGTGGTCTGCTTAATTCAGACACTCTGTTCATCACCACCCCTTTTTCTGAATCGTTTTTGGCCACTATAGGTGTGGCAGGATATACTCAGACATGAGTCCCTTTCTCACTGCACCATCAGGATTCAAGCAAGCCGGGCCGAAGAAGGCTGAAATGCCAGAAACCGGTCCCCGGTAGCTTGTCTCCTTTCTGGTGAAGAATTGGCTTGGTAGTTTAGTCTGCCCTGTTCCCATGATGCACTGGGCCAGGGACAGAATGATTTGCATATAGCCAGGTTCTGAGCTGGGATGGTGCAGTGAGATAAATAACGGTGATGGATCAAGCCCTGATCTTTAGACTGGGTAAGAGTGGTCTGCTTAATTCAGACACTCTGTTCATCACCACCCCTTTTTCTGAATCGTTTTTGGCCACTATAGGTGTGGCAGGGTATACTCAGACATGAGTCCCTTTCTCACTGCACCATCAGGATTCAAGCAAGCCGGGCCGAAGAAGGCTGAAATGCCAGAAACCGGTCCCCGGTAGCTTGTCTCCTTTCTGGTGAAGAATTGGCTTGGTAGTTTAGTCTGCCCTGTTCCCATGATGCACTGGGCCAGGGACAGACTGATTTGCATATAGCCAGGTTCTGAGCTGGGATGGTGCAGTGAGATAAATAACGGTGATGGATCAAGCCCTGATCTT
Source organism: Lissotriton vulgaris (assembly GCF_964263255.1). Lineage (NCBI taxonomy): Eukaryota > Metazoa > Chordata > Amphibia > Caudata > Salamandridae > Lissotriton > Lissotriton vulgaris. The sequence goes on from NC_141699.1 coordinate 1,489,805, forward strand.
TAGACTGGGTAAGAGTGGTCTGCTTAATTCAGACACTCTGTTCATCACCACCCCTTTTTCTGAATCGTTTTTGGCCACTATAGGTGTGGCAGGGTATACTCAGACATGAGTCCCTTTCTCACTGCACCATCAGGATTCAAGCAAGCCGGGCCGAAGAAGGCTGAAATGCCAGAAACCGGTCCCCATTAGCTTGTCTCCTTTCTGGTGAAGAATTGGCTTGGTAGTTTAGTCTGCCCTGTTCCCATGATGCACTGGGCCAGGGACAGACTGATTTGCATATAGCCAGGTTCTGAGCTGGGATGGTGCAGTGAGATAAATAACGGTGATGGATCAAGCCCTGATCTTTAGACTGGGTAAGAGTGGTCTGCTTAATTCAGACACTCTGTTCATCACCACCCCTTTTTCTGAATCGTTTTTGGCCACTATAGGTGTGGCAGGGTATACTCAGACATAAGTCCCTTTCTCACTGCACCATCAGGATTCAAGCAAGCCGGGCCGAAGAAGGCTGAAATGCCAGAAACCGGTCCCCGGTAGCTTGTCTCATTTCTGGTGAAGAATTGGCTTGGTAGTTTAGTCTGCCCTGTTCCCATGATGCACTGGGCCAGGGACAGACTGATTTGCATATAGCCAGGTTCTGAGCTGGGATGGTGCAGTGAGATAAATAACGGTGATGGATCAAGCCCTGATCTTTAGACTGGGTAAGAGTGGTCTGCTTAATTCAGACACTCTGTTCATCACCACCCCTTTTTCTGAATCGTTTTTGGCCACTATAGGTGTGGCAGGGTATACTCAGACATGAGTCCCTTTCTCACTGCACCATCAGGATTCAAGCAAGCCGGGCCGAAGAAGGCTGAAATGCCAGAAACCGGTCCCCGGTAGCTTGTCTCCTTTCTGGTGAAGAATTGGCTTGGTAGTTTAGTCTGCCCTGTTCCCATGATGCACTGGGCCAGGGACAGACTGATTTGCATATAGCCAGGTTCTGAGCTGGGATGGTGCAGTGAGATAAATAATGGTGATGGATCAAGCCCTGATCTTTAGACTGGGTAAGAGTGGTCTGCTTAATTCAGACACTCTGTTCATCACCACCCCTTTTTCTGAATCGTTTTTGGCCACTATAGGTGTGGCAGGGTATACTCAGACATGAGTCCCTTTCTCACTGCACCATCAGGATTCAAGCAAGCTGGGCCGAAGAAGGCTGAAATGCCAGAAACCGGTCCCCGGTAGCTTGTCTCCTTTCTGGTGAAGAATTGGCTTGGTAGTTCAGTCTGCCCTGTTCCCATGATGCACTGGGCCAGGGACAGACTGATTTGCATATAGCCAGGTTCTGAGCTGGGATGGTGCAGTGAGATAAATAACGGTGATGGATCAAGCCCTGATCTTTAGACTGGGTAAGAGTGGTCTGCTTAATTCAGACACTCTGTTCATCACCACCCCTTTTTCTGAATCGTTTTTGGCCACTATAGGTGTGGCAGGGTATACTCAGACATGAGTCCCTTTCTCACTGCACCATCAGGATTCAAGCAAGCCGGGCCGAAGAAGGCTGAAATGCCAGAAACCGGTCCCCGGTAGCTTGTCTCCTTTCTGGTGAAGAATTGGCTTGGTAGTTTAGTCTGCCCTGTTCCCATGATGCACTGGGCCAGGGACAGACTGATTTGCATATAGCCAGGTTCTGAGCTGGGATGGTGCAGTGAGATAAATAACGGTGATGGATCAAGCCCTGATCTTTAGACTGGGTAAGAGTGGTCTGCTTAATTCAGACACTCTGTTCATCACCACCCCTTTTTCTGAATCGGGGTATAAAGTATGGCTCTCCACAAAACATCTCCATCTAAAAGGGGTCTCCAAACTGAAACAAAATATGTGGGTCCGTACAGTGTAGTTGAGGTCATTAACCCTGTGGCTCTGAAGCTCTCCCTTCCTGGTTTGTGGCAGATCCATCCTGTATTCCATGTTTCCCTGCTCCGGCCATGTCCTCCCAGTATGAGACTTCCCGAAAAACCCCTTCCTGTTGAGGTAGATGGTCAGGAGGAATATGAGGTGCAGAAGATCCTTGACTCCCGAATGGTTAGAGGCAGGGTTCAGTATCTGGTGGATTGGAAGGGCTATGGACCCGAGGAAAGGACATGGGAGCCTGTGGACAACTTGAATTGTCCTGAGCTGGTGGATCGATTCCATGCGTTGCATCCGGGTAGACCTGGACGACCGCCGGGTCGGCTGTCTTTGAGAGGGGGTTCTGTAGCGATCATGTTGATGAGGGGGCTACAGCCATACCATTCTCGTAGATGCCGCTGTTTCCCTGGTCGACATGATACAAGGGTAATCACCTGGAAAACTACAGCTACCAGCATGCTAAGGGACAAGACTCATGTGGCCCAGGGCGGAACTTACTAAAGCACCTCCTTCACGATGAGAAGGTGCTTGTCAATCAATCTTGTTTTCTTTGGGAATGGCAGATGGTGTTCCCCGCCGGATTTCAGCTTGAAGATTGCAGCCGTTGCTGTCCTGGATGCTTTCCTGGATTCCGTGCTGTTTTGGGACTTGCTTCAGGTACTTTAGCGGAAGGAGCGCGGGATCGCCTCCTCCGCGTCCGTCTTGTGTCCTTGTGTGTTTTCTGTACAGAAAAGCAGCGGTGCAGTTTAAACACGTTGTTTCGCATTTGCATTGCATTCTGCGGGTGAGGAAGGTTATTGCCACCGCACGCGACATAGTCTAAAGATGCGTTCGGTGCTATAACGTTTCCAGCAGTGTTGAGGAGAAGTGGCCTTACCTTCAGTTATTCAGCCTATGAACTTTAGCCGCTTGTCCTATTTTCGTCAGTCACCTTGCAGTGAACACTGTGGCTCCGATTCGTCCTGCAACACCCGTTTTGTCACCAGAGGAACAGTACAATTGAATTAGCGTTGTGCCTTTTTAACAACGCTTGCAGTCCTCATGTGTATATTCATCCTAGGGTGACGTTGTGATTCTTCACGTATTACAGCGACAGTTGCAGACTGCGTTTGTTTTGCATGCACCAACAAAAGAATCATTTGGATTGGACTATATTTTGTTTGTTAATTTTTGTTTTAAGAAAAGGGAAGATTCACCTTGTCTAGCTGTAAGAATCCTGGTAAGGAGAGAAAAAGACATCTTGCATTTAGCTATCGCTATTCATAAGAGAATGGGTGTTATATCTTCTACCTTGTCTTCCCTCTGGGCCGGTCACACCACCTCGCACCGCGCACACTCCCTGTGGATGTGCCCAGGCTGCCCGATCCCGCCGCTGCCCGCAGCTGAGCTCCTGACCTCTGGTGTGGTCTCAGCCTCCGGAGCGCTGCGCCGCCTCTCCTGCTGACTGCTGTCTCTCCCCTGGTGCCCGCTCCGTGACCTGTCTCCTTGTTTTCTGCTTTGTGTCCCCCTGTTCATCGCTGTATCCTCTGTTGCCCTTCTGTGCCTTCTTGCCCTGTAACTGTTGGCCGCTGTTCTCCCTTGCTGTGACCCCGCCGCGTTTCCCGCCACCTCCCCGCTCCCCGCCGCTGCCCCCCTGCGGCCCCGCCCTCTTACACCTGAGAGCCTTCCCATTCGCCAGCCCCGCTCCCGCCTCCCAGCGGCTCCTCCCTCGCTCCGCTCCCCCACTCTCCTCATATGGCAGAGTGGCAAACGCGCAGCGTTGACGCGCAGCGGGCGCGCCCTAAGCGCGCCGAAGGCGCGCCAAAGGTAAGCCCGTCTGCGCCCGTCCGCGCCTGGACCGCGCCCAGCGCCAGGACCCCTGGCCCCCGCAGACCCCAGCCAACTCGCCGGACGTACGACGCCGCCACCTCAACGCACTCAACGCCGGCAGAGTCCCGGGCTGCTACCGAGCCACCCCGAGACGCACCCACGGACCCTTCTGCTGCAACTCCTGCAAGTTCACCTGCCTCCGGACCGGCACTACACCTACACCAACCAAGGCGAGCAACAGCAGCAGCCACCTGAAATGCATCCTGCTCAACACCCGCTCTGTCCACAGGCACGCCATCGAGATCTGGAACCTGCTCGACACCACAGCCCCAGACGTCGCCTTCTTCACGGAAACATGGATGAACGCCTCCTCAGCGCCTGACATCGCCATCGCCATCCCAGACGGCTACAAGATCATCCGAAGGGACCGCATCAACCACACCGGAGGAGGCATCGCCATCGTCCACAGGAACACCATCCGCATCACGACCAACACCGATGACACTCTCGCAACCGCCGCGCACCTGCACTTCCAAGTCCACATCAACCCCAAGACCACGCTCAGAGGCACCCTCATCTACAGACCCCCTGGACAACGCACACAATTCAGCGAAGACATCGCCAACTTCATCAGCCCACACGCCCTCTGCTCCGCTGACTACATTCTCCTAGGGGACCTCAACGTCCACCTGGAGAACAACAACGACCGCAACACCACCACCCTGCTGGACAACCTCGCCAACCTGGGACTCAAGCAACTGGTGACCACCCCCACCCACTACGCCGGACACACACTCGACCCCGTCTTCTCATCCAGCAAGGACATCGCCTTCAGCCACGCCACCGGACTCCACTGGACGGACCACAGCTGCGTCCACTTCAGCTTCGCAAGGACCACGATCCACCACCACCAGCAACAGGCTGCACGCAGGAACTGGAACAAGGTCACAGCCGACCAGCTCGCGTCCTCCCTGAGCATGAACCCTCCCACCAGCACAACGAACCCTAGCCAGGCGGCCACCAACCTCACGAAGTGGATCAGCGACTGCGCAGACGAGCTCGCCCCCCTGAGGACCCCGCCCAGCAGACCCGGTAGCAAGAAAGCCCCATGGTTCACCAACGAACTCAAGAGCTCCAAGAAGAACTGCCGAGCCCTCGAGAGAACCTGGCGCAGAGACCCAACACCGGACAACATGACTGCCCTCAAGCTCGCCACCCGAAAACACCACCAACTCATCCGCGCCACCAAGAAAACTGCATTCAAGGAACGACTGGATAACAACGCCCACAACAGCAAGGAACTCTTCAACATCGTCAAAGAGCTCTCCAACCCCAACGCCGGAAACAACGACATCACCCCTGCGCAAGACCTCTGCAAGTCCCTCGCCTCCTACTTCCACAACAAGATCGCGGACATACACAACAGCTTCAGCACTCAACCGACGATCACCACGACCGAACCACCGCCCCCCACCACTACCCTCCGCGCCTGGACTCCGATCAGCACCGAAGACACCGTCGGCACGATGAACTCCATCCACTCCGGATCTCCGACCGACCCCTGCCCTCACCACGTCTTCAACAAGGCCGACGCTATCATCGCACCCCACCTGCGGGACATCATCAACACCTCCTTCGACACTGCTACCTTCCCGGAGAGCTGGAACCACGCCGAACTCAGCGCTCTACTCAAGAAGCCATCGGCTGACCCTACCGACCTCAAAAACTACCGCCCCATCTCGCTGCTCCCGTTTCCTGCAAAAGTCATCGAGAAGACCGTCAACAAGCAGCTGGCCGCCTTCCTCGAGACGAACGGATCCCTCGACCCCTCGCAGTCTGGCTTCCGGGCCAACCACAGCACCGAGACCGCCCTGATCGCAGTCACCGATGACATCCGAGCGCTGCTCGACAACGGAGAAACAGCGGCCCTCATCCTCCTCGACCTCTCCGCGGCCTTCGACACTGTCTGCCATCGTACCCTAGTACAACGCCTCAGCAACGTCGGAGTCCAGGAGAAGGCACTGGAGTGGATCATCTCCTTCCTCGCCGGAAGGACACAGAGAGTCTGCCTCCCTCCGTTCAGATCAGAAGCCACCGAAGTCATCTGCGGCGTCCCTCAAGGCTCCTCGCTCAGTCCAACCCTCTTCAACATCTACATGAGCCCCCTCGCAGACATCGCACGCCAGCACAACGTCAACATCATCTCCTACGCCGACGACACCCAGCTGATCCTTTCCCTTACCAACGACCCCACCACTGCCAGAGCCAACCTTCACGAAGTGATGAAAGAGGTAGCCGAATGGATGAAGAACAGCCGCCTGAAACTGAACTCAGATAAGACGGAAGTCCTCATCCTGGGATCCTCACCCGCCGCTTGGGACGACTCCTGGTGGCCCCCCGCCCTAGGCAACGCACCCAAACCAACAGACCACGCACGCAACCTGGGCTTCATCCTGGACTCCTCCCTCTCCATGACCAGACAAGTCAACGCCGTCTCCTCGTCGTGCTTCAACATCGTGCGCATGCTTCGTAAGATCTTCCGGTGGATCCCCACCGAGACCAGGAAGACGGTCACCCAGGCCCTCGTCACCAGCCGTCTGGACTACGGCAACACCCTCTACGCCGTAACCACCGCCAAACTCCAGAAGAGACTCCAGCGGATCCAGAACGCCTCAGCACGACTCATCCTGGACATCCCCCGTCGCAGCCACATCTCCGGACACCTGAGAGATCTGCACTGGCTCCCGGTCAACAAGAGAATCACCTTCCGACTCCTCACCCACGCACACAAAGCCCTACACAGCCAAGGCCCAGGATACCTCAACAGCCGCCTCAACTTCTACGCTCCCAAACGCCAGCTTCGATCGACCAGCCTCGCCCTCGCCGCCGTCCCCCGCATCCGTAGAGCCACCACAAGGGGACGGTCCTTCTCCTACCTCGCCGCCAAGACATGGAACTCCCTCCCCACCCACCTCCGCCTGACCCAGGACCACCCCGCCTTCAGGAAGCAACTCAAGACCTGGTTGTTCGAGCAGTAGCAGATTCCCCCCCCCGACCCCCCCCCCCCAGCGCCTTGAGACCCTCTGGGTAAGTAGTGCGCTATATAAATGCGATGATTGATTGATTGATTGATTCCCCTTCTGCAGAATGGACGTCCTTCCTGGTACCTAGCAGATATTTTGACCAGACCTTGAGGGATCCACAGCTAGTTTATTATTTTGTCCACTTCCCTTTTCCCCTGGACACGAATTCACGCAGAGGGTTTCAAGCCTCCTTTGTTGGGGATCGTGCCTGGGAGGAACTGGGGGGCATTTCTTCAGACATCGTCTCCGCTGGTCACCAGGACAAGGTTAGTGGCATTTATTTATCCTTGAGCTACTGGCAATACCGACAGGTAGAAACTCAAGGCTGTATTCATACTTCATTTTACTACATAGAGCATAAGAGTTTTTATTTGCGATATTGGGCACTCAGTTTGCATAACTTGGCAACCAAGTATCTTTTGTGGTGTGTCGGAACTCACAGACCTGGACATAGACTATTTACTGAGAAGGAATAGGTGACGTTACAACCCATGCCATTACATTGCATGCCGTTGCAACGCAAACTTTTACTCCGACTCTCTATCGGGGGCGCTGGAAGTTGGAATAGATACATTTTCTATTCCAGCTCCAGTGTGTGAAACAGTATGGAAGGTGTTGGAGTTAAATCCAACACCTTCTACCCACTGCTTCACGCCTTTTGCGTTGCAACGACATGCAATGTAATGGTATGCGTTGTAATAGTTTCGTTGTATAGGCGATCTCCCACTGAGAAGTAGTCTGACTTTTGGGTGTTAAAGCGATCTCCTATTTTGGACTCTACAGGTACTGAAGGCTCAACGTGAATTGGAGATGGTTACTGTCTGTTTCAGACATTTCATTCAAACCTCTCAAGACTGTATTAAATGTAATGATTAGATATGCTTCTTTTCTTGCTAAACTATTGTCTATATCACCGCCTCAAGGGTCAGCTTGAATAGCAAGTAACACTGTCCAGTGGAATTCTTTTTCTGTGTGTCTCATTTGTTTGAAATGGGAAACTATTTGTGCTGTTAATGTATTCGTTTTTATGTGTGATTTATGCTGAATGATTATTTGTCTTACTTCTTGGATCGTCTTGTCAATGTAGATCTTTTCACACGGGCAAATTATGGCAAAAACCACATTTTTGGTTTTACAATGTAAACTTCTTTGTGCGTCCAGGTAATCTTTCCATCCGAAAACGAGCATCCTTCTAGTGTCTGACTGTAGACACTGCATGTTCCACATTTGTGGTGGCCTTGAATTGGCTTCATATTTCATATTGTCAGCAAATCACTGCACTTTTTTGACTTAGCCAAACTTGCTCAAACTATTTGGGATCAAACACTTGGACATTTCCCCATTGTGAACATTGGCAAATCAAAGCTTCATTCAGATTTCTTTATCAAGTTCCAGTTGTTCCGTATGATTTTTTTAATCTGTGTCATGTGGGGACAAAATGTTGACACACACACCAGTTTCATACTGGGTTCCTTCTGTTTCTTAACAAGCAGAGTATCCCAGGGTGTGAACCAAGCTCTTTTCATTGAATTCTTAAAATGTTTGCATGGATACCCTCTTTGTTTGAGTTTCTTTTGCAACACTTCTGCATGCAGGAAATACTCCTCTTTTCTTGTGCAGTTCCTGCATATGCAGAGAAATTGACCATACGGCAAATTATCCCCTAAATTTCTCGGGCGAAAACTCTTGTAATGCAAGGATTTATTTTTATCTGTTAGCTTTCGGTATAAAGTTGTATAAAGTGTGTCATTGCTTACCGTACTTGCACATCCCAAAAAGTGATTGTAGACTTATTTTTGGACATACTGAATTGGATGTCAGGGCACCTATTGTTTAGCCAGTTGTAAAACACCTCAAGTTATTCTTCGGTACCCTTCCACAGGCACCAGACATCATTGAAATATCTGAAGCGTTGAATTATAAGGTTTGAATGGGGATTATTGTTGATGATGTGCCATGTATAATACTGCCATTTCCGGTGCGAATGTATACCCCATGGCAGTCCCTTTGGTTTGGATGTAGAACTCATTTTCGAACGTAAAAAAATTATTTTCAGTGCCAATTCTGCCTGTTTAAGTATGAATGAAGTGGGCACTAAGGGGGTCATTAGGATCGCGGACGGACTTGCGTCCGTCCACGACCCCAGAGCAGGAGGGAACCTCCGCTTGGCATGCGGCGTTCCCTCCTGTGCAATTAGGATGTGACCGCCACCCTGGCGGTCACATCCTCTATTTTTAACATTGCGGCGGGTGCGGCTTCAAGCTGCACCCGCAGCAATGTTAAAAATGCATGCATTTCATTTGTATGTAGAAAGTGGCAGGCACCGCGCGGTGCCTGCCGCTTACTGCATACAAATGCAGGGGGGTACCATAGGTACCCCCCATGTGCACCCCACACCCCCACTTCACCTAGGGCGCCCGAAACGGGCCCCCGCAGTGAAGTTACACATGCTTTTCCACGGCGGAAAAGCCGCCGCAGAAAAGCATGTTTCCGAGAACATCCTAATCTGGCTGACGGTGTCTGAGAGACACCGTCACCATATTAGTGCTTTTCCGCCGCGGTTGTAAGCCAGCCGTGGCCGAAAAGCTGCGGACGGAAACCAGGACCCACCAGCCATCCTAATGTGGCGGTGGGTCTTGGTGGGTCCGCAGAGGATTTTCCGCATCCTCCAGGCCGGCGGTGGCTTCCACTGGCCCGGAGGATGCGGAAAATCCTCCATCCTAATCAGCCCCTTGATGTGGTCGTGGGCTGTCCTCCAGTTATTTCTCCATTGCTTCTAGCCCATCGTTCTGGGGAATTTGAGTATAGAGTGAAACAACATCGAACGTCACCAGCCAATGATCATACATCATGCATTGGTGCCCGTCAATTTTTTAAAATAAAATCCATGGTATCTCTCAGGTATGATGGTACTTCCTGGAGGAACAGTTTAAGAAAGATGTCTACATATTGTGCAATAGGCTCCAAAGCCGAATCACATCCGGACACTATCGGTCAGCCAGGTGGATTTTGAGGATCTTTGTAATGTTTAGGCAGGAAGTATATTACAGGGATCCTGTGATGTGCTTTGACTGAATAGGCAAATTCCTTTGGGCCAAAAATCTCATTATCAAAGCCTTCCTGCAAAACCTGGTGAATCTCTCCCTGGAGTTCTTTTGTGGGGTCATATGAGATACGTTGATAGTATTCCCGGCATGAAAGCAGCGTCAGGATTGGCATCTGGGAGCCTGCACAGTGGCACCAGCCCTGGAGTCAACCATCAGAAGAGGAGCACTGCGGCGACAGTAGTGGCAGGTAAGTAAAGGTTTTTTTTTCTTCTTCTTTCTCTGTGCTTATGTTTGTAGCTCCCTCTTCACCACCCCCCCCCCCCCCACCGCTTCAGATCCTAAGCAGCCGCCACTGTTGGTGATATGATTTAATGATTTCAGGCAGTAGATTTTTTGGTGGCCATAGTGAGAGAAAAATGTGCGATACTGTGATGTATTTTCAGTTTACAGGCCAGCTGGCTTCTCACCAGGCCTTCTAAATTATGTGACTAGCGTGTACCTGGGTTGTCTATCTTGTTGATATCTGTTTGAATTGAGTTGTATTATTTGTATATAGTGTGTCTACATTAACACACACATGTACAACCCGCAGATATAACCGCATTTGTTATTTGATTTTCAGTTTTCATTTGTTTCCCTTATTGCCCAATTTCCAACTTTCTCCTTTTAGAACAAGGAGCCCTGGCTTCAGACTGGATCGGATAATTTGAAGCATCTTGGCTTTAGTTTTCCCTATTTTGATTTATCTGATGTTGTCAGATCTAATGATGGGTTAGATGCTAGATTATATAAATCTAGTGTTCCCGTTTTTTTGCGCTGCTGGACCTGGTGCCCAATAGCAACACCGTAACCATTTATTTTTAGGTCTCGCCTAGACGAAAGCAAAAGCGAAGCTTTTGCTGTCTAGGGCGAGACAACTTATGTTGTTACTTTTGGGGGAATGTGGACAGCAAAGTGCCACGCGCTTTTTCTGGCCGAGATTGTACCTCGTGAGCGCGCACGTCGCCGTGCCTCATATTCCCATGCAGCAAACAAAGCCACACTCACGCATGCGCACATACACAGCCATACACACACTGCATACACACACGCACCCCCCTTAAACAGACACACACGCACAGACAGACGCACGCACAGACACACTCAAACAGACACACGCGCGTACACCCCACCCTCACCCCCACTCACCGGGCTCCTCTCCCCCGCTGATGTTCCTTCATGACAGGAGCTGTCGGACCTAGTAGAGTGGGGGCTGCCTGCGCATGCGCGGCATTTCGAACCGGGGGCGGGGCTCTCAGAATGAAAGTTAGAAATGCCGCGCATGCGCGGGCATCCCGTACCATGGCTGGCGCGCCCTTTAAGGAGGTGATACTAGTTTTTTGTATTGCGCTTGTTTCCCAGGCAGGGGGCTGCTGCTTGCTATCTTTCCCTCTACAGATGACCTCCCTCACTCAGACTTGGTGATTCCTGCCCCCAAGAGGTTATGCATTCAATACATTTCTCTCTCCTTATTCCCCGCTAGATCCAGCTCCCCAGATCTATTTTTCACTGCTATATCTCCCTTCTCCGGGTGGATCGCCCTTCCCGGAGGAATCCTCGTCTCTCCAGATAGAGTCCCGCTCGCTCACTGCTCGATATTTGAGCCGCGTCCTTTCTTGGAGGATCCAACGAGATCCCTCCTTCCCGGGTGCATCCCACCTCCCAGTGGATGTCTCCCTCGCGGAGCGCAGATCTCGTCCTCCCGCGGGCCCACGATGCAGCATCGCCAGAAGGAGGCAGCGACGGGCAGAGCCGCCAGACTCTGAGCCTACCCCATGCCCCGGCCACTGCTCCCCGGAGGCGGCTGCACTGCGGACGGCAGCGGCGCTGGATGAGGTCAGAGCCCAGGGCTAGAGACGCAGCGGAGACCGACCCTGCCCCCTTTCCTCGCACCTGCCATGAAGCACAACCCGCCCTGCACCGATGGCCCCTTGCCTGTTCATGGAGGTAAGGGCCCGACTATAGCGCTGCGTGCAGAGAGCACTCGGACGGGGCTCTCTGTTCCTCCTTGTGTGAGTGGTGGGGGGCAGTAAAAAAATGTTAGCTTTAAACCTCTGGTCTCCTCATGCCCCCACCTACAGAAACCAACTCCCTGTCTCTTTTAGTTGATACCATCTGTTCATGTATGAATGCATTTACTGTTTTTATAGCGCTAAACATACGGCTGACATTACGCAATGCCAGGCTGCACACTCCATATCACGTAGAGGGCAGGAAATAGCCCCCTCTCTCTCTCGCACCTGAGCTGCGACAGGCGTGAACTGTCCTAGCGGACTGGTGTGCACCGCCATAATCCGCTGTAATACAGGGGGTGCCCCGGGGAGACTGGCATGCCATTTCTAAGCCCACTCCCCATATACTTTTATGTGTATTGAAAGGAGCCTTGTGCTCATGCAGCCGGGCAGATACGGAGGTAGTAAAATTATGTTATAAAGTGCTAAGTCTGCCACATAAGCTGGGCAAAGGCTTCACGGGGGCATCAGGCACAACTGGCAGCGGATCTATGACGGGGCTCGTCTCTTGTATTCCACGGGTCTGGTGGCGAATGGCAGTTATACAGTGGCACATTTGCAGGGCACAGGTCTGTTGTCATGTGGAAGTTTTATAGGGACATGTCTCCTGCAAACTCTAGGTCTCTCCCTAGGCAATTCTACAACGTGCCCCATCCCCTGCACGGAACGTGCCTGGTGCCATGTTGCAGTTGTAGAAAGGCACATCTCCTGCAGAGCACAGGTCTGGTGTCATGTGGCGGGGCACGTATCTGGTGTCATATGACAGTTGTATAGGGGGTACTTGACCTGCCGGGCACAGGTCTAGTGGCATGTTTCAGTTTGTACAAGTGCAAAAAAGAACAATTGATGGACAGAATGCTGAACAATGTCTAACACTTACCCCCAGGGCAGAGATCTGGGCCTAAATTCATCCTTTTCCTTTTTTGCTCTCCATGACATTCCAGGTTGGACCCAGCCATATGCAAATCAGTCTTGACCATGCGCCCAATGAGAACAGTCCAGCTCGAACTGCCAGGCCAGGTCCTCCCTGAACAGGAAACAAGGATCTGGGGACCGGTTTCGGGGTATCGTTTTACACAGGACGTGAGTGGGTTAGGGTTTCAGGGCTTAATGTTTGAGCACAATAACATAAGCTGCTTCTAAAAACATATAACCACCAGGCACACGATTCACATTGGTCCTCCACAGCCGTCAAAAGGCTGAAAAAACACTTTTATCCTACTGGTTTCTATTCTGCACCCCTCATTGTTGGTTTCTTTGCATAATTTGTTTTCCTTTTTAGGTTTTAACTTTATAAATATTATAAAGTGCTAAACTCAGCCGTGGCCAGTTTAAAGCAATACAGTAGGCATTTAGGGCCAGATGTACGACCCTTCCATTTTTTGACTCACAAATTGCTTTGTATTGCGACTCGTAATTTGTGACTTGCAAAATGGAATTTACAACAGTGTCTCAGACACTGTTTGTGATTCCCAATGGGGTCGTAAATGACCTGGCTCATTTATATTCATAAGGCTGGTCGCAATTTGCGACTCTATTGGGAATGGTTAGCACTCGCAGGGATGGTGGTCTGCTGGGGTCAGCAGACCACCATGTCTGTGACTGCTTTTTAAACAAGCATTAAAAATACAATAGGTCTCGCCTTTGATTAAGTTAAAGCTATTTGCTTTGCTAATGGTATTGTATAGCAAAGCAAATGGCTTTAACTTAATAAAAGGCGAGACCTATTGCATTTTTAATGCTTGTTATATGAAGCCTTTGCAAAGTATATAGGTCTTTCATGCTAGACTGTGCAAGATTCTCGCATTGTAAAACAAGTAACCGGGAGAGGAGGCAAGTGTTTTAGTTCAACAATGGTGACCCCCTGCCCAGCCACTTTGCCCGGACACCGGACGCTACTGTTCTCTCCCTTTTCCCCCTCATGATTAGGAAAGTCGCATGGCACAATGACTCCCTGGTCCCACTTCAGCAATTCCGCCTTTCATCAGCTGCTCTTTGCAACCAGCTCGGTGGTGCAGACATCAGATGTATATGATGCTGCTGTAAGCAGACAGGCACCGGTCAGTAGCACAGCACACACAGGGGAACGCAGAGGAGCCCATCCTGACCTTTAGGAGTCATGGTGAACCCAATGATGAAGCATGACACTACTAGATTGGGTGAGGATTGTATATAAAAAAGGATTATTTTTACTTTCTTCCACTTCTCACTGAAATTGTGTTTAGTCGTAGTGCACACATGCCACCGCACTTTTCCTCATTTGTGTATCGAACGCCCAGAAGCTGCAGGTCAGAGTGAGCTGGCCTGCACAAACTGCTGGCATGAGTATTGGGTGGACTATGCCTGGATCAGGTGCAGCACTGTTTGCAACACTCAAGGAGCAGAGCACATTAGGAGAACATCGGGGTAAGCAAAATAGTTCTTTGCCCATTGTCCTTCTTTATTCAAAGGGGAGAGGATGTAGCATTATTGCTAGAGCGGTCGACTTCGAAGCTGGGGAACCGGGTTTGAGTCTCGGTAACAATGCTCAGCATCCTGTGATTCTGGGCAAATCACTTAATCTCCCCGGGCTGATGTACGACCCTTTCATTTAGTGCCTTGCATTTTGCGACTCATTGCGAGTCACAAATTGCGAGGCGCTAAATGAAATGTATAACATTGTTATTACACTGTTTTGCGGATCCCAAGGGGGTCGCAAATTGCGAGGCTCATTAATATTAATGAGCGTCTCACAATTTGCGAGCCCATTGGGAATGCCAGCCCTCCCAGGGATGGTGGCCTGCCGGGCTCAGCAGACAACCATGTCTGGGACTGCTTTTTAATAAAGCATCTTTTTTTTTTAATGCAGACCATTTTCTTGAAAGGAAAACGGGATGCATTAAAAAAAAATATGAAACATTTTCATTTCATTTTTTAAGGGCAGGCCGTGGCCACTGGGACCACTGCCCGCCCTTAAAAAATATTTTTAGAGACAGTCACAATTGCGGTCACAAATCATTCAGACATAGCATTGTGGATGCAATTAGGAAGGGAATTCTCCTTCCTAATTGTGACTTGCAATTCCTAAATAGCGAGTCGCAAATAAATTGCGACTCGCTATTTAGGAATTGTACATGGGCAACAGTGATTTTTCATTCGCAAACTGGTTCGCAAACCTGTTTGCGCATGCAAAATCATGTCGTACTTCTGGCCCCCGTGCCTAACATAAATGAATGTGTCCATCTGTAACAAAACTGGTGCTTATTTAAAGCGCTCTGATACCCGATGCCTCAGGTCTAGTTCGCGCTATATAAAACTCTAAAAAAAACAAAAAACTGTGTACTGTGCCTTTATCTTAATACACTTTCTCTTGGGCCACTCCCCTCTACCTGCCTCCTGTGCTCTCTGTTCTGTTCCTGAGGGCCTTCTCATTCTCTTTGCAATTTTATCTCTCCTGAGTGTTGTTTTCCCAGGGCTGGAGTGAGAAGCCCCAGTAGCCGGCCAGCTAGTCTAGCTATATAACCTTTCAGATACTGATACTGAGGCACCCTCTACATCCTAAGCAGAAAAGTGCCTGTGAAGGTATCATGCTGGTTTTTTAAGTAAATGAGATGGTTGAGGAGCTGCAGTGCAGGTTACCTACTAAACATTTAACCGCATGCGCGCTAGCGGGTTTTCCCGCTGCTCGCTGAAATTTGAAAAAACCCGCGTTACGTGACAAAGCCAGCTCGTCATGCGCGCAGCGCAGATAACGCCCATGACGAGCTGGCTTTGTCACCAGCATCGAAGGGGTTAAAGATGCAAAATGGTACCGTTATCGCCTACAGTGGAGCAGGCTTGAACGCACAGGAGAGAGGCCACAAAGACTTCATTGCAGCCTTGTATTGTAGTGAGGATCATACACAAGAAAACATTGAGTTCAGGAGACTCTAGGTTTATTTCAGTAACACTCAAGCACAGCCAGAAGCACAGTCTAATGACCGCTAAACACAGAATTTAGGCGTTAAACCTGGTATAAAAGTTCCACATAAGAAGGTACAAACTGGAGTTTTCTGCTTTGGATGCCTTGAGTGTGATTTATAAGAGAAGTGAACAAGGATAATACTGTATCTTGGCTCTCCAGCAATCACTTAGGGCCCGATTCACAGAACTAACGTAAGACAAAATCCTAAACTTACTACTTTTGGTATTCACAGAAGTTAGGATTTTGTCTTAAGACAGACTTAAGACAGACTTAAGACAGATTCCTAACTTAAGTCTGTCTTAAGTCTGTCTTAAGACAAACTTAAGACAAAATCCTAACTTCTGTGAATACCAAAAGTAGTAAGTTTAGGATTTTGTCTTAAGTTAGCTCTGTGAATCGGGCCCATGATTCTTCTTCTTTCCCTTGTTTTCCTGTTGTATGAAATCAGGTTATTAGTTGAGGGAGTTAGTGGCCACCTCAAGTAATAATCACAATCCTTGTCAGGGTGAAATGTTGAAGTCACTAAATAAACTGAGCTCAGCATCCTGGTTGCTATGGCTCAGAGCAGACAGGCTCAACATAGAAGCAATGTATAAAGTATTTATGAAGTACCAAAATAGACTAAAGTCAAAACAATGCGCAAGATAAATCGCAAACTAATTAAGAAAAGTGGAGAGAATTTGAATTAAAAAAAATGACACCAAAACTACAACAATCCAAAAAAGGAAACAAATTGTAATTTTTAAAATCTAAATGCAAAAAGCTCCAAAAAGAGTTAAGCGCCCACCTCTTCTCAGATCACAAACAGCAGGTCCAGTCTTCTGTTCTTCCACAGGCGCACAAAGTGTTCTGACGAGGGTACTGTTGGGGCCACATTTAGCAAACACAAGAAGATGATGGACGAAGTGCTGAAACTTTTCAACCACTCACCCCCAGTCAAAAGATCTGGGTTTAATTCATTGTTCTTTTGTTCATTATGCCACCCCAGTTTGGACCCAGCCATGTGAAAATGTTGACCCTGCTTCTCATGGGTACAGTCCAACCCGAACTGCCAGGACAGGCCCTTCCTGGACTGGAAACAAGCATCCTGGGACCGGTTTCGGGGTATCACCTCTCAACAGCCAGGCTAGCTTAAATCCAGTGGCACAGTGAGCAAGGGACCCACATCTGGGCATACCGTTGGCCACTTAGAGCAAACACAGCAAACACAACAAGATGATGGACGGAGTGCTGAAACTTTTCAACCACTCACCCTCAGTCAAGAGATCTGGGTTTAATCCGCCATTCTTTTGTTCACTATGCCACCCCAGTTTTGGACTTAGCCAATGCAAATCTGTCTTGACCGTGCTCCTCGTGGAAACAGTCCAGTCCGAACTGCCAGGCCAGGTCCTCCCTTGACCAGAAACAAGTATTCTTGGACCGATTTCGAGGTATCACTCTTCATCAGCTGGGCTAGCTTAAATGCGGTGGCACAGCGAGCAAGGGACCCATGTTTGGGAATAACCTTGGCCTCTTAGGGCAAACATAGCAAACACAACAAGATGAAGGATAGAGTGCTAAAACATTTCATCCCCTTACCCCCAGTCAATCAATCCCCAGCCTGTCACCGGGGTTCATTCCTTACCCCTTACCTAACCAATAGGGTAAAAGTTCTCAGGGGCAACGTGCCTACTTTTGCAGCACTTCCTGTGTGCCATGCTGCATACAATACAATCTCACCATGCCTCTCGCTGCCTAACTCCATGATGTTGAAATCCTTTTCCTGTTGTGCAAAGTTTGTGTGCCCACCCCAGATGTGTGGCCAGGGAAAAGAGCAACCCCATCTCTCTGGTCACTCAAAACCAGTTATTGGGGCAGCTCCGCTCCCACTGGGGTTGGAGCCTGCCTCGTCTGGGGGGTGGGGTCTGCCCAAGTGTCCGCTAATATTTGCATATGACAGGGTAGACCCCTCTGAAGTCAATTAAGTTCCTGGGCACAGCCCAGATGGTCATCCTGCCAGAGGAGCACAGCACCTCTCCAAATTTAAAGCCAAGGTCTCAGCTCTGGGAGCAAAGTCACACCTCATCAAGGAAGATATTTAACTGCCAGGTGACAGTTGGTATCATGCAATTGAGCATCCAGAGGCCGTAGGCAGGAAAAGGTAACTTTCTAAAAGTACCTTTTCCAAATTATTCAAAATCCTACATTTAGAAACAATAAGTGGGACGATAGCTCATTCTGAGGGCAGGGTGCTGTAATCTGGAACACTATTTTTCTCTACACTAAGTTCAAGGGGAAGCAAAAAACTTGGCTGTGCTGCTCCTGAGTGAGTACTTATTTGTTAGTTCTGCTTATGACATTCAAGGTAGCAGCATCCGCAATAACGCCAGGAAATTCTGAGTGAGTGATCGTTGCACCAAAAATAACCATAACAATAATAATATTAATCTGTGTTTTTCTTTTTTGAGTAATCTTTTATGTAATGAAATAAAAAGAAAATATCTGTACAAATGGGCAATTTATTGGTCTATCTACAGATAATATGATGACACATAATTTCTGTCCCCCACATGTCACTCCATGATTATGTGCAACAATAAGCCAGACCACACAACATATCCCCATGTATGCTAAACAAGTTTCTCCATTTCACCCGTACACTCTGAAGGGCGCCCCGAAACCGGATATAAATCAGATCCCTTTGTGATCTTATCTGAGATATGAGGTGCTACTTACATAATGTAGTTGGACCACGCATGAAGCATTTTAGACATAGCAACGGCTATGTAAAATGCTTTATAAATACCATTGTACAATGTAATACTGTACCATAGAATTCCGTACATCTAAAATACTACTGTAAGGTAGTATCAACCAATCAGGTGTTTGTAAAGCTCTTCTACTCACCGTGTGGGTCTTGAGGCGCTGGCGGCGGGGAGACTGCTGATCCATCTGGGCGCTGGAGGTCAGTTGAAGAGCTAGGTCTTGAGATCCTTCCTGAAGAGGGTTAGCGTAGTATACAATGGCCATACCATTGTAATACTCATTCACAGGATTTTATGACACATTCTGCCAAACAGTGTAGATGAGTCAGGACTTTGTGGATGTTACCTATGGTAGTGACTAGGGGAAATGCCTCAAAACGATCACTAGAGGTGTCACAAGAGGAAGGGACAGTATTGTGTAAGAGTAGGTATTTAACAAATGCCCATTCTAAAAGTTATGAAAATTGCTATAATATGCCTAATTCTCAGACTATAGTACAGATCTGTGGGGAATGCTGTTATTCCACCCTTAGAGTATAGCAACCTCTTGAGAAAAGACACGGTGACATGGGTAGGTCTTGTTTTATGTTCTACTGAAAGCCTTCTTGTGTATGGATAAGGGTATTCCACCTAAATACAACTCAAAAATATCTTCTGACCATGATATCATGGTCAAATTATTGTGAATACAAAATATAAGTATGTATATTTTTTTACTGTTTGAATGTAATATCGAAGTTTAACATTGTTTAGTTTAATATTGTTTTTATTACGGTATTTTGTAAGATTTATTGCAATATTTAATAATTTTATTATACACATTAATGTTAAATATATTTTAATTTGAAAAGTAATGTGTATTGTTTTGGGATGTTGGGTTATCAGAGATTTGGTGGTTAGAATCTTAATAATTAATATTCATTAATTAATTCTGTTTTATCTTTTTATTGGTATTTGTTTGTTTAATTGATTTACATCAA
Source organism: Lissotriton vulgaris (assembly GCF_964263255.1). Lineage (NCBI taxonomy): Eukaryota > Metazoa > Chordata > Amphibia > Caudata > Salamandridae > Lissotriton > Lissotriton vulgaris. Next base: position 1,509,352 of record NC_141699.1, read on the forward strand.
AGAGATACACAATAGTATATATATATATACATATATATATATATATATATATATATAAAAAAATATATATATATATGAATATAGTCATAGTAATAAGTATTACTTTATTTATTATTTTTAAAATCCAGTGTCAGAATGGAGCTTTGTATTCAGAAAAGAATGTTACTAAAACGCATCATCATATATAAGTAATTGATTAATGTATTAATTATGCACATTTTATAATTATATCAATTGTATGATAAATAATTAATATAAAACATATTTATTTTTAGATTTTTAAAATATTCGAGTACATTTTAAGGGGTTGTGAGATATATTAGGGTAATGAGTGGGTTGTTTTTAATTATTAATGTATAAGTCAAAAAATAAACATGTACAATTTTACAAAATTATATTTCTTTTGGCTTTGAACATAATTATTCAACATCACAACATTTTTCTTAGTTTGTATGTTTTTTGTGATTTGATATACTAAAAAATAATACTTTTCATGTTTGTTGCAATGTTTCAATTATATTTATTTTTATATTTAACTAGCAGCCCGCCCCAGCGTTGCCTGGGGCAGAAAGGGGCTGGGGGCAGTACACCCGCTCCCGCCCCGACCCCCTCCCGCCCCGACTCACTCGCGCCCCGCTCCCGCCCGACTCACTCGTGCCCCCCTCCCACCCTGACTCACTCGCGCCCCCCTCCCACCCGACTCACTCGCACTCCGACATTTTCATTTACTGCTGCCTCCTTCTTGCCTCCCCCTGCATCACACAGTCTCACTTTCCCTTTCCTTACCTGTGCCGCCGCTCCTCACTGCACAGCCGCTCCTCACTGCACCGCCCTCCTCCTTCGTCATCACGCACGTCGCGTAGCGGCCAGCGCTAGGTCCCGGCCAGCGCTACTTTGAGGGGACTACTTTGTTTACAAACTTAATTTTTTTAATTTACTTTTTTATTTTTATTTATATAGCCTATGTCCATCTACACACCCTGACATTTTCATAGATGTATCGGGTGTGTAGATTGGCGCTGTGGCTCCCGAGTTTACCTGGCCAAAAGGTGCAAGTTCTCTCTTTATAATAGTAGTATAGATTTGTAAATAATTTTTAATGGGTACTTATATTACTTGAATGTGGTGACTCTGACCACCCAAATATATACAGTTTCTCCAATGTTTGTTAGATTGGAGTTAGATTAGTGTGTCTACCCCACTCCTAACTCCCCCAATGAATGCACTTTCCCCAGAATTTGTTAGACAGAGTCAGGATTAAGGTTTTGGACAGAAACACTGCACAACCTGCTCATGGTGGTTGGGGGGTGAGGAGAAGATAGAAGACAGGTCTATGGAAGCTTAGAGGATTTGCAGCACTAGACTTCTACCTGCAGACCTTTAAACTACTTACTTCTGGGGTCTAAATCAAGTTCCAGATCCTCTGGTGGCAGAACCCTATGTTGAAGACCTAAGAGGACTCGTGCACCTTGCTTGCCGTTGAATTGTTAGTTGTATTGGCTCTTCCCTTATGCTTAGTTCACATGTGTGCTTCTTCTTTCACCTTTGTTGTTTTCCTCCTGTTCAGTTGCCTCTGTGTTCCCTTTCCTTTACAGCCTTTTAGTCCATTGTTCTGTTGTGCTGTGGCTTGTGTCTCCTAATTTGCTCCTCACGTATGTACAGGTGTGTTTTCAGCAGCCTCCAGGGGCAGTCCGCTGTATTTTGGCCCATACTGGTTTGATGTTCAAATACTAGGAGTTAAGAGGGATTTTTAAGGACTAGGTCGCCCTCCACTCATTCAATCACAAATCACAAAAACCTAGTCCAAAAGGCAATAATTTTTATAAATCTATGGGCATACTTGGATTTGTCAAAAGATCATTCCAATCACACTCCTAAATGTAGAAGTAGGTGTCGTGCTCAAGATACTTGCCAAAAAAGTAATAAAAGTAGCCCCTCTCTGATAAGTCTAACACTAGACAACACAGTACAAACATTCACTAGAAAGACGACATTTGAAAAAATGTGTGAATAGCTAGAGGACACCTCACGGGCGCACCACCAAAGGGGCTCCTGGTTGGTACTCACCAGGTTAGCCCTGTTCTCATCATCGGTGTCAACTAGCTTAACGCAAACGTGTCCAACTCCCAAAAGTAAAGAGACAGTGAATGGTGCAGTGTACACAGACTTATATGTGACAAGGACTAACAACGTTCAACATATAACGCAACAAATACTGTGCAAACAAGAAACAAGAACCTTTTTATTTGTATCCTCTTGTCTGCCACAGTGAACATATATACTTAAAAAGGAGAGAAGCGAATACTACCTATCGATTCGCTTTCAACTCGCTGCTGAGACCAGTAAGCTTACTGTTTGTATATCTGCTTTTATGTGGTGCTCCTATCTGTTGCATCATTCTTACCATTTCCTTCCTGTTGTAAAGCTGTGTCAACTATGCAGATTCCATCAACAACTGTCTGTGAGGGACTGACTCTTGAGAGAATCGCATTGGTTCGAAAATGAGTCAGGTAGGGTGTTTACATCTCTCTCTCTCTTTCACTTCCCTGTTTTCTCCACTTTCCTGTTGCAGACTGCAAGGTCTGTTTTGCTATCAGTGTAGATTCACCTGGGCGAGGGGGTTTTCGGGGTGTCCACAACTCAGAGCCCGACATACTGGAGCTAGCTAGTAAATCTGCCCACTCACCCCCAATGCATGCATAACTTTCCTCAATGTTTGTTGGACTGGAGTTAGATTAGTAAATCAGATGATCCCCCTCCCAAGTATGCATTTTACCCAGTGTTTTTTAAGTCATGTTTGAAGAGTACATCTGACCTAATGTATGCACTATCCAAAATGTTTGTTAAGCTGGTGTTAGAACTGAAATCTGACCCCAAGACCTCAATATGTATGCTTTCCCCAATGTTTGTTAGACTGGAGCTTGAGTACTAAATCTTTCCCCTTCACAATGTATGCATATTGTCCTAATGTTTTTTAGACTTGGGCTAGAATGCTAAATCTGGGCCCGCTTTAGTGTATGCACTTTCATCAATGTTTGTTGGACTGGAGCTAGTAGTATATCTGATCCTACCCCCAACCACTTCAGTGTATGTATTTTCCATAATGTTTGCAGGAATGTATGTAGAGTAGTGTACTTGAAATGTTTTCATTTGAATATTTTCGAATATTTTGGGATTAGAGTAATATTTAATATTATTTAATTGAGTTTTTCTATAAAATATTTTCATCGGTCAGAGCCGGTCGCTCTACCCGCCGCGTGGCCCATCCTTAGGGTGCCCGGTCTCCGTTTGCTGCCGCCGCTGCCCGTTTGTATCTGCCTCACTGTTGTGCCCTGATCTCGTTGTGCCAGTAATTGTATTTTTCCAGTAATTGTATTGTGCCAGTAATTGTATTTCTCTCATCCTCTGTTGTGCCCCTGATTGCTTTTGTGTGCCTCCACTGCCTTTTTTCTCCCGCTGCTCCACCCCGCTCCCCACTCCTTGCCGCTGCTCCCCCGCGGCCCCACCCCCGTTCCCTCCAGCATCACCGCACCGCTCCCCTCCCCACTCGCCACCCCGCTCCCGCCGCCCAGCTGCTCCTCCTTCCCACTGGATACATAAGGTGGTGTCCGCGAGGCGGGGAGCTGTGACCTGACCTGACCTGGTCAGAGCCGGTCGCTCCACCCGCCGCGTGGCCCATCCTTAGGGTGCCCGGTCTCCGTTTGCTGCCGCCGCTGCCCGTTTGTATCTGCCTCACTGTTGTGCCCCTGATCTCGTTGTGTCAGTAATTGTATTTTTCCAGTAATTGTATTGTGCCAGTAATTGTATTTCTATTGTCCTCTGTTGTGCCCCTGATTGCTTTTGTGTGCCTCCACCGCCGTTTCTCTCCCGCTGCTCCACTCTGCTCCCCGCTCCCTGACGCTGCTCCCCCACGGCCCCACCCCCGTTCCCTTCAGCATCACCGCACCACACCGCTCCCCTCCCCACTCGCCACCCCGCTCCCGCCTCCCAGCTGCTCCTCCCTCGCTCCGCCCCCCCACTCTCCATTTATGGCAGAGTCCGCACGTACGCGCAGCGTTCACGCGCAGGGGGCGCGCCAAAGGCAAGCCCGTCTACGCCCGTCCGCGCCTGGACCGCGCCCAGCACCAGACCCCCTGGCCACCGCAGACGCCATCCCACCCGCCGGACTTATGACGACACCACCCTCAACGCACTCAACACCGGCCGGATCCCCGGTTGCTACCGAGCCACCCCAGGACACACCCAACGACCCTTCACCTGCAAATCCTGCAAGTTCTCCTGCATCCGGACCTGCACCGAACCCGCCAAGCCAAGCACCAGCAGCAACCACCTGAAGTGCATCCTACTCAACACCCGCTCCGTCCACCGACACGCCGTGGAACTATGGATCCTGCTCGACACCACATCTCCAGACGTCCCCTTCCTCATGGAAACTTGGATGAACGCCTCCTCAGCGACCAACATCGCCATCGCCATCCCGGACGGATACAAGATCACCCGGAGGGACCGCGTCAACCAGACAGGAGGAGGCATTGCCATCGTCCGCAAGAACACCATCCGCATCACGACCAACTCTGACAGCAACCTCACAGCCGCCGAACATCTTCACTTCCAGATACACACCGACCCCAAGACCACACTCAGAGGCACCCTCATCTACAGACCACAATTCAGCGAAGACATCGCAGACTTCATCAGCCCACACGCCCTCCCCTCCGCTGACTACATCCTCCTAGGGAACCTCAACTTCCACCTGGAGAACAACAACGACAACAACACCACCACCCTGCTGGACAACCTCGCGAACTTCGGACTCAAGCAACTGGTGAACACCCCCACCCACTACGCCGGACACACGCTTGACCCAGTCTTCTCCTCCAGCAAGTACATCTCCTTCAGCCACTCCACCGGACTCCACTGGACAGACCACAGCTGCGTCCACTTCAGCTTCAGAAGGACCACGGCTCACCACCACCCGCAACAGGTTCCCCGCAGGAGCTGGAACAAGATCACCACCAACCAGCTCACCACATCACTGAACTAGAACCCTCCCGCCAGATCAACGGACCCCAACCAAGCAGCCAACAACCTCACACAGTGGATCACCAACTGCGCTGACAACCTCGCACCCCTGAAGAACCATCCCAGCAGGCCCGGCAGCAAGAAAGCCACCTGGTTCAACAACGACCTCAAGAACTCCAAGAAGAACTGCCATACCCTCGAGAAAGCCTAGCGAAAAAAAACCGACTACAGACAACATCACCGCCCTCAAGCACGCCACCCGCAAACACCACCAGCTGATCCACACCACCAAGAAGACAGCATTCAAGGATCGACTAGACAACAACGCACACAACAGCAAGGAACTCTTCAGCATCGTCAAAGAGCTCTCCAACCCCTGCGCCGGACAACATCACTCCCTCACAAGACCTCTGCGACTCACTCGCCTCGTTCTTCCACAGCAAGATCGCAGACATACACAACAGCTTTGGCGCACAGACCACGCACCCAACCACAGAACTAACGCCCCCACCACCACCCTCCGCGCCTGGACCCAGGTCAGCACTGAAGATACCATCCACACGATGAACACCATCCACTCCGGATCGCCAACCGACAAATGCCCCCACCACGTCTTCAACAAGGGCGACTCCGTCATCACACCCCAACTCCTGGACATCATCAACTGCTCCTTCAACACCGCCACCTTCCCGGAGAGCTGTAAGCATGCCGAACTCAGCGCCCTCCTAAAGAAACCATCAGCAGACCCCACCGACCTCAAGAACTACCGCCCCATCTCGCTCCTCCCGTTTCCTTCCAAAGTCATCGAGAAGACCGTCAACAGACAGCTTGCTGCCTTCCTCGAGACAAACGGAACCCTCGACCACTCGCAGTCCGGCTTCCGAGCCAACCGCAGCACCGAGACCGCCCTCATCGCAGCCACTGATGACATCCGAGCCCTGCATTGCGGCTGAATCTGTGTTGCGCGGAGCAGATGTAACCCATCTAACCAGCACACCGAACACAGAAGCCTACCTGACCCATACCATGAGTAGCAGAGTGGAACTTCTTTCCAGACTGTTAGAGACTGCATCCGATGATGCAGCCCTTGGAAACATGATTAGAGTTGAACACGCTCCATTCTCCATCTTGACGTAATCTTCTTACCAGTATGTGTACTATTAACATTCTGCCTCCTGCCAGACTGACCCGGAGTATTGAGAAGAAATTGTTGTACTAAACAAGGGGCATGAATTGAGATGCAAACTGCCTTTCAGAAAGAGGTATAATTTCCAGACAATTAAAAATGTAAGAGTTCCTCAATGTATTTTGGAATCATTTGGAATATTGTTCTAGACACTTAGGGCATATTTCGGATGGTGGGCGGACTATATCAAGCCCGCCATCCTCACGGTAAAATGACCACCCGCCATAAGGGCGGGGGTCTGTGGGGACAATTAGGATGCGCCCGCCACAGTGGCGGGCGCATCCTGCATTCCTGCCCTCAGCACCGCCTGCCACAATGCCAGGTAGGCATGTTGTGTACTTCCATGCACAACATGGCAGGCACTGCGTGGTGCCTGCCATGTTGTGCATGGAACTGCTGGGGAGTACCATAGGTACCCCCATGTGCCCTCAACATCCTTGGGGCCCGCAACGGGTCCCCAAACACAAAAACCGCATGCTTTGTAGGCTCCCTCCCGCCTGCATCCTGATATGGATGGCGGTGTCTAGCAGACACCCCCACCACATGAAAGCGGCGGACGTTCTTCCCGTATGCCGCGGTCCCCCCGGCATACTAATATGGCTGGGGGAATGGGTGGTGGGTGGGCTAGGATGTAGGGCGGATCGCCACCGCTATGCGTGCGGTGGCGATCTGCCCTACATACTAATGGGCCCCTTAATTTCTTGATATTTCTATTTATGCTTTTTACATAGAACAGAAGCAAAAACATATTGCAATGTACATCTTGCCATATCCTATAGCATGGACCTTCGCAACATATACACTGTACTTTTGTATTCATGTGTGTCATCAATTGCTTCTCCAGTCTCCCCCTCCACTACTGCCATCAAATCTCTGGTCCTTGATGACCAGTCCTCCAAGTCATCGGCCAAATATTAATTTGTGCGGACCATTTTCTTCCATATTTCCTCTGCAATGGTCCATTCCATTGTGTCCCACTCACAGAGTTTTATTTCTGGTCCTGTCGCCCTCAGCCGTCTGATTGCTATTTACTTTTTTGCCAGCACTATGCCCAATAATACAAACCTGTGTGGTATTCTTTTCCCATTGGGCAGCGGTATAGTGCTAAGCAAACAGTGTTGAGAGGACTAGTTGTAAATCCAGTGATCCTACATAAGCTCGCAAACACAGCCTCCCAGTAGCCCTGTCACCATACACAGGTTCACGTCATATGTAGGAAATCAGCACGTTCCTGTCTGCAATGAGGAGATTCAGAGGGTCTGGTTGTGTAGATTCTGAGGAGTTTCAATGTGTTCGCTGAAATCCGTCATTGCTAGAGATTGATTTGATTTGCTTGCAGGCCCTCCTCCACGTGTGTCTGTTAGTGGTGTGGTGTCATCTCTGTCCCATTGCAGTTCCAACTTCCTCCTCTTGGTCCATGGCGTCCTATATAATCTAGACACCCCATGGGTGGCAGTGCCCCACTCTAGGAGTATCATTAAGGTTCCAGAAGTTGGGAGGGTGACAGAGAATCTTAGCCAGATCTCTCTCATCACCTTGGTCAGCCTTGCATGCTGTGAGAATTGTCGTTGTCCCACCCCAGACTGGTCTTGCACCTCTCCAAATGTGATAAGCTGTTCTTCCGGTAACAGTGTTGCACAGCCCCCTGCATGCTAATGTTCCATGGGCATGTCCCTTGCTATCCCCTGGAAAGGCTGTAGTCATTGTAGCTCTAATTCCCTAGAAAAGGGGTAGCACCTGAGCACTAAAAGCTTCGCATCTTCCCATATCTTTGCTGTGCACCGTATTACAAATAGGAGTTCTAGGTGGGGTTCTTACCCCACCATCAGTACCGTTTGTAGTGCATGGTTGCCATAGCATCCATCAAGCAGTCGTTCTGCCAGTCAGCTATCGGGGTACACCAACATTTGGCATGCTGTAGGTGTGCCGCAAAATATATAGGATTCTAAGCTAGGAAGGCCAAGGATCCCCTCTTCTCTGTCCAGCTTTAAGGTCGTCAGTGCTACTCTGCTGCGTCTACCAGCCCAGACCAGCGTTACCAACATGGAGTCATGTTATCTGAAAGTCTTGGCACATTATTAACAGAGGTGAAAAAGGGAATCTTACACTAGAAGTATCAGGTTTTAAATAAGACACATGAAATGAAGAATGCATTTTCCAGGAAGCTGGAAATCTTACTCAGACTGTGAGTGGACTAATGGTGCCTAAATTGAGAAATGGACCATAATATCTTGGATTTAATTTTGATCAATGATTAGAGAATGGAAAGAACCAGAACGTATCCCCTATCTTATGAGAAAAGCCAATAAGCAATGCTTATTTATCTGCCTGTTCTGTGATATCTGGGCTTTTTATAAATTAATCAGAAGTTGTTTTCTCTTTTCACAGAGTTCATAAAATTTCCTGAAGTGCAGGGGCTTTCTCTTTCATCTGAAGAGCAAAATGTCTTCGGATGAAATCCCTAGTTGGTTAAAGAAGGACCGAAATCCAAAGAAAATGGAATGAATTGCCATAGGAGAATATTGAAGTATGCAATAAAGATTTCCAATTTGTTTGTGTGACATTCGCAAAACTGCAAAAATAGGTCTTAAGGTCTGATTCAATCTGTCAGTCTGTCTATTTGTTTAGGGATGGAACTGAGATGAAAGAGCCCTGTGAATTTCCAATTCTTTGCATAATTAGTCCCAAAACCTAGAAATGAGCTGAAGATCCTGATCAGAGACTATTCTGGAGGGAGTCTGTGCAATCTTAAAATGTAAGAAATAAATATATCTGCCATTAGAGTGGCAGTAGGACGTATGGTCGAGGGAGAGGTATTTGCTTACAATAATGAAACAATACATTGCGATCACAATAGTCCAATAACCTTTGGATGGTGGTAACTGTGTGGCACAATCTGTGGAAATAAATTCCCATGGTCTGGTAGGCATTTCTAAAGATTGCATGTAAACACATGTCTTTTGGAAAGCCTCCTTCACACACTGAAGACTCATGCTTTAATATAGTCTTTAATATATTTTTACAAGTTTGGGCACTGAAAATGGTTATTAATAAGAACGTCATTGAATTTCTGACTCTGGGGACAAGCCGTAACAGAATCATAGCCTAAATCTAAGCCCATTAGTCAAAGTTTCTTATTAGGAATAAACACTCCAATAAAACAAACTATCTTGATATTGAATATGTTTTTTAAATCTAACTGAGCCAAGAGTACTTGTCTGCTTTCATTGTCTTTTACTTTACTTGTTCTTAAAAATAATTTATCACAGATGCAAAAAATAAACAGAAGAGGGAGAACCCTTTTTTCTGTGCCTAATAGAAAAGATTGTACTCGATATGGGCAGGAACTTTTCTACAATATGAAGTATTACTGAACTATATGGTATTTTGAAATTTAAATGTAGTAAGAAGGAAGCCAACTTGCCTGTTGCCTCTGTCTGCATTCTGCTTGCTGCGGTACTTGAAGATTACAACGCTCAGTTCGAATGGTGCCTTGATGTTGTGCCCCAAGTAAGCAATGTCTTTATTCCTTGAAAACCTTCTTCATAGCCAAAAGTTACGTGTCTAATAATGAAAAGTTCAATTCAGGCTTACTTAATTTCTGAGAATAAAAGGAGGGTGTTCTTCTCCTTTGTGCTCTTGAATAAGAACTGCAACTAGAACCCGGTCAGAAGTATCAGTCTCTAAGATAAAAGGGTTTAAGGTATGTGGTAGAAGACGAATTCGTGCGTTGATTAATCCTATTTCTATCCCTTCATATGCCCTTGTGTCTTCTGGAGTCCAGAGAAAATCCTTCTTTTATTTAATAAATCAGTATTAGGTGAAACAATATCTGCAACATCCTTGATACATTTCCTATAATAATTTCCAAATCCTATAAAACCTTTGAGTTCCTTTAGCAGATGTGGGTGTCTTCCATTCCAGAATTTGTTAAAACTTGCAAATATTGGCGTATCAAGTAAGAGAGAGAGGACTAGAAAGCTAGTCCGTATCCCCAGGGATTTATATGTAATCAACAAGGACTAACTATGTGTGACCGCAATACAGGACTCTGAACTGTATTGTCAGTAGACACCCATTAGGTTTTTTCATGAAGCCCCCACCAACCAACCTAGTTGGTGGCATGCTTTATCATCGGGCCCACCCAGTGACACCGAATGTGTCCCGGTGTGCTTCGACGCCTGATTACAGCTCCGCTGTTGAAGCATGCCACCAACTAGGTTGGTGGGTGAGGGCTTCATGAAAAAACCTAATGGGTGTCTGCTGACAATACAGTTCAGAGTCCTATAATGCAATCACACATAGTTAGTCTTTGTTGATTACATATAGAAAAACTTGCAAATATCCATAGCTAGCTCGCTCGCTCTAATAAATAAGAAGACCCGCATAATTAATTGTTTGATCAAAGGAATACTTTTCACGCTTGGCCTGCAACTGATGTTTGTGTAATCTAGATAGAATTTTTTTTTTACATTCTCATCAAGTTTAAATATCATCAATATAGATGACCATAGTATGAAAGAGCTGGTCTGAAACAATTGGCACAATAAAGTGTTGGAAGACTTCCAGGGCATAACTTTGTTTTCAGAATATCCAAATGGCGATCTAAAGACAATCTTCCACTCAATACCTGGCTTTATTCTGATGAGATGATAAGCTTTTCATAGGTACAGTTTTGTAGAAATCTGTGCAGCTAGTATTGTCTTTAAGGTGTGGAGAGGAAGAGAATATTCATCCTTGACAGCCACTTGGTTAAGACTTCTAAAATGTATCGAATTCTGTAGTATCTTTCTTTTTTATGAAAAAGAGGCTGCTGGAGATATTGAGGATGTCAGTAAAAAGTTTTTTAGATCCTTTCCCAATATTGTTGAAGAGCTTTGCGCTATATGGAAACCAAGGAACATGCCCATCTAATTGCCACCACAGCACCAGAAATCAGATGGATAGAGCAATCAGAGTCTCTGTGTGATGGTAGACGATTATCTGTAGACTCTAGAAAATGTATCTGAAAACTCTGAGTGTGTGGTGGGAATTGATAATAACTGGACTATTTTTCTATGGAAGAAGTATCTATTAGAACACTGGGTTTGATTGTGAGATTTTCCAAATTTCATTGTTGAATTTAGAATTTTGAAAACCTTTGCTGTTCAAATAATAAAGGAATAATGCAGCAAAAACAAGGACATTCCCACAATTATTAGGTATTGGAGAAGAGCTTTTGGGTCAAATTGCAGCCATTTAGAATGTTGTGCAAAGGTTACTAGCAAATGTTGAGCCTCTTTTCTAAGTAGCCCAGCAGGGATATCCTAAATATTTGGGGGGCCCTGAGCCAAATGTAATTTGGGGGCCCCTGTTCAGAACAACTTTGAAATCATGATCTAATTTTAGCTCTTTCACACCCTCTGTGGCCAGGTCGCTGACAGTGCGCAGGCACACTTCTCCAAATTCTAAATGTGTTTACATCCAATATTCAAGGATAGTGATGTGTTTTGAATATTATAATACAGCAGCAGTTCACTAACAGTACTGTAAATAATCTTTGTGACCTTTGTCCCATTTCTCACAAGTTAGGTCCTCTTTTGGTCTAAAATAAACTTTTTAATGGATGGTGTATAGTGTTGAAAAACACGAACATTTCCCCACAACATGTCTGTAATAGATTCCCATACATCGCTCGCATAACAGATTTAAGGGACACTGTCTTTAAAAGAATCTGTTTAAGAATTATTCAAGGTCTCCGTGGAACAGAGCTGGCTCTATCAGGGCCCCTTAACAGCCAGGGCTCTGGGCTAACGTTCACTTTGGCCATGTCTTAAATCGTCTCTATAGCCCAGATGATAAAGGTTTTCCGTCATCACTTCTTCTATGTGAGGCTTATTATTCTGTACTAAAGAAACAAGGTGATCTCTAGCCCAGTGCACATACATAGAAGTACCGAATGTTCCACAGTCTGTTAGAACAGGTGCATTAGTACATAGTTCTTGAAATGGTAGGGTAGCATTTAAATTCATAAAACCTTAGGATGTGGTTAGATTATAGACTTATGGCAAGGTTTCAATTGCAGTATCACTGGTCTCTTCCCTTTGTTTTAAGCACGAGAGGTCTAGTTTCCATGGAACAGTTTGGGTCTTACAATTAGTTTATTGTTTCAGCTCTAGCCATATCATAAAACATAAAGGTTTATGATATAAAAAATATAAACCAAAGATATTTGAAGATCAAGAGGATAAAACGCGTAAAAAAGATTAAAATATTTACATTAGTAAAGATAAACCGTATTAAAAGCATACATAATATTTAGGGTACAAAAAAGCTTTTCTTCTAATACCTCTATGACTCCTTCTTCACCAATCAGGATATGGACCCGACAAAAGGGGCGAATAATGTAAAAATCAGACTACTTCTGGTCCATAGCAGAGCTGTTGTCCATCATGGTAAGATCTAAGGCCACATCTCTTACACAGAGGGAGAAGTCTTTTTTGCCTTATTTTGAGGGTTTTGGTGCAAAAAAGCATGAAGGTCTGAATATTATCTTTACCTCACCGGCTATAGTCACAAAAGTATTTGCCGGCAAAGTCCAGCATCTTGATTTCATACATAAGGAGCGGCGTGGTTCTGGATAGATCTGGCCTTATTAAGGCACACTCTAATGGGTCAAGTGTCAAACAGAAATTCCCATTTGGGTACAAACTCAAATCACAGAGATAATCTCTTATCACAACCATTCATTCAAACTGGAGCGAACAAGGAAAATTTAGTTAAAAAAACTTTTGACAACTTATTCAATTTGTTAAAAACATTATAAGACATCAAACATAATAAAAAGCTGCACATGTTATACAGATAACATTCTCATTACATAGACAATCAGACTTTTATAAGTGGGAAACAGGAACAAAGAAAATGATGAATTCTATTGGTTTGAGATCCGTATAGTAGCCAAAAAAGGTAATCACACTTCGATACATAATTGATTATTTCACTCAAAGATATTGTCACCGAGGCTTTATACATTTCTACTCAAAAGGGGCATCGACGCGTTTCGGTGGGCACAGTATTTAGAAGCCAACACCTTCTTCAGGATAATTTTGATAGAGTCCCACACATATATAAAGATCTTTAAAATTGATGCAGTCTGAATCTCTTATTCTTAAGAACCACTCTTATATCCAACGGTGCTGTGGTCGGATCTTCCTGATTTTAAGTCACGGATCCGCTATGTTTATTCAATTTGGCATAGATACAGGTCAGTGGTCACACCGCGGGGTTTCGAGATGCCGTGTAATAACAATCTCGGCTAGCAGCAATCTGATACTAGTTATGGGTTACGCTCCGTCACAGTACACCTCGGGTGAAAAATCACTCCGCGTTATGTCAGAGTTGTCGTGTAATCCCAATTTCAACTGCCAGCAGTCTGAAAAATAGTCTGGACTCCGCTTCGTCACGGCACACGTCTTGTTGGTCTTTATGGGTCTCAATAGTAAATAGCTAGATGTTAGAGTACCCAGCTTATTTGCCTTTTCCACTGTTTTAAATTTATATGAGCAGTATGCCTCCTTCACAAACTTAATAATTCCACCCCCAATAAGAGCAGGGTTATGCCATTAATAACTGTGCCCTATATTTGTCAGCAGGCCCTTCACATACTTTGCTTAATCTCCACAACGGCCCCAAGAACACTGGGATGCCTGGCTTCACCTTGGGGGTGCCCAGGAGGGGCATCTCACAGGGAGAGCCAGGAAGGGTTCCACAGCGTTATACAGAGTCAGGACGCCCCGTTGCTGGGGCAGCTGTGCGCTTTACAAGTATACTACATTTACATTTAATATAACCCCAAGTCTCGGCACCATACAGTGCTGCCACAACTGCCTTTTGCTTATGTACCGGTGGACCGCCAACTTTAGTAGCAAATTTTAATACTGCATTAGAGGATTGCTTCATGGTCATCGATACAGCTGACTCGTTCGAACGGCAGCTCATTTACAGAAAAGGACCTACTAAGAGACCAGGAAGGTTTCATAAGCATACCTTTTGTATTCAGGTCTTTAATCGTTAATTCCTTTGCTTGCCAAAAACTCACACATTTGTCAAACAATTTATGTATTGAAACCATAGAGACATTAAAACTGCATCACCTGTGTACAATAAGAATGCCCCTATAGTGCAGGGTGACTTTGGGACATCAAGATGAGATTCCTCCAAGCATACAGCGATATCATTCATAAATCATCAACAAAAAAAAGTTGGGCAACAAACAACCTTGCTGCACACCAATGATAATTTTAAGCATCAGTGCATTCTCCCATTGGCCCATAATGCACTTGAGCCAATGTTGCTGTATGGAGGACTTATATAGCTGAAACTAGAGATTGCTCGATCCCAATCTGCTGCAACACGGTCCAAAGTTGGGGCTGTTACCAAAATCAATCGCTGAGTTCAGTACAAGAGAAGTCAAATATAGAGGAGTTTTTCATGTATATGTATTTTTCACATATAGCATATGTTCGAAATGTTTGGTCCACCGCCCTATTTCCTTTTCAGAATCCAGGTTCAACCTCCATAAGCAGACAAATAAAGAGTGAGTAAATCACATAGCACCAGGAAACGAGAACAAGGGAGACCAAAGGTTAATACAAAGTTATTATTTGCATATAGAAGCACACAGGAACAAATAAATTGTGGTAACCAAAACAATCAAAGGTGTACTGGCAAGGTGAAAGTGAATAAACGGCGCAGTGACACAAGTGAATATATAACAACGTGAGGCGGCGCAGAGTAGACAAATGTTATGTGACAGTCAAAATACAGTATTTACAGTTATATACAAAACATTTCTATTATTTGCAAATTGACCAAAATGAAGCCGCAAATGGTGTTGCAGGTTCGACGGTTTTTCAACCTCTATGACTTGAGGTCATCATCAGGAAAATGGTTACATAGATGTGGTCCTGTGCTCTTTCAAATAGGTAGACAGATTCCGGGTCTGTAATCCAAGGACACGTCTCCAATGGGAATCGAAGCCAAGAACTAATCAAGGAAAAAAGGTCACATCTGAGGACATCAATGGGGATAGATGATTCAAGCGTCTCTTCGCCAGAGGCGCTTGAATTGTCGCACCTTATACCCGGTCATTACCGGCTCTCGGAAGGAATTTTAAAGTGCAAATTACTTTTTCCTTCTCGCTGATGCCTGACTTTGCTTGGCATGCCCACCCCCCGTCGGTATTTTGGAATTAGTCCCCCGGTTACGGAGCATCTTCAGTTATATATCGAGCTTGATTCTCTATCCCCCATTGATGTCCTCAGATTTCCACTTTTGTTCCTTGATTAGTTCTTGGTTTCGATTCCCCTTGAAGATGTGTCCTTGCACCCACTTGAGCTTTGAGGGACAGTTTGGTGTCGATAATCACACCCAGGCTCTTCACTGATTTGACCGGGACTGGAGGGGGACTTAGCTCAGGGGGCCAGAACTGCGGACCCCAGTGAGCATGGCTGAGTCCAGGGAGGAGGAGCTCGGTTTTCCCGGGGTTTAGCTTCATTTAATTCAGGTTCATCCAATATTGGATGTGGATCATGACAGTGTGAAATGTATTGATGGCATGAGGTGAGTTTAGAGGGAGGACAATCTGTAAATCGTCTGCATAGTTGTAGACAGTAATGTCCCATTTCTGAAGTGAGTGGATCAAGGGCCGGAGGTATAGGTTGAACAGAAGCGGTGAAAGGGAGGAGCCCTGAGGCACTCCACAGGTCGTGGGGGTTTTTGTTGCGGTATAGGGGCACAGGCGGACAGCCTGTGTTCTTCCGGTCAGGAAGGACTCGACCCGCTTAAGAGCGGTACCCTGGATGCCTGCCTGTCCGACACGGTGGAGAAGGATGTTATGGTCCACCGTGTCGAACGCGGCCGACAAGTCCAGGAGTACAAGGACTTGGGGGAT
Source organism: Lissotriton vulgaris (assembly GCF_964263255.1). Taxonomy (NCBI): domain Eukaryota; kingdom Metazoa; phylum Chordata; class Amphibia; order Caudata; family Salamandridae; genus Lissotriton; species Lissotriton vulgaris. The sequence goes on from NC_141699.1 coordinate 1,525,494, forward strand.
CCCTGCATCCGCATTACTGTTTGGCAAAGCGCAGTTCCTCTGGACAACAGGTTGGTGGCCTTCCAAGCTCGGTCGAGCTCCTGCTCCCAAAAGCACAGTAAGAAACTTAAGCATTTTGTTGGATAACAAATTATTGATGAAAGACCAGGCGACAGCTACCTGCGGCACGTACTTTGGGGTAATACCGAGGGCGTCTTTCGAGGTCCTCCATATCCGTTCCAGTTTCTTACAATTTGATTTGCCGGTTTTTAGTTCTGCAGTGTACCAGGGGGCATTGGGTCGTGATGATTTAGTAGCATGGGTTCTGTAGAGGGCGACTTTGTCAAGTGCACCAGAAAAGGATTCCAGAAACTTGTCCCAGGCTAAGTTAATGTCCGGTATATTATCCAGATCAGGGGTCTTAAAAGAGGCTTAAAAACTTGCTGCAGTCAGCTGCTTCCAGCATCTTGTTTTCATCCCTTTTTCTGTTTTAGATTTTATAGGGACAGATTTAAAGGGGATTTTAAATTTAATAGAAAAGTATCTATCCAGGTGAGATCTTCAGGTGAGTCAATGTGTATGAGAAGGGGGTTAGCTAATAGGAGGTCTAGAGTGTGGCCAGTTGAGTGCATAGGGCCTGTTTTTATCAAATGGAGATCAAGCATTTTAAGATTAGACAGTAGGTTAGAGACGTCTGGGTCGGATGCTAACTGCGCGTTGTAGTTGAAATCTCAGATTAAAAGAAAGTTTGGCATGTATATATCGTGAGGGGCTATTAGTTCAAGTAATTTGAGTCTAAAATCTTTCTTACGACCCGAGGGGTGATATACTATGGCTACTTTCGATATGTCACCATGGGGAGGGTCTACTTTAAATATTGCTATCTCTGCCCAGTCCGTAGCACTGAGTAAAGTAGTTGTACTTTGAAAGTGTCCCGAAAAGCAATGACTACTCCCACCCCCTCCCCCGGCCCTACTTCCCTGTCCAATCTGACCAGTTTGTAGTTATGTTATTTTATGTTATGTTATATATGACTTGTAGCGCGCACAAATACTCATGAGTGTCATGGCGCGGATTGAACTGAGGTCTGAGAGCAGAAAATAATTAAATGGGCTGATTAGAAAGATGAGTTTTGAGCAGTTTCCTAAAAGTAAGAAAATCCTGAGTATGGCGCATCACGTCAGGAAGGCTGTTCCAAAGAATGGCTACCTTAACAGAAAGTGACTGGCCCCCCATCCTGGAATGGCGGAATCGGGGAGTAATCATCAAATGGTGGGAAGCAGAGCGTAAAGAACGGTAGGGAATGTAGAAGCCCACGCTCTTCTTTTATTTTAATTAATATAAAAACAAAAATAATAAAGGTGTATCAGGTGCAATACAGTCAATTACAAACATGGAATCAAACAATTGAAAGATGAGGATATATGCAGGACAACAAGCTGGACACTGAGACCCCAATGCCTATAATTAGTCGACAATACAAAACAAATAGAGTTCACGATATACATATAGTGGGCAGCTCTCAGGTCCCGCCCACCCATAAAGTCAGGATATCGAAGCTTGTATTGCCCCCTCGATACTAAAACCATAAGCAGGATAAACTTCGGATATCTACATATTAAATAACCAAATCAGGATAATAAAGCTTGTATTGCCCCTTGATACTGGAACATAATCAGGATGAATCAAGGATATTTACGCATGAAAGAAGCCAAGAAAAGGAAGACGAAAAAGAAAAATAAACAACGCAACGTGCGCAACTCCCCACCCCCCTGCATGTAGCTTACGCTTGACCCCAACTAGCAGTGTGCCTGTCGCCCCACCTAATCTACAATAACTAAAAATAGTAAGTGGAGAAGGACCTTCGTTCAGGCTCCCGGCCTCGCCCCCCCGCCAGATCTGAGCCTCCCCTTTATTTATGGATGCACTAGCAAATTATTGATCGATCTTAAATCAGGGGAACCATTGTTCGCCTACATCGCCTCCCGTTACCATCATTGTAAAGTGAGTCCCGCACAGCCACCAAGTCAACAAATGTCATCAAACGATCAACCATTCTCAACCTTGGCCCGTCCGATCAGGCGCACAGATGCTTCCTAGCCGAACTGCCGCCATCTCAAGAGATTCAAAGGACCAAAAGTTTTCGTCTAGCTGCACACGGAAGCGAGCCGGGAACAACTGAGCATATTCAATCCCATTGTCTCTGAGTTCCATTCCCACCGACAAGAACCCCTGGCATTGTTTCCGGTCCAGTTGTATAGAATCCGGGAAGGAAGAAAGGGCTGCATTGTCGAACCACATTTGAGTCCCAGCATGAGCCGTATTCAGAAGAATAGCACGGAGCAGTTTTTTCACAGTCAGAGCTGATATTGGAAACACTAACTCGTACGGGACTCCCAGTGCTCGGACATTAGCTAGCTTGTAGTCCAGAAACTCCAGCAACTCCTGTTTCATGGGGTTTACGTCATTGATTAGTTTGGCTGTTGTGGGTGTCATGGCTCTCATTTTGTCATTCAATCGAACGAAGGCCCTTCTCCTTAGCCCCAGTTCAAACGTAACAGCGACCAGTTTATTCTCCAGGGCTTGGGCTCTAAGGCCCAGGGAAGAATGTAGACCACCGATAGCCGCCATGACAGTTCCAAGCGTCGGTTCAACCCTGGCCAGCGCCAATTCTTCATCCTCGATAGTGACAGTCTTTTCCTCTTTCGGAGACCCCTTAGACAGGATATATCGTCCCAATTCGTCCATTTGGTCTTTTCTGGTCACTTTGGAGAAGCGGGTCTGAATTATACATAGGTCGATATTGGGCGCCATTTCGTTCACCTCGTTCGCGATCTATACTCCGAGCCTGTAGATGTAGACCCTGCTATGTTGTAAAGTTAAGGCCCACTTATTAACCCATCGATTTGCTGGGATACTTCAGGGTAGCCTTCCAGGTTACGCCCGCATCCATCGGGCCAAGTTTCAGACGATGTCCGAGCCGTTCACACTCCGGGCTCCGTCAGTTAGGCACTCCAATTGTAGCCGCCGTGTTATTATATTGCTCCACTTTTGCCACGAATCAGTTTGGATGTTCACCGCTAGAATCGGGCAAAACTCCACTTCCATATCGGTGGACCGGTCCCTCCCGGACTCCCATGGCCGATGTTGTTCAACTAGTAGCCGGCTGCTCCCTTACTCGAGGCCCCGGCTTCAAAGCTGATGTAGGCCGCAATCTTAAAGGTGACGTTTCTCAGTTCTCGAAGCTGGTGGATCACTCGGGATCACACGATCAGGCGTCGTTTTGACTCATCTATGCGGGGGCATTTCTTAGGCGCAGGATAGATAGCAGGATCTTGTGGTAGGATGAAGAGGTCTACGGAGCCGGGAGCCTAAGCAGCCATCTTGGTCGCCAGCTTGGCTCCTCCTCGGCCACGCGCTTCTTGATGTAAGAAGGGCCAGAATCATGCAGGGCTCTATGGGCTAAAGTAAGAGCCTTAAACTGTACCCGCTGTAGTTGTCTGGGAATGCAATGGGGATCCAGGTGAGAGCTGACGTATGGAGCCAGGTTGCCGTCATAATGCATATATCTGGGAGCTGATGTGTAAGTAAATCCCATATTTCTATTGCGTGTTTAAGGATATACCTGGCATTAAAATAGAGGCTATTTAGCATAGAAGAGTTTGAGAATTGTGCCTTAGAAGAGTAGCTGTTATCTGTGGTGAGCTATTTGAGGTGTTAGGTTGTGTGTTGGAGGGAGTGAGGCTGCCATTGTTTCTAGTGGGAGAAGGTAGGAGGTTAGAGGTACAAGCAAATTTACATTTCAGGCAAGAGAAAGGTCTCTCTGGGTAATGTGAAGGGTGAAGGAAACAAAACTGACCTAAGGGCCTGACTTGATTTGTCTCGTTGCTAGTATGGCAAATCCTCTGGGAGCCACGATGCAGGGTTCCTGGCGATGTTCAGCGTGGATGGGCGCAGACGGGCTTGCCTCCGGCGCACCAGCTGTGTGCCCGCTGCGCGCACTTGGTGTGCGTTGACAACAGGATCTGTTTGAGGTCGAGCCTAGCGGCAGCGCCCATGTGCTGCTCGCTCTGCGAGATAAGCTGTAATAGAGTATGCAGTAAAGCTCCGCCCACTCCCCGCCCATATTTGTCATTGGCTTGTTTCATTGTCCTTCGGAAATGCTGGCTTCCGATTCATTATGAGGCTTGTTAGTCCCTCTTTGGTACCCCTTGTCTCCATTTGTTACCGCCCATAAGAACTGGACCTTTTACTTGGCTCGTTACACCGTCTGCTTTATGTAGTGGGTGAGCACTAATTTTGTTATTGAGACTGATGGGGACAATGGAGGCTGCTTTTTTTTCTTCATTATTTGCGTGCTGAGGGCAGCGTCCGCTTTAGGGACACCACGCTCAGTTTAAATTGTATTTTTAAAAGTTTGACGTTGAGTGCAGTGCCCGCTTCAGGGACACTGTGCTCTTTCTTTTTTTCTTACTTTTACAATGCCAATAGGTCAGAAACTTGCAATTGCGAGACCTACTGCATTGTAAATGCTTGGTTATTATAGCGCCCAAGTGCACGCTCTGGATTGCGCTGGATTGTGGCGGGTCAGATGCTTTTGTAATACCTGTCTTGAGTTTTCCTTTCTAATTCCGCTTTGACCTGCACAGCAAGTTTCTATTACATCGGAATTGGTGTCGCTTTAAACCATGCCCTTGTGTTCGCAGAGTCGTCCTAAGCCCCATTGCAGCTAGGACCCTCACAGTAGTTCTTTAGCAATTGGGGAGAGGAGTTGACCTAACGGCTAGGGTGGTTGACCTCACATCTAGGGAACTGGGTTCGAGTCTCGGCAAGGAAGCGCAACATCCTGTGATTCTGGCAAATCACTTAATGTCCCCGTGCTTAACAAAAATGAATGTATCCTCATGTAACGCAACTGGTGCTCGTGTAAAGCGCTCTGATACCCGATACCTTGGGGTCAAGTTTGCGGTATATAAAACTCCATAAAAAAAAATATTAAAATCAAGCATGCTGGAAATAGGGTAGTGGTTGGCCAAGTTATGCGGCAAGATTGTCTAGTTTATGCGGCATTGGAAGGGAAATAATAAGGATTATTATACAATTAAAGGCAAGTTGTGCTTCTGTGGCATTGCCGTACAGCTGTTTTGACATTATTAAAATCGAAAAAATGTCTGTAATGCCAAGATACACAATCAGCAGATTTGTTTGTAAATGTCTTCACTAATTAACCCTTTCCTTGCTGCCGTCGGCCATTGGCCGACGGCAGCACTACCTCCCCAGTGCTGCCGTCGGCCAATGGCCGACGCAGCCCCGCCCACGCACGAAAACGGCTGCACCGCAGCGGAATTACCGCCGCGGTTAACGGGTTAATAATGCTGTCTTGACCCTGCACAGAAACAATTCTAAGAGGCGTTTTCCTCCTATGTTTGCTGCAGAATCCAACACATATAGATGAGGAAAAAACGAGTTGAAATAAAGATATTTCTCCTCGCTACTCCTCACCTTGGGAGGCATAAGGATTTGGCGCAGCCCCTGTTTTACATGATTTTGTAAATCTGGGGCAGCATTAAAATTCCTAGGTGGTGCGTTGAAACCCCCACTGCAACGGCCATGGAACGCCTCCAGAGTTCAGAGTATGGCAACACAGCGATTTGTGCTGCGTTGCCTTCCTCAACAGTTATGAGGCCACTCAGAGCCACGTAGGATGGCATTGCACGGCTTCATAAATCTGATTCAGAGGCCTGTGTCACGTATGTACCGTATACGTGTGGAGAAGTGTGGCTCAGGGGTTAGAGGCGGCAGACCTGGAGCTTGAGTTCGGCCCTGGACCAGGGTTCAATTCCCCGCCTCGGCGGGTCTTGGGCTCAAAACCCACGGACTCGTTAATTCTCGCTCCGGTGCCTTCTCGACTCACGGGTTCACACTCTGCGACTCTGGGCAATAGCTTGCTTAATCTCCACAACGGCCCCTCGCGGTGGGATGCCTGGCTTTCACCTTGTGGATACCCTGTCAGGGTTATCTCACAGGGGAATACCAGGACGGGTTCCCTAAGCAAGCGCGGAGATGCCCCAGGGTAAGTCGTGCGCTATATAAGTTTCATTCATTTCATTTCATTTCATTACGTGGTGCAAAAGTAACTCAAGGCTCTTATAAATAACCCCTGGATAGCTGCACTCTGCTTGTCCTTACAGTTGGGCTCAACCAGCACTGCACAAGTGATTGCATCTAAAGACAAGAAATAACTCTTTGAGTATTTCATCTTTCGACTTCACTACTCCTAGTGTGACATATGATAAACATTGTGACAATGTCTATTTCCTACTCTGGCGGCAGACCCGGAAGCTGAGATCGGCCGTGGACCAGGGTTTGATTCCCTGCCTCGGCAGGTTCTCGGGCTCAAAATTCCACGGAGTCGCAATTCTCGCTCCGGTGCCTACTCGACTCACGGGGTCACACTCTGCGACTCTGGGCAATAGCTTGCTTAATCTCCACAACGGCCCCTCGCGGCGGGATGCCTGGCTTTCACCTTGTGGATACCCGGCCGGGGTATCTCACAGGGGAATACCAGGACGGGTTCCCTAAGCAAGCGCCTTGAGACCCCTGGGTTAAAGTGTTGCGCTATATAAATCGAAACACATTTACAATTACACTCTGTATAGTGGGTTGAAACTCTGTGACTTCCAACAGCTGAAATATATATATGAAACCTGAATAACAGCTACAATAATTAGTCTGAACTTTAACTTCCTATATGAATAACTACCTTCAGTGATCCATTAATTAAACCTGCACTGAATGATTATCGCTGTATCAAGTTCATCTGCTGTAACATAATGAATACATAATGAATACTCATTATTATTTGGTGTTTCTTCCTAACAAAGAGCCATAACTTCTTCACCCCTGTAAATATCTTAATACAATGCATGACTAAAAAAAAAAAAACCTGCACAAATTGAAGTGTCCCTTAATCATGAAAGAATAAGTGCAAAGTTAGAGTGCATCATCCTTGGGACACTGACTCTAGTAAAAGTGTACAATTAAAAAAATATAAATCCTCGAGATTTATTAGTTTCCCAGAATGCTTCTCTCTAGCCAATAAGATTTTGATGACTCCAGATGAGCTCCAGTGTCTGGCAGCCAGGGACCAGCAGAGGCAACCAAGTCTTTAGATGGCGGAGGAAGGAATACTCTGAAACACAAGTAACTTAAACTCCATGAATCCAAGATGGCCACCACTATTGTAAGTCTCAACATTTCTATGGGGATCTGAGAGATGTACTTGTGCATTTCATGCGATGCAAACATTCCAGGCATGAAGCCTCATACTATGGAGCATGCAAACTCTGTACAAATTGCAGACTGCAGACCTCTAACGCAGAACTCTGCGAATGTCGTTGTATACTGATGAGCATGGGCTGTGGATCATCATGACTCAAAAAACATCATTTTAAAACCAAAATTTTACAACCATCTAAAGCTCAACCCCAGCAAAACCGAAATCCTGCTCATCCAACCAAAAGAAAAGCCCTTTGCCATTGATATTCGGCTAGACAACCTCACTGCTTTAAACCTCAAAATATCCATCTCCAACTCTGTAAAATATATGAGCATTACACTTGACAAAAACCTGACCATGAAAGAGCATATCAATGCCTCGTCTTAAAGTGCCTTTTACACGTTGAAACACCTAAAAAAAATCAAAACCTTCATCCCCAACCAAGACCTAAAGATTGTGGTGCAAGCCTTTATCCTCTCCAAACTGGACTACGGTAACGCAACGCTCACGGGCGCCTCAAAAACACACGTAGCCTCTCTGAAAGTTACACTTCATGCAGTGGCCAGGCTTCTGTCGGGGGAGAGATGCTTTGACCACATCACTCTCACTCTTAGGAAACTCAACTGGCGACCAATCGAGGCAAGATGTATATTCAAAACTGCTTGCATTACACATAGAGCTCTCTATACGGAAAAACCAAGTTTACGAGCAACAAACTATCAAAAGCCGGCCAAAGGACACGTCTTTGTAGCTCCTGCAACAGTCTACTCCTGATTTTGCCCGAATTCAAGACAGAAAAATTGCATGCCTGCTCTTCACGTGACTCATTTCCTCATTTCATGAAGAAACTTAAACTTCGTCTTCTCATTAAACGCGTAAACCCTCCCCCTAAATGATCCGATTGGCCTGATGCTCCTACCCCACTCCCTCCATCTATATTTGAGTACCGCTACCTTGGGGAAAAACTGTGACTCTAATACCCCCGCTTTACCTACTCCTTTCCATAACTACCTCTGAACTATTGCGTTGGTATATACTACTGTCTATTGTATACTTCTTTTTATAAGGCTGTTGTGTATTTCTAAATTCTCCCACTTCACACCCTCCATCTAAATTTGAGCACCATTACCTTGGGGAAAAACTGTGACTCTAATCTCCCCACCTTCGTAAGTCCCTACCATTACTACCTCAGAACTAATGTGTTGGCATATGCCACTGTCTATCGTGTACTTCCATTTTTATTATTACTATGTATTTCTATCCAATCCGATTGTCCTGATGCTCCTACTTCTCTCCCTCCATCTAAATTTGAGCATTATTACCTTGGGGAAAAACTGTGACTCCACTCTCTCCACCATTGCAACTCCATACCATATCTACCTCTGAACTAATGTGTTGGCATATCCCACTGTCTATTGTGCACTTCTTTTGTATGACAATGCTTATTGCAAATTTCTTATATGCGTTTAACTAATGGCCATCCTGCCCATGCATAAGAAGATAATGAGCTGAAAATAATTTCCTCATCAGCCCTATTGCAAAAAACTGGATTCTTATGTTTGCAATTGTTCCATAGGAACTAAACAAAGTCAAAATCCACCTTCGACAGGCTTTCTACAAAATAGCAGTAAATGCATCATATTGTTCCTCCCCCAAACGTACTATTACAAACTTCACTACCCCGGGTAAACCTCACCCTGAACTTGATGTCTAAAATAAGTTTAAGGGGCTTGGCCAAGATGGTGGCGGAGTAGGGTGTGCTTCCTATCCCTCCGGCGCCGCCCGAGCATAGCATTGTATATCGACCTACCTGGTGTCCATCCGAGCCAGCCGCTGGGTCCTGCTGTACCGGCAAGCAACCCCGGTACCGACTGTGTGCCTATTTCCGGGCAGCTGTATGGTTTGATGGGTGCTGGACCCAATGAAGCGGAGATGCGGTGACTGCCTCTGGCCCCTGTGGTGCCCCGACTGCCTGATGGCACCTCTGAGGGCCACAGCCAGGAAGCCGCCTCGACGATTGGTGCTGGGCCTTGGGTGACGGAGCGGCGGAGACGTCCGGGCAGAACTGAGGCCCGAGGTGCTGCCACCATCTTGCTGCTCTGAGGCCTGATCCATGTGGTTAGTGTGGAGCCCGGGGACACGGGCGGCCGGTGCGTCCTGGGCACTTTCCCCGGTGAGGCAGTGACGGTCGAGCCCTTCTGCTGGGCGACGGAGGGCTCCCATGCCGCTGCGGCAAGAACCTGCGGTACTTGGGCCTAGGCGGCGACAAGGGCAGAGAGGTGAGGAGTGGAAGAGCGGCTGGAGCGGGACCATGAGCTCGGTCCGTGGGTCGGCGGACGGCGAGTGGCCATGCGGACGAAGCAGATGCAGGTCCTCCATACCGGTGCTTGTGCCTTGGGGGGTCGGTGGAGCCTCTCCCCTTCTCAGCTGGCTACGAGGCGGTCCCGCTAACAGAGCGCAGAGGTGTTGCAGGACGGAGTTGCGCTGGAGTATCCCCTGAATTGGTGTGGCCTGCGCAAGCGGTGACGGAGACGAGCGGCCCTCCCGCGACGCGGAGTTTATGTAAACCCTGCCGTGGCATTGAGGGTTGAGGGCCCTGCAGGGAACGGGAGACCTACCATCGGCCTGTGCATCGGCGACGGCGTGCAATGCCTCTCCCTTCAGTGCGGCATCTTCCCTAGCTTGTGTGTCTTCCTTTGGTGTCTGGGGTGGTCCGTGAGATCTGCGTGAGATGCGGTGAGATGTCGGTGCCATTGGCGAGCAGGTGGTGACCTTAGAGGATCATGACCTGGGTACTGCGGATGAAGTGCACCAACTTCAGCAGGACGCCCTCCGCCTCACGGAACAAAATCTCGTCCTCCAGGCCCACACCGAGGATCTGGAGAACCGTTCCCAGGCTGAACAATATTACAATATGGGCGGTCCTGTGGAAGGGGGAGAGAGATGACCTCATACGTGGGTGAGATGTTCCGACAGATACTTGGCAAAGGGGAAGAACAAGAAATCCAAATGGACCGCATCCACCGTGTTGGCTTGCCGCGTGGTGCCAGGGCTCCACCACCGGACATACTGGTGTGTGTCCATGACTTCCAGATCAAGGAGAGGATCCTTCGGAAGGCCCGTGACCTCAACCCTGTGCAGTTTCGGGGCCACCAGCCTGCACTTTTCCAGGACTTGGCTGCCTCCACTCTCATCAAGCGCAGAGACTTCAAACCCATCATTAATCACTTATGTGAGCAGGGCATCCCCTATTCATGGGGCCATCCGTTTCGGCTTATCTTCAAATACAATGGCAGGCTACATCAGGTTCGCTCCCTGGACGCTGCCTTCGAGCTCATGGGTCTGGAGTGGCCTGCTCCTGTGCCCGGGAGCGCCAGATCACCTGCTAGACGGCGTAGAGGATCCACTGAATGGCAACGCGTGGGGAAGTCCCACCCGCCGGCGAAACCAGACGTGTCCGCGAGTCTGCTGGAGAGAGAAGCTGCTGTTACCTCAGTGGCGTTGGTGACTGACAACTCTGGGACCCCCTGAGGCCCATATGACTGGCACTGGTGGGATTTTTATGCAGCGCAGGAGGCAGGAAGTTTTTAGGAGAGACATTGTTCTATTATCTTAGTCCTTGTGAGTTGGAGTGCCCTGTATCAGAATTTGAATTTGAATTTGAATTGAATTTAAAATGATTTATATAGCGCACGTTCACCAGCGGTTTCATGGCGCTACAACTGACAGATATCAGGGCGGGAGTGGCAGAAGCTAAGTTAAAAGGAATCATGACTGCTAGTAGACTAATTAAAAAATGTAGTGAACAAGTGAGCTTTGAGCTGTTTCCGGAATTGCGGATAGAGAGTTAAGGCTCTAAGCTCTGGAGGCAGGGAGTTCCAAAAGAGTGGAGCAAGGGTCGCAAATTTCGATCCTCCCCATTTCTTCCTCCGGAACCGCAGGACTGTGAGAAGGGATTGAGTGGATGAGCGCAAATCCCTAGTAGGTACATAGGGGATGATCTCAGATGAGATAAAGGCCGGTGCCGTGCCCAGTCGTGCTTGGAAGGTGATAGAGGCAAGCTTAAACTGGACACGTTCACGTACTGGGAGCCAATGCAGAGACTTGAGGAGGGGAGTGACGTGGTGGAATTTTGGCAATTTAGACACCAGGCGCGCCGCCTGGTTCTGGATTTGCTGCAAACGCCTTAAGCTATATGCAGGTACACTTGCATATAGGGCGTTGCCGTAATCCAGGCTGGAGATGACCATTGCCAGGGTAATCAGTTTCAGAGCATCAAAAGAAAAGAAACGGGACACCTTGCGTATAGTGCGCAGTGAAAGAAAAGAAGAAAACACCACCGAACTAACCTGGGAGTGAAGGGTGAGCTGGGAATTGAGTTTAATGCCTAATATTTTTACTGAGGTGGAGGGGACAGGTGGAGAGCCTAGGGAAGGGGGGCAAAACAAAGAAGACCAGGGACTGGATGAACCAGCTCAGTCTTGTCTGGGTTGAGTTTCAGATGGTTGTGGTTCATCCAGTCCCGGATATGAATCATAATAGATTGGAAATTAAGAACAGAAGCAGGGGAATAAGACAGATTAAAGACAAGTTGGAGGTCATCCGCATAATTGTATACGGTGACCTCCATTTGCTGCAGTGAAAAAATAAGAGGGGCGATGTAAAGGTTAAACAGAAGAGGTGAAAGGGAGGAGCCTCGGGGGACCCCGCACTGAACTTTCCGGAAGTCCGCAGAAAAATCACCCAGGCGAACCGCCTGGGTGCGGTCCCTCAGGAAGGAGGATAACCATACCAGGGCGGTACCCCCGATCCCCGCCGCCCTTGACACGGGAAAGTAAGATGGTGTGATCAACCGTGTCAAAGGCGGCTGAGAGATCGAGGAGGACCAAGGCCTGGGTCTGGTTGGTGTCCATCCCCGCCCTGAGGTTATCAAGGACCGAAAGTACTACGGACTCCGTAGAGTGTGCGGGGCAAAAACCGGCCTGGCGGGGGGCTAGAACCCCATACATCTCCACAAAAGAGCTCAAAGCGCAGGTGACATGGCGCTCGAGCACTTTTGCCAAGAATGGCAGGAGGGAGATGGGGCGATAGTTGGCGGGGACTGAGGGGTCTGCGCCCGGCTTCTTCAGGATGGGGACAATAACTGCTGTTTTAAGTGGGGTGGGTACGACACCCTGAGAGAGAGAGCTATTGAGGAGGTGAAGGGGGGGGTCTGGACAGGTGGAAAAAATGTGACGGAGGATGTGGGCAGGGCAAGGATCTAAGGGGGAGCCGGATTTAACAAGGGGGATTATTGAAGTCAGGGATTCCTTGGTCAAGGGAGGAAGGGCACCAAGTTGTCGCTTGGGGGGGGGACACTGAGGATCCATAAAAGTAGGAGAAGGAAGAGGAATGTTGGCTTTGATGGTGGCGATTTTATGAATGAAGAAGTTGTTTAGGGAGTGACAGAGTTCCTGAGAAGGGGTGGGCTTCAGGGTAGTTCTGTCGGAGAATGCCAGGTTGTGCACAATCGAGAAGATTTCCCTCGATTGGTTCTCAGCTGCGAGAACTTTAGAGGAAAAATAGGCTGTTTTAGCCGCCAAGATAGCCTTTTTATATTGAGTCAAGAGTTAGTGAACTCTAATCGAAGTAAGGGGCAGTAGTTTCTCCTCCAGGCACGCTCCGCTCGGCGTACCGCTAATTTGGTGGTCTTGAGATCTTCATTGAACCACAGGTTTGCATCCTTCTCCCGCTTTGAGGTGACCCGCTTCAGAGGGGCAATGGAGTCGCAACCTGAAGAGAGCCACTGATCAATGAACGTGACCTGGGAGAGAGTGGATAAGCCTTGTAGGGAGGGCTAGGAAGCGGTGAGTAAGGTGGATAAATTGTCGGGGTCTACTCGCCCCCAAGCACGGACCCAGACATACTTAGGAAGTGGGGGCTTAACCGGGGGGTGGATGGGAAGGGCAAATGAAATCAGATGATGGTCCGACCACGTGCAGGGTGAGATGGATATGGATTTTACGGGACAATTCAAGGACCAGATCTGGTCTAAGATATGTCCTTTAACATGGGTAGGGGAGTGAATGTGGGATATAAAATTGAGGGATTGAAGGGTGTCTGAAAAATCTTTTGAAGAGGGGCATTCTGCGGGGTCTGAAGGCCAAAAATTGAAATCACACAGAAGCAAAATGGAGGATTTATTGACCGTGATCATGGCCAATACTTCCAGAAAATTGGGGAGAAACAATAAAGGGGATTGAGGGGGACGATAGATAAGTACGCAGGTAAGAGGGGGCGTAATAGAGGTGGTACGGATGGCCAGGTACTCTGTAGTGGCAATATCTGGCAGAGAGAGATTTTGAAAAGGGAAGTCGGCTCGGGCGATGACCGCTACCCCGCCCCCAGCCCTACCATTAGGGCGATCCGCACGTAGAGAGAGTCTTCGCAAAACCAGGTTTCTGTTAAAAAAAGAAGGTCTGGTGCATGAAGGTCCAGCAGTACCGACAGTTCGTGCGAGTGGGTTACTGCGGACCGGGTGTTCAGATAGTAAGCCGAAAGGGCTTTAGTAGTTCCAAGGATGACATCATCCCCAGGGGGGTTAGGGGGAATGTGATGAGGGGGAAGGGTGGTGGAAGAAGGAGCAGGAGACAGACCAAGGGAAGAGATGCGGGAACAGGTAGTGGCAGCTAAAGGCCATGAGCCCTGGAAGCAGCCGAGTTGGGCGGGGGAATAGGTGATGCATTGGGCAGAGTGACGTGCCCCTAGCCCCGGCCGGCCGCGGACGGGCGCAGACGGGCTTGACTTGTGTGCGACTTCGGCGCGAAGTCGGCGCTCCCGCTGCGCTCGTCCGCTGCGCTTGCTCCAGGTCGTCATTTATGTCGACTTGCCATGAGCCACCAGACCGCTGACCTGCACGGTGGAGAGGCAGGGCGGAAGTGGTGCAGGACCAGGCAGGAAGTGTCGCTCATGGGCTGACCCTCCGCTCAAACGGCACACAGCCGGGGCGGACCGGGGTCGGGAGCAAAAATAATGAAGGTAAGCTAGAATCAATTTGCCAGTATTCAAAATCAATGTGCAGGCGCGATGCTTTTAGTCAGCATAAAACAATTTAAAAAACACACAGAGTGCGCTACACAGCTCTCAGTCAGCTGGGTTGTGCAATTTTAAAAATAAATGTATTCAGCGTAGGAGCGCGCAAGTAGCCTGCACGCCGCTGTAGTCTGCCGTAGTTGGAGCTTGCAGAGTTCCATGATGGCACCATGTTTCGCTAACGGATGGATATGCACGACAGACTGTAGTCACTACATGCGACTGTTGCATCTCTTTCCTCTTTGTGTTTTTTTGTATTGGGTTTTGGGTTCTAGGGTTTTGTTGGGGATTCGGGATTGTTTTGGGGAGCTCTGCATCAGTTCTCCAGAAGGCCAGGCGAGGATCAAACCTGCAGGCAATGCACCCTTGTCCACTCAGCGCTATTGGCATTAGGTACCACATGGGCTCTTCCCTTCCCATGGGGGGTTATGGGTAGGGATCTAAAGATTGTGAGCCTGAACGTACGGGGCTTAAATAGCCCTGTTAAGCGCTCGGCCATCCTCTCCCTTTTGGAGAATGCGGAGGGCGATGTGTGCCTGTTACAGGAGACCCACCTGCTCTCTAGGGATACTAAACGGATGAAAGATAAGCGCTTCCCTCTACAACTGTGGTCCTCAGGTCCGGCTAAGAAACATAGGGTGGCGATCCATTTTCGTGCTCGCGCCCACTGCAAAGCCCTTACCCAGGTGGCTGACATTAAGGGGAAATATCTAGCTGTCTGCGTCCAGTGGGGGGAAAAGCAGCTAACGTTAGGATCACTGTATGCCCCGAACGAACGACAAGAGCCCTTCCTGCAGGCGGCCCTCTCTGAGGTATTGGCATCTCCTGATGCATCGATCCTGGTGGGGGGACTTGAATATAGTGATGGATCCGGGATGGATAGGTCTGAGCAGCGGTCCTACCAAACAGGAGCAATATCACAGGGGGGGGAGACTGTGGCTGCTTGAGGGTGGGTTGAATGATGTGTAGCAAGTCCAGCACCCCCTAGGGTGCGATTACACCTGCTATTCTGTGGCACACAAAACTTATGCACGTTTGGACCACTTCTTGCCACATCCTCTCTCCTGCCTCATCTGTCGGCAGCGGACATTACGGCGCGCTCCCTCTCGGACCACGCCCTCATATCAGTGGTACTCACCTCTCAGGGCCAGCGACCGCCGCTGTCCGGCTGGCGCCTCCGTGGCTTCCTACTCCACTCGGAGTCGGTGGTTGCACGAATACGGGACACTATCATCCAATATCTCGCAGACAATGACCAAGGCGGTATGGCCCTATCGTCGGTGTGGGAGGCACTGAAGTTAGTAATTCGGGGGGAGTTTATTGCCCTCGCAGCATCATACGCGCGGTTACGCAAGGAAAAGCGCGCTGAGTTGGAGAAGGAGGTGGGTGCCTTGGAAGCAATACACAAGAGGACTTGGGCCCCAAGAGTCTGGAGAGAGTTAGAGACAAAGCGGCTCATGCTGAAATACCTCGACTTAGACAGAGCAGAACACGCCCTCCTGCACTGTCGCCCAAAATTCTACCTTAGCGGGATAAGGGGGGAGGATGCTGGTGCTTAGGGTGCGAGAGCGAGCTCAGTTGTCGGCAATACAATCCAACAAAGACCCTTAGGCACTTGAACATACCGCTGACGCCCTCATTGTGGAATCTTTTCGGCAGTTCTATCAGGGTCTGTACAGGGGGGAGGCAGTGCACTCTGAGGGTATAGCGGACTACTTGGCCCCTTGCAGCATTACTCCTCTCTTTAAGACATCGGCGGACACCTTAGATACAACGATCCACATAGAGGAGGTCATATCTGTGTTCGCTCGGTTGAATGTGGCAAAATCCCCGGGGCCGGATGGCTTTTCTGCCATATTTTATAAAACCTACTGTGTGGAGTTGGCTCCTCTTTTAACCCGCCTCTTCATCTCCTTTCTCGATATGGGAGAGGTAACTCCCTCCATGTCTGAGGCAGAAATCACTGTTATACTTAAGCCTGGGAATGACCCTAAAGACTGCGGCTCGTATATGTTCTTAACATTGATGCAAAACTTTTTGCGAGCATTCTAGCGGCGAGACTCATCCCCTTCATGGACGGAATCATAGATCCGGATCAGGCGGGCTTTATCCCAACACGGCGGGGGGGATAATACTAAACGGCTCCTCCACCTCATGGACCTGGTCCACCGTTCTATGGCTCAGGCCTTCTTTCTTTCCATTGATGCAGAGAAGGCCTTCGATCTGGTGAACTGCAAATACCTATTTGCAGTTCTGAAGGCCTTTGGGATACCTGACAACTTTGTGCGTTGGGTCCGGTGCCTCTACGCAGCCCCTAAGGCCCTTTTCCCCATCACTAGAGGGACGCGGCAGGGATGTCCCTTATCCCCGTTGCTTTTTGCGATCTATATGGAACCTTTTGCCCAATGTATACGGTCAAATATGGGCATTGTGGGGATTAAATTCGGGGCTGACACGCACAAAATCAGTTTATACACTGATTATGTTATCCTGTCGCTTACCAAGCCTCACTCTTCCATGCGGTACCTATCGACGGAGCTCATTGAATTCGGGAAGGTTGCAGGATTTAAAATACATTTTTCAAAATCGTAAATTCTTAACATCTCTATTCTCGATGCGGAGGTTCCAGATCTGCAGCAAGACTTCGCCTTTCACTGGGCTGATTCTGATGTTCAATACCTAGGTATTCAACTGACCTCTTTTATAGCTCATACGGTCGCCCTCAACTATAGCTACTGGTGGATCAAACTACCAAAGCACTCTCAGACTGGTCCCGCCTTAACTTGGCTTGGTACGGGAGGCTGGCAGCGGTAAAAATTACCATACTCCAGCGCGTCCTTTACCTTTTCCAGATGCTATCTATGAGTCCCCCCCAGGCACTCTTCGGAAGCTGCAGGGGCTCCTCAATACATTTTTGTGGAGCAACAAACGGCCAAGGCTTGCATTGTCCCTCGTCACCACGCCAAAGGCTGCGGTGGGTTGGGCTTTCCCTTACTGATGGATTACTATCAAGCATCCTGTCTCCGGTATATCATTGAGTGGAAGAGGCCCTTGTCCAGCAAACACTGGAACTTTATGGACCAGACGGTGGCCGGTTGTAACATCTGGCGTGAGTTGTGGCTGCGGCGCAAGCACAGAGCGTGGGGCCTTTGCTTTTCCCCGGTGACCTCACCGACTTTGAAAGCCGGGGACCAATTAGCGCAGCGCAGGGGTTGGACTACTTTTCCTTCCTCTATGACTCACATTGTCGACAATACCGATTTTCCACCGGGATGTGCATCCCTGGTCTTCCACCGCTGGCGGGAGGAGGGCTGTAAGAGGGTGGGCTCTCTCTTTGACCTGGAAGGCCTGATCCCTTTCTCCCAATTGTGTGGGGAGTACTTCCCTCTGCCAGAGTCTGACGCTTTTCATTATTCGCAGTTAGCGCACTGGGTGACCCAACCCGCTAACTTCGCTTTAATGACCCGCCCCTTGACGGCTTTAGAAAAATGGCTAGTTTGCAAGAAGCATGACCGCAAACTCATATCTGAATTGTATGCGATGATTCTGTTACACCCCAAGAAACAGCGTATGAAGGCGCAGGTTCGCTGGGAGACGGAGATAGGGCGCCCTTTGACACATATAGAATGGGAGCACGTTTTTTATTGCGTCCACCACACTTCCTCTAACACTGTGGGTACCGAGTCTGCTTATAAAGTGGCTGCTTATTGGTATTATACTCCAGCGCGCATCAAGGCTTGGGATGTAAATGTGTTGTACTTGTAAAGCGCACAGCTGCCCCAGCGACGGGGCGTCCCGGCGCTGTATTCATACCTCTGTGGAACCCTTCCTGGCTTTCCTGTGAGATGTCCACTCCTGGGCACCCCCAAGGTGAAGCCAGGCATCCAAGCGCTGCTTGGGCTGTTGTGGAGATTAAGCAAGCTGTTGCCCAGAGTCACAGAGTGGGACCCATGATTAGAGTAGGCACTGAGGTGAGAATTATCAGGTCCGGGGAGATTGAGTCCAAGAGCCGCCAAGGCGGAAATTGAACCCTGGTCCCGGGCCAGACCTCTGCATCAGGGTCTGCCGCTCTAACCATTGAGCCACGCTTCTCCACAAGAAGTCGGGCCTCTGCTGGCGGGGGTGTGACCATCCGGGTACTTTGGTGCATCTGTTGTGGCATTGCCCGAAGTTAGTGCAGTATTGGAAGGTAGTTCTTGATGACCTAGACGATGCCTTTCAGATTACATTTCCCCGTACACCTGAACACGTGCTGCTGGGACCCCCCCATCCTAAGTCTTTTCCTTTGCGCTCGCTGAGGGACAGGCAGATTGCATTCGCTTTGCTAGCGGCGCAACAGGTCCTATTGGCGCAATGGGGTTCCTCGGCCTCACCTGACCCGAGGGACTGGATCCAAAGGCTTTGGCACCTTCTGGTTTTGGGACGCCTTTTGTTGGGCATTGATGGAGGTGCTGAATATGCGAAGCTATGGGGTCCCTTCCTACATCTCCTTTCTAAAGATCTGAGGGAGGTCACATGCCCAAAGTACCTACAAATTCTTCAGCTCATTCCTTTAGAGCCTTGGGGAGCCACTAAAGATGTCTGAGTAGCGGTGGGATGAATCGGGAGGTTGCGTGGATGTAAGGCGGAGTTAGAGGCTGATGCGGAGCAGGGTGGGGGGATCAGGGATGTTTGTCTCTTTTGTTTGTTTCTTTCTCCTATAAAAGTGGTACTTACGCAACTGCCAGATAGCTGATTCTAGCCCGGAAATTTCTATTGCGGTGTCACCCTCTGGGTTGTTGACCTATACGCTGTGTAAGTCGTCAAGAAGTTACGCCCTGCCGGCCATTGGATGTAGGCAGCTGGGCTGTGTATTCAGATGCTTTACCACACAATAAAAACGATTGATTCTAAAGTAAGTTTCTGTTCAGTATCCATCTGATTTAAGTAGCGTTTATAGCCCAGTTCCATCTTATAGTCAAGGTAACCATATGTGATGCCTAATGGTCTTATCTTGGCAAACTTTAGTTCCCAATGTAATATCTGACAGCATTCTTTTGTAGTATCTGCTGTACTGGGGCAGACCTCGCTTGGGTCATTGCAGAAGAAGTCCAAATGCAAAGCAGTTTGTAATTTCCTCACTTATCCCAGCCAACTAATTCCCCCAAGCTTGCCATAACATAACAATTTAACCACTAATTGGAAATACATGGTGGCTTTTGGGTTTCTGATGATCCTGATCCCATACAACATGGGCTTTATTTCCACCATCTCTATGAATGTGGTTAGGCCAAGTTCCATGTATAGTACATGTGGGGGGGGGAGAGTGAGGGGGTACATGGTCTAGTCTTAGCAGTGCTCTAAAGAAATTATTTCAGCCATCTACGGCATGTGTAGGTTCCAATATCCCCATTTCTCTGCGCCATATGAGGTAGCAGCTACCTCTTTCTGTTTGTGGATTTGGAGAATAGTGAATTTTACTGATGCATTGACTACCACCTTCGGTCAAAATCGTAGCCTAGGCCTTGATGTTTGTAGCAATACGATACTAGACTTTGCTATCCGGTCCTTCTATCTAAGCTGTTTATTAAAACGAATGTCTAGAAAGTCATAGGGCCCGATTCACAGAACTAACTTAAGACAAAATCCTAAACTTACTACTTTTGGTATTCAAAGAAGTTAGGATTTTGTCTTAAGTTTGTCTTAAGACAGACTTAAGACAGAATCCTAACTTAATTCTGTCTTAAGTCTGTCTTCAGTCTCTCTTAAGTCTGTTTTAAGTCAAAATCCTAACTTCTGTGAACACCAAAAGTAGTAAGTTTAGTATTTTGTCTTAAGTTAGTTATGTGAATCGGGCCCATAGTGCTTTACTCCTTCGATTTGTTTATCGTATACCATTTATTTTCTCTAAGGCCAGGAGACAGCTTCAGAGACATAATCTTTATTTTGATGTTTAGGCCCTTCTTATTGCAATATTGAGAACATGTCCCCAAGAGTTTATTCATTACATTTTCGGTCTTAGTCAATAGTACCTCATTATCCATAAAGAGGAG
This sequence comes from Lissotriton vulgaris, assembly GCF_964263255.1. Taxonomy (NCBI): domain Eukaryota; kingdom Metazoa; phylum Chordata; class Amphibia; order Caudata; family Salamandridae; genus Lissotriton; species Lissotriton vulgaris. The sequence continues at coordinate 1,545,855 of NC_141699.1, forward strand.
AATCAGGCCCTTAAGGCCTGTGATTTTATTGACATCATGGGGCTTCCATTCAGAAGGCTAACACAATATTTAAAAATAAGCTAAAAATTAGGAGAGCTAGTATACATCCCTGCCTTACTTCCTGCTCAATCTGTAAGGTTTCATTGCATTTGCCAGCGGACCCATAGCGAACCGTAGCTGTATTTCCCATGTGGAGCCCTTTATTGCCCCCCAGAAGAGAACTCTTAACCTCCTGCCCTTCAAAATATTCCCACAAATTTGCACGGCTCACAAGGTCAAATGCCAACATCTGGTCAATAAAGGAGAAGTAACATGAAGACCTCTTAACTACTGTGTATTTATGACAAATCATATATATAGACAAAGGGCTTGATCTGTAGTTTCAGTCTTTGACCTTAAGCCTACCTGGTCCTTAGACACAATGATGGAGTTGTCCACTCAACCCTGTAATCTATTTAGTATAACTTTACCAAATATCTTACCCACCTCATCCAATAATGAGATTGGCCGGTAGTTTGAGAGACTACCCCAGGCACCCTTCTTATGCAAAGGTGACAAGATAGCAGAATGCCATGAATGCAGAAAACTGGCATCTTATATTGAGCATTGAATACTTTAGTAAGTACTGATGTCCAGAAAATTAGGATCACCTAAAAGTGATGAATGGGAACCAAGTCTGAGCTGGAGGCTTCCTTCTTCTTCATCCTACACAGTTCACTCTCCACTTCTGGTCATAAAATGTTCAGCAGGTTTATTTCTCAATGATCTCACAAATCCCTGTAGTGGTTTACCCACTCCTGTGGTATGATGTGGCATTCTTGTTTATTTACTGCTTCCCTCTCCATGAAGCTGGCAATGTTCTAAAAGCTCTTGGAATCCATCTTAGCAGCTGCTTCTCCTAGCTCAGCCCAGAGGGCATTCTGCCCATCACGCTTTCAGGTTGTAATAGGTCTTTCTACTCCTGCCCTTATGATTGAAAAAGCAGCTACATTTCAGGATTGAGATGTTGAGAGTGTAGTGCTAATGAGACCCTATACTTTAGATTGTGGCACTCTGATCATACCAAGTACAGATATTATGGTTATTAAACAGTGCTTTTCTATTTTTAATCTGAATTGACCACAATAACCGAATATCAGAAGCATTTATTGGAATAAATCTAGTATATTATCATTGTTGTACTAATGATCGCCATTCCACCCCTTGCTAAGATATCATTGGGTATTGGGATTTTATCAAGGTCTTTCTTTGTTTCTCCACATTGGGAATTTCCTGTTGTTAGTCGAGGAATCTCAAGGTGATAATCTGTTGAGGTATGTCTGTACGGTTCTGACTGACCTCTTGCACCAAATAGAAGGCCTACTACATTATTTATTTTATTTATTTTCAGAGTTTTATAGAGCGCGGACAAGACCCTTGAATGTATCAGAGTGCTTTACAGTACATGGGGATAATAATTAATCAATCAATCACAAGATTTGTAAAGCACGCTACTCACCCGTGAGGGTCTCATGGCGCTGAGGGGATGGGGGGGGGGGGAGCTACTGCTCGATCAGCCAGGTCTTGAGTTGTTTCCTGAAGGAGAGATGGTCCTGGGTCAGCCGAAGGTTGGTGGGTAGGGAGTTCCATGTCTTGGCCGCCAGGTAGGAGAAGGATCTTCCTCCGATGGTGGGTTTCCGAGCTTGAGGGATATAACATAAATACAGGATAAGTCCAAGAAGAGTACATAAAACCATAGGGCAATCATAGAGCAGGGCAATAGGAAGTGACCTGAGGAGTGAAGGTAATACAGAAAAGGTAAGTAAGTTAAATAATAAAAAAATTAAAAACAAAAACCAGAGAAATAAAGTGCCAGACAAGAGCGAGCTGAGGAGACATGGTAACGACAAATAGATTGATTAGGAAGGCTAGATTGATACCATGTACTTGCGGAAACATAGGTCTGTGTTTAAGAGAATTTTATCATAAGAATGCCTTTTACTTCCCGTTTGAAAGCTGCAGTGGAGGGGTTCAGTCTTGTTTCCGGGGGAAGGGCATTCCAAATCCTGGGCGCCATTCCTGAGAAGGAACGTTTGTATGATTTTTTCTTGTTGAATCTTTGTGGCTTCAATAGGAGGTTTTCCGCACTTCTTGTGGATCTTATTCCACCGTATATTGTACGTTTCTGTGTGAGATAGCTGGGTGCATTATGGTGTATGACCTTGTGCGTCATGCATACTATTTTCAGGTGAATTCTGGCTTCAAATGGCAGCCAGTTTAGAGATTTAAGGTCAGGGGAGATGTGGGCCCTTCTTTTTGAACCAGTGATGAGCCTAGCTGCCGCATGAGTAGAGGCTCTTAGGGGGGCCGTAGTAACTGTGGGGAGACATCATAGCGAGACACTTCCGTAGTCCAACTGAGGAAGAACTAGAGCTTGAACTGCCATCTTGAAGTCATTGGCCGGTAGGAAGAGTTTCAGTTTCCTCAGTGTGTTAATCTGAAAGTTTGCTCCCTTTGTTACGTTACTAATGTGTTTCTGCATATTGAGTTTGCAGTCCAGTGTTATACCCAGTAATTTCGCTGAGTCCACAATAGTAGGTTGAACGTTGAATGCAGTAAGGTGTTTGATCCAATCACGCATTATGGGGACTTTTGGCAGGTAGGGCAATTATGAGGAATTCTGTTTTTTCGAGGCATTCAATTTGAAGGTGGTTCTCTGCCAACCATGTTTGAGTGGATCTTAAGGGTAGTGTTAAGCAATTTGATGTCTTCAAGAGTGTTGATCTTAAGGTAGAGTTAGGTATCATCAGCGTACATGTGGAATTGCACGTTGGACGCTTGTAGCAGATCGGTGAGTGGTTCCATGAATAAGTTAAAAAGTGTTGGTGATAGTGAGGATCCTTGTGGAACTCCTGGTGTAACTGGCACGGGTTTAGAGAGGGTGTTGTTGACCTTGAATTTTTGGGTCTGGTTTTGCAGAAAGGAGGTAAACCAGTTAAGCACCAATCCAGATAGGCCCATTCTACTGTCGGACAGATCTATCAAGTTCTTGTGTTTGACTGTATCGAAGGCTGATGAGAGGTCTAGTAGGATAAGAAGGCATAATCCATTTTGATCCAGTATTTGGAGGGCATCATCAATGATGTGAGTCATGGCTGATTCTGTGCTGTGGTCTGCTCGGAAGCCGGATTGCTGTTTGTTGAGAAGGTTAAAGCGATCAATATGTTTTGTTAATTGGTGTTGAACACATTTTCCCAGAAGTTTGGCCAGTGTGGGAATATTGTTGATAGATCGTTAGTTGTTTAGGTCTGTAGAGTCAGCTGTGGGTTTCTTAAGGATGGGAGAGACCTGCCCCACCTTAAGGGAGTCAGGGATGCAACCTTGTAGGAGTGAACTGTTGATGATTTTGGTCCATAGAGGGAGAAGCAAAGGGGTAAGGTCTTTAACCGCATTTGCAGGAAGAGGGTCGGTGAGGTGATTGGCAGGCTTCAGGGCATTGAGAAACTGCCTATAGCGTCTTCAGAATAGGTGTTAAAAGATGACCATACTGCGTCGTTTTTTAAAACATACTTTGATGGTGTTTGTGGTGTTGCATTTGTAGGTAGAAAGGAGGTTTTGGTGTGTGGACAAGAATGAGAGATTAGATCATTGTGGAGATCTTTCTTGATGTTCTCTGTCTTCAGATTGAAGAAGGTAGAAGGTAGAGAATTCTTCACAAGTGGGTTGTGGCTGAGTTAGGTCTTGTGGACGTTGAGGTGCGTCCTTAGATTAGGTTTTGATTGTTTCAAAGAGTTTTTTTGGTTGATTTCTTGCTTAGTCAAGTTGGTGACTGAAGAAGCCTGCTTTAGTGCGCCTTATCTTTCGGTAGTAAGCATTTCTCTTTCCTTTTAGAATCATGAGGAGCTTGACGGATGGGACCGATCTCCAGTTGCGTTCGGCAGTTCTGAGAGAACGTCTATCATCGTTTAGTGGACCATTCAACCAGGGTTTAGAGTCTTTCGTGGAAACTCTCTTTAGTTGAAGGGGAGCAAATTTGTTAATTATGGAAGTCATAGAGTTGAGATAATGGTTGGTGAGATCATGTACGTTGGGGGCATCAGAAGGGGGCAAGAGTAGATTGTGGCTGGAAATGGGTAACGTGTTTGGGTGGAGTTTTTTCCAGTCTCTTTTCCAAACTTTGGGTTTTGTGGATTGAGCTGAGTTGAGTTTAACTGATTCATTGATAAAGAAGGTGATGATGTGATGGTCTGACCAATCGCAGGGGAGGATCGACTCCAGGTACGTGGAATCGCTCTTGGAGATTATTAGATCCAGAGTTGCGCCTTTATTGTGTGTAGGGCTGTTGCAAATTTGGTTGAGGTCTAGGGCGTTGAGGAAGTTTTTGAGACTGTTGACCATAGTATCGTGGAGGTCGTTCCAGTGGAGGTTGAAATCACCCAGGAAAATGTGGGTGCTTTGTCGTCCGGTGTATGTAGTGACCATGTCCATGAGGTGTTCTGTGAAGATGAGGTTGTCACCAGGTGGGTGATAGATGGCAAGTAACGTACAGACAGGTTTGCCATTACTGTTGATGTCCAGGTATATGTACTCGCAAAAGGGGAGTGCAGGGGATATGGCTCTATTTAGGGTGATGTTGGTCCGGTGGAGGCATGCAATTCCACCTCCTGTCTTGGCACTCCTGTCCAGCCTGATGATGTCATTGTTAGGTGGTACTAGGATGTCAATGAGAGGCGAGGAGGATTCTGTAAGGCATGTTTCAGTGAGAATTATCAGATCCAGGTCAGTAGAGATAATGAGGTCTGCTATGTCGGTTGCGTGCTTAGAGGCAGATCTGCAGTTCAGGAGTGTGCATTTAAGCCGAGGAATGGCGGGGATGGTGTAATCCTGCGTGATTGGGACTTTACTAAGATTGTTGTTGTTTATTACTCTATTGTTCTGGCTGGAGGGCCTGTTGGGGTCGGAGAGTATAGAGGGGTCTTTTGCACTGGGTTATCAAAACAGATGTGGCCATTCAGAAAGCAAAGCCTGTGCTCTATGAGAAGTTTTGCCTAATTTTATTTGCTTTGTCCAATGTCATCAGAGAGATATATGTTAAAGTCCACATAAATTAACAATAAGCATTCCCCCCTATTTAAATGCCATTTCCTGGGGGAATGGGACATTTCCTTAATGATATTTGGGAGTCTAACTTGTTGAAAGATAACTCTTACTAAGTTGTTGTATCTCATAACTTAGATTAAAAGATTCCCCTGTCAATAGATCTGCTATTCGTCTACCTTTTTGAAAAGGTGGCACAGGTGCAGTAAACTCTATAAAACCATCCATACTGCTTTTGAACATTGCCCATGTTTCCTGAAAGCAACAGATCAGATCATTATTGACAAACCTTATCCATTCCCCATCCTGCAGTTTACTGTTTAACACAGCGATGTGCCATGATAGGACACTTGTGCTCCTTTCTATATTAGACCGGCTGATGAAGGGTGACATACCCTGAAACCGGTCCTAGGATGCTTGTTTCCGGTCCAGTGAGGACCTGGCTTGGCAGCTCGGTCTGGACTGTCCCCATGAGGCACAGGGTCAAGACTGATTTGCATATGGCTGGTCCAAACTGGGGTGGCGTAGTGGGCAAAAGAACAATGGATTTAACCCAGATCTCTTGACTCTCCTCCTGCTCGACCTCTCGACCTCTCTGCGGCCTTTGACACTGTCTCCCATGACACCCTCGTCAGAAGAATCCACATGATTGGCATACAAGGATCCGTCCTCAAATGGATCTGTTCCTTACACACATAGATATCCCAAAGGGTCAGGCTGCCCCCCTATGCATCAGAAACCAATAAATCGATATGGGGAGTCCCACACGGATCGTCCCTCACACCATCCCTCATGCCCAACCTTTTCAATATATACATGAGAACTCTCACCAACATGCGAATGATCTCCAGCTGATCTTTACGATAGATAACTCTCCTGAGTCAATCCAGGAATTCCAGGGCACCGTGCTTCACATCCGTCAGTGGATGGACCAAAACCATCTGAAGCTGAACCCCGGCAAGACCGAGATAATTCTGAATGAGAAGACCCAAACTCTCTGGGGCCCACACTACTGGCCCACAGAACTCGTCTCTCCCCCTACTCCATCTTCCTCGGTAAAAAGCCTACGGGGTGATCATCAAAGATGACCTATCCTTGAAACCCCAAGTAGGCACAGTGGTCTCCACCTGCTTCTTCCAGCTTTGTAGGATTGGGAAGATCAGTCGCATGCTCACCCACTCGGCCCTGATTCAGGTTGTGATAGCCCTAGTACTATCTCACCTGGATTATGCTAACTCTATCTACCTGGGCTTACCAGTCTTTCTCAGCAAACGCCTCCAGCTAGTTCAGAACCAGGCGGCTAGATTAATCCATCAGCAACCAAGATGGCAATCCGCCAGACCTCTGCTAAAAAAACTTCACTGGCTTCCCATCCCCCAACGCACAGCATTCAAGATGGCCTGCATCATTTTTAAGTCTCTTCACGGCCGAAGTCCCAAATTCATCAAATGCCTCTTACCTCGGTACATCCCCTCCCGTAATCTTCATTCCGCCAGTCTCCAATTTTTGGTCACCCCGTCTTTTAAGCTACAACGTCAGGGCGGCTGCAGGTTTGCAACTCTGGCCCCCAGACTTTGGAACTCCCTTCTATTAGAAATCCGATCTTGCAACAACCTCCCGAGCTTTAGGAAAATGCTAGAAAACGTGGCTGTTTGCACAGGCCCACGTGTAAGTCTTCCTAGGTCCCGGTACATGCTAAAGCTAGCGCCAAGAAACATTGCGGTGAACGTGCGCTCTACAAGAAATTATTAACATAACATACCATTATTTTGATCACAAGACATCACTGTCATCTCCTACAATGATGACACCCATCTCATCCTCTCCCTTGCAGACAAGATAAACACCATCAGAAACAACTACACCAACTGCATGACCATGGTAGCAGACTGGATGCAAACCAACTGCTTGAAGCTCAACTCTAAGAAGACAGAAGTACAGGTCTTTGGTAACCGTGGGCGGAGAACTCCACGCTGCCCACGGAGTGTGACGAGTTTTGCCTGCTCCACTCTCCGCGAAGGAGGAGGGGTAGGCAAACCTCCGCACCCTTGCGGCGGAGCGGAGTTGACCTCCCACCCGCACTATTAACAATTTTATGTAAGTTTGCGAGAAATGCGCGGGCGCCCGTGCATGCGCAGTTTTCACGAAGAAGTCACGATGGAGGAAGAGGGCAGCCAGGGGACACCGCAGATAAGGTAAGGAGTTTTCTTAGTCTTTAAACCGTTTAAAAAAAATGTAAAATGTTAATAGTGCAGGTGGGAGGCGGGTGGTACGTAGCGGAGCGATGCGGAGTGTGTGGAGTTTGTTTTCAACTCCGTGGCACTCCGCCTAGCCCTACTACGCTCACTACACCCAGCCTTATTCTTTGGCAACAAGACCTCCCCATGTGGCTCCACCTGGTGGTCATGGGAGCTAAGAACCAACACCCATACCCACAGACCACACAATAAATCATTGGCTCATCCTAGACGACAAGCTCCAGATGACGGCTCAAGCCAACTGTGTGCACCTCCTGCATCCACAAACTATGCATGCTATGAAAGATCTTCAAATGGCTGCCTCAGTACACCAGATGAACCATCACGCAAGCACTCGTCACCAACAAGCTGGACTGCGGCAAAACTCTCTACACCAAAATCTCCAAACAACTCCTATGCAAATTCTAGACCATGCAGAACACTGCTGCAAGACTCATATACTCAAACCTCCCATCCCACACCCACCTCACACTGCCCCTCAAGAACCTTCCCTTGCTCCCTATTCACAAGCGCAGCCAGTTCAAATTTCTCACGCACAGATACAAAGCCCTATACAGCACAAGACCAGAATACCTGAACAGCCGCAAACACTTTCACCAACCCACCAGACACCTACACTCTGTCGCACTCGCACACATTCCTGCATCCGCAAAAGCAAAACTAGAGGTCGCTCATTCTCCCCAAGGCGCGGAAAGGCCTCCCTAAGCACGCCAGGGCCTCCTTCTCACGCCTTGAGTTCTGCAAGAAGCTGCAGACCTGGCTCTTCGTATAAGCACCTTGGGGACCACACACCTACATACCTGCCCAAGTACTTGGATACCCTCTTGGGTGATTAATGCGCTATACAAATCAATATAACATAACATAAGGTAGCGCTTATGGTCCTTATCTTGAGCGACTTGGGAGTAGACCTCTCTGGTAGCCAAATGGTAGAGGGGTGATAGTTGGACCATTTTTGCAAGCAAGTGTCTTACTTTTCTGCAAGTTCATCTTGAGCTGGTGACATAGCATACAGTGATCAAACTCTTGGAGTCATTGGTTGATGACACCGTAGTGAGATTTTTCAAGTCGTCAAACTTTAGAATGGTTTGTGTGTCACTAGTTTAGTTCTATCAGTTGAGATTCAAGCTTTTGAGGAGGACTGGGAGAGGGCTATGATACACGTAAAAGAGGTGTGGGCTGATGGCACAACCCCAATGGACGACAGCGGCATAAGGGACTGGAAATGAATAGAAAGGAGGAACTGATATAGTACTTACTCACACTTCTTGCAGTCCCTGGCCTATTAGACACAGCACAGGTTTTTCAGAAAGGCATGTAGGGTGTTAAGATGTCTCAGCTTGTATGTGATGGAAGCAGTCTTATTCACAGAAAAATATTCCAGTGAAAGCCAAGGGGTGTAAGGACAGCTGTCACGCACTCACATCTGTTTGTGTTTGAGATCACGCGGGCTGCATAGTGGACGACCACTTTCATAGGAGCTATGCACTGCTGTGATATATGCATGAAGTAATTTAGACCTTTGCTGCCAACTTAATGACTTGTTGTGGAAGAAAGAACTCGGGAATATGAAATCTGGCATTTCTGTCTCCCTGTCAAAAGTGCTGTAACTTGTCAAGTATGAAGCCAATGGAATCTGCAGAGGTGACAGTTTCAGGTGATAGGTCCTCCCTACCTTTGAGATGGTTCATTCATTCTCTGGGTACATATTGGCATTTTTAAAAGGGGAGACTGAAAAAATTCTGTCTTCTGTGGGATCAGTTTAAGATTCATATTTCTCTTCCACTTTTGAATTTCCTTAAGGGAGGTGGGTAGAGCTTTAGGATTATCTGAGCATTCACTCCTAATGTGCAGCTGGGAGTCATAAGCATTTTTGTGAAATGAGATTCCCCCTTTTATTAAGAATCTGTCATGTCATGAATATAGAATGTTATCATTCTAGTTATTCATTAAAGCTCTTTGCTGAAGCCAGAATAGAACATCTGGGAATCAGCTGACAAGCTGCTGCAGCTATTGGACGTACATGTTTCACTGAGTATCTCAGATTCTTTTGCAACATGGTTTAGTAAAATATTTGAGAATTTATAGAAAATGCATCTTCATTTTAAGCTTTCATTTCAGCTTCCAAACAATTACCATAAATCCATCAAAACATCAAGAGAGGACACGATTTTTTCTCACAGATGGTTCATCACATTCCAATGGACGATCCCCAATTTTTCACAACTAACCACAGGTCCTAAAATTCATATGTCACCAATGGTATTTAATTTATATTATTATCCCCCTTTCTATATGTTCCTGTTTGTGCCCTCAAATGTAGGCATTCACTACAATGCATTTCAATGGGCCAAAAATGGTGGAACTTTCTCATAAAAAAATCAAGCCAGTATACTTAATGTAACCTTCCACCCAAGAAGTCCCATGATAGATACACCATCTAACAAACAAATTTGTGAATTTTGCTCCAAACGTCAAGAGTTTAATTTAAAATAGCAATATTATCCAAAGAGAGGACACTTCTAGGTAGATATTGACCGGGGTGGAGTAGGGTCATCAGTTTCGCCTCAGGTCTTCTAACTCCACCCTAGCCAATAACTAGTTTGAATACCCCCTCCCCGTTGGATTATATTGCATAATCAAAGCACTGGAAAGTTGAGAGCTCTAATTAAGGCGATGTAGTGCAGAGGTCTAATAATGGCTGGGATGAGTCTTCTGCATCAATATTCCTATGTTTGCGTTATTGTTTCTCCCTGTTGAATTTAGAACATTCTACCCTCATTTGGTGGAATGTTCTAACAACCGTGTAGCTTTCTCCTGGGGTCTACGTTATTCATTAAAGGCCCTTACTCTAATTAAAGCCCTGGTCACTCGACCAGAGAGGCTTTAAAAACTGGTAAAGTCCTCAGAATATAATCCTACTAGCAGCCCGTCCCGACGTTGTCCGGGTATGAATTGCTGCCGGCCAGTAGTATATTGTTTTGTAGGATTTCGTTTTGATAGCATTTCTTATCTGTGACAGGCCTGTGAAACGCTACGATTCACAGTGCACTGCTGATGCACTTAAGAGTGCGCGTTCAGTAGTGTGTGAACTCGAGTTTCCCTACTTTATTTTTCCTTGCAATATTCTATAGCGCGAACTCGTCAACATGGCATGAGCACAATTTACATTACAGAAGAACACATTAATTTGTGGTAGTACAGGGAAGACAAAGCGATTTGCCTGGAATCACAGGATGTTGAGCTGATGCCGAGATTCGAACGTAGCTCCCCAGCTCTAAAGTTCGCAATTCTAGAACTTGTGGCGGGAGGTGTGCCTAAAAGTGTATGTCGGTGCTGGCCATCAATGAGAGAGACCTGTGCATTTTTCAAATGGGTGGGGAAAAAATATGAGTATGTTGCTGGAGATGTGGGCCGCCGTGCCACCAATGTACTTACCGGGGGAGGGTAAACACCCATTATTCCGCAACTTTCTTTCCGCATACCATCACTCCGCATACTTTCATTACGAAAGTACCATGACTCCGCAATGCCATTATAACGAATTGCATTTACATTTTATACGCTTTTACCATGCATACATTTACAACGAAATTCGTTGTAAATGCATGAATGGTAAAAGCATGTTTTTTAAAAATGTTTGGATAAGGTAAGTATGGGTATAGGGGTATATTTTTTGAGGTACTGAGGTATATGTTTTGGGGTGTTTGGTTATTTTAAGGGTTCAGATATAGTTTTGGGTTATGGGGTACAGGGGTAGTTTTAGGGTTTAGGGATAGGTATGGGTTTTGGGGTACAGGGGTATTTTTAGGGTTCAGGGCTAGATTTGGGTTTTGGGGTATAGGGGTATTTTTAGGGTTCAGGGGTAGGTTTGGGTTTTGGGGTACAGGGGTATTTTAAGGGTTCAGGGCTAGATTTGGGTTTTGGGGTATAGGGGTATTTTTAGGGTTCAGGGGTAGGTTTGGGTTTTGGGGTACAGGGGTATTTTAAGGGTTCAGGGCTAGGTTTGGGTTTTGGGGTACAGGGGTATTTTTAGGGTTTAGGGATAGGTTTGGGTTTTGGGGTACAGGGTATATTTATAGGGTTAAGATGGGTTAGTCTTTAAGGGTGTTGGGGTATTTTAAGGAGTACGGGTGGGTTATGATGATGGGGTGCAGGGGTATTTAAAGGGAGCAGGTTGGGACTAGCACACGATATGAGACATGGCATGGAGGGCGGAACGTACCACACGCCCCCTGCGTTTTTCACTCCCCAGCACACGCCCACAGCAAAACTCAGACACGCCCACAAGGGACTACTTTGCTGGCACGGTTCTTTTACCTTTTAAATGGATATGGTGGGCGTCTGCATAGCCTATGTCCTTCTGCTGCAACTGCCCTTTCCAACGTTGTATTGGGTGTTGTGATTGGTGCTGTGGTTCCTGAGATTACCCGCCTCAAACGTTTGGGTTCTCTCTTTATTATATTAGTATAGATAATAGTAGAGTTGCAGAATGAGTTTCCAATTTTGATAGATTTTGTTCCACCTGGAAATAGGACCTAAATCAATTGAGCACTGTTTCTTCACTGCCAGTTCCTTTGTTTAAGATTTTGAGGAGTGTCTTGAAGGCAAATGTAAGAGATGTCACTGATAAGAGGAGAAGGACCTGGAGACAGGAAGTCTCCTTCTTTAAAGAGATGAAGAGTGCTATTTACAATTTTAAGGAGATGGGTTTTGGGGTTGTGACCAGAAACCATAACCAGATTGGAGGCTTCCAAGGAGACAAATATTTCTAGTACAACCTTTTGATTGGCTGCTGTCACATCTTTCCCGGGCCTGTAGTTATGCAGCGTAGAGGTTAGCGTTTAGGTTCTTAGGGTGAGAACAAACATTCGTATCTTCAGAGAAACGGGGAGAGTCCTGGCTCGGGCAGGAGTTTATGATTTGTAGCCACAGACAGAAGAGGGCATATACACGTTCTTTGACCACAGAGGGTGGGAAGGGCTCTGATGAGAAGTTTGATGGTTTAGTGTTAGCCATGACTTTCTCTAATGTGTCTTTTCCAAAGGGTGCAAAGATATCCCAAGATGCAAGGCTATTTTTCTTGGTGAACTTGGCTGTCCAACAGTGAGGGGGCATGTTTGAGTGTGAAATACCTGCTTGCCATGATCTTATTTGGGAAGTGGAAGGCCATGTATCTCATTTAACTCTTGGTGGATGGCCGGCCAGCACACCTGGGTCAAAACACAAAAGATTATCTTAGAAACCCCACACTGCCAACAATCAGCGTTAATTGAAGGAACACCACGTACGCATTATTCTCATGTGTGTGAGTATTTATTTCATTTCTCATATGCATTTTTTCTTTATGTTTGTCTTTTTTTTGGTAATCATATCCATCTGGTACATTCAAAAGTAATAAGAATACTATAAATAGACAACATCAAACACTGTTTAAGTCAAATCACAATGCAATATAATTACAATGAACAAAAAGTGGTTCAAACATACATGATCTGCTGAACAGACTGGGGGTTGTTGCCTTTAAATCCAAAGTAACTCACTGCAATAAATGTCTCACCCTTTAAAGATGGGGTTATGTATCCAATTATATGTTACCACACTCAATAAAGTCCAAATTGGAATTCATACTTCTTATTCGAGTAGATAGATGCCATTTTTAGGTCGAGCGACCTATCTCAATGCGCATGCGCATTGAGAGCGGGAGCTCGATATATAGGCACTTAACCAGAGCTTACCGAGATCAGGCGATTCCCAGGCGATTTCTTCCAGTGCATGTGAAAGCACGTGCACAATGCCACCAGCCGCTTGCCTCGCATTACCACATCAAAGGCGGCCGCGTCTCAGGCCCCTGCTGCTTCACACCCTCATGCCGCGTGTCGCATTTCTCCTCCCCCCTCCCCACAGCAATGCCCTCCGTCTTGTCTTATCTGTGCTGTCTGTAGGTTTGTATTTCGTTTTGTTTTCTGACTGTCTTTTCTCTTACACAATGAATACGTTATTACACAATGAATACGTTACTGTCTCTGTTCAGGATTTAAAAAATTGGATGCCTTGTTTGCTTCCACTGTTCTATTTCTTTTCAAATTTTTTTTGTTAACAAATCTCTCTCGTGATTCCTTGTTTGGAACTAAAGAAACGTCACAGCAGTTTAGCCAGTAGCAGTCATTTTGCTGTGATTGGCTGTATTTTTGCTTCAAGTAATAATCACCTCTCCATAATGTTCCACAGTTCACATGATAGACCCATTCTGTAAAACTGCATATTCATGTAGAGAACACTGCCAATGAAAGTTACGTACCTCAGTGCCCCTGCTGCTTCACACTACGGCCGTGTCTCTCCCCCATCGCCGCTCCGCCCCCTGCTGCGGCCGTGTCGCATTTCTCCTCCCCCCACCCCCACAGCAATGCCCTCCGTCTTGTCTTATCTGTGCTGTCTGTAGGTTTGTAGTTCGTTTTGTTTTCTGACTCTGCCTTTTCTCTTACACAATGAATACGTTACTGTCTCTGTTCAGGATTTCAAAAATTGGATGCCTTGTTTGCTCCACTGTTATATTTCTTTTCAAATTTTGTTTTGTTAAGAAATCTCTCTCGTGATTCCTTGTTTGGAACTAAAGAAACGTCACAGCAGTTTAGCCAGTAGCAGTCATTTTGCTGTGATTGGCTGTATTTTTGCTTTAAGTAATAATCACCTCTCCATAATGTTCCACAGTTCACATGATAGACCCATTCTGTCAAACTGCGTATTCATGTAGAGAACACTGCCAATGAAAGTTACGTACCTCAGAAGGATGAATGGATAGGCTGCATTAATAATGTCGGGGAACCTGTTAATTAATAGCAAAACGTCAGTCTCAGCTAATGTGTTTAACCCGTTGAGCTATCTTAAAGTTAAAACAAAGGAAAATCAGGCCCTCTTTTCTAGATAATTTGTGTTTGATAATTAAATACAATAACATTAGTAAACTTTAAAATAATAAAACAAAAAAAACAGGATGTGCAGCGACCACATACAAATACATATTTAAAGTGTTGTGGTATGTTTTACTATGTTGTGCTACGGAATGTATCCTAAATTGGTTATGTGCTTAGCATTATATGCCACCATAGGGTCACCTTAAAGTCCAGGCTTAGGAGAGAAGAAATGAAAAATACTTTTTGTCAAAGATCATATCAGCCCAGTGCAGTGATATCCACCACCACATCCACCACCACCACATCCACCACCGCCACATCCACCACCACTGCCACATCCACCACCGCCACATCCACCACCACATCCACCACCACATCCACCACCACCACCACATCCACCACCACATCCACCGCATCCACCACCAACACATCCACCACCACCTCCACATCCACCACCACCACATCTATCACCACCACATCCACCACCTCATCCACCACCTCATCCACCACCGCATCCACCACCACCACATCCACCACCACCGCATCCACCACCACACCCACCACCACATCCACTACAACCACCACCGCATCCACCACCACCACCGCATCCACCACCACCACCCCATCCACCACCACCACATCCACCGCATCCACCACCATATCCACCACCACATCAACCATCACCACCACAATCACCACCACATCCACCACCACATCCACCACCACATCCACCACCACCACATCCACCACCACTTCACCACCGCATCCACCACCACCACATCCACCATCACATCCACCGCCACATCCACCACTGCATCCACCACCACATCCACCACCACCACATCCACCACCGCCACATCCACCACCACCGCATCCACCACCACACCCACCACCACATCCACTACAACGACCACCGCATCCACCACCACCACCGCATCCACCACATCCACCACATCCACCACCACCGCATCCACCACCACATCCACCACCACATCAACCATCACATCCACCACCACATCAACCATCACCACGACAATCACCAACACATCCACCATCACCACCACATCCACCACCACATCCACCACCACATCCACCACCACTTCACCACCGCATCCACCACCACCACATCCACCATCACATCCACATCCACCATAACATCCACCGCCACATCCACCACTGCATCCACCACCACATCCACCACCACCACATCCACCATCACATCCACCATCACCTCCACATCCACCATGACATCCACCGCCACATCCACCACCACTTCACCACCGCATCCACCACCACCACATCCACCATCACATCCACATCCACCATAACATCCACCGCCACATCCACCACTGCATCCACCACCACATCCACCACCA
This sequence comes from Lissotriton vulgaris, assembly GCF_964263255.1. Taxonomy (NCBI): domain Eukaryota; kingdom Metazoa; phylum Chordata; class Amphibia; order Caudata; family Salamandridae; genus Lissotriton; species Lissotriton vulgaris. Next base: position 1,561,479 of record NC_141699.1, read on the forward strand.
CCACATCCACCACATCCACCACCACCGCATCCACCACCACATCCACCACCACATCAACCATCACATCCACCACCACATCAACCATCACCACGACAATCACCAACACATCCACCATCACCACCACATCCACCACCACATCCACCACCACATCCACCACCACTTCACCACCGCATCCACCACCACCACATCCACCATCACATCCACATCCACCATAACATCCACCGCCACATCCACCACTGCATCCACCACCACATCCACCACCACCACATCCACCATCACATCCACCATCACCTCCACATCCACCATGACATCCACCGCCACATCCACCACCACATCCACCACATCCACCACCATCACATCCACCACCACATCCACCACCACCGCATCGACCACCACCGCATGCACCACCACCACCACACCCACCACCACTGCATCCACATCCACTACAACCACCACCACCGCATCCACCACATCCACCACCACATCCACCACCACATCCACCACCACATCCACCATCACCACCACATCCACCATCACATTCACCATCACATCCACCACCACCACCACATCCACTGCATCCACCACCACATCCACCACCACATCCACCACTTCCACCGCATCCACCACCACCACATCCACCACCACCACCACATCCACCACCGCATCCACCACCATCACCACCACATCCACCACCACATCCACCACCACCTCATCCACCACCTCATCCACCACCGCATCCACCACCACTACATCCACCACACCCAACACCATCACTTCCACCACCACCACCGCATCCAGCATCACAACCACATCCACCATCACATCCACCATCACATCCACCACCACCACCACATCCCCCACCACATCCACCATCACCTCCATATCCACCATGAAATCCACCGCCACATCCACCGCCACATCCACCACCACCACATCCACCACCACATCCACCATCACATCCACCACCACCACCACATCCACCACATCCACCACCACATCCACCACCACATCCACCACTTCCACCGCATCCACCACCACCACATCCACCACCACCACCACATCCACCACCGCCACATCCACCACCACATCCACCACCACCTCATCCACCACCGCATCCACCACCGCATCCACCACCACTACATCCACCACACCCACCACCATCACTTCCACCACCACCACCGCATCCACCATCACAACCACATCCACCATCACATCCACCACCACCACCACATCCACCGCATCCACCACCACATCCACTACCACATCCACCACTTCCACTGCATCCACCACCACCACCACATCCACCACCACCACCACATCCACCACCGCATCCACCACCACCACATCCACCACCACATCCACCACCACCTCATCCACCACCTCATCCACCACCGCATCCACCACCACTACATCCACCACACCCGCCACCATCACTTCCACCACCACAACCGCATCCACCATCACAACCACATCCACCATCACATCCACCACCACCACATCCGCCACCACATCCACCATCACCTCCATATCCACCATGAAATCCACCGCCACATCCACCACCACATCCACCACCACCACTACATCCACCACCACCACATCCACCACCACATCCACCACCACTTCCACCGCATCCACCACCACCACACCCACCACCACATCCACCACCACCACCACCACCACATCCAACACCGCATCTACCACCACCACATCCACCAGCACATCCACCACCTCATCCGCCACCTCATCCACCACCGCATCCACCACCATCACTTCCACCACCACATCCACCACCGCATCCACCACCACTTTCACCACATCCACCACCACCACATCCACCACATCACCACCACATCCACCACCTCCACCACATCCACCACCACATCCACCCCCACATCCACCACCACATCCACCACCACATCCACCCCCACATCCACCACCATCACCACCACATCCACCATCACCACCACCACCACCACATCCACCACCACCACCACATCTATATGTGTGTGGCTCTGTGTGTGTGTAGGTGCAAATGCAATGTTCTTGGATTTTTGTCACAATAAAATACACTGAACATAATCTTCACAAAAGTTATTTACAAACGTTTAAGCTATGGCCATTATAAATTACAATTACTTTTATTTAAGTATTAATTATTTACAAAATTAAAAGCCATTGTTATTTGTAATATCAAGACATCTAAGTCACGTAAATACAACACGCATTGCATTACAAATGCTATAGGTGTCACATTTGCAAAAGTTAAAACTATTGACATTGTAACTGACAAAGATATTAATTTTGCTACTTTCAAAACCAACACATAAATAAAAAAAGTGTCATTTACAATACCAATAGCTCAAACTTTCCTAATGCGAGACCTATTGCATTTCCAATGCTTGTTGGGATTCTAAAGCACAAGTTTATGCTTGAGATGGTACTTCCAATGGATCCCCATAAAAGAGTGCCAACGCGTTTCGACCATGGGTGGTCTGCTCCCCTAGAAGAATACCGCCTGTCAGAATTAGAGATCCCCATCTGCCTGCTGGTTTTTTTAAGCATTCAGGGTACCTGCTCCTTTGGTGTTTGCTTTTGAGGTTGAAAAGCCCACTTGGCAAACTTTATTGTATCGCAAGAATAAACTACACAAGCCTGAGTTTTTTCTTGAAAACAAAATATTATTCGCCCTCATGGGCAGGGAGTTTTGTCCCTGGCCGGGACGGGCTTTGAGCACTTATCCTGCGAAGACTGCCAAGCCTGACATGTTAGTCTGGGCAAAGAGAACTAATGATGGTGGCCTTGCTCTAACTAAGGTGGGGTAACTGTCACTAGAACTGGGCAGCCTTGTGACAGATGAGCCACCAGGTCAAAAATGTATGCCCGCAGAGCCAGCAGAGTCGCTAGCAGTGTAAATATGATGCACCCCCACTCCTAAAAACTGCAAAACCGTAAGTTTGGTGGGCAGCCCTACTGATTACGTCAAGGCTCCTGTGTTACCAATCTCTAAATCAATCAATCAATCAATCATAGCATTTGTAAAGTGCACTACATACACGTGAGGGTCTCAAGGCGCTGGGTGGGAAGGGGGGGGGGGAGCTGCTACTGTTCGAAGAGCCAGGTCTTGAGAAGTCTTCTGAAGGTCAGAAGGTGTTCGGTCTGCCGTAGGCTGATGGGGAGGGTGTTCCATGTCTTGGCGGCGAGGTGGGAGAATGATCTGCTGCCGACAGTCACTCTTCGGATGCGGGGGACGGTGGCGAGGGCGCGGTCTGCGGAGCGGAGCTGGCGGGTTGGGGTGTAGAGGCTAAGTCGGCTGTTGAGGTACGCTGATCCGGTGTTGTGGAGTGCCTTGTGTGCGTGGGTGAGGAGCTTGAATGTTATCCTCTTGTTGAATGGGAGCCAGTGCAGGTCTCTCAGGTGCGGTGTGATGTGGCTGTGGCTAAGGATGTCTAGGATCAGGCGTGCGGAGATGTTCTGGATGCGTTGGAGCCATTTCAGGAGTTGGGCCGAGGCTCCTGCATAGAGGGGGTTTCCATAGTCCAGTCTATTGCTTAAGAGGGCCTGGGTGACCGTCCTTCTCGTTTCGGTGGGGATCCACTTGAAGATCCTGCGAAGCATGCAGAGGGTGTTGAAGCAGGAGGAGAAGACGGCATTGACCTGCTTCGTCATGGAGAGGGTAGGTTCGAGGATGACCCCTAGGTTGCGTGTGTGGTCGGTGGGTGTTGAGGGTGTGCCTACTGCAGTCAGCCACCAGGAGTCGTCCCAAGCCGAGGGCCAAATTTACAAAGCATTTTTCCAATCTCAAACAGCTCAATTTGCAGAATAGGGGGGTTTGCTGTCAAGATTCCACTCACTTTGGCCTGGAAATCTGCTGGAGTGAGGATAATCCTCACAATATCTCCTAGGAACAACCCCTAGCACACAGAGCAGGCAAGGTGCTGGTGGATCATGCCCAAGGGTTGCAGGGGTTGTGGAATAGGGGTAGGGTAGAAGAGAAGACAAAGGGTTCTGGGAATGGTTCCTCTGCGGATCTGTATCTCAAGCAGAAGACTCAGTTCCCCGTCCCCTGACTCCTATTGAAATGACAGAAAACACAATTGGTATCTTAATTGGCATGTGGACATCAAGGTATATGTGTGAGTCCTACTTCCTTACCGCGCATCAATCCCTTACCTACTGAAATAAGAGGGCTTTGGCTGGAAGTCTTGTTTCTGTGCAAGAGGACACAGGCAAATGGATTGATGTCAACCTGTATCAAATAATCACCAGTTTGATCCGCATCAATAGTCTCTCGTAGGTTGAATAATCAAGTTTGTGGGAGCCGCAGGCTCAGTACACTGACCTGTTTGAAAATGATGCTGTTATTTTTACTGTCACTGATGCTTCTCCAGATCCAATGAGAAATTGCTGGCAACAAGAAGACTCCACAAGGCAGCGCAAGGCAAAGGATACAGTCAAGTACTGTGGAAGGTGAGGAAGTATATGATGTATATGAATCTATCTATCTATCTATCTATCTATCTATCTATCTATCTATCTATCTATCTATCTATCTATCTATCTATCTATCTATCTACTATCTATCTATCTATCTATCTATCTATCTATCTATCTATCTATCTATCTATCTATCTATCTGTCTGTCTGTTTGTCTGTATACCTATCTATATAGATATATATACGTATACATATAAAGGGTCACAGGGGAGGTGGGAAGGATCCAACCAAGAAGGACAGTATCTCCAACAGGTAAGTGATGCCTGTTGCTTTTAGAAATCCAGGATAGTACCTCAAGGTACGTAGAATGAGCCAAGACCTCCAAAGGCAGGGGCAGGGCTAGCAGAGGAAGGAGAGACTTTCCCCAACTACAGGCAAGTAAACAAAATGGATGTGGGGAGCTGGCCCAACAAGAAATGGTGTTGGCATAATGGTGCAGGTAGGTCTCTTGTAATGGTATGCAGGGAGCGGGGGTCAACAAGAAGGGTAATATTGCCAGAGACAGTGCAGGATTCAGCATGGAACCTCACCAGTCAGAAGAGAAGCCAAGCACTGGCTTCTAACACAAACACACATTTAAACTGTGCTGCGTCTGTAGTGACTGCCAATTCACACATAAGCCCGCAATCTTGTGAGGCCCGCACATCAACTCGGCACTCACACGGAAGGACTACCTAAGTAGTCCTTCCTTCAGGATTATGCTCCAGCTCGCATACCACACATGCACAGGTTGGGCGAATCCTAACAATTGCGACTGCAAAAATGCTTTTCCAAATGTACAAAATGCAAAAATGCAATTGGTACCTTGTTACTGAATTACATTTTGCATTCGCGATTCAGTATTTGGAATCAATCAATCAATCAGGATTCTTATAAAGCGTGAATACTCACCCATGAGGGTCTCGAGGTGCTAAGTGGGGGGTGGGTGTGTATCTGCGGTTCAGATGAAGAGCCAGGTCTATAGGTCCTTCCTGAATTGTGGCAGGGATGGTGATTGCCTGAGGTGCTTACGCAGGGAGTTCCAGGTTTTTGCAGTGAGGTAGGAGAAGGATATTCCTCATGCTGTAGTCTTGCGAATCCGTGGGATGGTGGCCAGGGCCAGTTGGGTGAAGCAAAGATGTCTGGTGGGAGTGTAGAAGGAGATGCAGTGGTTGAGGTATGCAGTTCCGGCGATGTGGAGGGCTTTGTAAGTGTGTATGAGGAGCTTGAGGGTAATTTTTTTGTTGACTGGGAGCCAGTGAAGGCCTCTCAGGTGAGTGGTGATGTGGCTGCGGCGTGGGATGTTCATGATGAGTCTGGTGTAGGCGTTCTGGATGTTCTGCAGTTTCTTTTGGAGCTTCTGGGTAGTGCCGGTGTAAAGTTTGTTGCCGTACTTGAGTCTTCTGCTGACGAGCGCATGGGTGACCGTTTTCCTGGACTCGGTAGGGATCCAGTTGAAGATCATACATAGCAGACAGAGTGTGTGGAAGCAGGAGGATGAAAGAGAGTGGATTTGGTGGTCCATTGAGAGCGAGGAGTCCAGGATGATGCCACGGTTTTGTGCGTGGTCCCTGGATGTGGGGGAGTTCTGAGTGCTGCGGGCCACCAGGAGTCATCCCAGGCAAGGATGTGGAGACCAGGATGAGTCTTTTCTGAGATGAGCTTGAGGCAGCTGTACTTCGTCCAGGTGTCGACTGCCTTCATCCCGTTGTGGAAGTTGCTCTTGGCTGCTGTAAGTTCGTCTGTGATGGAGAGGATCAGCTGAGTATCGTCGGCATAGAAGACAATGTTTAATCCATGGCTTCTGAAGATGGCTGCCAGCAGGCCCACATAGATATTGAAGAGGGTGGGGCTCAGGTAGGATGCCTGAGGCACTCCGCAGCTGATTTTTGTGGGTTCTGAGTTGAACCATGGAAGTCTGACTCTCTGTGTTCGGCCGGTGATTAAGGAACAAATCCATTCTAGGGCTTTTTCACAGATGCTGGCGTCATAGAGTCTGGCGCAGAGGGTTTTGGGGAGACGGTGTCGAAGATGGCTGAGAGGTCCAGGAGGAAGAGGGCAGCAGTTTCACCTCAGTTGAGGAGGGTGTGGATGTTGCCTGTAGCAGTGAGGATAGCGGTCTCTGTGCCGTGGTTGCTTCTGAAGCTCAATTGGGAGAGGTCTAGGATGTGGTTAGTTTCGAAGAACTCAAAGAGTTGGGTGTTGATGGCTTTCTCAATGACTTTGGCTGGTAAGGGGAGCAGAGAGATGGGTCTGTAGTTCTTGAGGTCTGTTGGGTCAGCAGAGGTTTTCTTCAGCAGGGGTTGATCTCTGCGTGCTTCCAGTCTTCCAGGAAAGTGGCGGACTCAATGGAGCAGTTGATGGTGCTGTAGAATTCGGGTGCACAGGAGGTGCCAGCTCTGTTGAAAATGTGGTGAGGGCAGGAGACCAAGGTGGCTTTGGATTGGATGCTCTTCATGATTCTGAGGGTGTGGTTGGTCCAGGTCTACTGGGAACTGGAGCCATTAGGTGTTGTGGTAGCGGGTGGGATGGGTGGGTCTTGTGTTGTGAAGAATGAATGAAGGAAAATTGAACTTATAGAGCGCAGACTTTGCCCAAGGGCGTCAAGGCGCTATTATGGAACTATAAAGTGCAGACCAAATGGCATGCTCAAACTGAAGTCTGTGAGAAAAGCCAGGACTTTAGGGCTTTTCGGAAGAGAGGATGAGACACCTGACTAGGGAGCTCTCTCGGATGGGAGTTCACAGCTTAGCAGCAGCAGTGGAGAAGGCTCTACCTCCCCATTTTACCTTCTTCCTTTCCCTTAATCCCATCTGGGCCTGAGCCATAATAGGCATTGTGAGTCAAGAACAGTGTTTTGAAAAGGATCCTACGGTCCAGAGGGAACCAGTGCAGAGACCTAATGGAGGCTGTGACTGAATGATATTTCGGTAGGTTCGTCACCAGCCCGGCTGCAGCATTCTGCACCAACTGCAAACGTTTCACCAGGCCTTTATTAATGCCCAAATAAAGGGCATTACAATAGTCCAATCTGGACGTTACCAAGGCAATAACAGCCTGCTTGTGTGAGTCATAAGAGAGGAAATGGGAGATTTTTCTGAGTATCCTGATAATCCCGAAACATGTCGACACTGTCCTGCTGACCTGCACACTGAGGGAGAGTGAATTGTCCACTATGACCCCTAGGTTTTTCCCATGGGATACCGGGCAGAGACAGACCCCAAGCGTGTCTGGCCACCAGTCACTGGGCCAACTCTCTAGTTTACTGATGAAAATCAGGACCTCAGTCTTCTCCGCCTTCAATTTCATAAAACTTTCCACCATCCAGGAGGAGACTGCTTGCATACAATTCCTAAAATTAAGGGCAGAGTCCCTGATACTGTGAGAGACGGATACCATTATTTAGGTGTCGTCCGCATAGGACAACACCTCCAACCCAAATGATCTCATAACCTTAGCCAGCCAGCTGTCGTAGATCTCCTTGATCTTGGGGTGGAAAAAGGTGGCGAGGTTGTTGCAGAGATCTTGAGAGCGGGGAATGCCTGCTGCCTCTGTGATGGGTTTGGCGAATTCTTTGACCACAGCGAAGAGTTCTTTGCTGTTGTGTGCTTTGGCGTTGATGCGTTCCTAGATGGCTGCTTTCTTTGTTGTTCTGATGAGGTGGTGGTGTGTGGTGACGGCAGTTTTGAATGCGGCGTGGTCTGCCACGATCTTGCTGCTCCTCCATCTTTTCTCGAGCTGTCTGCAGGTGTGTCTGGATTCATGGAGGGCAGGGGAGAACCAACTGGCTTTCCTGGAGAGCTGCTTGCCTGATGGTTTTCTAAGAGGAGCCAGTGTGTAGGTGCAGTCGGAGATCCAGTAACAGAAGGTACTTGTTTAAGGCGTCCCGAATTGGTATGGTATGTATTACTTTTTAGCAACCGAATTCCGGTTGCAAAACCGTAACACTTTACCACCAGTTTAAAACTGGTGGTAACCTATTCTCAAAGCGAAAGGGGTCCTAAAGGGGCTCCTTTCCTTTTGAGAATGTAAATAATAATAGTTTTCAAGAGCACGCAGTAGTCCCACAGATCATTGCATACTCTTAAAAAATGAAACTTCAAGGTTTCATTTTTGTTCTTTTTAAACACATCTTGTTTTCCTTTAAGGAAAATGACTGCCTTTAAAAAAAATTGTTGAATCAAAAGCAATCACAGATATGGTGGTCTTGACCTCAGCAGGCCACCCTCCCTGTCTTTACTTTTAGATTGCGGGAAAGGAGGTGGGGTGTATTCTGTACTTTGTGGCTGCATGATCTGGAAGAGTTCCTGTAAAGATCCAAGGAAGCAGTTGTAGTTAAGATGATTTATTGAGCAGCACAGCATCCAGTCCTGACACAGCAGGACACAGGTTACAACTGACTAACAGTGGAGAATGCTGTATGAGCAAAGCTCTGTTAAGAATGCAGAGTTAAAAGGAAACACAGCATGGCTCATGCAGTTAAAGAGGTACAAGCATAAATAATATAGGCACTTAATAATAACAGGATATAACACACCTCCCTCATTAAATGAAAATAAAAGGAGTAAGGCTGGGAGGGCTACAGACCAAACAAAGGAAAGAGAAAAAACAGCTATACAAAATCTTGCAAAGAAACTGGTCTTCTTCTGATTCGCCTATCGTCTTTGATCCTTGAAGCTACAGAATCAGAAAATGAATCAGACCCACCATCAGAAATGTAACCTCTATCAGTAACAGCGTGAGGTTGGAATTTAGACACATCTTGAGTAGGACATTTAGCAACCCTGCTTGAGTTCCAAACCTTGCCATCCTGAGTAACAACTGAGTTACTGAAAACTCTTTTGATTTGAATAGGTCTGCCAAACTTACTCGTACCTTTGGTGACTAAGAAAGGTTTTAAGATTCTTACCCAATCCCCAACACACAATTCATGCTCTCTTGTTTTCCACTTCTTATTGTACCAAACTTCAGATTTACTTTGTTTCCCACTTACTCTCTTTGCAACTTCCTTGACATCTACATTATTTTGTACCAGAGCTTCACATTTTTCCTTGAACCACCAAGGGCACGTGTCTGACGCAGGATCCCTACCTTTGAGTAGTTTGAACGGACTAATCTCAGTAGTGCTATGGGGAGTTATACGATAAGTCCAAAGTTTCTGTCTGATACGGTTTAACCAATCCCCTTTCTCTTTGATGGCATCAGAGACAAAACCCTTTAAAACACGGTTGAAACGCTCAACCTGCCCGTTCTCATGTGGCTCGTAAAGAGATGTACACATGTGTTTGATGTTGCAGGATTGTAAGAACAATTTCATTTCAGCGGAGACTAACTGCACCCCATTATCAGAAACCAATACCGAAGGACAGCCTTCCCTAGCAAAAACTTCTTTAAAAAAAGAAATGACAACTTCAGAAGTGATTTTGGCTACAAATTTCACTTCTGGCCACTTAGAGTGGTAATCCACAATGACCAATGCAAAACGTGAACTTTCTGGCAACACTTGGAAGGGTCCTGAAATATCAAATGCTATCTTGCTCCACGGAAATTCTGGCCATTTCACTGTCTTAAGAGGTGGAACATGTAATTTTAACATCTTGTCGCTGTTACAGCACTCATTGCATTCTCTGACAGTACGGTCTATGAATCTATCCATTCCAGGCCACCAGAAATGTAACCTTATAATACGCTTCATGGCCGAGATTCCCGGATGGGTCTTGTGTGCTAATTTGAGAATAAGTTCTTGCACCCCACTTGGTGGAATACATTTTTCAGATTTGAAGAACAAATCCCCTTCACACCATAACTCTTCTGCTATGTTGTAAAATGGTAGCAGATCATATTCAACGTTATTCTTGCTGGGCCAACCTTCTAGAAGGTATTTCTTCAGCTTAACAAATTTCTCATCCTTATTCTGGCATTCTAACCAAAACTGTTCAGAAATATCTTGATACTGGGGAGATACTAAATCTGTCAATCCTAACACAAAATCAACTTCAGAAAGACTATTCACATTGTCTACTTTACTTTCACACGGAAGACGTGACAAACAGTCAGCAGTGACATTTTTCTTCCCTGGAATATATTCAACCTTAAAATTGTACTCCTGTAGCTTGGATGAAAGACGTGCAATCCTAGCTGTCGAATTCCAACCACCCCCGGCTGATAGGATATGCACCAAAGGTTTGTGGTCCGTTCTTAGAATAAACTCACTGCCCCAAATGTAAATCCTATAGTGTTCAATGGCCCACACACAAGCAAGCAACTCACGTTCAATAACCGCATATCTGCGTTCAGTTTCACTCAAAGTTCTGGAGGAGAAAGCTACGTTCCATTCTGCAACATCATCAGTTTGAGATAGCACACACCCAAGACCGTACAAACTTGCATCAGTGGTGATGATGCATTTTTTCCCAATTCTAAATGGTTTCAAAGTCGGGGAATTAACAATATCATGTTTGATATCTGTAAAAGCTTTTTCCTGTTCAGTTTCCCATACAAAATCGTTGCACTGTCTTAACAGTTTTCTTAAAGGTTCCATCTTGGTGGCAAAATTCACAACAAATTTACTATAGTATTCACACATCCCGGAGAAAGAGAGAAGTTGTTCCTTATTCTTTGGGGCTGGAGCACAGAGGATGGCCTCAACATTAGATTTTTTAGGAACAAGACCTTCCCCCGACAAGGTGTGACCTAAGTATTCCACCGACTTCCTAAAAAGTTTGCACTTGTGTGCTTTGAGGGTAAGGCCAGATTTTTCTAATCTTTTGCATACAATACTCAAATGTGAACTATGTTCGGCCTCATTTTTTGAGAAAATTAAGATGTCATCCTGAAAGCATTTTACGAATTTATCAAGGTCCCTAAAGATTTGAAACATAATACGTTGGAAAACGGAGGCAGCGGATGCTAATCCAAACGGCATCCTTCTATATTGAAATAGTCCCATAGGGGTAATGAAGGCTGTATATTTCTTGGAATCTTCAGTAAGCTCAATTTGATGATACGCAGATCTAAGGTCCAAGGTGGAAAGAGGAGTTTTTCAATTATATGAAAGCTATTGATGGAGAGCGTATGGGTTCAGAAAGAAAAAAAAGTATTTTGTTACATTGTTTAGGCTCTGAGGGTCAGGAAATCTTTAGGACCTTGCCTCCATTTGCTGCGCCTAGTGGTAGTGGTGACTCTGTGAATGTTTACACTGAAGCTCTTGGTAGGTTGGAAAAACGCTTTAAGCCTACCGCTAACATTGCGTTGAATCGTTTTAAATTTTATACTAGAGCACAAAAACAAGAGGAATCCCACCCTCGTCGCCAATTTTGTAAAGATCCAAGGAAGCAGTTGTAGTTAAGATGATTTATTGAGCAGCACAGCATCCAGTCCTGACACAGCAGGACACAGGTTACAACTGACTAACAGTGGAGAATGCTGTATGAGCAAAGCTCTGTTAAGAATGCAGAGTTAAAAGGAAACACAGCATGGCTCATGCAGTTAAAGAGGTACAAGCATAAATAATATAGGCACTTAATAATAACAGGATATAACAGTTCCCTTGAGTGATTGGGTGCTCTCAAAAGCAGCAATGATAGGAGGGAGGATTTTGCGCTGTGCAGGGTTTGCCTACAGGGTCGGACTGGCCTAGAGGGCATTCAGGCAGTTACCAATGTGCTTTCTGATAGGTCAGTATGTGGGACTTTTTTCACTGTTTGTGGGCCTGTTTAATAGTCTGTTGGGCTGGTTTTTAGGTCTGAGCCTACTATACCGCGCAGCTGTCTGGTTTGCTAATGACAGCTTGGGGACATTCGGAAAGCTTCCCTGGGGATGCATTCCGCCCATTGCTTATTATTAGCTTGGTGGTTTGTAACTCACATGTACTTGCTTTCTATTTGCTGGCTTTAATTGTTTTAGGATGTCCAGTCGAGTGTGGCCCATACATAATTTACTGTATTCTTCCACAGCTCTCTTTCTCTAAACAGACCTTTACATCTTGCTCTTATCTTATCACATTTGCTGTGCATTCAAAGACAGAGATCAAATGTCAGGCTCTGTCTGTCAAGGGAGCTTGGTGTCTATCTTTCTTTCTCGGACTGCAAAGCGAGAGGATTTTTGTGACAATCATCCTAGATTCTGGGGGTGTCCTGAAGAACGGCTGTATGATGTTATTTTTTTTATACCACACAAAATTTAAAAGTCTGTAAATTAACTGCAGATATTTCAGAATATATCAGAATTACCAAAGCACAAATAAAGCAATTTTTTTGGTACTTCTGATGTGTGGTGGAAACAAATATTTTAATACAATCAAGATAAATCAATGCACTAGGTGATGAAATTTCCACACATTGTTTGTGGGCTGTATAGTTTTATCAGTAAATCTTTATGTCTGTGCAAATGTAATAGTCATTCCAGTTGAAAATGTGTTGTTTGTAATGGCAGAGTGCTACGACATGTCATGAACTCAATTTGCACTCACTTCGATTCCAGCACTCACTGGAGCAGAATGTCGAATATTCCCAATTCCCTCTACAGGCATTCCCACGAACCCCAACAGAACTGGGGGTCACGTGAACCCTGCCGGGGGAAAGGGGTAGGGGACAAAGAAGAGACTGCCTGGCTTATTTTCGGTTCTCCACTCTCTCTCTGTCTTCCTTCTAGTATTCTCTCCTAGTCTCTCTCTCTTAACGTGGTGAACTGGAAGACAAATTATAACATTAATGACTTCTAGACTCACTCCTAGGCTCTCTGTAATGAATGTGTGCTGTACTCCTAACTTTCTTACCCTCAAAGCTAAGGATGTTAGCTCCTCTTCGAGAAATAAGAAGGCTCTGTATCAGTTTGTTGCTAATTATCTTTTCTTTTCTTTTCTTTTCAGGAATTCCTAAGTTACTGAATAGGAAACTGTCTCAAGGTAAATAAACAAGGTAAATACCGTAACACTTAATACTGAACTTCTCTCTCTTAGTAAAATTTGATTGCTCAATAATGGAATTTTCTCTCCAACAAGAGAATACTTCCGGTTGTCATCTTCAGACTGGAAGGACTCTGCCAACAGGGATTCAGCCGAACCCGCTACGGAAAAGTCAGCCGCTAGTGAAATTCAGGATGTATAAGAATAAGTTATTTGGGGGGAGGAGCTTCGCGGGCAACCAAGATGGCCGCGTAAGCCCGGAGCTCCGTGGACCGTCCGACCCACAGCAAATATCCTGCTTGAAATCCTGATCCACGTTGGTGGAATTTTATTGCTGGTGGTCTGCTGAGGCGGGGACTGCACTCGGCTTCCAAATCGGTGGTTCCTGTGCAGAGTTGCGTCGAGCTGAACTCCGCTCCGTGACGGTGCCATTGTCCCTCCGGACTTCGCCACTTCGCACGATTGGACTGCGTAGTGACCGCCTGATGCCCTCAATGGCGGTGTGATAGTGTTCCAGCTTGCGCCTTCTACAACCTGGTTTTGTCTCCTCGCCCTGCCTGCCTTTCGGCTGTGGACCCGGACTTGGGGGCGCCTTGCCTTTGTTCTCTCGAACCCATCATGGCGGGCAGAGGCGACCCGGACAGGGCAACGAACAAAGGTGGCCGGGGCAAGTCGCAAATGCAGCAGAATCGCATCGAGCGCTATGTGAACCTAAAGTCACCGCCTACATCGGGGGCCGTGTCTAAGGGGCCCCCACTGACGAGCTCGCCGGATGGATCGGACCCTACCCTCGTCGACATCATGGGCGCCATCACGAGTCTCCGGGCCGACATGCAACAACAGCACGAAACTCTAAGCCACAAGGTAGACTCAATGGCCGTTGACATTACTCTTATAAGGGCCGACTTGGGCAAGACCAACGAGCGTGTGAAGGCGCTAGATATCAAGACCTCCAGCCTGACCTCCGATGTTTCCGAGTTGCAGACTGAGGTCCGCAACCTGCGGATGACCACTGATCTATTCTCGAGGCGGCTGGAGGACTTTGAGGGGCGAGCCAGGCGGCAGAACGTCCGCATAGTCGGCGTACCGGAGGGATCCGAAGATGCCGCGACGGACCTGTTCGTGGAGGACTTGGTCAAAACCTATTTGGCACCCTCTGGACTGAGCAACTTTTTCTCGGTGGAACGTGCCCACCGGGTACCGGGTGGCCCGCCGAAGACAGGGGTGGCGCCACGGCCGATTGTGGCGCGCCTCCTCAACTTTAGAGATCGGGACGTGATCATGCAAGCTTCTAGGTCGCATGGGCCACTCCAATACCAGAATGCGGAGGTGCACTTCTATCCAGACTTCACCAGGTCGGTACAGCGCCAACGCCTGAGCTACGCGGGAGTGAAGAGGCGCCTCAGGGATATGGGTTTCAAGTACTCAATGATGTTCCCCGCTAAACTCCGTGTTGAACATGAGGGACGTGCCCTTTTCTTTGACTTCCCTGAAAACGTCAGTGAATGGTTGGACACGGTCTCGCCACGTCGGGATGAACAGGAGGATAGAGATGGGGGCGCCTCTGGTGGAGCGGAACAGTGAGACTGAGTAAGGGGCTGGTGACACCCCCGCCTCGAATGACTGCCGGAGCTGGTACTCGTTACAGAACTGACTCTCCTTCACTTACATGGTGGGTGGCGGGACGTATTCATGGAGATTCCCAACTCCTCTGGGTCTTTCGTAGATTAGTTAATGGGGCGACAGGCACACTGCTGGTAGGGGGGGCTTTTTAGTCTGATGCAGGGGTGCAGGGTGGGGGGTATGTTGGGAAGAGTTATCTTGTTTGCTGGTTTTTCCTTTCTTTTCTCTGTTTGGCAATGGGTCATTTATGCTCCTGAACTGTATTTGAGATTGGTGTCTTATGGGACTGGGTGGGGCGGGCTGCGGGGTGATGGGGGGTAGGAAGTTAAGAATTCTCAGTTGGAATGTTAACGGGTTGGGTGACCGAGTTAAAAGAGGGGTGGTGATACAACTGATCAAACGTCACATGCCTGATATTGTCCTCCTTCAAGAGACACATTTGGTGGGGAATACGTGCAAAGCTTTGAATCGCAAAGGCTACAAAATGGTGGCTCATTCGGGGTTCTCTTCCGGTTCCCGGGGGGCGGGTATCCTCATGCGCGCGTCCCTTCCCCTAGAGATAGATGTCACCATGATTGACGACAGGGGGCGTTACGCTGCCGTGGCGGGTAGATGGGAAGGGCGTTCCCTCACGTTGTTTTCTGTATACGTCCCCCCGGGGTTGCAGTCCAGTACCTTTCAGGACCTTGGTGGTGCCATTTTGTCTATGCCGGCTGGCCTGTTAATAGTGGGGGGTGACTTTAACTCGGTTTGTTCTGGTCTGCTTGATCGCCAACCACCTCGGGACCTACGTAGCCCACAGATGTGGTTGCCCTCCTTTCTTGAGTCTATGGGCCTGGTGGACGGCTGGCGCCTTCTACATCCGACACTCCGTCAATTTTCCTTTCTCTCGGGTGCACATGGGAGTCTTTCTCGCATTGATTACATCCTTACACTGGCATCGCACGCATCGGCCGTTTCCGAAGCCCGCTTCTTAGCGCGGGGCATTTCTGATCACTCCCCGTTGTGGATCTCCTTTGACTTTGACGTGGTCTTGTCGGGGCGACCGGCCACGATCAATCCGTGGTATTTCCGCAACATCAAGACCCGCTCCCTCCTGGCCAAAGCCATTGACCTTTATTTTGCTGAAAACGTGGGCTCGGTTGGGTCGGCCGTTACGTTGTGGGAGGCCTTTAAGACGGTGCTCCGGGGTGAGGCCCAGGCGCTCATTGCGGAGGCCCGTAGGACTAGGGATTCCGACTTGCTGAATGTTGAGCAAGAGGTCTTGAGTCTCGAGTCCCAGCTGGGGCCCGAGCCAGACCCCTCGATTTTGCATACCCTCTCGCTGAAGCAAGCGGAATACCACGATCTGGCCACGAATGCCGCACTCACTCTGGCCAGAGAACAGCAGGGCCGTGTCTATGATGTAGGCGACAAGGCTGGGAAGCTGCTGGCTTGGTTGGACAGGAGGGAGATGGCCAGCCGAGTGGTGCCTGAACTCTTGGGGGACGACGGAGTGGTCCTCACGGACCCGAATGCCATTGTTGACTCCTTCGCTAGTTATTTTCGGGGGGTCTATGAGTCCGCTTCGGACTTTTCTGAGGCGGACTCGTCGGCTTTCCTTTCGGGTATTGAACTTCCCTGCCTTTCCGAGGAAGAAAGCGCGGACTTGGACAGAGAGATCACCGCTGACGAGATTGCTTTGGCGATCCGTTCCTTACGGGCCGGTAAGGCCTCCGGGCCTAACGGCATCCCGAATTAACTGTATAAAATTCGCCCGGACGCGGTGTCTCCGCACCTGCGGAAAATGTTCCTGGAATCCTTTGAGAGGGGCCGTCTCCCCCTGGATCAAAGGTTGGCTACTATTGTGGTCATCCACAAGGAGGGTAAACCACGAGACGTCTGCCGATCGTACCGTCCCATCTCTCTCCTGAATGTGGAACCCAAGGTCCTCGCCAAGTTGCTCGCCAACAGGCTGATTGGTGCCATTGGCGACCTCGTGCACCCTGACCAGTCGGGCTTCATCCCCCACCGGAATACCGCCCTCAATCTGCGCCGCCTTCACGGTGTCATGGCTAGAGCCCACACCCTCGAAGAGCCAGCTGTCCTCGCGTCCCTTGACGCCACGATGGCTTTCGATTCTCTCGAGTGGCCATACCTCTGGGCAGTGCTGTCTAAACTCGGATTCGGGCCGGTCTTTGTGAGCTGGGTGAAGCTACTGTACGCTGAACCGATGGCCAATGTCACGGTCAACGGCCGCCTGTCGACGCCATTCCCCTTACATCGGGGCACCAGACAGGGCTGTCCCCTGTCGCCCCTTCTGTTCGCCTTGGCCCTTGAACCGCTCGCAGCCCTATTGCGTATGCATCCTGATTTACACGGCATTACTTAGGCCCCTGGTTTTGAAGACAGGGTATCCTTGTATGCCGATGACATCTTACTTTATTTGACTTCCCCCTGCAAGTCCCTCATCGTGGCCTGTGACGTACTCAGACTCTTCGGACGTTACTCTGGTCTGATTATAAACTGGGCCAAGTCGTTCCTGTACGTCCTTAAAGGAGATACTCCACGACTTCCCAGGGGCTGTAACATTCAGATTGCCGTACGTGGCTTCAAGTACTTGGGAATTTACATCTCCGGCAATCCTAAGTTACGGTACGACCTCAACTTACTCCCTCCTCTCCAGCGACTACAACGCGATGTAGACAGCTGGCGTAGGCTCCCGCTCTCTCTCCTTGGCCGTGCTGCGCTGTTTAAGATGATGTCCCTTCCCAGGTTCTTGTACGCCCTGCAGAACGCCCAGGATCCGGTCCCGGCGCGCTACTTCCGAGACCTTGAAGGCCTCCTGCGAACCCTTCTCTGGGACGGTCGACCTCGTGTTGCCATCCACAAACTCACGCTTCCATGGTACGACGGCGGCATTGCCCTCCCGGACGTGCGCCGCTACTACTGGTCCTCTCAACTTGCTGCCCTCAACCACGGGTTCTATGGCCCTGTGGGTAGTCCCGGCTATGCCATGGATAGATAGCTGTTGGGCGACGGCAACTATTATCGGGCCCTATACTCGAAGTCCCTCGACCGACGGTTGACGGGCCCTACACGGACGGCGATCCACATTTGGCGGGCGGTCACCAAGGCGCAAGGTTGGCAAGGCAGACTCACTAGGTTCACTCCCCTTTTTGATTCGGACATCCTGGGTAGACAGTGGCACACCAAGGGGTTTGATAAATGGGACCTCATCGGAATCAGCAGAGTGGAGGACATGCTTTCCAAGGGCTCGATTAAGACCTTCCCCCAGCTGCAAACCGAATACCAACTGGGTGCGACGGAGTTTTTCCGTTACGCCCAGCTGAGGCATGCGCTGCTCTCGGCCACACCGCCGGACGGCGATATTCCTGAAAGTTCCCCTCTGGAGGACAGGATATTGGATGGGCACATGTCGGACAGCGCGATTTCCCTGTCATATAAGAAATTGATAAACGTACGCACAGACCTCCTCCTTGGCTTGCGGGACCAGTGGGTGGCGGATGGCCTTGAACTTGACGATGAAGACTGGCAGAGCGCAGTTTCCTCCCCTAAGGAGGTTGCAATTTCCTCCCGTCTTCGCCTCGTGCAGTTCAAGATCTTGCACCGGGTGTATATGACGGGGCCCCGATTGATGCGCATGGGATATTCGCCTGACGGACTCTGCCGCAGAGGTTGCGGGGCCCTCGCCACTTTCCTTCACATCCTTTGGGAATGCCCCGTAATAGCCTCCTACTGGAGGAGGGTGCACCGAATCATGGAAGAAGTTACTGGCGTTATTGCTCACGCGGAAGCTCGTAGATGCCTTCTGAACGTATGGGAGCCTTCTGACCACAGCGCAGCGCAGACTAGGTGGGTGACCCTTGGGAACATGGTGGCCAAAAGGGACATTGCTCAGAAGTGGGGTGCGTCCACGGCCCCCCTGGTGGTACAATGGAAAGCCAACATGGACTGGTGCATGTTCCGGGAGAAGACAGTCTATGTGGCAAGAGGGAGACCTCAAACTTGGAATAAAATCTGGGGGGCTTGGAATGCATATAGGGGAGACGTGAGCTCGCCACCTGAACCAGTCACTCTGGACGATCATGTGTCACCCCGACCTGTAACACCAACTGAGCTCTGATGTACTGTATTCTCCTGTTGTCCCCCCCCCCCTTCTTCCCATCCTGACATCCTCTCCTTGATGATCGCTTCCCTGCCTTTCCACCCCTAACCGTCCCTGACGCCCTGATTCATATTGACTCTATTGCCATTTTTCGCGCCCTCGGGCGCTCTTTTGTTGAATTCTTCATCTTAATATAAAAATAACCTTCGATGATTATGTTTGGATCTTTTTGCACTATTACTCTCCTATTACCCATGCTGCCTTGCCTCCGGGATGTCAGGCTGAATAGCTGTGTGCTCTGCTCTGAATAAAGGTTTTCAAAAATTAAAAAAAAAAAAAAAAAAAAAGAATAAGTTATTTATCTTAAAACCCCAAACCTGACTGTCTAACCGACGGAAGACGCAACGGACTCTACTCTGCGCCTAAACTGGCCAATAACTCTATAAACTGTCTCTGACTAACTACGAGAGGGGCACAGGTCCTAACGTGCAGCCAAGTCAGCAAAAAGTCTTGGGGTCATTATCGACCCAGAGCTCTCCCTCAAGCCCCAGGTAGGTGCTGTCGTGTCATCATGCATGTTCCAGCTCAGAAAAATCAGGAAAGTCTCCCGCCTCCTCACACCTGAGGCTCTGATACAAGTCCTGATTGCCCTGGTACTGGATTTTTCAAACTCTCTGTACCATGGCCTACCCAAATCCGTTCTTCACAGGCTTCAAATAGTACAGAACCAGGCGGCCAGACTGGCCTACCAGACCCCAAAGTGGCAGTCCGCGAAGCCATTACTTCGCAAACTTCATTGGCTGCCGGTTGAACGGAGGGCTGCATTTAAGATCGGCTGCCTGGCATTCAAAGCTGTCTCTGGGACCTCTCCCGCCTTTCTCAAATCCTTGGTCACCCCCTACCGTCTGGCACGCAATCTACGGTCCACTCATCACCAGCTCCTAGCTACCCCCTCAATAAAGCTTAAAAAATTCGGTGGCCGCAGATTCGCTCACTTAGCTCCGAACTTCTGGAACCCACTGCCTCTCCCGTTCAAATCCTCCAACTCTCTTCTGGAATTCAGAAAAATTCTGAAAACTTTTCTTTTTACACAGTCTGACTAGACTCCCGTGCCTACACCTTTCAGCATTCAATCAGCGCCAGGAAACTTATGGTGACAGAGCGCTATACAAAATCCCCTTAAGATAAGATAAGATAAGATGCTCAAACTGAAGTCTGTGAGAAAATCCAGGACTTTAGGGCTTTACGGAAGAGAGGATGAGACACCTGACTAGGGAGCTCTCTCGGATGGGAGTTCACAGCTTAGCAGCAGCAGTGGAGAAGGCTCTACCTCCCCATTTTACCTTCTTGAACCTCAGGACTGTTAACATATTTTTATCTGAGGACCGGAGCTGTCTGGTGGGAACATAACGATGGAGAATTTCCTTAATCCCATCTGGGCCTGAGCCATAATAGGCATTGTGAGTCAAGAACAGTGTTTTGAAAAGGATCCTACGGTCCAGAGGGAACCAGTGCAGAGACCTAATGGAGGCTGTGACTGAATGATATTTCGGTAGGTTCATCACCAGCCCGGCTGCAGCATTCTGCACCAACTGCAAACGTCTCACCAGGCCTTTATTAATGCCCAAATAAAGGGCATTACAATAGTCCAATCTGGACGTTACCAAGGCAATAACAGCCTGCTTGCGTGAGTCATAAGAGAGGAAATGGGAGATTTTTCTGAGTACCCTGATAATCCCGAAACATGTCGACACTGTCCTGCTGACCTGCACACTGAGGCAGAGTGAATTGTCCACTATGACCCCTAGGATTTTCCCATGGGATACCGGGCAGTGATAGACCCCAAGCGTGTCTGGCCACCAGTCACTGGGTCAACTCTCTAGTTTACTGCTGAAAATCAGGACCTCAGTCTTCTCCGCCTTCAATTTCATACATTTTTCCACCATCCAGGAGGAGATGGCTTGCATACAATTCCTAAAATTAAGGGCAGAGTCCCTGATACTGTGAGAGATGGATACCATTATTTGGGTGTTGTCCGCATAGGACAACACCTCCAACCCAAATGATCTCATAACCTTAGCCAGCCAGCTGTCGTAGATCTCCTTGATCTTGCGGTGGAAAAAGGTGGCGAGGTTGTTGCAGAGATCTTGAGAGCGGGGAATGCCTGCTGCCTCTGTGATGGGTTTGGCGAATTCTTTGACCACGGCAAAGAGTTCTTTGCTGTTGTGTGCTTTGGCAATGATGCGTTCCTAGATAGCTGCTTTCTTTGTTGTTCTGATGAGGTGGTGGTGTGTGGTGACAACAGTTTTGAATGCAGCGTGGTCTGCCACGATCTTGCTGCTCCTCCATCTTTTCTCGAGCTGTCTGCAGGTGTGTCTGGATTCATGGAGGGTAGGGGAGAACCAACTGGCTTTCCTGGAGAGCTGCTTGCCTGATGGTTTTCTAAGAGGAGCCAGTGTGTAGGCGCAGTCGGAGATCCAGTAACAGAAGGTACTTGTTTAGGGCGTCCCGAATTGGTATGGTATGTATTACTTTTTAGCAACCGAATTCCGGTTGCAAAACCGTAACACTTTACCACCAGTTTAAAACTGGTGGTAACCCATTCTCAAAGCGAAAGGGGTCCTAAAGGGCTCCTTCCCTTTTGAGAATGTAAATAATAATAGTTTTCAAGAGCACGCAGTAGTCCCACAGATCATTGCATACTCTTAAAAAATGAAACTTCAAGGTTTTATTTTTGTTCTTTTTAAACACATCTTGTTTTCCTTTAAGGAAAATGACTGCCTTTAAAAAAAAATGTTGAATCAAAAGCAATCACAGATATGGTGGTCTTGACCTCAGCAGGCCACCCTCCCTGTCTTTACTTTTAGATTCCGGGAAAGGAGGTGGGGTGGATTCTGTACTTTGTGGCTGCATGATCTGGAAGAGTTCCCTTGAGTGATTGGGTGCTCTCAAAAGCAGCAATGATAGGAGGGAGGATTTTGCGCTGTGCAGGGTTTGCCTACAGGGTCGGACTGGCCTAGAGGGCATTCAGGCAGTTACCAATGTGCTTTCTGATAGGTCAGTATGTGGGACTTTTCTCACTGTTTGTGGGCCTGTTTAATAGTCTGTTGGGCTGGTTTTTAGGTCAGAGCCTACTATACCGCGCAGCTGTCTGGTTTGCTAATGACATCTTGGGGACATTCGGAAAGCTTCCCTGGGGATGCATTCCGCCCATTGCTTATTACTGGCTGTGTGCTTTGTAACTCACATGCACTTGCTTTCTATTTGCTGGCTTTAATTGTTTTCGGATGTCCAGTTCGAGTGTGGCCCATACCTAATTTACTGTATTCTTCCACAGCTCTCTTTCTCTAAACAGACCTTTACATCTTGCTCTTATCTTATCACATTTGCTGTGCATTCAAAGACAGAGATCAAATGTCAGGCTCTGTCTGTCAAGGAAGCTTGGTGTCTATCTTTCTTTCTCGGACTGCAAAGCGAGAGGATTTTTGTGACAATCATCCTAGATTCTGGGGGTGTCCTTGAGAACGGCTGTATGATGTTATTTTTTTTATACCACACACAATTTAAAAGTCTGTAAATGAACTGTGCAGATATTTCAGAATATATCAGAATTACCAAAGCACAAATAAAGCACATTTTTTGGTAATTCTGATGTGTGGTGGAAACAAATATTTTAATACAATCAAAATAAATCAATGCACTGGGTGATGAAATTTCCACACATTGTTTGTGGGCTGTATAGTTTTATCAGTAAATCTTTATGTCTGTGCAAATGTAATAGTCATTCCAGTTGAAAATGTGTTGTTTTTAATGGCAGAGTGCTACGACATGTCATGAACTCAATTTGCACTCACTTCGATTCCAGCACTCACTGGAGCAGAATGTCAAATATTCCCAATTCCCTCCACAGGCCTTCCCACGAACTCCAACAGAACTGGGGGTCACGTGAACCCTGCCGGGGGAAAGGGGTAGGGGACAAAGAAGAGACTGCCTGGCTTATGTTCGGTTCTCCACTCTCTCTCTTCT
This sequence comes from Lissotriton vulgaris, assembly GCF_964263255.1. Taxonomy (NCBI): domain Eukaryota; kingdom Metazoa; phylum Chordata; class Amphibia; order Caudata; family Salamandridae; genus Lissotriton; species Lissotriton vulgaris. The sequence goes on from NC_141699.1 coordinate 1,584,614, forward strand.
TCCTTCTAGTCTTCTCTCCTAGTCTCTCTCTCTTAACATGGTGAACTGGAAGACAAATTATAACATTAATAACTTCTAGACTCACTCCTAGGCTCTCTGTAATGAATGTGTGCTGTACTCCTAACTTTCTTACCCTCAAAGCTAAGGACGTTAGCTCCTCTTCGAGAAATAAGAATGCTCGGTATCAGTTTGTTGCTAATTATCTTTTCTTTTCTTTTCAGGAATTCCTAAATTACTGAATAGGAAACTGTCTCAAGGTAAGTAAACAAGGTAAATACTGTAACACTTAATACTGAACTTCTCTCTCTCTTAGTAAAATTTGATTGCTCAATAATGGAATTTTCTCTCCAACAGGAGAATATTTCGGGTTGTCGTCTTCAGACTGGAAGGACTCTGCCAACAGGGATTCAGCCGAGCCCGCTGAGGAAAAGTCAGCCGCTAGTGAAATTCAGGATGCATAAGAATAAGTTATTTATCTTAAAACGCCAAACCTGACTGTCTAACCAACGGAAGACGCAACGGACTCTACTCTGCGCCTAAACTGGCCAATAACTGTATAAACTGTCTCTGACTAACCACGAGAGGGGCACAGGTCCTAACGTGAAGGAAGCTTTGGTGAAGAGCGTGGCATGGAACGCTGCTGCGGCACTTCACAGCTGTGTCGGTCCTTGAGCTCCCGACCAAACGCGAGTGACTAGCCCGGCAAATGTTCTGGCACGCCTCCATCTTGGGCGTGATCGCCCAGTTGCTCGGCTTCTGGTAACGATTACCTGTGGTCTCCGGTAGGTTAGTCAGGAACCCAGGATTCATGTCACTGGGGATCCGCAGACACTAGCATGTACGTGGGCTCTCGCAACCAGAGCCCTGACACCACACCATGCATACTCCGCTTTACCCCACTCCACTTCACTTCACTCTACTCTACACCACTCCACCCCACTACACTCTACACTGCACCCCTCCACACTACACCACTCCACTCTGCGCCACTTCACTCTACTCTGCACCACTCCACTCAATGCCACTGTACTCTATGTCTCTCTACTCTACTCAGCATTACTCTACTCAATGCCAATGCAGTCTACGCCACTGCACTCTATTCCACTCCACTCTACTCTGCTCCACTCCACTCAACTGCACTCTACTCTGCACCACTCCACACTACACTACTCCACACTACACCACTCCAATTTATACCACTCCACACTGTCATTGCACTCTACTCTGCAGCAGTCCATTCTCCTCCTCTCTACTCTACTCTGCACCACTATACTCTATGCCAATTAACTCTACCCCACTCTACTATGCTGCACTGCACTCATCACCATTGCACTGTACACCACTCCGGTCTAGTCCACTCCACTCTACTCTGCACCACTCCGCTCTAAGCAACTCCACCTTATGCGACTCTACTCTGCAATACTGCACTCTACGCCAGTGCACTCTACTGAGTACCATTCTACTCTATCCTAGTGCACTCTTTTCCAATCCATTCTATGCCACTCTACACTACTCTGCACCACTGCACTCTTTTCTACACCACTGCACCCTACCCTGTGCTACTCCACTGGGCACCATTCCACTCTATGCCACTTCTCTCTGCACTGAAATATACTCTATGCCACTGCACTCTACACCAGTGCAACCTACATAACATAAGTATTTAGAAAGCGCATGTATACCCAGAAGGGTATTTTGGCACTGAATAACAGATGTTTATTGTTACCCAACTCAAATCAATTGCAATCATTTTATTGACCTCAGAAGAATGAAAGGCTGAGTGGACCTGCTTGGATTTGAACCTGGGACCATGAGATCAAACACAGGCCCCTACAGTGGACACATTAGTCCACTAAGCCACCAGATGCTCCACCACTCCACTCTGTGCCACTCTACTCTACTCTGCACCACTCTGCTCTTCGACACTGCACTCTACTGTGTAATGGTGTAGAGTGCATAGGCGTAGAGTGCAGTAGATACTACACTCTACAACAATGCACTCTACACCACTTTACTCAAAACAAATCAACATTTACGCCAATCCGCTCTGCACCACTGCACTCTACGCAACTGTAGTCTACTCTGCAAAAATCTACCCTACTGCACTCTACACTATTTTTCTCCTTGTCACTGCACTCTATACCACTCAATTCTTCTCTGCACCACTGTATTCTATGCCAGTGCTATCTATGCCACTCTACTCTTTGCCACTCTACACCACCCCAGTCTGTGCCCCTCCACTCTACTGTGCACCACTCCACGCTATGCCACTCTACTCTGCAACATTGCAGTATATGTCACTGCGCTCTATGGCAATGCACTCTACTATGGCTCACTCTACTCTATACCAGTACACTCTACACAGATACTCTACAGCACTCCACTTTACCCTGCACCACTCCACTCTACGCCACTGCACTCTATTCCACTACATTCTATGCCTCTCTACTCCACTCTGCACCACTGCACTCTATGCAACAGCAATCTACGCTACACTACTCTACTCTACACCACTCTACTCTATGCTATTCTACTCTAAACCACTGCACTCTATGTTAATGTACCCTGCACCACCTTACTCAAAACCAATGCACTCTATGCCACTGCATTCCACACCAACTGCTCTGCACCACTGCACTTTACGCCACTATAGTCTACTCTGCAGCACTCTGCTCTGCGCCATTGCGCACTACCCCACTCTACACCATTGTACTCTACGTCATCACACTCTGCGTCATTCTATTTTATCCTGCACCACTGTACTCTATGTCACTGCACTCTACACTCTGCTCTGCACAACTGCACTCTGCCACTGAACTCTATGCCATTCTAATCTGCACCCCTGCACTCTATGCCACAGCGCCCTACACCACTCTACGTCACTGCACTCTACACTCAACTCTGCAAGACTGCACTCTCCGCCACTGAACTCTATGCCATTCTAATCTGAACCCCTGCACTCTATGCGCCTGCACTCTATGCCACTGCACTCTACTCCACACCATTCAACACTACGCCACTATACTGCACTCTACGCCACTGCAGTCTACACACTACACTTTATGCCTCTGCCTTTACAACGTGTCTTTACAATTTTAAAACTGCCCGATTTGCAAACATGGGCCACTTTTTACCTCTCTGATTCACAAATGAGGGCCACTTTCCTGTGGGTGCCCGAGCCTATTTTCTGACCTACTCCGACCCTACTTGCTTATATGGTTTTCTTCCCATCTGCCCCACTTTCAGAGTTTTTTGCATTGTCATTAAACCAATTTGTTGTTTTCTTGGCCCGCTTCCGTTTAGAAGAAATGGAAGTCAGTCTGTCCATAATGCTGGCGATCTCATGACTATGGGACATATGTATCATCAACCTGATTTGCGATTCTGAAATAGCGATTTTTTAGAAATCGCTATTTCAGAATCGCAATTTGGGATGTATGTACAAATTCGCATTTTTTGTGTGAATTCTTAGTATTCCTTAATTGTGATTGGCAAATTGCGAATCGCAATTAAGGAATACTTTCCCATTCATTTCTATGGGCCAGGAGGCCCATAGGAATGAAGGGGAAGTTATTCTCAATTTGCGATTCGCAAATTGAGAATAATTTCAAGGGTGCAGGGGTGTCCAAAGGACACCCTGTTTCACCGCTGAAATAAACATGGGTGCACATGTGGCGCACATACATGCCCTTAGGGCATGTATGTGCGTCACATGGCACTTTGAAAAATGCAAAAATGTGCATTTTTCAAGGAATTCGCAACTTACCACCAACTTGAAGTTGGTGGTAATTTGCGATTCCTAAAGGACAATTTGCAATTTTTTTTTGCTTCATACATTGCATTTAAGGAATCGCAAATTTTGCGAATCCTTATTTTGCACCAGATTTTCCTTATTACATACCATTTAGCAAATTCGCATTCGCAAACGCCGAAATTCTGCGAATTTCGGCGTTTGCAAATACGAATTTGCTTGACACATATGGCCCAATATTTATTTATTTATGACATTTAGTTAAGCGCGAACAATTGCCCTTGGGCGTCTCGGCGCTGCGACTTCTGCAAAATTCTCCACAGCTGGTTCATTAGGGGTTTACTGATTGAACAGCCAAGTTTTTAGATTTTTACAGAATATCACTCCACTAAGGCCCTGGTTAGTGCAGGCAGCAGTATTTTTGGGTGGGAAACCGCTACGGCGGGCTTCATGAGCTTGCACTCAGATTTTCTGGTAGTGGGAACACTGAACCCAGCGGCGGCCAGCACAGGTAAGCGCGGTAGGGCGGGGCTGGTGCGGGCGGGGTGGGAGGTGGGGAAGTTGACAGAAGAGGTATATTTAAATAAATAAATACTACCTATTCCATCGTCTGTCAACTCCCTCCCCCCGCCGCACCCCATCACATCCCACTGCGCTTATCTGTGCCAGCTGCAGCTGCTTAGACGAACCCTATCAAATTGCAAAAAAAAAAAATCAAGTAAAAAAGATAAGTGCCAGGGTTCCCGTCAGGAGGCAATTGCACCTTGCTCCACTCATTGCCCCAGCCAGCGCTGCCATGGGCAGAACCAGCACAACTACTAACCATCACACTCCTACAAGTGTGACATTTCCAACTATTCCTGGACCCCAAAGCTTTTAGGATGGCTTGGGCGGCAACTATTAGTCATTTTTTATGTATATTAAATTAATAAACAACTGTTGTTCAGCTCATCTGTAAATTAGTTGAACAGCTCCACCATGTGGCAGACTGTCATAAGTACCGGTGTTGATAATTAAGTCTGGGTGTGGAGCACCAGAAACCACCGTCTCAAATTAGGCACTGGCAGAGAAGACAGGTGAGCTGGTGGAGAAAAGATGGCCCGATGGAGGTTAAAGGAGGGCTTGTGTTTTGAGGGGTGTAGAGGCTGCACAGAACATCAATCCTGCTTCGCTCTGTACAGTGTGTGGAAGAAGGTTTGGGGGGCACATTCAATGAAGGGGGTGTGAGTGCCAGCCTGCAGGGCTCTCCCATACATATATTTTGTCTATGGTGTGTAGACTTAGTGGTGACTGCAGGTGCAGGGATTGGGACTGCGGTGCTGTGCACACAATACTCACCTTGGTACTTGGACTGTTCAGTTTGAGAGTGGGTCGTTATGCGGCGGTGCTGGCTGTGAGGGGTGCTGCTGGTGCGGGCAGTGCATGCCTGCGCTGTGCAGTTTGAGGATGTGAGGGCTGCTGGTGCAGGCAGTGTATGCCTGCTGTGGGTGCCTGCTCCGTAAAGTGTGAGAATGTGAGGGCTGCTGGTGCAGGCAGTGCATGCCTGCTCTGTACAGTGTGAGGATGTGAAAGGTGCTCTGTGAAGTGTGAGGATTTGAGGGCTGCTGGTGCAGACGGTGCATGCTTATGCCTGCTCTGGGTGCCTTACTGCTCTGTGCAGTGTGCAGATGCGAGGGGGCAGGTGCATGCCTGCTCTGGGTGCCTGCTCTGTGCAGTGTGAGGATGTGAGGGGTGCAGACGGTGCATTCCTGCTCTAGGTGTCTGCTCTCTGCAGTGTGGGGATGTAAGCAGTGCTGGTGCAGGTAGTGCATGCCTGCTCTGTGGAGTGTGAGGATGTGAGGTGGTGTGGGTGCAGATGGTGTATGCCTGCTCTGAGTGCCTGCTCTGTGCAGTGTGAGGATGTAAGGGGTGCTGGTGCAGGCAGTGCATGCCTGCTCTGTGGAGTGTGAGGATGTGAGGTGGTGTGGGTGCAGATGGTGCATGCCTGCTCTGGGTGCCTGCTCTGTGCAGTGTGGGAAAGTGAGGCGATGTTGGTGCAGGCAGGGCATGCCTGCTGTGGGTGCCTGCTCTGTGTGTTGTGTGGCTGTGAGGGGTGCGGGTGCGGTCAGTGCATCCCTTCTCTGTGCAGTTTGAGAATGTGATGGGTGCTGGTGCAGGCAGTGTATGCCTGCTGTAGTGCCTGCTCTGTACAGTGTGAGAATGTGATGGGTGCTGGTGCAGGCCGTGCATACCTGCTGTGGTGCCTGCTCTGTACAGTGTGAGGATGTGAGGAGTGCGGATGCAGATGGTGCATGCCTGCTCTGGGTGCCTGCTCTGTATAGTTTGAGGAAGTGAGAGGTGTTGGTGCAGGCAGTGCATGCCTGCTCTGAGTGTCTACTCTGGTTGCCTGTTCTGTGCAGTGTGAGGGGTGCTGGTGCAGGCAATGCATGCTTGCTCTGAGTGCCTGCTCTGTGCAGTGTGAGGATGTGAGGAGTGCAGACAGTTCATGCCTGCTCTGGGTGTCTGGTCTGTGCAGTGTGAGGATGTGAGGGGTGCTGGTGTAGGCAGGGCACGTCTGTTCTGTACAAAGTGAGGAATATGAGGGGTGCAAGCGGTGCATGCCTGTGCCTGCTCTGTGCAGTGCCTGCACGTGTGGGGTCAGCTGGGGGCGTGGGGGCCGGAGAGGCGATGAGTGCTGACCATGCAATAAATGCCTGCTCAGTGCGGTGTGAGGATGCGATGGGTGCCGGTGCAGACGGTGCATGCCTGTGCCTGCTCTGAGTGCCTGCACTGTGCAGTGTGAGGATGCGAGGGATGCGGGTGCAAACGGTGCATGCTTATGCCTGGTCTGGTTGCCTGCTCTGTGCAGTGTCTGCATGTGCGGGGTCAGCTGGGGGCGTGGGGGCCGTAGAGGCGATGGGTGCTGCTGACCATGCAATGAATGCCTGCTCAGTGCGGTGTGTGGATACAGTCAGATGTGTCGATGCAGGAATTGAAGGGGGCGTGGGTGCTGGCTTGCAAGATGCCACCATTGCATTCTCTGTGCGATGCGTAGATCGAGGGTTGATTGGGGGGTGCGCGGATCGTGAGTGGGGAAGGGGGGGGGGGCATGGCAGGTCACACATGGACGCCTCGCCTCTCTTCTGCGCGGATGAGCCGTGATGGAGCGGTGCAGGAGGGGAGGGGGCGTGGGTGCTGGCCATGCAGTCTCCCACGCATCTCTCTCGGATAGAGGGGGCGTCTGCTGAGCCCGGAGCTGCAGCTCTTGCTGCTGAGGCTGGCCCCGCCCCCTGCCATCCATGCAGCAGCAGCAGCATCGGAGGGAGAGCAGGCGGCAGGCAGCACGGGAAGGTGAGCCGCGCTCCCTGCAGGGGGGGGGGGGGGGGGGGGGCGCAGGTGTGCACGCCTGTGCGGGCATGGGATGCTGGGTACCCGTGAGGCTGGCAGGAGGGGGCAGGGGTCAGCCGGATGGGTCTCTGTGCTTTATTTGTTTTGCAATGCTGGTGTTATCACCCGCCCCCCACCACACATACACACACACGCACATCTGGAATCTAGCACAGATGCTTTGTGTTCGCGTGAGCGGTGTATGCAGGTGCTTCGTGTGTGTGTGTGTGGGGGGGGGGGAGGAAGTGGGGGGGGGGCAATATGCAGGACTGGGAGGGCATCCCATGTACAGACATGCCCAGGGGGGACCTTCCCCGGACCCACATCTAGCTGTCACAGCTTGTGTACCCCAAGTAACTCGCATCTTCTTGTATACCGTGCAGCCCCCCCCCCCCACTCCCCCCCAATCTCTGCAGCCAGGAGCCTTTATCTGCGCTCATTTCCAGGGAAGCCAGTCATTAGATGGTCTCTGCAGATGTGACCCCTTATCTACATGTGTGTGTGCGTATTGTGTTCCATGCACACACACCTTCTCTATATGTTCACATGTGACCCTGCGCTCAGATGTGACCCTCCATTCTTCCACCCCGTGCGCATGTGACACCTCACCTCCTCTGCCCCGTGTGTGCAGATGTTACAATGTTGAATGTCAGCAGTGTTTGTGTGTTTGTGTGCGTGTGAGCGTGATACCTCACCTCTCAGGTAGTAATATGCTAAGATGTTACTCTTTATCCTCGAAGACCATTATTTGTGGTACCTGACCCCTCTGCCCCACACGTGCAGCTGTGCTGGTCTCCACCCTGTGTTTGACCCATGTACAGGTGCCTTTCTGTGCCCTCGCTCCATCCCCCCCCCTCCCATGAATATGGTCAGATGGGTTCTTACACTGCTGCTTCACAACAGGCGCGAAAATGTGTCACCCCTTGTTCCCCATGTGCACACGTGATTCCTACATGTCTCCCACTCCAGGGTACCTCATCCCCTGACACACATGGAGAGGCTGGACCCATCCCACCCCTCCCCCTTTAGTACACCTGTGACCCCCTCACCCGGCTGCCACTGTGACCTGTGAGGAGAAATCTGTGAGGATCTAATCCTGGCTGCACTATCGTTGCATCCATGACCCTCTGCACCACCCCCTTTCACCCACACCCAGAGATCTCACCCCCTCCCATTCTTTCAATATAGATGTCATCTCTGATTTGGTTCTCGGCACATATATGAGCTCTGATTTGTTTTCTCTGCATAGATTTGATCTCTGAATCCTTTGCCTACACATATGTGATTGTTGATTTATTTTCCTTGCACCGGTGGTATTTCTGATTTCCACATCTGGAGTGATATGATCTCTGATTCCCCTTGACTGTACAGTTATGATCTCTGTTTCCATCTGACTGCACCAATATGATCTCTGATACCCTTGATTTACTGATAGATTTGATTAAGCCTAACTATACTGATATGATCTCTGGTACCTTTTAACTGCATTGATGCCAGATTCCCTCTGACTGGACTGATATGATCTCCGATTCCCTTTGTACTGATATGATCTCCGATTCCCTTTAACTGCATTGATGTCAGATTCCCTCTGACTGTTGTGATATGACCTCTGACTCCTTTTGTACTGATATTATCTCTGATTCCCTTTGTACTGATATGATCTCTGATTCCCTTTTACTTCACTGATAACTGATTTCCTCTGACTGGACCGATATGATCTCCGATTCCCTTTGTACTGATATGATCTCTGATTCCCTTTTACTTCACTGATAACTGATTCCCTCTAACTGGACTGATATGATCTTCGATTCCCTTTGCACTGATATGATCTCTGATTCCCTTTCACTTCAGTGATAACTGATTCCCTCTGACTGGACTGATATGATCTCCGATTCCCTTTGTACTGATATGATCTCTGATTCCCTTTTACTTCACTGATAACTGATTCCCTCTGACTGGACTGATATGATCTCTGATTCCCTTTGTACTGATATGATCTCTGATTCCCTTTTACTTCACTGATAACTGATTCCCTCAGACTGTGCTGATATTAGCTCCGATTACTTTTGTGCTGATATGATCTCTGATTCCCTTTTACTTCACTGATAACTGATTCCCTCTGACTGGACTGATATGATCTCCGATTCCCTTTGTACTGATATGATCTGTGATTCCCTTTTACTTCACTGATAACTGATTCCCTCTGACTGGACCAATATAATCTCCGATTCCCTTTCTACTGATATGATCTCCGATTCCCTTTTACTTCACTGATAACTGATTCCCTCTGACTGGACCAATATAATCTCCGATTCCCTTTCTACTGATATGATCTCCGATTCCCTTTTACTTCACTGATAACTGATTCCCTCTGACTGGACTGATATGATCTCTGATTCCCTTTGTACTGATATGATCTCTGATTCCCTTTTACTTCACTGATAATTGATTCCCTCTGACTGTGTTTATATGATCTCTGATTACTTTTGTGCTGATATGATCTCCGATTCCCTTTTACTTCACTGATAATTGATTCCCTCTGACTGTGTTTATATGATCTCTGATTACTTTTGTGCTGATATGATCTCTGATTCCCCTTGACTGCACAGTTATGATCTCTGATTCCATCTCACTGCACCAATATGATCTATGATACCCTTGATTGTACTGATAGATTTAATTAAGCCTAACTATACTGATATGATCTCTGATTCCCTTTAACTGCATTGATGTCAGATTCCCTCTGACTGGACTGATATGATATCCGATTAATTTTGTACTGATATGATCTCTGATTCCCTTTGTACTGATATGAGCTTTAATTCCCTGTGTACTGATATTACACATGGATATGATCTGATTCCCTTTGTACTGCTATGATCTCAGATTCCCTTTTTACTGTTATGATCTCTGATTCTCTTCGTACTGATATGATCTCTGATTCCCTTTTCCTTCACGGATATGATCTCTGATTCCCTTTAACTTCACTGATAACTGATTCCCTCTGACTGGACTGATATGATCTCCGATTCCCTTTGTACTGATATGATCTCTGATTACCTTTTACTTCACCAATAACTGATTCCCTCTGACTGGACTGATATGATCTCCGATTCCCTTTGTACTGATATGAGCTCTAATTCCCTGTGTACTGATATTACACAGGGATATGATCTGATTCCCTTTGTACTGCTATGATTTCTTATTCCCTTCGTACTGATATGATCTCTGATTCCCTTTTCCTTCACTGATATGATCTCTGATTCCCATTGGCTGCACCGATGTCTGATTCCCTCTGACTGGACTGATATGATCTCCGATTCCCTTTGTACTGATATGATCTCTAATTCCCTTTTACTTCACTGATAACTGATTCCCTCTGACTGGACTGATATGATCTCCGATTCCCTTTGTACTGATATGATCTCTGATTCCCATTTACTTCACTGATAACTGATTCCCTCTGACTGGACTGATTTGATCTCCGATTCCCTTTGTACTGATATGATCTCTGATTCCCTTTTACTTCACTGATAACTGATTCCCTCTGACTGTGCTGATATGATCTCTGATTACTTTTGTGCTGATGTGATCTATGATTCCCTTTGTACTGATATGATCTCTGAGACAGTCCCTTTGACTGCACTGATGTCTGATTCCCTCTGATTGTGCTGATATGATCTCAGATTCCCTTTGTATTGATATTATCTCTAATTCCCTTTGACTGTACTTATATGATCTCTGATTCCCCCTGACTGTGCTGATATGATCTCTGATTCCCCTTGACTGCACAGTTATGATCTCTGATTCCATCTCACTGCACCAATATGATCTCTGATACCCTTAATTGTACTGATAGATTTAATTAAGCCTAACTATGCTGATATGATCTCTGATTCCCTTTAACTGCATTGATGTCAAATTCCCTCTGACTGGACTGTTATGATATCCAATTAATTTTGTACTGATATGATCTCTGATTCCCTTTGTACTGATATGAGCTCTAATTCCCTGTGTACTGATATTACACTGGGATATGATCTGATTCCCTTTGTACTGCTATGATCTCCGATTCCCTTTGTACTGCTATGATCTCTGATTACCTTCGTACTGATATGATCTCTGATTCCCTTTTCCTTCACTGATATGATCTCTGATTCCCATTGGCTGCACTGATGTCTGATCCCCTCTGACTGGACTGATATGATCTCCGAATCCCTTCGTACTGATATGATCTCTGATTCCCTTTTCCTTCACTGATATGATCTCTGATTCCCTTTTACTTCACTGATATGATCTCTGATTCCCTTTTACTTCACTGATAACTGATTCCCTCTGACTGGACTGATATGATCTCCGATTCCCTTCGTACTGATATGATCTCTGATTCCCTTTTCCTTCACTGATATGATCTCTGATTCCCTTTTACTTCACTGATAACTGATTCCCTCTGACTGTGCTGATATGATCTCCGATTACTTTTGTGCTGATATGATCTCTGATTCCCTTTGTACTGATATGATCTCGGAGTCCCTTTGACTGCACTGATGTCTGATTCCCTCTGATTGTGCTGATATGATCTCAGATTCCCTTTGTATTGATATTATCTCTAATTCCCTTTGACTGTACTGATATGATCTCTGATTACCTTCATACTGATATGATATCTGAGTCCCCTTGGCTGCACTGATGTCTGTGTTCCTCTCACTGGATTGACAAGATCTTTGATTCCCTTTAACTTCTCTGATATGATCTCTGATTCCCTTTTACTTCACTGATATCTGATTCCCTTTAACTTTACTGATATGATCTCAGATTCCCTTTTACTTCACTGATATCTGATTCCCTTTAACTTTACTGATATGATCTCTGATACCCTTTGGCTGCACTGATGTCTTATTCCCTCTGACTGGACTGATATGATCTCTGATTCTCTTTGTACTGATATGATCTCCGATTCCCTTTGACTGCGCTGATATTATCTCTGTTTCCCTTTGTACTGATATGATCTCTGATTCCCTTTTTACTGATATGATCTCTGAGTCCTCTTGGCTGCACTGATGTCTGATTCCCTTTGACTGAACTGATTTGATCTCTGATTCCCTTTGACTTCTCTGATATGATCTCTGATTCCGTTTTACTTCACTGATATCTAATTCCCTTTAACTTCTCTGATATGATCTCTGATTCCATTTTACTTCACTGATATCTAATTCCCTTTAACTTCAATGAAATGATCTCTGATTCTCTTTCATAGTACTGATGTCTGATTGCCTCTGACTGGACTCATATGATCCCCTGATTCACTTTGAACTGATATGATCTCTGATTCTCTCTTACTTCACTGATGTGGTGTGTGATTCCCTTTTACTTTACTGATAACTGATTCCCTCTGACTGTGATGAAATGATCTCGGATTCCCTTTGTACTGATATGATGCCTTTTTCCCTTTGACTGCATTGATATCTGATTCCCTCGGACTGTAATACTATGAGATCTGATACCCTTTGTACTGATACTATCTCTGATTCACTTTTAATTCACTGATATGCAGTGCTTTAAATGGGCCGGTACTGTCCGGTACCGAGTACCAGCGCTTTTATATTTTAAGAGGAAGAGTACCTGCACTTCTCAAGAGAGACCAAATACTTTTAATTGGAGAGTACCGGCACTTCTCAGAAACGAGTAGGTACTCTGATACAGAGTACCTGCACTTCTCATTTTCCATTTCAAACACTGCTGATATGACCTCTGATTACCTTTTACTGCACTTGATGCCTGATTCCCTAGGACTGGACTGATATGATCTCCGATTCCCTTTATGCTGATATTATCTCTGATTCCCTTTGTACTGATATGATCTCTGATTTCCTTCGTACTGATATGATCTCGGATCCCTTTTCCTTCACTGGTATGATCTCTGATTCCCCTTGACTGCACTGATGTCTGATTCCCTCTAACTGGACTGATATGATCTCCGATTCCCTTCGTACTGATATGATCTCTGATTCCCTTTTACCTTACTGATACCTGATTCCTTCTGACTGTACAGATATGATCTCAGATCCTCTTTCTACTGATTTGATCTCTGATTCCCTTTAACTGCATTGATGTCAAATTCCCTCTGACTGGACTGCTATGATATCCAATTAATTTTGTACTGATATGATCTCTGATTCCCTTTTACCTTACTGATACCTGATTCCTTCTGACTGTACAGATATGATCTCAGATCCTCTTTCTACTGATATGATCTCTGATACCCCTTGGCTGCACTGAGGTCTGATTCCCTCGGACTGTGCTGCTGATATGATATCTGATTCCCTTTGACTGCTATGATCTCTGATTCCCTTTTCACTGATATGAACTCTGATTACCTTTTTAGTAATATGAACTCTGTTTACCTTTTCACTGATATGAACTCTGATTACCTTTTCACTGATATGATCTCTGAATCCATTTGATAGTTCGGATATCTCTGGCACCCTGTGAATGTATTGATGCAACCTCTGATTACCTTTGCACAGATGTGATCTCTAAATACTCTGCCTGGACAGATAGGATCTCTGATTGTGTTAGATTCTAGATGCATTCTCTGATTTCCCTTGTAACTAAATATATGATCAGTAGTTTATTTTCTCTCTAGTGATGTGATATCTGATTCCCTCTCTCTTTCAAGATGTGATTTCTGATATCTATGTCTGTACAGATTTGATTTCTGATTGTCCTTGTCTGGACAGGATATTATATGTAATATCCCTGTCTACACAGATGTGATCTCTCATTCCCTTTGTGCAGTTATGATCGCTGATTCCCATTGTACCAATGTGCTTTCTGACTTCCCTTTCTGTTCAAATGTGATATCTGATTGCCATTGTCTTTACACATGTGAACTTTGATTATGTTAGGCTCTATACAATGATTTCAGAATTTATTGCGTGTATAAATGTGATCAGATTCTCTTTATGTGCACATATGTGAACTCTGATTCCCCTGTACGTACAATTGTATGGTATGATTTTATTTCTCTGAATCAATGTGATCTCTGATTTCCCTGTGTGTACAGACTTTAACTCTGATTCACAATGTTCACGCAGATGTTATCTGTGATTTCCCTGGTGTACGGATATTATCTCTGATTGCCAGTGTCTGTACAGGTGTGACCTCTGAAATCCCTGCTTTTAGAGATATTGTCTCTGATTCCCAATGTGTCTACATGTGTAACCTCTGATTTCCCTGTGTGCACAGATATTATCTCTGATTCCCAGTGTCTGTAGGGGTGTGACCTCTGAAATCCCTGCTTTTAGAGATATTATCTCTGATTCCCAGTGTTTCTACAGGTGTAACCTTTGATTTCCCTGTGTGTACAGATATTATCTCCGATCCCCAGTGTCTGTATACGTGTGACCTCTGATATCCTTGCTTTTATAGTTATTATCTCTGATTCCCAATGTGTCTACTGGTGTAACCTATGATTTCCCTGTGTGTACAGATATTTTTCCCTTGAGTTCATACCCATATGGCCATGCTGACTCCTCTTTCAGAAGAACAGGCAGCTAAACCTACGACTGAGGTTAAGGCAGGATCTCCACTTGATCCCTGTACACATTTTATCTTTTCCCGACTAGTGTCAACCCTATGTACCCAAGTTACTAAAGTTTGTAATCAATCCCTAGAGCAAGACTCCTTCCCAGATATATGGAAGGAAACAGTGGCCTTCACTTTATTAAAGAAAGCAGGCCTCGAAATCTACAGATCCAGCAAACTAACGACCGATTCCCCAACTTCCGTACCTATCCAAAGTTCTGGAGCGTTTGGTTAATAGAGAGCTTACCTTTTTCCTGGAGACCAACAACCTATTGGATCCCTCGCAGACTGGCTTTAGGGACTATAACAGCCCCGAGGGATGTATGACAGTACAACGCATGGTATTACCACGCGTACCGTTACAACGCAGGTTTTACAACGCCAGTTGTTACAACGACTTGCATTGGGGGGGTGCTGTATAGTGAATAGTTTAATGTACTATTCCAACTCCATTCCCCGTGGATAGTAGGGAAGGGGTTGGATAGTAAATTAAACTATTCCCTATCCTAGAGCGCCCTCCAGCGAAAGTCGTTGTAACGACTTTCGTTGTAAAACCTGCATTGTAATGGTACCGCGTTGTTAGAGTTTCGTTGTAAAGGATGTTCCCCGCACCAAGGCTACTCTACTTGCTGTATCGGATAATATCAGATCCCTGGTTGACCAAGGCAGAGCGGTAGCACTGATCCTTTTAGACCTTACTGCGGCGTTCGATACCGTATCTCATAATAATCTATTACGATTCCTCCATGAAAAGGGGCTATGCTCAAGTGCCTTGTCATGGTTTGCATCCTTTCTGGAAAATCGAACCTAAAAGATCCAAATGGGATCGAGCACCTCTTCCCCAAAGGCTAATAAATATGGAGTTCCATAGGGAACTTTTTAACTCGTATGTCTCCTCTCACGCAAACATCAGCAGGAAATGGGGCTTTGATATCTGCTCATACGCCGATGATACTCAATTAATGATCCCCCTGGCTGATAGTACGACCAATATTGACACTAAGAGCAACCTAATTAACTGCCTTACCGAAATTTCTGGCTGGATGACCGAGCACTGTCTAAAACTAAATGCCGGAAAGTCGGAGATTCTGCTCTTCGGGGGTGCACACGCATCCTGGGGCAGCAGTTGGTGGCCCCAAGCGTTAGGCACTGCCCCAGAACCCAAGCGTGATGCAAAGAATCCTGGCATCTTTTTTGATGATACCCTATCCATGTCGGATCAAGTACGCACTCTGTGCGGAGAAGGCTTTGCCACACTGAAGCTTTCAGGAGGCTTTTTCCCTGGATTCCTATTAAACTGACGGAAAACGGGGACTCAGCCCTTTTTCTGATCAGGCTGGATTACGGAAATGCACTTTATGTTGATATGGGCGAATACCTTTTTTCTCGACTCCAGGTAGTCCAGAATGCTGCTGCTAAATTGATCTGCAATAAAAGGAACTATAGCTCAGCATCCTATTGTATGAAGGAGCTACACTGGTTGCCATTGTACCAAAGAGCTAAATTTAAGCTCCTCTGCTACACACACAGAACTTTACATAAGAAAGGCCCACATATTTTTCAAGACAAAATGAAATTCCACGTCCTATAACCCAACCTGAGATCCCTCCAGCAGGCCCTTGCAATGGTCAAACGCATGACCAAAGTCAGAACGGGCGACCGATCCTTCTCCAAATGAGCTGCGATCCTTTGGAACACCCTCCCATTGGACCTACACTTGACAGACGACTATCTGCTTTTTAGAAAGAAATAGAAAACTTTCCTGTTGCCTAGATATTGACCTCATGATCCAGCAACTTAGAATAGAAAATTTCCTTTTCTGTTAAACTCACTCCCGTAAGACTCAGCAAATGTGCAGAAGAAGCGCCGGGACACCCCGTTGGGGTAGCTGCGCGGTATATAAAACACACAAAATAAAAATAAATAAATACCCCCCCACCCCCCCCCCCCCCCCCTCTGCACTGCCTTTGGTCCTAGCGCTGTGATGTCCCTTGGGATGAATGTCACACTCTATAAATACATCAAAATACAAATACTAATTATCTCTGATTACCAGTGACTGTACAGGTGTGACCTCTGATATACCTGCTTTTATAGTTATCTCTGATTCCCAATGTGTCTACCGGTGTAACCTATAATTTCCCTGTGTCTACAGAATAGATATTATCTCTGATTCCCAGTGTCTGTACAGGTGTGACCTCTGATATCCCTGCTTTTATAGATATTATCTCTGATTCCTAGTGTCTGTACAGGTGTGACCTCTGATATCCCTGCTTTTAGAGATATTGTCTCTGATTCCCAATGTGTTTACATGTGTAACCTCTGATTTTCCTGTGTGCACAGATATTATCTCTGATTCCCAGTGTCTCTAAAGGTGTGAACTCTGATTTCTCCACATGTACAGATATTATTTCTGATTCTCAGCGTCAACAGGTGTAACCTCTCATTTCACTGTATGTACAGATATTATCTCAGATTCCCAGTGTCTGTACAGGTGTAACCTCTGGTATCCCTGCTTTTATAGTAATTATATCTGATTCCCAATGTGTCTACCGGTGTTACCTATAATTTCCCGGTGTCTACAGAATAGATATGATCTCTGATTCCCAGTGTCTGTACAGGTGTGACCTCTGATATCCCTGCTTTTAGATATATTGTCTCTGATTCCCAATGTGTCTACAGGTGTGACCTTTGATATCCCTGCTTTTATAGATATTATCTCTGATTCCCAGTGTCTGTACAGGTGTGACCTCTGATATCCCTGCTTTTAGAAATATTGTCTCTAATTCCCAATGTGTTTACATGTGTAACCTCTTATTTTCCTGTGTGCACAGATATTATCTCTGATTCCCAGTGTCTCTAAAGGTGTGAACTCTGATTTCTCCACATGTACAGATATTATTTCTGATTCTCAGCGTCAACAGGTGTAACCTCTCATCTCCCTGTATGTACAGATATTATCTCAGATTCCCAGTGTCTGTACAGGTGTACCCTCTGGTATCCCTGCTTTGAGAGATATTGTCTCTGATTCCCAATCTGTCTACAGGTGTGACCTTTGATATCCCTGCTTTTATAGATATTATCTCTGATTCCCAGTGTCTGCACAGGTGTGACCTCTGATATCCCTGCTTTTAGAGATATTGTCTCTGATTCCCAATGGGTCTACAGGTGTGCCCTTTGATATCCCTGCTTTTATAGATATTATCTCTGATTCCCAGTGTCTGTACAGGTGTGACCTTTGATATCCCTGCTTTTATAGATATTATCTCTGATTCCCAGTGCCTGTACAGGTGTGACCTCTGATATCCCTGCTTTTAGAGATATTGTCTCTGATTCCCAATGTGTCTACAGGTGTGACCTTTGATATCCCTGCTTTTATAGATATTATCTCTGATTCCCAGTGTCTGTACAGGTGTGACCTCTGATATCCCTGCTTTTAGAGATATTGTCTCTGATTCCCAATGTGTTTACATGTGTAACCTCTGATTTTCCTGTGTGCACAGATATTATCTCTGATTCCCAGTGTCTCTAAAGGTGTGAACTCTGATTTCTCCACATGTACAGATATTATTTCTGATTCTCAGCGTCAACAGGTGTAACCTCTCATTTCCCTGTATGTACAGATATTATCTCAGATTCCCAGTGTCTGTACAGGTGTAACCTCTAGTATCCCTGCTTTTATAGTTATTATCTCTGATTCCCAATGTGTCTATAGGTGTAACCTCTGATTTCCTGAGCGTACAGATATGATCTCTTTTTCCTAGTGTGTCTACAGGTGTGACCTCTGATTTTCCCTGTGTGTACATATATTATCTCTGATTCCCAGTGTCTCTAAAGGTGTGATCTCTGATTTCTCCACATGTACAGATATTATTTCTGATTCTCAGCGTCAAAACAGGTGTAACCTCTGGTATCCCTGCTTTTATAGTTATTATCTCTGATTCCCAATGTGTCTACCGGTGTAACCTCTGATTTCCTGAGTGTACAGATATGATCTCTTTTTCCCAGTGTGTCTACAGGTGTGACCTCTGATTTCCCTGTGTGTACATATATTATCTCTGATTCCCAGTGTCTCTAAAGGTCTGATCTCTGATTTTTCCACATGTACAGATATTATTTCTGATTCCCAGTGTCTGTATAGATGTGATCTTTGGATTCCTCCTCACGCAGAGGTGACTTTGGAGTGCCCTTTAAGGGATCTCCGGTTGTCATGGCATCATCTAGTTAATTATGTGTTCCAAATCCCCTCACAGCCTAACTAGGAGCTGTTGAAAGATTTTCAGTGCACCAAATAAAATAGAACTGTGCCCGCCGTCCCGCTCTGTATACAGTTTTTAGGCCTTCTGCAATAGATTGATGCCGCCGCGAGCTGGTGCTGTGAGTCTGCTGTGTTGACTTGCTTCTTGCAAGCATCCGCCTGGTCTCACCTGGTTCATTGTGCCCTCTATGCCGACCGACATAGGGTGGCCACCTGCCTCCGGGTTGTTATGGACAAGGTGTCTAGTCCTGCTCCTTTGTGTGATAACCTGATGCATTCTGGGTGTTGGAGGCTTGTTTTTCTTCAATTCCACTAATTAGACTAACGCACCCGGAATCAATGAGCTGGAGGTGAAAAGCTAAGGATTGAGGACATATCAATAATGGTTTGGAGTGAAAAGGCCACCGTAGTCCGAAAGTTTTCTGGTCACTTCACTTCCATTTCTGGAATGTTACTGGAGTTCAGGGGATCAGCGATTCATATAGTGGCCAGATCTGGGGACCAGCTGTGGGATTATTTAAGAGTGATTGAGTATGGTGCGCTTTGAAGCTTGGGCTCCCCCTTGAGGTAGGATGAGGTGTTGATTTGTGTTATTTCAACACCAGCTCCAAGAGACACTCCTAGGCTCAGATGCTGGTCAGGGTTTCACAGGTAGATTGGATGTTTCGATCTTGTGTGGTGCCTTCATTCAACCATTCACTTCCATTGGCTTCAAGGCAGGTGGGATGAGCTTGTACCAGGCAGATTTAAAGGGAGTAGGCTCTGGGCTGTGTGCTTTGGTCTGAAGGGTTTCACTAATTTCAAAGTAATTAGTTAGAAGATCCTCACATAATCAACATAGACATGAAACACATCTTGCCTGAGAGACATCTCGCGCCTGTGGCCTCGAGTGGAGAAGTGTGGCTCACTGGTTAGAGGAGGCAGACCCTGAAGCAGAGGTCAGACCCGGGACCAGGGTTCAATTCCAGACGCGGCAGGGTCTGAGCCCAAGTGTCCACGGACTCGATAATTCTCACTTCGGTGCCTACTCGAATCAAGGGTTCACACTCTGCAACTCTGGGCAATAGCTTAATTAATCTCCACTATGCCCCCCCCCCCGTGGCGGGATGCCTGGCTTTCACCTTGGGGATGCCCAGTACGTGTTATCTCACAAGGAAAAGCCAGGACGGGTTCCCAATGCAAGCGCCGAGATGCCCATGGGTAAGTCGAGCGCTATATAAGAACACACATACATACATACATACATACATACATGAAGTTTGCTGTCCTTACTTTGGGTCCACTGCTGATATCCCACTTCCTGCCGTAGGTTATTCGATGTACATACAATCGATGGACCAGATTCACAGAATTAAACTGAGACAAAAGTCTAACTTTACGACTTTTGGTATTCACAAAGAGCATTTACAAATAGTAAAATTAGACTTTTATCTGTTAAACTTAAGTTTTGGTCTTAAGTTTAACTGAGACCCTAAAATTTCACTTAAGAACAAAAGTTAAATTTAGCTCAGACAAAAGTCTAACTTTACTACTCGTAAATGCCTTTTGTGAATACAGAAAGTCGTAATGTTAGACTTTCATCTCAGTTTACCTTTGTGAATCGGACCCATTGTCTTTCTTTAGATGTACCCTGCACCTGCACCTTGTAAACTGAGAGAAATGAGGGATTTACCTCTTTTTGGGCCATATGCATCAAGATACCAATTAGCGTTTCTGTAATAGCGATTTTTAAGAAATCGCTATTTCAGAATCACTAATTAGTATGTATCAAGAAAATCGCAATTTTTTAGCGATTTCTTGAGATTCCTTAATTGCGAATTCGCAAATTGCGAATTTGCAATTAAGGAATACTTTCCCATTCATTTCTATGGGCCTCCTGGCCCATAGGAAGGAATGGGAATTTATTCTCAATTTGCGATTCGCAATTTGCTAATCGCAAATTGAGAATAATTTCAAGGGTGCAGGGGTGTCCAAAGGACACCCTGTTGCACCCCTGAAATAAGTATGGGTGCACATGTGGTGCACATACATGCCCTATGGGCATGTATGTGCGTCACATGGCACTTTGAAAAATGCAAAAATGGGCATTTTTCAAGAAATTCGCAAATTACCACCAACTTGAAGTTGGTGGTAATTTGCGATTCCTTAGGGACAATTAGCATTTTTTTTTAGCTTCATACATTGCATTTAAGGAATCGCAAAATTTGCGATTCCTTAAATGCAATTGCAAAATAAGGAATCGCAAATTTTGCGATTCCTTATTTCGCACCGGATTTTCATTCATACATCCCATTTTGCAAATTTGCATTCGCAAAGGCCGAAATTCTGCGAATTTCGGCCTTTGCAAATGCAAATTTGTATGATACATATGGCCCTTTGTCTTATTTCAATGTAATCTGTAAACGTCTCTGATACTCCCGGGGCCTGGTTCACCTCTACAAATAAACACATAGAAATCCTGAGACTGAGTCATGGTGGGTTACAGTTGCTGGTCTTTGCACTGGGCTTCTAGTAATCTCTGCATTTGCGTCTGGCCAGTGTTTCCTTGACTAGATGCAAGAGCACCAGAGCACTTTCAGATAGTAAGACCAGCCTGAGTAACCCTCGGGTGGAGTAATGTAAATGTAAATGTACATGTATTTATATAGCGCAAATCACCGACCCGGTATCTAAGCGCTTGCTTAGGGAATCCTTCCTGGTATTCCCCTGTGAGATAACCCCGGCAGGGTATCCACAAGGTGAAAGCCAGGCATCTCACCGCGAGGGCCGGTTGTGGAGATTAAGCAAGCTATTGCCCAGAGTAATGGTGGGTGACGAGCCCCCTTTGCAGCCCTGCCCAGGCTCACCGGGTCCACCTCTAGTCTGAAGGCCTCCCTCCGCCCTCGCTGTGCACGTGTGAGCTGGTGATCCACTCTCTGAAAAACAGAGATCACCTAATCTCCCTTTCTTCTTGCTGTCATCCTGTAGCTTTCTTTCATTGCTGTCTACAAATACAATCTCTCATATCTTTGTCTGCACTGATTAAAATACATATCCTATCGAGATGTGAATTTGCATTTTCTGACAATTTTTCAGATACAGTTTAATATCTTATTTTCCCTGTCTGTACACGTGACATATCTTAACTCCTCTGTGGTACAATATTTCCCTTGTCTGTAACTCTGAGGCATAATATGTTTCCTGTCTGTACCCCGGCGGTATATTTCCCCTGTCTATACGTCTGAGGTATACTACTTTCCCTGTCTCTTTGGCTGTTATAACTTCTTTCCCTTGTTGGGCATTCTCTTATTTTTTCTGTCCCTATTGATGTGAGCTGGTATTTCTTTTATCAGTCCAAATTAAATCTGCCATGCTCCTATGTCCCAAATATGACCCGTTATATTTCTGTGCAACGAAGATATCTCCCAAGTTATTTCCTGTCAGTACATTTGTGATGTGTAATTTCTTGCATCATTTAATATATTAACTCATACTCCCCGAAATGTATAGGTATGATTCCATATTTATTCTATAGATGGGCTCAGCTCTGAAGTGTGACCTTGTATCCCTTCTGTGCACCTAAGACTCCTGCCTTGGCTAATGATTCTCTTTTCTGTGCCCATGTGATGTTTTATTTCTCCTGTCATTACCCATGAGGGATGTTATTCCCCTGGCTGTGTGGATATGCTTAATCTGACCCTGTCTGTAGACATGACATATCACAGTTTGCCTGCCTGTAAAAATGCGATGTTTCACTTGCCGTCTGAAACCAGGAGATATATTAATTCATTTTCTGTGATGGTTTATTCCCAACTGCACTTCGCAGATATCTTATTTCCCCTGTCTGCAGTGTTTTTTTTATTTCCCACCGAGTAAAGGTATAAGGGGATCCCCGAATAACCCTGTATGAACCTGGGGTATAGATATAAATTTCACTCAAAGGGGGTTCTCTACAGGAATGTATTTTTCAAAGCTTATTTCAATCAACAATAGAGGGAATTGTCACTATTGGAAACAGGTACTTATCAATGTGTGCAAACACATATTTACTATGCATACTTATTCAACGGTATTACCACAGAACTATGGTTAACATAATCGAGCAGTCAGAGCAATAACAGTAAAGCAAACATTTTTATACATCTACATTTTTTGCACAATAGAGGAAACATTTTTATGTACTTAAGTTCATCTTCTAAATACACTGCCCTTGTATCTAGCTTGTAGAGGGGGTATGCTCACTTGTTTACTGTCCACAGGATGCCAATAGGTAGTCCCAAACTCCAAAAGACAGTACCAAGAACTGCACAAACTCTTTGCAGTCCAAACTACCTATGAGTTAATCATAAATTATTGATTCATTTTATGTAATAACTCCACTGGTTGTGAAAAGTTGACACGTTTCGGCTCATGTTAGTCAGGCCCCCTCAGGGAAATGTACAAAGATGGGTAACATGAAAACCTAATCGCCAAAGTGAATCAGAAATGCGATTCTTCCCTGTATGGTGTTGGTGTATATCCTGGAAGCGACAACATCTAGGACTGCTGGTGTAAGAAACAATCCAGTGACCTCCATTGGAGGCCTCACCTGATGCAGTGCATCCTCCAATCGATAGGTCCATTCTACTCGCGACAGGGCATGAGGGCCTCCTGGTATATTGTCATATAACCAAACTCATTACTGTGCCTGTTGGGATCCTGTTCCTGTTCATGTGCGCAAATGGAATGCACCTTGTGGCGAGGGGGAGAGCTGCTATCCCCTACTACGCCTATGAGTGAAGGTTATATATCCCGCCTGCACAGCACATATATCTTATTTCCCTGTCTGGACAGAGGTGCAGATGTGATGTTTTATTTCCCTCCTGCTCATCGCAGATATCTTATTTCCCCTCCCTGAGCAGAGATGTAGATGTGATGTTTTATTTCCCAATGGCACATATTAGTAGCTTAGTTCTCCTGTCTGGACAGAGGCACAGATGGTATGTTTTATTTCCTGCCTGCGAATCGTAGTCATCTTATTTCCCCCGTCTGGACAGAGGTGCAGATGTGTGTTTTTTTTCCCTCCTGTACATCGCACATATATTATCTCCCCTGTCTGGACACAGGTGCAGATGTGATGTTTTATTTCCCTCCTGTACATCGCACTTATCTTAGTTCCCCTGTCTGGACAGAGGTGCAGATGTGATGTTTTATTTCCCTCCTGTACATCGCACTTATCTTAGTTCCCCTGTCTGGACAGAGGTGCAGATGTGATGTTTTATTTCCCTCCTGTACATCGCACTTATCTTAGTTCCCCTGTCTGGACAGAGGTGCAGATGTGATGTTTTATTTCCCTCCTGTACATCGCACTTATCTTATTTCCCCCGCCAGGACAGAGGTGCAGATGTGATGTTTTATTTCCTGCCTGTACTACACCGATATCCTATTTCTGTGCCAATACAGATGTGCAGAAGGGATGCTTTATTTTCCACCTGCTCATCCCAGATATCTTATTTCCCCTGTCTGGATAGAGGTGCATTAATGATGTTTGATTTTATGCCTTTACATCGCAGAAATCCTACTTTACCTGTCATAGCATTACTATTCTCAGAATCATCAGGCAGCCTTTCTAATGATCATTTAAATGTATTAAAAGCTAAATTGGGAATAAAAATAATCTGTTGTTAGACAAAAAGAAGTGTTTGCATGGTGCTGGCTGAGCAATACGCGGAATGAACCTTAGACCAAATCTTGGTCTAGGTTTGAATGAAGAAAGTCTGTTGGAGGTCAGTTTTCTTTCTTTTTTTTAAAAAATGATTTTTGTATAAAATCATAGAATACATGAATTTACACTGAGAAAGTTCATCTTAACCCCCTAACCCTCCCCCACCCCTTAGTCTGGCAGACTTCTAAAGGAAAAGAGAAGATAAAGAAAGAAAAAAATACAATATGAATACCACATTATGCATCGTTTGGCCCCGTAAAATAACTGTGCGCTGTGCCCTGAAATCAATCACAGAACTGACTTTGGAAAATAATAAAGCAAGCTACATCAAACTAGACACATGTATAGAAATAGCACAGCATAAAAATCTTCAAATAAGAATACAGTGGCCATTGCCAGTTCAAATACAGATACAAGAGCAGTTACCAGTTCATCTGTCCAGTTATTACATGGCTTAATAGTTAAACCCCATATATAGACTTCACTAAGAGTGACACCAATAGATCTAGGTAAGGTTTGAAGGAGTTGCCTATTATTATTATTATTATTTTTGCCTTGATTATCACACCATTCTTGTAGCGGAGCCCAGATTTTCAGGCCAGCAGTGCGTTTCCTTCTACCTTTCCCTTTATAGATTGCAATTTCCAGCTTAAATGCGGCTAGTAATCTGGCGAGCCATTGCTGAAATGAGGGTGCCAGTTCATCTAAACAGGCCGATGCAATACACATCCTAAAAACAGCCATTGACACAAATATAAATTCCGCTCCTTGTCGATTCCAGTTTGGGTCAGTCGCTCCTAGAAGCATCATTTCAATAGTCAAGGTAATGGGATTTTTCACAACCACTGATATAAACCTCTCAATATCGAGTTTCAGTTGGGATAGGCCGTCGCAGGTAGCAAAAATATGTATACAGTCTGCATTCGGAAAGTGGCACCGGGGACAGTAAGTTCCTTTACCCGAGCCCCATTTTGCAATTTTGTCGGGAGTATAATATAACATAAAAAGGGTTTTGTAAAATTGCGTTTGTAGTTTAGTTGATAGCAAATAAGTTTGTGACATTGCCATTATACTTTCAATTTCAGCTGGAGGTATACCAATTTTGTTTTCCCACTTCGAGGCTATCTTTCCTATATCATCAGGTGCCGAGTTACTTAATTGGATATATATTTCACTAATGGTGTTAATTTTACTGGACGACAGTGTCTCAAATATCTCACA
This sequence comes from Lissotriton vulgaris, assembly GCF_964263255.1. Classification (NCBI taxonomy): domain Eukaryota; kingdom Metazoa; phylum Chordata; class Amphibia; order Caudata; family Salamandridae; genus Lissotriton; species Lissotriton vulgaris. The sequence continues at coordinate 1,610,480 of NC_141699.1, forward strand.
TTTTGTACTGATGATTTCACAAAGATTTCTTTTAGTTATGAAGTCCCGTATTTGTAGGTAATTGAAGAAGTCTCTGTTGTTAATTTGGTATTTCATTCTTAGTTCCTCAAATGTGTGAAGCCCCGTAAAAGAGCAGAGATTGCCGAAATGTGTAATTCCGGCTGCTTCCCATTTCTTAATACAGCTATCCCTGAAAATAGCGGGCATCCCCGGCGAATGTGGGGGGCCGTTGTGGAGATGAGGCAAGCTAATGCCCAGAGTTGCCGAGTGTGATCCCTGGTTTGAGTAGGTGTGATCCCTGGTTTGAGTAGGCACTGAGGCGAGAATTATCGAGTGGGAGCAAGGTCAAGTGTACTCGATAAAGAGGTCCAATCTATTTAAGAGTAAAAGCTGAGTGATATTTGGAAAAATTAGGAAAAGTTACTCCGCTGGAATCTTTGGGTTGTTGGAGCTTACACAATAATATAACAGACTGTTTATGGATTTAATAAAAGATTTTGGAGTTGGACTGGAGGCAGGGATAAAGTAACATTTATTATCGGCAACAGCCTCATCTTAATGGTGTCAACTCTACCCCACCAAGATAAGAAAAGAGGTGACCATCTCTCAGACAGCATTATAATTTTTGTTTGACTGCCGCAAGATTGATAGAAATAGTGTCTTTTAGGGAATTAGCTTATACGATAATAAGACGTTTGATATAGTTGGAGTGTCATTTAAAATCATATTCTTTAAACATCTCTTTGAGGCAGTACTTATTAATAGACATGACTTCTGATTTATCAAGATTTAGCTTATACCCTGATGTAGTAGGGTATTCTTTTAAAATCTTTAAAACTTCAGAAAGGGTTGCGTGTGGATCTGATATGAAAAGTAAAACATCGTCTGCATAAGCAGTAAATTTGACCTCATTGGCTTTATTTTTGTATCCCAAGAACTGGCTTGAGCGACGGATATTTTCTATCAAGCATTTGCAATGCAATAGGTCTCGCATTAGAAAAGTTTGAGCTATTGGTATTGTAAATGACACATTTTTTATTTATGTGTTGGTTTTTAAAATAGCTAAATTAATAGCTTTGTCATTTACAATGCCAATAGTTTTAACTTTCACAAATGTGACACCTATCGCATTTGTAATGCAATATGTATTTTATTTACATGACTTAGATGTATTGATATTACAAATAATAATGGCTTTTATTTTTTTAAATAATTAATACTTAAATAAAAACTATTGTAATTTATAATGGCAATAGCTTAAACTTTTGTAAATAACTTTTGTGAAGATTATGTTCAGTGTATTCTATTGTGACGAAAATCCAAGGACAGAAGTGCAATATTAACATCTTTTTGTGACATTTGTAATAAAGCTTGAAACATTGAGAGAACATATTTGAACCAGTTGTTGAATGGTTGCACAGGTTGATGCTGTGGTGGCGCTCAGTGATGTGGTGGTGACGAGTGATGCTGTGGCGTTCAGTGATGCTGAGGTAGCGCATAGTGATGTTGTGGTGCACCTGAGTGATGCTGTGGTGGTGCTGAGTGATGCCTTGGTGATGCGATAGATAGAGTGAGTGCGATAGATAGATAGAGGGAGGGCGATAGATAGAGCGAGGGCGATAGATAGAGGTAGGGCGATAGATAGATAGAGTGAGGGCAGTAGATAGATAGCGTGAGGGCGATAGATAGATAGATAGATAGAGTGAGGGCGATAGATAGAGTGAGGGGTGATAGATAGATAGATAGAGTGATGGCGATAGATAGATACATAGATAGATAGATAAATAGATAGAGGTGTTGATGGATGTGGTGGTGGATGTGGTGGTGGTGGATGTGGTGGTGGGCGTGGTGGTGGTGGAGGTGGGTGTGGTGGTGGTGCACGTGGTGTTGGTGGAGGACGTGGTAGTGGTGGACATGGTGGTGGTGGACGTAGTGGTGGTGGATGTGGTGGTGGAGGTGGTGGTTGTGGATGTGGTGGTGGAGGTGGTGATGGGTGTGGTGATGGACATGGTGGTGGTGGTGGACGTGGTGGTGGATGTGGTGGTAGTGGATGTGGTTGTGGTGGACGTGGTGATGGTGGACGTGGTAGTGGTGGATGTGGTGGAAGTTGTGGTGGTGGACCTGGTGGTGTACTTGGTGGTGGACTTGGTGGTGGTAGTGTATGTGGTGGTGGTGGAGGTAGACGTGGTGGCAGTGGCGGACATGGTAGTGGCCTTGTGGTGGACGTGGTGGTGGCCGTGGTGGTGGTGGCGGACATGGTGGTGGATGTGGTGGACATGGTGGTGGTGGACGTGGTGGTGGTGGATGTGGTGGTGGACGTGGTGGTGGTGGACGTGGTGGTGGACGTGGTGGTGGTGGTGTACTTGGTGGTGGTGGATGTGGTGGTGGTAGTGGTGCTGGAAGTGGTGGTGGTGGGTCTGGTGTTGTGGAAGTGGTGGTGGAAGAGGTGGGTGTGGTGGTGGTGGTGGACGTGGTGGTGGTGGACGTAGTGGTGGTGGACATGGTGTTGGTGGTGGATGTAGTGGTGGTAGATATGGTGGTGGTGGTGGTGGTAGTGGACATGAGGGTGGTGGTGGTGGACGTGGTGGTGGCAGAGGTGGGTGTGGTGGTGGTGGACGTGGTGGTGGTGGACATGGTGGTGGTGGATGTGGTGGTGGTGGATGTAGTGGTGGTGGATGTGGTGGATGTGGTGGTGATGGAGGTGGTGATTGTGGACGTGATGGTGTTGGACGTGGTGGTGTTGGACGTGGTGGTGTTGGATGTGGTGGTGTTGGATGTGGTGGTGTGAAACATTGGAAATAGCTAGAGGCATAGAGAGATTTGTTCTAGCATCCAAGGAGTTTGGTAAATCCAAAGTGTCTTTAGCAGAAAGTGTGAATACTATCTCATAAAGCCAAACCTTCTTCAAATACTAAGGTAGAGTTTAAAAAATAGGACAAATTTTAACAGGTTTCTGATGAGGATTTAAATCTCACATTGCCAGTTCCAATAATTGTCCGGCAGTTGGTAAGGCCTGCATAAGTGCAGAAGAGTTGGCAAGTTTGCATGTGTGTGTCAAAACTTACAGAAAGTCATGTTGGCAGATACACAGGATGATTTTGATTGTGGCTTCAGTCGAGATGAGGCTGATTTAGAAAAATATTAGTACTGTCTGTTAACATGTTATCAGCCTGTACTCAATCCTTATCTGGAGGGACGGAAGAAAAAGGTGGCGATCCTGTTTGAAATGTTTGAAAAGTTAAAAAATTGGAGAAATTTAAACCCGGGTCCCTGGAGAATCAGTGTCCACTATCACAATCATATCAGACACACTATTTTAAAAAAGCTGCTGAACTTGCTGACTTTAAGTAGGACTCTGTAAAATTTAAAACCACAGAGGTGTAATTCAGGCAATTTTATGAATTTCACATTATGCCGGAAATTACACTGTGCTTAATTACGCATCATTCATGGTAAAAATTTGCTGCGAATGCGCCCTTTGTGGTAAATGTTTATTGTGGTCGCCAAGGAACAACAGAATGCGATCAGCTGTTGCTCGGGTGTTTTTTTGCACTTTATCCTAAAATGTAAAAATGTACTCAAGTACGCATTTTGTGCTACAACTTGGTATAAAATTATAGATTTGCACAATTACTCTTATTTTTGCAATCATTTGCTCCAATTTCACTTAATTGCGCAAAAGCAAATTGCACAAATTTCACTTACACGTAATTTTAAATATTCTATATGTGTGCAACCCGAGTTCGTAGAAGACAAAATGTCTTGAGTTAAAAGCTGACGGAATGTTTGGTGAAATGCAGTTCTCAAGTCTGAATCTTGCCAAGGCCAACTCAGCATTCCGCGCTTTCAAGGTTGATAAAGTGAGTACCACTAAGTTAGGTAGCACTAAGACTATTATTTATAGCAATTACAAATGAGTGCAGTTCAGGAAAAAATCATAACTGTGGTTTTAAAGTACAAAGCAACAGCCTAATCATCAGACGCATAAATCGTAATTCACCCCAGCCTAGGGAAATTGCAGTTGTCCCGAAAGCTTCACAATTGTTCTAAAGAGACAAATTTATTTATTTTATTTTGAAAGTTTTATATAGCGCGAACAAGATCTTCGCAGATATCAGAGCGCTTTACAGAAGGGGGAGCATGTATACGCAGATACATCAGTCATGTTAAAGGTACATTGAGGTGATAACATAAAACAATCAATAGGTAATTTCAGAAACGAAATAACAATACAGAGTGTTCGACAAGTAGTACATGAACTTAAGAGTTGTTTTTGCCAGGGCACAGGGGCGGCTCTAGGCTCATGGCGGCCCTGGGCAGGGAGCGTAGGTATGGGGCCCCGAAAAAGGGGGTCCGGGTGGGGCGTAGCGCGGAGGCCAGTGAAGAGAGGGGGGGGGGGGTCAGGGTGTATGGAAGTGGAACAGAGCCTGCCAAATCCCAGCCAGGAGCCGCCACGCAAATATGTATCCATCCTCAGAGGATTATTATATTAAGGATATATATTGGCGTGGCGGCCCCTGGGGTTTGGTGTCCCTGTGCAGGTACACAGCTTGCACATGCCTAAGGCCGCCCCTGCAGGTCACAACGTGATTGAACCTTCCTATAATTCGACAGTGAAAACATTTCTGACCTGACCTGTAAAGGGTTCAAATAATGATGTGATTTCTTAACTTCCGACACAGGACAGCATTTGAGAGAGGAAAAGTTGTTTTGGGGTCTCCTAACGGTCAGAAGTGAGGATGTTCTCTTTAGCCTGAGGCCTGGGAGGAGGGAGGGGAGCGATGGCATCCCCATTTCATTTGATTGAAGCAATTAAGACCCCTTCCTCGCTGCTCCGCGATGCTCTCACATGCAAACTGACCCTAGCTCGCAGGGGCGCTGTGCTTTGTAACTCTCCTGCCAGCCGAGTCCATGCCTTAGAATGGCACAGGAGTGCGGTGTCTTCTGAAATCAAATTTTTTGCACAGAAACCTGCTCGCCGTTAACTTTGGATCGGCCTGTTGAAGCCTTAAAGAAAGGCAAAAAATGTTCTGATGTGGTGCAGAGAATGCGGGATTAGGACCCAAATGAAGTAAAACGAGCATTGGCCGCGCGACGCAGGAAGCTTGGAACAGAGATGAAGAAAGGAAGGGGGGGGGGGTAAGGAAGATAGAGGGAAGAGAGCGAGAATTGCTCAATGAGTCTACGTCTTGAAAATACACACATAAAAAATATAACAAACTCATTACAAAAGTTAGTTTCTGTGTTTTTCACACTAAGTCATCTTTACTAACCACAAAGTTTCCTAGCGTCCTGTTGTGGCGTGAACAGAGAAGAATGACATTTTATGCAAACTCCTTAATTTCGATGACTGTGTTCTGGTATTTTTAACTTTACTCAAAAGTAAAGAAATAGAAAATAAAACTATTTATGTTATTTTGCTATGATCGCAGCACACGCCTTTACGGCGCCACGAAAGTGAAAAGAAACGTGGAACAAAGTAAAGAAATAGAAAATAAATAAATAAAGGCTTATTAGGGGTGTTTGTAGTGAAAAACGATGAACGAGAGGGGCGAGTAAGCATATCGTTGCGCACCGCGGGCGGGGGAGCGGGAGTGCATTCCTTTGAAGTCTGATGCGGGGGGCGGGGGAGCAGCAGCCTTTGAAGTCTGATGCCGAGGCACAGACAAATGATGGTGTGTGACGTGGCTGGCGTTGTGCACGTGCCTGTCTCACATGAATTAAGTCTAATCCGAAGTTTTGGTACAAGGGTTCTAAAGCAAGTATTAAAAGTAAAGGAGACAATGGGCATCACTGCTGAGTGCCTCAATGCAAATGAAAGTAAGAGGAATGTAAACCGTAACCAAAAATTGAAGTAGTAGGTGCTGAATAAAGCAAACTAATCTATTTATAAATTTGAGACCCTGCCATTGCAATGCTGAAAAAATAATGTCCAAATGAACACGGTCAAAGGTTGTTTTGGGGGGCAAGTATGATGTCTTGTTGTGACTCTTGGATGTCTGGTTACTAATGTTCAAAAAAGTCCTAGAATTATCAGTAATATATCCACCCTTAACAAATCAGAATTGTCAAATTCCAATTCAATCAGGGATGACTTGATTAATACATAGAGGCAAGATCTTTGCGAAGATCTTACAATTCATGTTAATCAGAGAGATGGGTCTGTAATTTCCACATAAAGAGCGGTCTTTACCTTTCTTAGAGATTAAGCAGAGCATAGCTTCGACAAAAGTGCCTTGTGCAGTATTTAACTAATGTAAGTGTTAAATTATTAGTAACTATTTTGGGATTAGTACCTTAGCAAATTGGAAACAAAACCCAACAGAAAATCCATCTGGACCTGAGGCCTTAACTTTGATAATATAGTAATAGCTGCTTGAGTCTAAGCTACTGATAAGTCCATTTCTGAAGAGGAAAGGTCAACTGATTGGGCTGAATCTTTAGGTGCAGTTCCAAAAAGTTCATGCAATGCATCTTGCGATGAATTGCAGTCTGGGGTATATAGTTGTTTATAATACTCCATGAAACATTCCAAAAATGTTAAATCTGTACATTTTCTTTTACCAGAACTATTAGAATTTTTTAATATTATATTATTAATTATAATTAATTATATTATTATAATATTAATAACTTTATTTTAAATTTCTGTTGCTAACATTTTACCTGACTTATTACGCCCACCATAGAACTTTCCATTGACTTTTAGTAGAATGTACTTGCTTGCTCAACGCATTTTTTATTATGAGCTAATTTGGCTTTTTTTAGGCGGGCTGGAGTGTCTCTGCAATAGTAGGAAAAATATTCCTCTTCAAGAATTTTAATATTTTTTAGTAACAAGGAGGTTTCTTTGAGTGAGGTGTGTTTTTTGATGCAACAGAGCCTATAATAAAACATCTGGCAGCTGCTTTAAATGCAGCACAAATGAAATCCATTGCAGTATCAGTAGTAAGATTGAGCTAAAAGAATCCCATACTAAACTTCTCAAATTTTTCAACAAAATATGTATTATGTATTATTAAACTTCCAGCTATTAGAATGTAAGCTATCTGGCAGAATATCTAAGTTGACTATAACAGGTGCTTGGTCAGAAATAATGACATTTGGCGTAGCAGCGTCACACCTCTGGAATGATTTGCCCCAGAGTATTAGACAATCTAATTCCGTTTTTCTTTTTAGAAAAAGCTTAAAAACTTGGCTTTTCCCTAGGAATGAGCATAATGAGCTTTCTACTTGCAAATAGGATCTATGCATGCTGATGCCACCTGTTAAGTCGCAGCGCCAGCATACCCATAGGGTGACAGTTCGCGTTATATAAGTCTACAATACAATACAACTAAATTCAGCCCATACCATTGATTGATAAATATTATGGGTTAGCAATGTGTAATCTCTCGAGCTGGAATGGTGCACAAGGGAAAAAGCATGAATTACATAACATCAGGGTTAAAAGTTTTTCAAGCATCTGCTAATTCCCAGGAGAGTATTGTATTTTTTAAAGAGCATTGCATTGTGTTAGGATTATATTTAGTTTGAGAATGTCTGTTTATAAAAGGATCCATCAATTGATTGCAGTCTCCTCCCACTATAAGATTTTGAGTAGGAGGGGAGAAAGAAAAGTGGAGAAAAACTTTCCCAATATTGTACATCAACACCTGTGGAACCAGGTACAAATAGAGAACTGGATATTATTAATTTTAAGAGTTAATACTTACCACCTGCCATCATCATCTATAACAGTAGATTCTATAAGTAGAGATAAGGATGTATGGATAATAATTATTACTTCATTTTTGTTATGTTGTGTGGGGGAACAAAACACCTGACCAATCAAACTTGTTTTGGGAAAAACAATATCTTTTTCTTTAAGATGGGTTTCTTGTAATAGGGCAATCTGCCATTTGAGGTGGGATAAATGAGTGAGTACTCTTTGATGCTGAAATGGGTTTCGATGACCTTTGACATTCCATGAAAAATGCTTAAATTATTCATAATAATAAATCAAGAAAGAGGTAGAACATACTACAAATAAATAAGCAACTTTGTTGAGGTATACAAAATTTGCAAAAAAGCAATTCTACAATAAAATGAAAGTGTGAAGCGAAAATCTACAAAATAAAAAGGGGAGAATGGAAGAGGAGAGAGAAGGACGAAGAAAAGAAGAAAAAAGGAGTCAAAAAGAAGAGTTAAAGATAGGAATGGGGAAAAAAATACCTTAAAGAAATACAAGAGGGCAAGATGCCAAAAGACCTTAGCCATGAATTGAATTCGCAAAAAGGTGACAACAGTATGTTTGGGGAAGGTGGAGCACAAAAAAAGAAAGAAGAAGCCAACATCAGGCAGCGCCTGTGGACATAATAATTAAATAGTAAAAGAATAAGAAGAGAGAAAATAATCAGAAGGTGAAGTATGTGAACATTAAAACTGTGGATCATATCAACATTGATGCATAGTAAAAGGGAAATTAACACGTACCGACACTGGGTGAGACAATTTACACATGCGGAAATGAGGGAAAAGAGACAAAAGAATATGAAGACATGGAACACAGCAATCCAATTGTCATGGACAAACAAGGACCTATAAAGGAAAAAGAAAATGTTAAACATCAGTGAGTAATAAATAAGAAAAATGTGTTCAACAAATAAAATGGCATAAGAGAACACTGCTTTAGCTAATGCATTTGTAACAAAGATACTCAAGTCTTGACGAGATCCATCTCCTCCCCTTTATGGAAGTGGACAAATGTTTTCAAATCCTCTGGATTGTCAAAAATAGAAGTATTGTCCTTGTAAATGACTTTGTACAAACAAGGGTGGATGAAGCTAAATCTCATAGAATGCAAAGCTGGGTGCAAGTCCAAAAACTCTATAAGTCTATTAGCAGTTGATCGAGAAACATCTTGAGTGTAGACTATCTTCTGACCTGTCCAGATTATTTGTTTTTATTGCATGCATCTGAAAGAGCCTTCATAAGATCGCATACTGTAGGAAGAAGACAATGATACCTCTCGGACTATTGAAATTGGGGTTGGAGGAGGACATAGAACTAACTCGATGGGCTTGTTGTATGTTGGGTTCTGAGGCATCATGTAAGCAGACAATTTGGGGATAGAACGTTTTAGAAACAGTATCACGTTAGAGTCCTCTGCACCTTCTGGAATCCCATAAATTCTCAAGTTATTACATCTGTTAACATTTTTCCAATTCCTGAGTTTGTTGTTTAAGAAGAACTTTTTTGGACAATGAGTCAACTTTGACCACAAAGTCTTGAGCGTCACTAACTCTATGTTCAACTTCTTAAATTCTGGATTCCAATGTGGAACAATCTTTTTCTATTCGTTTAAGGGCGGCAGTCGTCTCCACCACAAAAGGTTTTAAATTCTTAATTACATCCATGATATCCTCCAACGTGAAGGGAAGCAGAGATTTTGTGGGGGATGCTGGATCTTTCTCCGCCCTCTTATTAACACTGCCAGTCAATCCCTTCTGAGGTTTGATGAGAGGGGTAGATAAAGCAAAAGATTTAGAAGCAGTGGAGACCTGGTTATCCATTATGAAGAAGTCAAATAACTTACTATTCAAGAAATAACAGAAATATGCTGTCCAGCGTAAACAATCAAACTTGTGAGTAAAATCTTTAAACAGAGCCTAAACAGAGTACATTAACCTAATATTACTCTGTTAGCTGTAGACAGCCAAGAATGAGATATCACAGCAGCAGGTAAGCATAATATGGAGTACTGTATACCAAGAAATATAATCAATATAGCGGCATTGCAAATCACAAGGAGTTCCAGTTAGGAGGCTTGCTAAAAATGACACATCAATATTCGGTAGAAGCCATGTAGAAATTCCACAGTGGAGAACTTGGGACGGGCAGCCAACTTGTGGGCGTTCCCACATACCTCATCCTTGTCAGTGAATTCTTGTTGCAATAGTGCCCTTGCTTATAAGAATAACAAGTGAACTGACAAAAAAAGTAATTTTTCATCAAAACCTAAAGTATTACCCACAGAGAAGCATACAGGGACGACCCATTTCAGGTCTTTCTTTCCAGCGAATAGCGCTCTTCAGACAAGACTGCAAGTGTGCGACAAATTACAGAAACTAGAGTAAATCTTCCTGTTCTATGCATGCTTAGCGAACTCAATAATGTACATGCCAAAGTTTTTACATAAACATGTCAGGAAAAGCCATGTGAAGTATTGCAGGAACAGAGAAGAGTGGTATGCTCCAAATTCAATTAGCAGAAGAAAATTGGGTCTGTGTAGGTGCCATGTGAGGAGTGGCGGCAGTCGGGAAATGTGTCATGAGGACCGGTGAGCTGTAATAAACTTCACCAAGCAGCTCCTTCCCTGCTCCTACTCCGGAACAGCTTGCCAGAATATAGCGGGGGGATCCCCAGGAAATCTATCTATAGTGCCTGGGACGTCCGGTCAGCCACAGACTGGCATGCCACATTATTTCCCCTGTCTGGACGGAGATGCAGATATCATGTTTTATTTCCCACCTGTACACTACAGATATCTTATTTCCCCTGTCTGGACAGAGCCATGGATGGGATCTTTTATTTTTCGCCGGTGCATCACAGAAATCTTATTTCCCCTATCTGGACAAAGGGGAGATGCAATGTTTTATTTTCCACATGCACATCACAGTAATTTAATTTTCCCTGTCTGGACAGAGGTGCAGATATCATGTTTTATTTCCCACCTTTACACCACAGATATCTTATTTCCCCTGTCTGGACAGAGGTGCATATATGATGTTTTATTTCCCACATCTACACCACAGATATCTTATTTCCCCTGTCTGGACAGAGGTGCAGATATCATGTTTTATTTCTTACCTGTGCACCACAGATATCTTATTTCCCCTGTCTGGACAGAGGTGCAGATATCATGTTTTATTTCCCACCTTTACACCACAGATATCTTATCTCCCCTGTATGGACAGAGGTGCAGATATCATGCTTTATTTCTTACCTGTACACCACAGATATCTTATTTCCTCTGTCTGGACAGAGGTGCAGATATCATGTTTTATTTCCCACCTTTACACCACAGATATCTTATTTCCCCAGTCTGGACAGAGGTGCAGATATCATGTTTTATTTCCCACCTTTACACCACACATATCTTTTCTCCCCTGTCTGGACAGAGGTGCAGATATCATATTTTATTTCCCACCTTTACACCACAGATATCTTATCTCCCCTGTCTGGACAGAGGTGCAGATATCATGTTTTATTTCCCACCTTTACACCACAGATATCTTATCTCCCCTGTCTGGACAGAGGTGCCTATATCATTTTTTATTTATTACCTGTACACTACAGATATCTTATTTCCCATGCCTGGACAGAGGTGCAGATATCATGTTTTATTTCTTACCTGTGCACTGCAAATACCTTATGCCCCTTGTCTGGATAGAGGTGCAGATATCATGTTTTATTTCTTACCTGTGCACTGCAAATACCTTATGGCCCTTGTCTGGATAGAGGTGATGATGCAATGTTTTATTTCTGGATAGCTGGTGCCTATATCATTTTTTATTTATTACCTGTACACTACAGATATCGTATTTCCCATGCCTGGACAGAGGTGCAGATATCATGTTTTATTTCTTACCTGTGCACTGCAAAAACCTTATGCCCCTTGTCTGGATAGAGGTGCAGATATCATGTTTTATTTCTTACCTGTGCACTGCAAATGCCTTATGCCCCTTGTCTGGAGAGAGGTGATGATGCAATGTTTTATTTCTGGATAGCTGAGATATCTTCTCTGGACAGAGGTGCAGATGTAGTGTTTTCCTTCCAAGGGTCTCTTTCCCTTTTCTGTGGAGATGTGATTTTTGTATTTCTAGCTTTATAAATAAAACTATTTATTTTACCTGTCTGTGCATCTCATATATCTTATTTCCAATCTCATGTTGTTATCTGTACAGATCTGCTCTCATATGCTCCTGTCTGTATACACATGTGCTGACATGTTCTATTCTGTACATATGCGCTCTATTTTGCTCCAGTCTGTGCAGATAAGCTTCCTTATGTTCCTGCTTGGAGGGATGTGCTCTTTTATGTCCACCCTTCATGTTCTTGTATGTGCAGATGTACTCATTTATATTATTATCTGTACAGATGTGCGCTCTATGCTACCGTATGTTTTTGCTCCCTTGCTCTTGGCTGTAGAGGTGTTCTGTTACGTTGATTTTTGTGCAGATGTGCTTGCACAGCTGTGTTCTGTTTTGCGCTCTTGTGCTCTCTTATAGTCCTCTCCGTACAGCTATGCCCTCCTCGGTTCCTGTCTGTCCAGCCTGTATGATAGTGCTTTCTCATGTCCCTGACTGCAGGGAAGTACTTTCTTGTTTTTCGATTTTTACAGATACAATCCCTCTGCGCCCGTGCTCTCCAGGTGGGATCTTATGTTTAACGCCTTCTTCTCTAGCTCACATGTCTTCCCCCAGCACTGTCTTCTCAATTGGCAGCCCGGATATATATGGTGAGACCCTGTCCCATCGTCTCTCTCCCTTGCCTTCTAAGAGAAATTACCATCTTGGTGGTATCAGAGCCAGAGCAGCCTGCTGTCACCTGCTCTCTCGTATGATACCCCAGTGATGGTTTACGAGCATGTGGGAACAGAGCTCCTGCTGCCTCCAGTGCCGGCTCTCTTGGCACTCTCTTATAGGTTTGGTATCAGAGCTCGTGACCCCTCCTGCACAGGCTCTCTTGGAGCTCTCTTAGAGGTATTGAATCAGAGCTCGTGCTGCCTCCTGTGCCGGCTTGCTGCCTCCTGTGCCGGCTCTCTTGGAGCTCTCTTAGAGGTGTGATATCAGAGCTTGTGCTTCCTCCTGTGCCGGCTCTCTTCGAGCTCTCTTAGAGACGTGGTATCGGAGCTCGTGCCTCCTCCTGCACAGGCTCTCTTCGAGCTCTCTTATAGGTTTGGTATCAGAGCTCGTGCTGCCTCCTGTGCCGGCTTGCTGCCTCCTGTGCCGGCTCTCTTGGAGCTCTCTTAGAGGTGTGATATCAGAGCTTGTGCTTCCTCCTGTGCCGGCTCTCTTCGAGCTCTCTTAGAGACGTGGTATCGGAGCTCGTGCCTCCTCCTGCACAGGCTCTCTTGGAGTTCGCTAAGAGGTATGGAATCAGAGCTCGTGCTGCCTCCTTTGCCGGCTCTCTTGGAGCTCTCTTAGAGGTGTGATATCAGAGCTTGTGCTGCCTCCTGTGCCGGCTCTGTTGGATCTCTCCTAGAGGTATGGAATCAGAGCTTGTGCTGTCTCCTTTGCAGGCTCTCTTGGAGCTCTCTTAGAGGTGTGATATCAGAGCTTGTGCTTTCTCCTGTGCCGGCTCTCTTGGAGCTCTCTTAGAGACGTGGTATCGGAGCTCGTGCCTCCTCCTGCACAGGCTCTCTTGGAGTTCGCTAAGAGGTATGGAATCAGAGCTCGTGCTGCCTCCTTTGCCGGCTCTCTCGGAGCTCTCTTAGAGGTATGGAATCAGAGCTCGTGCTGCCTCCTTTGCAGGCTCTCTTGGAGCTCTCTTAGAGGTGTGATATCAGAACTTGTGCTGCCTCCTGTGCCGGCTCTGTTGGAGCTCTCCTAGAGGTATGGAATCAGAGCTTGTGCTGTCTCCTTTGCAGGCTCTCTTGGAGCTCTCTTAGAGTTGTGATATCAGAGCTTGTGCTTCCTCCTGTGCCGGCTCTCTTGGAGCTCTCTCAATGACGTGGTATAGGAGCTCGTGCCTCCTCCTGCACAGGCTCTCTTGGAGATCGCTAAGAGGTATGGAATCAGAGCTCGTGCTGCCTCCTTTGCCGGCTCTCTCGGAGCTCTCTTAGAGGTATGGAATCAGAGCTCGTGCTGCCTCCTTTGCCGGATCTCTTGGAGCTCTCTTAGAAGTATGGAATCAGAGCTCGTGCTGCCTCCTTTGCCGGCTCTCTCTGAGCTCTCTTAGAGGTATGGAATCAGAGCTCGTGCTGCCTCCTTTGCAGGCTCTCTTGGAGCTCTCTTAGAGGTGTGATATCAGAACTTGTGCTGCCTCCTGTGCCGGCTCTGTTGGAGCTCTCCTAGAGGTATGGAATCAGAGCTTGTGCTGTCTCCTTTGCAGGCTCTCTTGGAGCTCTCTTAGAGTTGTGATATCAGAGCTTGTGCTTCCTCCTGTGCCGGCTCTCTTGGAGCTCTCTCAATGACGTGGTATCGGAGCTCGTGCCTCCTCCTGCACAGGCTCTCTTGGAGATCGCTAAGAGGTATGGAATCAGAGCTCGTGCTGCCTCCTTTGCCGGCTCTCTCGGAGCTCTCTTAGAGGTATGGAATCAGAGCTCGTGCTGCCTCCTTTGCCGGATCTCTTGGAGCTCTCTTAGAAGTATGGAATCAGAGCTCGTGCTGCCTCCTTTGCCGGCTCTCTCGGAGCTCTCTTAGAGGTATGGAATCAGAGCTCGTGCTGCCTCCTTTGCAGGCTCTCTTGGAGCTCTCTTAGAGGTGTGATATCATAGCTCGTGCTGCCTCCTGTGCCGGTTCTCTTGCAGCTCTCTTAGAGGCGTGGTATCAGAGCTTGTGCCTCCTCCTGCACACGCTCTCTTGGAACTCGCTAAGAGGTATGGAATCAGAGCTCGTGCTGCCTCCTTTGCCGGCTCTCTCGGAGCTCTCTTAGAGACGTGGTATCAGAGCTCGTGCCTCCTCCTGCACAGGTTCTCTTGGAGCTCTCTTAGAGGTATGGAATCAGAGCTCATGCTGCCTCCTTTGCAGGCTCTCGGCTTCTGTGGTCTGGAAATGCTGCTGTCTGTATGGTGAGGGGAATCGGAGGACGTCTGGCTCCTTACAAACATGTACAGTAGGGGTTCCTGCCTGGGTGGCCAGGATGTGACTCGCACTGAACTGTTGCAGTTTGCCCATTCTGATCTGCGCAGCTTACAAGTTTGCTGTTATGACCACCCCGGTCTATTGGAATGGAGATGAACCTGTGGAAGATTTAGTTGCCCCACCAGTATTTTGAAATCTCCACCCTGATTGATTTGAGTGTTCTACACGTAGCACATAGGCTCAATGCTTCAGTGTGCCCGCTGGTGCCTCAAACACCCCTCCATGGAACACATCTACACCGGTATCAGAAGAGCTTCAGTTGGATGTTAGTTCCTGGTGGCTCTCAACGTTGTATGATGCTGGGATCTTAGAAAAAGATCCTGTATAAATTGATGACCTTGCCGAACTGAAGATTGAGCTTTTGCATGTCTGTGCGTGTGATGTGTGCACACTGGATTTGTTCTTCTCTGGCAGCCACTGTTCTAGATATTGACTCTAACTGCCAAATGCCTGACCCTAAGATGGCTACCAGTGTACAGTACAGTCCCCTGCCTAACCCCAAGATGGCTTCCATAGTGGTCCTCTCCACGTTGTCTTACTTCCTCGGGACAACAATTGGACATTGACCAGACCTTAAACCTATCCCCTAACCTACTTACACATCAGGACTTGGAACCTGCGGAACTTACCTTAGACTGTAGAGACTAAATGATTTGGCTGATGCCTGGTGGACCTACCATATAGCTAAAGAGGAGATGGGTTGTGGACTCCGCCCACCCCCCCCCCACCTGCCATCACCTACCCAGCCGGACCTTGGGCAGACTCTCCCCTCGTCTCTATGTCCTATCTTCCTCCTACCCCTTTACCCGATCCCCTTACCCTTCCTTGCACCATTCACCTTGTCCCCTATGTTCTTTAAATACTTTTCTTGATACTTATGTAACTTTTAACTGATGTAAATTTCAACATTATTGTTCCTTATGTAATGCGCTCTGTTTCCTTCGGGTCTAGCCAACGCTATATAATAACTCATTAATTGAATATGTTCCCATTTAGTACTCGTTCTCTCTGTATCTACTTCCCTACTCCTATCCTCTCCCCCCCTGAATCTCTCACCTTGCCTGCTAGTCTGCCTAGCTCCCTGTCCTTTGTGCCCTTTTGACTAAGCACTCCTTCTCCCCTTGGGGAAAGATCCAATATTTATACTCTGGAGTCTCAGCAAACCCACTGAGAGAGTCCACTGCGCCAAGGGAGCCACTCACAGCTGAGGTATGCTATGGCACCCCTTGCCAAAGCACTCCCTCTCCCTTTTTTGGGGAAGGATCCAGTATGTAGGCCTTGTAATCTCAGAGACCCCTCTGAGAGAATCCACTGCGTAAAGGGAGCCTCCCACAACTGAGATAGAGAAGTGATACCACTTCCACTGGCATCACAGCTTACTGGACTTTGGACGTTGCTTTGACTCGTCTACCGGTTTGTGTCCCCGTCACCCTTCCCCTCCTCTTTCCATGCTGCCTCCATTCTTGGAGCTCTTTTAGAGATGTGGTATCAGACCTCGTGCCTCCTCCTGCACAGGCTCTCTTGGATCTCGCTAAGAGGTATGGAATCAGAGCTCGTGCTGCCTCCTGTGCTGCTCTTGGAGCTCTCTTATAGGTCTAGTATCAGAGCTTGTGCTGCCTCCTGTGTTGGCTCTGTTGGAGCTCTCCTAGAGGTGTGATATCAGAGCTCGTGCCTCCTCCTGCACAGGCTCTCTTGGAGCTTACTAAGAAGTATGGAATCAGAGCTCGTGCTGCCTCCTTTGCCGGCTCTCTTTGAGCTCTCTTAGAGGTATGGAATCAGAGCTCGTGCCTCCTCGTGCACAGGCTCTCTTCGAGCTCTCTTATAGGTTTGATATCATAGCTCGTGCTGACTCCTGTGCCGGCTCTCTTTGAGCTCTCTTAGAGGTTTGAAATCAGAGCTCGTGCCTCCTCCTGCACAGGCTCTCTACGAGCTCTCTTATAGGTTTGATATCAGAGCTTGTGCTGCCTCCTACGCCGGCTCTCTTAGAACTCTCTTAGAGGTTTGCTATCAGAGCTCTCTTGGAGCTCGCTTAGAGGTTTGCTATCAGAGCTCTCTTGGAGCTCGCTTAGAGGTTTGGTATCAGAGCTCTCTTGGAGCTCGCTTAGAGGCATGGTATCAGAGCTCTTGCTGACTCCAGTCACCTGTTCTCCTAGCAGTATAGTATCACACTGGTCATCTAGGAGTCAGAGCCTCCCGCTACGGCCTGCTATTCTAATAGGATAATACGTCAATGTTGGTATTACCACTTCCTGTTTCTCATTCTCCTGCAGATACAATAACACTCTGGTGGCATCAGAGCTCATACCACTTCCTCTCACCTGCTCTTCTCAGGTATAAAACCCCTCTGGGGGTGAGTGTCTGAAAAGTTCCAGTGCTTGGTCCATCATCTCCTTGTGTTTGCTTTGTTTGCCCTGTCCATCATCTCCTTGTGTTTGCTTTGTTCGCCCTAAGTTGGCAGGGTATGCCCAGTCGTGGGGCCCTTGCTCACTTTGCCACTGGATTCAAGCTAGCCTGGGTGATGAGGGGCGTTTAACCGGAAACCAGTCCCAGGATGCTTGTTTCCGGTCTAGGGAAGACCTGGCTTGGTAGTTCAGGCTTGACTGTTCCCATAAGGAACAGGCCCAAGACTGATTTGCATATGGCCGGTCTGAACTGGGGTGGCGAAGTGAGCTAAAGAATGAGGATGGATTCAACCCAGATCTGTGGCTGGAGTGTCTGAAACGTTTCCGCGCTCCGTCCATCATCTCCTTGTGTTTGCTTTATACCGTCTCGTGCCACCTCCTGTCACCGGCTCTACTACAGGTACAATATTATTCTGGTGGTATCAGAGCTCACAACACTTCCTGTCTCCCGCTCTCCCACAGGCACATTAACACTCCGGTGGTATTAGAGATCGTGCCACCTCCTGTTACCAGCGAGTATAATACCTCCCTTGTGGTATCAGAGCTTGCTGTGCCTGCTGCCACCTGCTCTCCTATAGGTGTAATACCACCCTGGTGGCATCAGAGCTCGCTCTGCCTCCTGCCACCTCCTTTCTTTGAGGTGTAATACCACCCTGGTGGCATCAGAGCTCGCTCTGCCTCCTGCTGCATGCTTTCTTTGAGGCGTAATACCACCCTGGTGGCATCAGAGCTCGCTCTGCCTCCTGCCACATGCTTTCTTTGAGGTGTAATACCACCCTGGTGGCATCAGAGCTCGCTCTGCCTCCTGCCGCATGCTTTCTTTGAGGCGTAATACCACCCTGGTGGCATCGGAGCTCGCTCTGCCTCCTGCTGCATGCTTTCTTTGAGGCGTAATACCACCCTGGTGGCATCGGAGCTCGCTCTGCCTCCTGCTGCATGCTTTCTTTGAGGCGTAATACCACCCTGGTGGCATCAGAGCTCGCTCTGCCTCCTGCCACATGCTTTCTTTGAGGTGTAATACCACCCTGGTGGCATCAGAGCTCGCTCTGCCTCCTGCCGCATGCTTTCTTTGAGGCGTAATACCACCCTGGTGGCATCGGAGCTCGCTCTGCCTCCTGCCGCATGCTTTCTTTGAGGCGTAATACCACCCTGGTGGCATCAGAGCTCGCTCTGCCTCCTACTTTCTTTGAGGTGTAATACCACCCTGGTGGCATCAGAGCTCGCTCTGCCTCCTGCCGCATGCTTTCTTTGAGGTGTAATAACACCCTGGTGGCATCGGAGCTCGCTCTGCCTCCTGCCACATGCTTTCTTTGAGGTGTAATACCACCCTGGTGGCATCAGAGCTCGCTCTGCCTCCTGCCGCATGCTTTCTTTGAGGCGTAATACCACCCTGGTGGCATCGGAGCTCGCTCTGCCTCCTGCCACATGCTTTCTTTGAGGTGTAATACCACCCTGGTGGCATCAGAGCTCGCTCTGCCTACTGCCACATACTTTCTTTAAGGCGTAATACCACCCTGGTGGCATCGGAGCTCGCTCTGCCTCCTGCTTTCTTTGAGGTGTAATACCACCCTGGTGGCATCGGAGCTCGCTCTGCCTCCTGCCCGTGCTTTCTTTGAGGCGTAATACCACCCTGGTGGCATCACAGCTCGCTCTGCCTCCTGCCGCATGCTTTCTTTGAGGTGTAATACCACCCTGGTGGCATCAGAGCTCGCTCTGCCTCCTGCTTTCTTTGAGGTGTAATACCACCCTGGTGGCATCAGAGCTCGCTCTGCCTCCTGCTTTCTTTGAGGTGTAATACCACCCTGGTGGCATCAGAGCTCGCTCTGCCTCCTGCTTTCTTTGAGGTGTAATACCACCCTGGTGGCATCAGAGCTCGCTCTGCCTCCTGCCACATGCTTTCTTTGAGGCGTAATACCACCCCGGTGGCATCAGAGCTCGCTCTGCCTCCTGCCACATGCTTTCTTTGAGGCGTAATACCACCCTGGTGGCATCGGAGCTCGCTCTACCTCCTGCCGCATGCTTCCTTTGAGGTGTAATACCATCCTGGTGGCATCAGAGCTCGCTCTGCCTCCTGCCGCATGCTTTCTTTGAGGTGTAATACCACCCTGGTGGCATCAGAGCTCGCTCTGCCTCCTGCCGCATGCTTTCTTTGAGGCGTAATACCACCCTGGTGGCATCAGAGCTCGCTCTGCCTCCTGCCTCCTGCTTTCTTTGAGGTGTAATATCACCCTGGTGGCATCAGAGCTCGCTCTGCCTCCTGCCGCATGCTTTCTTTGAGGCGTAATACCACCCTGGTGGCATCAGAGCTCGCTCTGCCTCCTGCCACATGCTTTCTTTGAGGCGTAATACCACCCTGGTGGCATCGGAGCTCGCTCTGCCTCCTGCCGCATGCTTTCTTTGAGGTGTAATACCACCCTGGTGCATCAGAGCTCGCTCTGCCTCCTGCCGCATGCTTTCTTTGAGGCGTAATACCACCCTGGTGGCATCGGAGCTCGCTCTGCCTCCTGCCGCATGCTTTCTTTGAGGCGTAATACCACCCTGGTGGCATCGGAGCTCGCTCTGCCTCCTGCCACATGCTTTCTTTGAGGTGTAATACCACCCTGGTGGCATCAGAGCTCGCTCTGCCTCCTGCTTTCTTTGAGGCGTAATACCACCCTGGTGGCATCAGAGCTCGCTCTGCCTCCTGCCCGTGCTTTCTTTGAGGCGTAATACCACCCTGGTGGCATCAGAGCTCGCTCTGCCTCCTGCCGCATGCTTTCTTTGAGGTGTAATACCACCCTGGTGGCATCAGAGCTCGCTCTGCCTCCTGCCACATGCTTTCTTTGAGGTGTAATACCACCCTGGTGGCATCAGAGCTCGCTCTGCCTCCTGCCGCATGCTTTCTTTGAGGTGTAATACCACCCTGGTGGCATCAGAGCTCGCTCTGCCTCCTGCCGCATGCTTTCTTTGAGGTGTAATACCACCCTGGTGGCATCAGAGCTCGCTCTGCCTCCTGCCGCATGCTTTCTTTGAGGCGTAATACCACCCTGGTGGCATCAGAGCTCGCTCTGCCTCCTGCTTTCTTTGAGGCGTAATACCACCCTGGTGGCATCAGAGCTCGCTCTGCCTCCTGCCACATGCTTTCTTTGAGGTGTAATACCACCCTGGTGGCATCAGAGCTCGCTCTGCCTCCTGCCCGTGCTTTCTTTGAGGCGTAATACCACCCTGGTGGCATCAGAGCTCGCTCTGCCTCCTGCCGGTGCTTTCTTTGAGGCGTAATACCACCCTGGTGGCATCAGAGCTCGCTCTGCCTCCTGCCCGTGCTTTCTTTGAGGCGTAATACCACCCTGGTGGCATCGGAGCTCGCTCTGCCTCCTGCCGCATGCTTTCTTTGAGGTGTAATACCACCCTGGTGGCATCAGAGCTCGCTCTGCCTCCTGCCCGTGCTTTCTTTGAGGCGTAATACCACCCTGGTGGCATCAGAGCTCGCTCTGCCTCCTGCCGCATGCTTTCTTTGAGGTGTAATACCACCCTGGTGGCATCAGAGCTCGCTCTGCCTCCTGCCACATGCTTTCTTTGAGGTGTAATACCACCCTGGTGGCATCAGAGCTCGCTCTGCCTCCTGCTTTCTTTGAGGTGTAATACCACCCTGGTGGCATCAGAGCTCGCTCTGCCTCCTGCCACATGCTTTCTTTGAGGTGTAATACCACCCTGGTGGCATCAGAGCTCGCTCTGCCTCCTGCTTTCTTTGAGGTGTAATACCACCCTGGTGGCATCAGAGCTCGCTCTGCCTCCTGCCGCATGCTTTCTTTGAGGCGTAATACCACCCTGGTGGCATCGGAGCTCGCTCTGCCTCCTGCCGCATGCTTGCTTTGAGGCGTAATACCACCCTGGTGGCATCGGAGCTCGCTCTGCCTCCTGCCACATGCTTTCTTTGAGGCGTAATACCACCCTGGTGGCATCAGAGCTCGCTCTGCCTCCTGCCGCATGCTTTCTTTGAGGCGTAATACCACCCTGGTGGCATCAGAGCTCGCTCTGCCTCCTGCTTTCTTTGAGGCGTAATACCACCCTGGTGGCATCAGAGCTCGCTCTGCCTCCTGCCGCATGCTTTCTTTGAGGCGTAATACCACCCTGGTGGCATCAGAGCTCGCTCTGCCTCCTGCCGCATGCTTTCTTTGAGGCGTAATACCACCCTGGTGGCATCGGAGCTCGCTCGGCCTCCTGCCACATGTTTTCTTTGAGGCGTAATACCACCCTGGTGGCATCAGAGCTCGCTCTGCCTCCTGCCCATGCTTTCTTTGAGGTGTTATACCACCCTGGTGGCATCAGAGCTCGCTCTGCCTCCTGCCGCATGCTTTCTTTGAGGTGTAATACCACCCTGGTGGCATCAGAGCTCGCTCTGCCTCCTGCCCGTGCTTTCTTTGAGGCGTAATACCACCCTGGTGGCATCAGAGCTTGCTCTGCCTCCTGCCGCATGCTTTCTTTGAGGTGTAATACCACCCTGGTGGCATCAGAGCTTGCTCTGCCTCCTGCCGCATGCTTTCTTTGAGGCGTAATACCACCCTGGTGGCATCAGAGCTCGCTCTGCCTCCTGCTGCATGCTTTCTTTGAGGCGTAATACCACCCTGGTGGCATCAGAGCTCGCTCTGCCTCCTGCTGCATGCTTTCTTTGAGGCGTAATACCACCCTGGTGGCATCAGAGCTCGCTCTGCCTCCTGCCGCATGCTTTCTTTGAGGCGTAATACCACCCTGGGGGCATCAGAGCTCGCTCTGCCTCCTGCCACATGCTTTCTTTGAGGTGTAATACCACCCTGGTGGCATCAGAGCTCGCTCTGCCTCCTGCCGCATGCTTTCTTTGAGGCGTAATACCACCCTGGTGGCATCGGAGCTCGCTCTGCCTCCTGCCGCATGCTTTCTTTGAGGCGTAATACCACCCTGGGGGCATCAGAGCTCGCTCTGCCTCCTGCCACATGCTTTCTTTGAGGTGTAATACCACCCTGGTGGCATCAGAGCTCGCTCTGCCTCCTGCCGCATGCTTTCTTTGAGGCGTAATACCACCCTGGGGGCATCAGAGCTCGCTCTGCCTCCTGCCGCATGCTTTCTTTGAGGCGTAATACCACCCTGGTGGCATCGGAGCTCGCTCTGCCTCCTGCTGCATGCTTTCTTTGAGGCGTAATACCACCCTGGGGGCATCAGAGCTCGCTCTGCCTCCTGCCGCATGCTTTCTTTGAGGCGTAATACCACCCTGGTGGCATCAGAGCTCGCTCTGCCTCCTGCCCGTGCTTTCTTTGAGGCGTAATACCACCCTGGTGGCATCAGAGCTCGCTCTGCCTCCTGCCCGTGCTTTCTTTGAGGCGTAATACCACCCTGGTGGCATCAGAGCTCGCTCTGCCTCCTGCCCGTGCTTTCTTTGAGGCGTAATACCACCCTGGTGGCATCGGAGCTCGCTCTGCCTCCTGCTTTCTTTGAGGTGTAATACCACCCTGGTGGTATCAGAACTTGCACTGACTGATGCCACCGACACGCCTCTATGTAAAATACCCCCCTGGTGGCATCAGAGCTCGCTCTTCGTGCTGCCCCCTGCTGTCCTATACGTGTAATACCACCCTGGTGGCATCAGATCTCCTCTGCCTGCTGTCACCTGCTCTCTGAGAGGTGTAATATCACACTGGTGGTAAGAAAGCTCACACTGACTGCTGTCACATGGTGTCACTTTCGCAATCCCCCGAACGTCCTTTCTTGCCCATCTCTTAAATCGAACACGGCCACTTATAATGCAGCGATCAGAAGCATTTATAGCGCGCGGCCGCATCGATTACCCGCAGTTATTTAGGGATACTGACAAGCCACATCATTAGAAGTTATCGATCAGCTGTCAGACGCATTGGGGGCTCAGGGTGTGCGATCATCTGGCAGGTGTTGGGGAAGTGAGGTGGCCAGGCCTGCACCAAGGTGCAGTTTGGTTGGGGGAAGGGGGTGGCGGGGGTTAAGGGGCTCGAGTTGACGTTTGCAGCCGCATTGGCTGGAATGTCAGCTATTGGCAGGATGTATGCAAGAACTGCTGGCTGAAGGGCAAGGGTTCTGGCTGTTCTTACGCAAAGAGAGCGAAGTGGGCGTGGTCTCAATTAGTTGGGTGAGTGAGACATATAGTATTGTGTTTTGGGGCTGTTATAGGCAAAGTTACTAAAATTATGTGGCAGGGAGGACCAAATTATGCGGTAGGGTTGACTAAATTATGCTACAAGCAAAGGCAAACTATGCAGCGTAATGCGACACATTTTGTGAGAATATTACATCATTATTTTGTCCTTTTTCACACAGGTTAACACTGCTGGCCAAATGTTCCGCCTTATTAGTACCCGTTTACCTACTCCCAAATACAGCAATGAGCATTAGAAATGGAATCAGTCAGGCTTTGCAATGAGGCTTCCACACAACTTGATGGAGGATACTGTAACTTGCAAGATGTCTAGCCCTAAAGTGAAAAGTGTATAAAGTGCAAATGTGCAATGAATTTGCTATACTAAAACATATATATGTGCGAGTTTAAACTGAGATATTAAAGTGCATTATTGCTAAAAATATACATACATATATGTGTATATATATATATATATACATATATATATATACATATATATATATATATATATATATATATATATATATATATATATATATATATATATATATATATATATATATATATATATATATATATATATATATATATATATATATATATATTATATATATATATATATGTATATGTATTTTTGGGGGGGTAAATTCTGCAGATTATTCAGCAGATAATGAATTATGTGGCAAATGCAGCAAATACATATTTATGCAGAAAAAGCAGCAGCCGCACAATCGCATAATTCTCGTGGGGTTGGTTGTAAGAGCACTTGATATTGCCATTGGGTTGGAATCAGGAAGTTCGGGGTCCCCTGCCTTTGTCTGAAGGTATTTTTGGACTGCTGTTACACCGCTGAATGGAGAATGAAGGCCGTGATTGCCCTGATGCTTGGGAGGTGAAGCAAAGCATTGAAGTTCAGGATATATTCTGAGATTGTCGATCCCAGGACCGGGAAGAGTGATTGAGAAAATGCAGGAGCACTGAGGGGAACCAGGCACTCGACTTCAGGCAGGCTATCTTTAGGGATTGTTTTAATTGCCTTTCCATACCACAGAGATGACAAACATTCGAGAGTGTTCCGTAAATCATGGCTGGCATCACCCAACAATACAGGACTGTGGCAGGGTAGTGGATTGCAATATTAAAGAGAGAAGAGACATGCAGGCCAGAGAACATGGTGGGTACAGGTACTTAATTTGAGCCGGAGCTTTCTGGTGCTGAGCACCGGCACTTAATTGGTTTCCGGTGCTGGCACCGGCACCTAATTGTCAACACCACACTTAGGGCAGTCTGCCACAAGGTGGCGCTGCTCATGTAATTTAGAGATGAGCAGTATAACAGTTGTTTACGAAAACAATATACATTAAAAAAAATACTAATACCTGCCTCCCCAGCCATTCCTTTACCTTTGGGGACCTGGAATAATCTGAAATGTCGCATTTACATGGGAGAGAGATGGTTAGTAGTTGTTTTGGGAGTGATGACAAGGGCGATAGGTGGAGCAAACTACAGTGGCCTCCTGTTCAGAGCCCTGGCACTTAATATTTTACAAATTAAGCACTAATACACTCATCGGAATAGGTGCAAGCAAAGTGCCACTGTGGGGCTGATTGCACTGCTCTGTGTGTAGTCCAGAGGTGTAACCCCTTTGGTGCGGGGGTCAGGACCGTGTACGATGCGGCGGGCCCCTGGCCTGAGAGCTCTTGACTGAGTCCGGAGTGTGGGGGGCCCTCTCCATGTACTTTGCCAGGGGGCCGTCTCAAGTTTTGTTCTGCCACTTGTGTTGCCGGTTCACCCATGCCTCCGTAGGTGTGGAAGTTTGTGTTAGAAGATATGCCCACAGTGGTTTCCGGGATCACGCGACTGGGTTGGTTGCAACTTTGCATAGTGTTCGGCACGTTGATGTGAAAGAGCCTGTTCTGTAAGCCAGTCTCTGGTAGGCCAGTGCGGTGAACTACGCTGCGCACGCGGAGTTCTGAAGCGCAGTGGAATTTTTTCCTTGCTCGCGCTCACCAACATTAAGTTGGCAAGCGAGGAAAATCCAATGTTAGACCACCTCCCAACGAGATTTCTCAACATGGTGGGTCGCGGATGGTTGCGACTGCCCACGTTGAGAAACCAGCAGAAAGAAGCAGTGCCCTCTTGCGCTGCGCATGGTGAGGTTTGCACTGATTTTCCAGCGCGGGACAAACAGCAGGTGCTAAAAATCAGTATGACCGGCGAGACCTAAAGCCTTCCTCCGCTTGTGGAACCCTACATAGTGCGGTGCAGGTGCGCGGAACTCCACAAACTCCGCAGAGGCCTAGATTTGGGCAGAGGCAGTGAGTAATTTGTAAAAAAATAAGTGCCATGGCCCTCACCAGGAGGCCAAAGCAGCGGCTGTTAGCGCTGCCAGTGACAGTACCAAAAGGGGGTGGTGATGGACAGAGCATCTGAACCAATCAAAGACTCACACCCAGTCAACAGATCTGGGTTTAATCCTTCACCGTTCTTTAGTACCAGCACAACTACTAACCGTATCATTCATACAAGTGTGACAATTCAGACTATTCCAGGCTCCCAAAGCTATAGAAATGGCTTGGACAGCAGTTAGTGGTAATTTTAATGCATATTAAATTAATAAACAGCTGCTGTTGTGCTTATCTCTAAATTAGACATCAGGGGCCAGTGCCATAAGGGCCAGTGTTGACAATTAAATGCCGGTTGCCAAGCAATGGAAACCCATCGGCTGAAATTAAGCACTGGGTGGAGGGCCCCACATCAAACATTGGGCCAGGCATTTTTAGGCTAGAAGGAGCAGGACTCATGTCTGTCTTCTAATCGACTATGTGAGCTACATGGTATATCCCAGTAGAGTGAGGAACGGAGGGTTTCTACTACAACATAACAGGTGTATTTGTAAAGCGCACGATTACCCGTAGGTCTCCTGGTGCTAAATAACAGATGTTTATTGTTCCCCAACTCAATGGTACTCATTTTATCGACCTCAGATGGATGAAAGGCTGAGTGGACCTGCCGGGATTTGAACCTGTGACCATGAGGTCGAACAGAGGCCCCTGCAGTGGGTGCATTAGTTCACTGAGCCACTAAACCCAGCTTATCTCCTCAATGGTGTTTAGGACCTCTTCCCAGAAGGTTCCAACAGGTGGGCATTCCCATGTCAGGTGGAGGAAACCGGCAGGGTCTCATGGACATCCATAAAAGTTTGCACTTTTTCCTTTATGGAGTTTATGCGGGTCATGCAATGAGCAGTACAATCTGTTAAGAAGTTAGTAATGGAGGGGTTTGTGTTTTTAGTTGATAAATATTAGTTTAATATGATCACAACAATATTTCCATATGTCCAGAGTGATCCCATTATCCATATCTAGCCACCATTTGTCCAAGCCTTTGGGGTCTGTGTATGGGGTAGCTCAATCTATAGTTTTTATAGTGTAAAGACCCAGCCCCGCTGATCTGGTTTTTGGATCAGTTGGCTAAGAGGGCAAAGTCAGGAGGTTCATCAGGTAATTCAAGCCAAATCGACTGGGCTGCAAGGCCACGCGCATATAGTGTGAGAGTCCGGTCCCCATTGAAGTGGTATCTTGTGGGTGCAGTCAGTGTTTAATTTGTGAAACAGTAAGTGCCAGGGCTCTCGTCAGGAGGCTTCTTCAGCATTACCCCGCCAGTGCAGGCAGTGCCAATAACAACACAACTATTAACCATCACATTACCACAGGTGTGACTATTCCAGGCCCCCAAAGCTATAGGATCACCTTGGGTGGCATGTATTTGTTATTTTAAATGTATATTTACCTAATAAACAGCTGCTGTTGTGCGAATCTCCAAATTGTACAAACAGTGCCACCATGTGGCAGCTGTCATAAGTGCCAGTGTTGACAATTAAGTGCTGGTGCTGAGCACCAGAAACCACTGGGTCAAATTAGGCACTGGGTGGACATGTAAAGCTTAAACTCACATGTCCTACTTTTTAAATACCGTGCACCCTGCCCTATGAGCATTTAGACCCTACCTTAGGAGTGGTTTATACGTATTAAAAAGGAAGATTTAGGTCTGGCAGAAGATTTATTTTGCCATGTGGAAATGGCAATTCAAAACTGCACTACAGGCTGCAGCTTAGTCATGCTTCACAAAGCTAGTGGGTGGCACAACTAGTTCTGCTGCCCACTATTAGCATTTGATTTACAGGCACTGGGCACATGTAGGACCATTTACTATTGACTTATAAGTATATTAAATGTACCAATCAGGTAAATTTTACTATGTTGTCAAGGGAGTGCCCAAGAACTTTACCACTGGTTAGCAGCGAAAAGTGCACAGAGCCCCAAAAAACAACAAAAACGGGTTCAGCAAAAGAAGAACAAATGTAGAGTGGCCCTGCAGAGATGGCCAAGTTCAAAACTTGTAAAGGCTCAGTCCATGGCGCTTAATTATATAGGGCGAAGCTATAAAGCATAATGTAAAGACAATGGGCCCGATTCACAGAACTAACTTAAGACAAAATCCTAAACTTACTACTTTTGGTATTCACAGAAGTTAGGATTTTGTCTTAAGTCGGTCTTAAGACAGACTTAAGACAGACTTAAGACAGAATCCTAACTTAAGTCTGTCTTAAATCTGTCTTAAGTCTGTCTTAAGACAAAATCCTAACTTCTGTGAATACCAAAAATAGTAAGTTTAGGATTTTGTCTTATGTTAGGTCTGTGAATTGCGCCCAATATTCAAAGCGAATAAAAAACATCACTCATGTTTTTAGTTATGCCTCCGTATCCTGGCAATCACACAGGAATACGCAAAGCAGGAACAGCAAGGTTTGGGATCTTGATACACAGCCGCACAAGGCAAAGAGCTGGACTGGAATAGTGTGTAGTAGGATACATTGGAAAACATGGCCAACACTGGGCAGGAAGCAAACACGCTGACCACACAGGGAACTGGAAACTGGGGCTGGAGGGACAGGAAAGCAACACACTGGAAAGTAAGGACCAGGGTTGAATAATCAAAGACTGACACAGGGTAACTGCAGATGAAGTGGAAGTCCAAGGAATCAGGAAGCACTCAGTAGTGCTAGATGAAGAAATAGGGAGACACAGCAGAACAGAGCAAGCTCTGGAAACAAGGATGTCCTACAAAAGGATGCCAGCTAAGGAAGAAAGGATACACTACAGAATAAAACAGGATAAGAAAACAAACAAGGAAGCACTGCACAACAGTCGTGGTAAAGGAAGAAGGGTAGACTGATAAACAGTGCAGTTCGGTAACAAAGAAGCAACAATAGCACAGATATCAGGGACTCTAGAAACAATGGATTGGCCAATCAGAACACTGCTACAATGGCCAATGCTGGACTGAAGGAGGCTGAGGCTTAAATGAGCTCACCAAACATGTCTCACTTGTAAAGATCCCTCCACTCACCCATAGCAGTGAGCAGGGAATTCTGGGAATTGAATGCTCTGGCTGGAAATGCAAACTGGCTGCAACAAAACCCAACATGGATCAGGAGAGCAAGTCGAATCCTGAATATTTTCCAGGAAGTTGCCAACCTGTACTGGGATATGCCACATGGATAAGGCTTCAGTGAGGGAATGTCTTCTAGCTATCACACAGCCTGACATAGATGCAAAATGAAAAACAAGTACAGACAGGGCTTAATTTGTAAAAAAAAAAAAACAAAGGGCCAGTGCTGTTGTCAGGAGGACACTGCAGCTCGCACTGCCCATTGTCCTTGCCAGGGCTGCCAATGACAGTATGAACACAACTACCAACCATCACAATCTTACATGTGTGACTGTTCATACTATTCCAGGCCCCCAAAGCTAAAAGAATGGCTTGGGTGGTAGGTATTAGTTATTGTTACAATATATTGAATTAATAAATAGCTGTGATTGTGCTCGTATCAAAACTAGGTAGAAAGCACCACCATGTGGCAGACTGTGATAAGTGCCAGTGCTGGCAATTAAGTGTAGATCCCGAACACTGGGAACCACTAGCTCAAATTAAGCACTGAGTACAGAACACTGTCCAAGCAACAAGATGTCAATAGAGGCACATATCACAAGTACAGGTAGCTTAATTGAACCCTGGAAACCCCACCACCAGGAATTCCCCGCACAACAGTGGTGAACACAAGAACGTATGATGCTACTCTCAACAGATTGCTGGATCACAGGAAGGAAAATAAAAGATATGGTTAACCTAATGCCGGGGAGCGGGGTGCAACAGGCCTTTAGCAGCATGATATATTTTGGGACAGTTGGATTTCTTGATATAGTAGAAAACAGGTAAAAATTCAAAGTTGATCTACAAAGGGACCCTAAAAATGTTCCTTATTCTGGGTGCCCCAAATCCTTAAGATTCCACTGGCAGGATAGAGATTAAAAGGCGTGATTTGTTAAGCACCAGGGAATATATCTGATTGCTGAATGAGGGAGAATAAAAAGTGTGACTCGTTCTGTGGCTGGTATATATTTTAATTTTTTTTTATTCTGTTTATTGCTAACCAAAAACAACAACACAAGTTGCAGATGATGCAAATCAAATGGCGTGACAGTCAGTGACATATTGAATACAGTTCCATATTATCATGTAAAGAATACTTTTCAGTGGACACTTGTATTTCAGGGTGTTGACTCTCCAGGGGATGGTTGCGTCGGTAATGTGGGTGGTTCACATATGTTAACTCTGGACTCGTCCCATTTCCCCCATATTTGCATCCCTTTTCTAGGGCAGCCTCATGATATATACACTTTTTCTCGATACATGCACCAATCCATGTCACCCTCCCACTCCCTTAGCGTCGGAGCTGCGTGCACCCCCATCTCCAGGCAACATTCGTCTTGGCGACCATCAATCTTAATGTCACCCAAGTTTTCTCCTTGCTACTGAAGTCCGTTGGCTTCCACATATTTAGGAGACAGCGGTTGGTCTCCATTGTTATTCTCTGTCCCAGAACTTCCCCCATACATGATTGAACCCCTCTCTAATATCTAGTAATATGAGGGCATTCCCTTAGTATGTGAAAAAAGGTGCCCAAGTGCCCTCACCGCCGTTGACAACTAGTCTCAGCTCCATATCCCATCTTGACCAATGTTGGCCCAGTAACTTAGATTCTGTGCAGTATTTTCAACTGCACCAACTTCAACTTAGAGGATATGGCCACCCTCCCTTGGGGACGCTAGTGCCTCCGTCCATTCTCCAACATCAAGCTTTGTTAAGTCACTTTCCCACTTTGCCCGAAGTTGCGGGAGTGGATCAGGTGAATGATTTATCAGTTTCAAGTACGTTCGGGAAATTGCCGGTCCTCGAAAGGAGAGGCCTCAATAGGGGTCTCCCCCTTCAATATGACTGTATGTAGTGCGTGCTGTATCTGAAGATACCTGAATCTCTCCGAGTCTGCAAGCTCATGTTTTTGTTGGAGAGTCGTGAAAGGTAGCACTTCCCCCTTTTTCCAAAGATCAGCCACCTGCGAGATCCCTTTCAGATCCCATCTATCAAACCCCTTCGTTTTCCAGAGATCGCCCAATTAGTGGGGTGCTCTGAGTTAAAGTCTTTGTCCATCCCATATTTTGCCACACCGGTAGTTAATGTTTTGTGGGGCCTGTCAAGGGGAAATATGCGGGTGACTGGTATATTGTATGATTGTTTGATTGTAGGATGGACAAGAACAAGTATGACACATTCAATGATTGTAGTATTTTATGATTGTTAGATTGCAGGATGGACAAGAAAAGGTTGTACTTTCTGGCTGTTGGATCTCAGGATGATGAATAAATGGTGTGATTCATTCAGCATCAGGGTATATTTTGATTGCTGGGCAGAGAATATAACATGTTATTCATTTAAGCATCAGGGTACACTTTCTGTTAGATTGCAGGATTGAGAAAAAAAGAAGGAGTCATTCAACGTCAATGACAGGGTATATTTTCTGACAGCAGGATTGCCGAATAGAGACTCAGAGGTATATTTCAGCCAGTAATAGCCTATACCCTGATTTATGAAAGTAATATATTGGATAAAGTATCACCTGCTGTATGTTATAAGAATATTGCAAATCACCTAGGAATTCCATGACCATATAGAGGAACAAGGATAAAGTATGAGTTCCTTATTAAGGTTGTGGAACTCTGAGGGGCATTATCCTTATCATGCATGGCAGTGGGTACTTTATTCCTTATAATACATGGTTACTCAATCACCTTTCCCACAAAGCCGTTAAATCATTGTTGAGTAGCTGTTTCATATGAAAGAGAGAGCATGTTTGCAAACATGAAGAGCAAAATTAAACACATTAAAAAATCTGTTAGATATTTGTTGTAAAAACATATTATAATCAGTTTAATATGCCCTTTTTATTTTATACAGGTACAGTACAAAGGTATAGGAAGATTTTACCTTTCTATACCTATCTTAGAAGTGCAAAAAGTAAATATTTTGTCATACATTTCCCATTTCTATTTGTCATAGTACAGCTAGAAAGACAAAGCAGAAGAAAAAAACGAAGTTTTTTTTCGTTCTTTAAACAGCTGCTTTAGTCATGCTCTGTGACCCAACCTGCCATTCCCCTCAGCTGCTGCCTTTGGCTGCAGGCACTGGGATGGCAGACCTCAGGTGTAAAAACTTATTGTTGATGAGTGACTGGTTGCATCACAAGTCACCAATTATGAAGAAATTAGAGACAGGCATTTAACACCGGAATTGCATAACCCCATGCATTATGGGTGAGACTCATTCTGCATCATGGCATTGATGCTGATATGAGCAGGGAGTTCTGACTGTTGCATCGCACAATCCAGAATGAAAGGTACAAGTTAGTCAATGTCTGGGACAGGATATCATTTCTAACTTTTGGACTGCAGGATGGAGTCTAGACGTTGTTGTTCAGTTGGTTTCTTGGTATTGTTCCTGACTTGGATTGTTGGACGGCGAATAAAAGACATAATTGATTCAATGTCAGGGTGTACCCTCGAATTGTTGGATTGTGTGATGGAGAATACAAGTTGTGATTCATTCATTAATCAATAAGGGTGTTACATAATCCGCTCCATGTGTTCATGAATGGCTCATTGTCATCAATTCAGTGGTCTACCATTGACCGTTCGGGTGCACTCTCTAACTGTTGGATGTCAGAAGGGAGAATAAAAGGGTGATTCACTCAGTATCAGGTACAGCGTATTGTTATTTATTGTTGGATCTCAAAAAGGAAACTAAAAATAAAATAAAAGGTGTGATTCAGTCAGGGTACACTCTTGGATCTTGGGATGGAGACTAAAAGGTGATGCACTAAGCATGGGCGAATTTTGCGAATCTCGTGTTCGCGAATTTTGCGGATTTGCGAACTCGCAATCCGCAAAATCCGCGAATTCTCGCGAATTTGCGGAATTTTTTTTGTGTGTTTGCGCGGGTTTCTGCCAGTTCGCGAGCGTTTTGTACAATGTCGCAAATTGCGAACTTACCTGTCGGGTCGCAAGTTTCGCGAACTTGTTGTTTCTACGTGTCCAGCCTGTTTGGGACACTCTTCTTCATCACTGCCACTCTCTGTCACCACTGCCACTCTCTGACTACTCATGCCACCCTCTGGCCCACCCATGCCACCCTCTGTTTCATCACAGCACCCTCTGGTTGTCCAGTCAGTGTACATTATTGTGGCAACGCAAGCACACCTTCCCTGCCTCAAGTGACCTGAATTAATTTGGGGCTGATTAATGTGTCACAGAATATTTTTTTAGCTGGCACCTGCTTCCTTAGTGCTTCCTGATTAGTGATCTTTTGCACTTGCTAAGTGCTTTCATTGTTGCAAAATTAGTTACAACACCTGCCCTGCCCCAACTGACAATAATGAATTAGGGGCTGATTAATGGATTTGAACTTCCAGCCTGGCTCCTGCTTGTCTCCCTTAGCTGTAATTCAGGACCTTTGTGGCATATGTGTAACTATTCTGAGGTTCAGAGCAGGGTCACATAATAGTTGCAACTGGCAACTGAACTCTGGAGGGGCCCCTCAGGAAGCACTACAGGAAATGGCTACTAATGATGAGCCTGAACTTTTGAACCTGGTAAGTAGTTTCAGTTTTGCTAAGATCGTATTTCTGCAATTTTGCACTTATTCGCGGGGCACGAAGTGTACTGGGAAGCCGCGAACTCACGCGAACAGTGCGAGCAAAATCCGCTGCTCGCGGATTTGCGGATTTTGCGGGAGATTCGCAAATCTCGCGGATTGCGAATTTACCAAAAATCCGCAAAATCCGCGAGCGAAACGGATTTTCCGCCCATGCTTATGATGCACTCTGATTTTGGAATGTGGGTTTGGTGTGACTCAGTCAGTATCATGCTATAGCTTTGACTGTTTTATCTCAGGATGGAGAATACAGAGTGTGAATCATTTATTGTCAGGATATACCCTTTAACAATTGGATGTCAGGGTGGAGACTAAACGATGTGGTTCATTCAGCGTTATGGTACTTTCTGATTCTTGGATTGCATGGTGGAGAATAAAAGGTGTGATTTATTCAGTGTCAATGACAGAGTATTTTTTTACTGCTGGACTACAGGATGGAGACTTAAAGGTGTGGTATGCTTGGTGTCTTGGTATAGTTCCTGAAGTGGTTTGCAGGATGGGCCAATAAAAGTGGTTATCGATTCAACGTCAAGATGTACGCTTGACTTGATGGATTGTAAGATGAAGAATAAAAGGTGTCATTGATTCAATGTCAGGGTGTACCCTTCAATTGATGGATTGTAGGCTGGAGAAAAAAAGGTGTCATTGATTCAATGTCAGGGTGTACCCTTGAATCGATGGATTGTAGGATGGAGAATAAAAGGTGTCATTGATTCATTGTCAGGGTGTACCCTTATATCGATGGATTGTAGTGTGCCTAATGAAAGGTGTCATTGATTCAATGTCAGGGTGTGCCCTTGAATTGATGGATTGTAGGATGGCGAAGAAAAGGTGTCATTGATTCAATGTCAGGGTGTACCCTTGGATCCATGGATTGTAGGACGGAGAATAAAAGGTATCACTGATTCAATGTTAGGGTGTACCCTTGGATCCATGGATTGTAGGATGGAGACTAAAAGGTGTCATTGATTCAATGTCAGGGTGTACCCTTGAATCGATGGATTGTAGGATGGAGACTAAAAGGTGTCATTGATTCAATGTCAGGGTGTACCCTTGAATCGATGGATTGTAGGATGGAGGCTAAAAGGTGTCATGGATTCAATGTCAGGGTGTACCCTTAAATCGATGGATTGTTGAATGGAGAATAAAAGGTGTCATTGATTCAATGCCAGGGTGTACCCTTGAATCAATGGAATGTAGGATGGGTAATAAAAAGTGTGTTTGATTTATTGTCAGGGTGCACCATTGAATTGATGGATTGTTGGATTGCAAATAAAAGGTGGAATTGCGTCAATGCTAGGATGTACCCTCAAATTGATGGATTGCAGAATGGCAAATGAAAGGTGTCATTGATTCAATGTCAGGGTGTACACTTGAATTGATGGATTGTAGGACGGAGAATAAAAGGTGTCATTGATTCAATGTCAGGGTGTACCCTCGAATTGATGGATTGCAGGACGGAGAATAAAAGGTGTCATTGATTCAATGTCAGGGTGTACACTTGAATCGATGGATTGTAGGATGGAGACTAAAAGGTGTCATTGATTCAATGTTAGGGTGTACCCTTGAATCGATGGATTGTAGGATGGAGAAGAAAGGGTGTAATTGATTCAATGTCAGGGTGTACCCTTGGATCCATGGATTGTAGGATGGAGAATAAAAGGTGTCATTGGTTCAATGTCAGGGTGTACCCTTGGATCCATGGATTGTAGGATGGAGAATAAAAGGTATCATTGATTCAATGTCAGGGTGTACCATTAAATTGATGGATTGTAGGATGGAGAATAAAAGGTGTCATTGATTCAATGTCAGGGTGTACCCTTCAATTGATGGAGTGTAGGATGGTGAATAAAAGGTATCATTGATTCAATGTCAGGGTGTACCCTTGAATCGATGGATTGTAGGATGGAGACTAAAAGGTGTCATTGATTCAATGTCAGGGTGTATCCTTAAACCGATAGATTGTAGGATGGAGAATAAAAGGTGTAATTGATTCAATGTTAGGGTGTACCCTTACATCGATTGATTGTAGGATGGAGAAAAAAAGGTGTCATTGATTCAATGTTAGGGTGTACCCTTAAATCGATTGATTGTAGGATGGAGAATAAAAGGTGTAATTGATTCAATGTCAGGGTGTACCATTAAATTAATGGATTGTAGGATGGAGAAGAAAAGGTGTCATTGAGTCAATGTCAGGGTGTACCCTTGAATCCATGGATTGTAGGATGGAGAAGAAAATGTGTTATTGATTCAATGTCAGGGTGTACTTTTGAATCGATGGATTGTAGGATGGAGAAGAAAAGATGTCATTGATTCAATGTCAGGGTGTACCATTAAATTGATGGATTGTAGGATGGAGAATAAAAGGTGTAATTGATTCAATGTCAGGGTGTACACTTGAATCGATGGATTGTAGGATGGAGACTAAAAGGTGTCATTGATTCAATGTTAGGGTGTACACTTGAATTGATGGATTGTAGGACGGAGAATAAAAGGTGTAATTGATTCAATGTCAGGGTGTACCCTTCAATTGATAGATTGTAGTGTGCCTAATAAAAGGTGTCTTTGATTCAATGTCAGGGTGTACACTTGAATCGATGGATTGTAGGATGGAGACTAAAAGGTGTCATTGATTCAATGTCAGGGTGTACACTTGAATTGATGGATTGTAGGACGGAGAATAAAAGGTGTAATTGATTCAATGTCAGGGTGTACCCTTCAATTGATAGATTGTAGTGTGCCTAATAAAAGGTGTCATTGATTCAATGTCAGGGTGTACCCTTAAGTCAATGGAATGTAGGATGGAAAGTAAAAGGTGTTATTGATTCAGTGTCAGTGTGCACCATTGAATCAATGGATTGTAGGACGGAGAATAAAAGGTGTCATTGATTCATTGTCAGGGTGTACCCTTATATCGATGGATTGTAGTGTGCCTAATGAAAGGTGTCATTGATTCAATGTCAGGGTGTGCCCTTGAATTGATGGATTGTAGGATGGCGAAGAAAAGGTGTCATTGATTCAATGTCAGGGTGTACCCTTGGATCCATGGATTGTAGGACGGAGAATAAAAGGTATCACTGATTCAATGTTAGGGTGTACCCTTGGATCCATGGATTGTAGGATGGAGACTAAAAGGTGTCATTGATTCAATGTCAGGGTGTACCCTTGAATCGATGGATTGTAGGATGGAGACTAAAAGGTGTCATTGATTCAATGTCAGGGTATACCCTTGAATCGATGGATTGTAGGATGGAGGCTAAAAGGTGTCATTGATTCAATGTCAGGGTGTACCCTTAAATCGATGGATTGTTGAATGGAGAATAAAAGGTGTCATTGATTCAATGCCAGGGTGTACCCTTGAATCAATGGAATGTAGGATGGGTAATAAAAAGTGTGTTTGATTTATTGTCAGGGTGCACCATTGAATTGATGGATTGTTGGATTGCAAATAAAAGGTGGAATTGCGTCAATGCTAGGATGTACCCTCAAATTGATGGATTGCAGAATGGCAAATGAAAGGTGTCATTGATTCAATGTCAGGGTGTACACTTGAATTGATGGATTGTAGGACGGAGAATAAAAGGTGTCATTGATTCAATGTCAGGGTGTACCCTCGAATTGATGGATTGCAGGACGGAGAATAAAAGGTGTCATTGATTCAATGTCAGGGTGTACACTTGAATCGATGGATTGTAGGATGGAGACTAAAAGGTGTCATTGATTCAATGTTAGGGTGTACCCTTGAATCGATGGATTGTAGGATGGAGAAGAAAGGGTGTAATTGATTCAATGTCAGGGTGTACCCTTGGATCCATGGATTGTAGGATGGAGAATAAAAGGTGTCATTGGTTCAATGTCAGGGTGTACCCTTGGATCCATGGATTGTAGGATGGAGAATAAAAGGTGTCATTGATTCAATGTCAGGGTGTACCATTAAATTGATGGATTGTAGGATGGAGAATAAAAGGTGTCATTGATTCAATGTCAGGGTGTACCCTTCAATTGATGGAGTGTAGGATGGTGAATAAAAGGTATCATTGATTCAATGTCAGGGTGTACCCTTGAATCGATGGATTGTAGGATGGAGACTAAAAGGTGTCATTGATTCAATGTCAGGGTGTATCCTTAAACCGATAGATTGTAGGATGGAGAATAAAAGGTGTAATTGATTCAATGTTAGGGTGTACCCTTACATCGATTGATTGTAGGATGGAGAAAAAAAGGTGTAATTGATTCAATGTTAGGGTGTACCCTTAAATCGATTGATTGTAGGATGGAGAATAAAAGGTGTAATTGATTCAATGTCAGGGTGTACCATTAAATTAATGGATTGTAGGATGGAGAAGAAAAGGTGTCATTGATTCAATGTCAGGGTGTACCCTTGAATCCATGGATTGTAGGATGGAGAAGAAAATGTGTTATTGATTCAATGTCAGGGTGTACTTTTGAATCGATGGATTGTAGGATGGAGAAGAAAAGATGTCATTGATTCAATGTCAGGGTGTACCATTAAATTGATGGATTGTAGGATGGAGAATAAAAGGTGTAATTGATTCAATGTCAGGGTGTACACTTGAATCGATGGATTGTAGGATGGAGACTAAAAGGTGTCATTGATTCAATGTTAGGGTGTACCCTTGAATCGATGGATTGTAGGATGGAGAAGAAAAGGTGTCATTGATTCAATGTCAGGGTGTACCCTTGGATCCATGGATTGTAGGATGGAGAATTAAAGGTGTCATTGGATCAATGTCAGGGTGTACCCTTAAATCGATTGATTGTAGGACGGAGAAAAAAAGGTGTCATTGATTCAATGTCAGGGTGTACCATTAAATTGATGGATTGTAGGATGGAGAATAAAAGGGGTAATTGATTCAATGTCAGGGTGTACACTTGAATCGATGGATTGTAGGATGGAGAATAAAAGGTGTAATTGATTCAATGTCAGGGTGTACCCTCGAATTGATGGATTGCAGGATGAAGAATAAAAGGTGTCATTGATTCAATGTCAGGGTGTACTCTTCAATTGATGGAGTGTAGGTTGGAGAATAAAAGGTGAGATTTAGTCAGTGTCAGGGTCCACTCTGACTGTAGGATCTCAGGATGGAGAATATATGATGTGATTCAGCCGGTGTCCGGGGACACTCTGTAAGATCTCAGGGTGGAGAATAAAAGGTGTAATCCGGCCAATGTCAGGATGCACTCTGACTGTTGGATCTTAGGGTGGAGAGTGAAAAGTGATTCAGCCGGTGTCGTGGTTTACCCTCTGACTGTGGACCTCGGGGTGGATAATGAAAGGTGTGATTCAGTCGGTGTCAGGGGACACTCTGAGAATACTATGCTCTTCTCTACCAGAACTTACCTTCCCCTTCCCCCCTCTCTACAATAAAACAGGGTCTATAGCGCTGACTTGCCATAAATAAAAAAACTCTGTAGGACTGATCTCCTAGAGGACAACAAACTCCATGGGACTGACACCCTATAGAACAACAAGGTCGTTGGGGCTGAACTTTCGGAGGATAACAAGCTCCATGTCCCATCATAGGACACACTTTAACCTCTCCGATACTCATGACGAGCTCAGCTCATCATGAGGCACGGTGGCCATGTGCTCATGACGAGCTGAGCTTGTCATAACGGCTGCAACGCTCGCTTGCGGGGCTAATTCCCCCGCTGTGCTGAGCGTTCTAAAGAAACGGGTGTGGCCGTGACGAGCTGAGCTCGTCATGAGCACTGGGGCGCTGTGCGCGCCCCACCGCCCCCCAGCACAGCGGGGGAATTAGCCCCGCAGGGAAGGGGTTAAAGAGCTCACCCTCCATAGGATAAAAAGCTCAATGGGACTGACACATCATAGGATAACAAGCTTTATAGAGCTCACCCCCCATAGGATAACAAGCTCCATGGGACTGACACATCATAGGATAACAAGCTTTATAGCGCTCTCCCTTCATAGGATAACAAGTTCCATGGGTCTGTCCCTTCATAGACCAACAAGCTTTATAGAGCTCACCCCCCATAGGATAACAAGCTTCATGGCGCTGACACATCATAGAATAACAAGCTTTATAGAGCTCTCCCTTCATACGATAACAATCATCCATGCGGGTGTCCCTTCATAGGATGACAAGCTTTATAGAGATCATCCTCCATAGGACAACAGGTATCTATGGGAGTGTCCCTTCATAGGACGATAAGCTTTATAGAGCTCACCCTCCATAGGATAACAAGCTCCATAGGGCTGTCCCTTCACAGGCCGACAAGCTTTATAGAGCTCACCCTCGATAGGATAACAAGCATCTATGGGGGAGTCCCTTCATAGGATGACAGCCTTTATAGAGCTCACCTTCCATAGGATAACAAGTTCCATGGGGCTGATCTTTCATAGGATAACAAGCTCCATGTGGCTGTCCCTTCATAGGATGACAAGCTTTATAGAGCCCACGCTCTATAGGATAACAAGCATCTATGGGGGTGTCCCTTCATAGGACGACAACCTTTATAGAGCTCACCTTCAATAGGATAACAAGTTCCATGGGGCTGACCCTTCTTAGGACGATAATCTTTATAGAGCTCACCTTCCATAGGATAACAAGTTCCATGGGGCTGACCCTTCATAGGACGACAATCTTTATAGAGCTCACCGTTGCTAAGATAAAAAGCTCCATATGACTGTCCCTGCACAGGTTGACAAGCTTTATAGAGATCACCCTATATAGGATAACACGCATCTATGGGGGTGTCCCTACATAGGATGACAAGCTTTATAGAGCTCACCCTATATAGGACAACACACATCTATGGGGGTGTCCCTACATAGGACGACAAGCATTATAGAGCTCCCCCTTATATAGGATAATACGTATCTATGGGGGTGTCCCTACAAAGGATAACAAGCTTTATAGATCTCACCCTCTATAGGATAACAAGTATCTATGGGGGAGTCCCTTCATAGGATGACAAGCTTTATAGAGCTCACCCTCCAATAGGATAGCAAGCTCCCTGGGGCTGATCCTTCATAGGACGACAAGCTTTATAGAGCTCACTCTCCATAGGATTAAAAGCCTTTATGGGAGTGTCCCTTCATAGGACGTCAGGATTTATAGAGCTCACCCTACATGTGGGATAACAAGCATCTATAGGGGTGTCCCTTCATAGGACGACAAGCTTTATAGAGCTCACCCTCCATAGGATAACAAGCTCCATGGGGCTGATCTTTCATAGTACGACAAGCTTCATAGAGCTCACCCTCCATAGGATAACAAGCATCTATGGGGCTGTCCCTTCATAGGATGACAAGTTTTATAGAGCTCACCCTCCATAGAATAACAAGCTCCATGCGGCTGATCTTTCATGGGATAACAAGCTCCTTGGGACTGTCCTTCATAGGATGACAAGCTTTATAGTGCTCACCCTCCATAGGATAACAACCTCCATGGGGCTGTACCTTGATAGGACGACAAGCTTTATAGAGCTCACCCTCCAATAGGATAACAAGCTGCATGGGGCTGATTCTTCATAGGACGACAAGCTTTATAGAGCTCACCCTCCATCTGATAACAAGCTCCATGGGGCTGATGCTTCATAGGACGACAATCTTTATAGAGCTCACCCTCCATAGGATAACAAGCATCTATGGGGGAGTCCCTTTGTAGGACGACAAGCTTTATAGAGATCACTCTCCATAGGATAACAAGCTCCATAGGGCTGTCAATTCATATGACGACAAGCTTTATAGAGCTCACCCTCCATCTGATAACAAGCTCCATGGGGCTGATGCTTCATAGGACGACAATCTTTATAGATGTCGCGATTGCAAGCAGCGCTACAACTATTTCGCGCCACTAACCTGAGAACGTCTGGATCAGCAGGAACGATGCGATGAATGTCCTTCTGACTTATCTGAACACCACACCCAGGGGTGTCTCGGGGAACACCTCCTGAATGGGTATTTGCGAGAAGCCGGGAGGATAAGGCGCAGGGGGGCACACGGATCAATAGCAGGGTCCTCGGGGTCTGATACGGCAGAATCCATAGTGAAGGGACGTACTGCAGCGTGGAGAAATAAAGGACAGGTATAAGTCCCGGTTCCACAAAAAGTACACTTCCTTCCCCGACCCCAATCCCTGGCACTTACCAAGGAACACTTCAGTTGTTCTCTAAAGGAAAAAACAATGTGTTCCTCCTTCCTCTGTGATGGGCCGGAGGGGAGAAAGTTATTCGTCACTCTCTCGTAAGGGCAGTATCCTCTTAGTCTCGGCTTTACCCCGGGGATCACGGAAAAGTATTTTTGCTTCCTCAATACGGCTTGAGAAACAAGGGAATATCTATTGCACACTCTACCAAGCTACAAACTCAAACACTTGGTAAACGGAATGCGCATCTGGATGCTATCAGGGTCTCGGACAAACAAAATAAACAGGGAGTAGAAGAACGATCCCGTTCTCCTAGGTATACTTGCAGTTGGTCGGAAGTTACTTCACTCCATTGACCACGCTGGCTCTTGATCGGAAATAAGGCTTGAACTAGGCTGGCCGCGCAGGCTCTTGATCGGCGATGATTTCCTGAGGCTGAACACGCAGGCTTTTGGTCGGCGATGATGTCCTCTAGCGCACTCCGGCAGGGATCACCATCCGCAACAAACACACCAAGAAAACAATTGTCAAGCGCCGATCTGTTTCCAAGGAGGAGTTATATAGGCTCCGCCTTCTTTCCTTTTCTCCAGAGCCGTTTGGCCTTCTGGGACATGTAGTTGAAAGGGATCCCTCGTACTTGTTTCCCTTTCCTACTTTCTTTCGCTGCGGCTGTGTAGGCGATCATGACAGAACCCCCTCTCGAGGACTGCCGACTCGGCGGTCGACCCGGTTTCCCAGGGAACTGCTCATGAAACGCGGCTACCAAATCAGGGCAATGCAAATGATCCGCGGGTTCCCATGTTCTGTCCTCCGGACCATACCCTTTCCAATCTACCAGATACTGAATCCGGCCATGCAACATACGAGAGTCCAGGACTCGTTGCACTTCGTATTCCTCTTGGCCATCCACCTCCAGGGCAGGGGGCCGTACTGGCAAGCGCATGGTCAAGGGGCAAGGCCTGAGGAGGGACACATGGAAAACCGGATGTATGGACCAGGAAAGTGGAAGAGACAACCTCATGGCCACTGAGTTCACCACCTCACTGATGCTGTAAGGCCCCACAAACTTAGGTTTAAGTTTATTCACTCCTTTCAAATGAATGTTCTTTGTGGAGAGCCACACCTTGTCCCCCACCTGATATGTCGGCTCCTCGGACCTCCTGCGGTCCGCAAATAGTTTATGAGCTGCTTGCGCTTTCTCCAAACAATGTCTTGCATCTATAAGGATGGCCCTCAGATGGGCATGATGCTCCTGAATGGAAGGAACCAAGGATTCCGCAGGCCAGTCGAACGGAAGCATGTTTGGATGGAACCCATATAGGCAGAAGAAGGGCGAACACCCCAAGGTGGTATGAACTGCATTGTTATATGCGAACTCCGCCAACCACAAAAGGGTGGTCCAATCCGAAGCATTTTGCATAGTGAAACAGCGGAGGTACTGTTCAAGCG
Organism: Lissotriton vulgaris; assembly: GCF_964263255.1. Lineage (NCBI taxonomy): Eukaryota > Metazoa > Chordata > Amphibia > Caudata > Salamandridae > Lissotriton > Lissotriton vulgaris. The sequence goes on from NC_141699.1 coordinate 1,653,543, forward strand.
TTTGGTTCAGCCGTTCAGTTTTTCCGTCCGTCTGCGGATGATAGCTAGACGACAGTCGGGCATCGATTTGCAAGATGGAACAGAGAGCCTTCCAGAAATGTGACGTAAACTGTGTGCCACGATCAGTTATAATCACGCTGGGCAAACCGTGAGCACGTACTATGTGCTGCAGAAATACCTTGGCCAATTCCACAGAGGTAGGTAAACCCTGCAAAGCAATGAAATGCCCCATTTTCGTAAGATGATCAACGACCACCAGAACCACGGTTTGCTGAGCGCAGGGAGGCATCTCCACTATAAAATCCATGGATAAGGTGTGCCAAGGTTTTGGAGGTATGGGCAGCGGACGGAGGAGACCCACTGGTTTAGTGTGAACTGATTTCCCCTGGGCACAAATAGCACAGGTTTGCACGTACTCCTTCACATCGGCTCAAACCTCTTTCCACCAGAAGGAACGTTCTACATTAGCCGTGGTCTTGAATATCCCCATATGTCCGCTTAATGTTGAGTCATGAGCCCATTTCAGGGTTTGTAGTTGCAACTGTTTCTGGGGGACATACAACGCATGGTAATGGTATGCCAAATCATTCTCCACATGTCGATGGTCTGGGTCTTCCTGAATCCAAGAAGCGATATCTTGATCGGAGATGGCTACTTTCAAATCCTCTAGAAAGTCCGCAGATGTTACTAGAGCGAGGGATGCACTGTGGTTGTCAGCTTCTTGCAGGATAAAAGGGGGTTCTCCTAGTTCAACCGCATCCTCGACCCCCAAACAGGATAAGGCATCCGCCTTACCATTGCGTGACCCTGGCCTGTACTTAATGACAAAATCATAATCGGAAAAAAACAAAGTCCATCGGAGCTGCCTCGGAGTTAAGGCCTTCGCCGTTTTGAGGAACAACAAGTTGCGATGATCAGTGATGATTTTCACAGTGTGACAGGCACCGAGGAGATAATGTCGCCACTCCTCGCAGGCTCTTTTGATCGCCAAGAGTTCTTTATCAGTGATAGTGTAATTGATCTCACAGGGTGTGAGTTTTCTCGAATAGTAGGCCACAGGGTGCAGCTGTCCGGTTTTGGGATGTCTTTGTGATAAGATGCCTCCGAGGGCTGATTGAGAGGCATCGGTCTCCAGGATATAGGGCAGCTGAGGGTCCGGGTGACGGAGAATGGGGGCTTGCGTGAATCTGCATTTGAGGAGTTGAAATGCCTGTTCTGCTTCGGTTCCCCATACAAACGGGACGTTTTTTCGCAGGAGGGATGTGATGGGATGTATAGTTTTGGAAAAGTCTTGGATAAAGCGCCGGTAGTAATTGGCAAAGCCAAGAAAGCTCTGGACTGCCTTAACATTGTGCGGAGTTTTCCAGTTAAGGATTACCTCGACTTTGCTGGTGTCCATCCGGAACCCTTGGGCGTCGATGATATATCCCAAGAAGGCAACCTCCTGCACATGGAAAAGACACTTCTCCAACTTGGCGTACAACGAATTCTGTTGTAACTTTCGTAGTACAGTCTTTACATGGACAACATGTTCCGCCATTGATGTTGAGTAAATCAGGATGTCATCTATGTACACCACACAGTATGTTTCCAGACATCCTCGAAGAACTTCGTCCATGAAGAATTGGAAGGCAGCAGGGGCGTTGCAGAGACCAAAGGGCATTACCCGGTATTCAAATAAACCAAATTTGGTTCGGAATGCTGTCTTCCATTCATCCCCCTTCTGTACGCGAACGAGGTGGTAGGCTCCCCGGAGATCGAGTTTTGTGAAGTATTTCGCACCCTTCAACTGGTCCATCAAAACTGGGATGAGGGGAAGTGGATAACGATTTTTTATCGTCACTTTATTGATCGCCCGGTAATCAATGCAGGGTCTCAACTCATCACAGTCCTTCTTGGCAATAAAGAACATGGGTGAAGAGGCAGGAGAGGTAGAGTGGCGGATAAACCCTGTAGCGAGGTTGTCATCTATATAGGATTTCAGATACTGGGTTTCCTTCTCCGTTAAGGCATAAACCCTACTGCACGGGATATCGGCCCCCGGAACGAGGTCAACACGACAGTCATAGACCCGATGAGGTGGTAATTGGACGGCCTTTTGTTTGTCGAACAAGGCCTTATACTCCTGGTATTCGGCTGGCAACACCGTAACGCAACAGAACCTTTCGAATGTACAGGCGTTGGCCAGATAGGAGGCCGATGAGGGTACAGAGAGGGATGGTATCGGTTCGTGGGTACTGCAATGTTCCTTGCAAAAAGGAGAGGTCATGTTGACCGTACGAGCTGACCAGCTGACAAAAGGATCATGTAGCGTAAGCCACGGCATTCCCAAGATGAGCCGGAACTGTGGGGCGTCTATCAGGTCGAACTGGATGTGTTCCCGATGATCCTCCCCAAACTCCATCAATAAAGAAAGGGTGTTGTAAACCACCGGGCCTGAAGAAAGGATGGTTCCGTCGACTGCCTTAACAGTCTCTGGGCGTAGTTTTTTCTCGCACGGGATGCCCATCCTTAACGCGAAATCCTGGTCTATATAATTACCCGTGGCCCCGGAGTCGAGAAGGGCATCAACTTGCAAGGAATCGTTGGTCGCTATCCAGAGAGTCACACTTATATTTATATGGGCCACTGCGGGATGAAGGGTATTGGCCAGAACAGGGGAGATCATAGGGAACTGGTATCTCGAGTCGTAGACCTCCTTTGGACTCGAGATCTTCAGTTTTCCGACGGTTCGTTGTCCTTCTGTGTTGCCTGGACTCGGGGAGGAGTAGAGCGCCCGGGAACATAGTTTCTAGCTCTGCATTCTTTGATAAAATGTCCTCCCTTCCCACAATATAGGCACAGTTTCAGGCGTCGTCGTTTGTCCTTTTCTTCTGTAGTAAGGGGGCCTCGAACCCCCCCAATTTGCATGGGTTCAGCGTCATCAGACACCTTAGGTTTGTCTTCTCCTCCGGATCTAGACCGAATGGGAGGATAGTAGAAACGGTTCTCTCCCCTTGGTTTCTCCCCTCTTCTTTCCAATAGACGATGATCTAACTGAACCGTCAGATCAATGAATTCAGATACCATGGTAGGTAGTTGCACCACCTGAGCAAGAACATCCTTCAGTTCTCCTCGTAACCCTTGATAAAAAAGTGAAATCCGTTTTTCCGCTGGCCAATCAGTTTCCACCAGCAAGCGATTGAAGGTAGTGATGTAAGTTAATAAATCCTGTGATCCTTGCTTGAGAGTCATGATTTCCCGGTCAAGGGTGAGCATATGGGATTTACGATCGAAGAGTTTCCTCAACTCAATACAAAAATCAGAGAAATTATGCAATACCGGGTCGTCTCGCTCCAATAAAGGAATTGTCCAACTCGAGGCATTCCCACCCATGTAGGACATCATGAATGCCGTTTTCACTGCTTCTTCCTGAAAGACTACGGGTTTACACAGGAAATGAAGCCGGCATTGGTTCAAAAAAGTTTCGAACTTGCGAGGATCTCCGAAAAACCTCTCCGGGGGGGCTAACGGAATCCCTTGGTTCTGGATCACCTGAACCGTTGGTAGTGCCTCCTGGGCTACTGCGGGAGTAGATAAGGGCAAAAAGTACCCCCCGGGTCGGGAAGAAGAAGGCGGTGGTAACGTGGCCGGTTTGAGTATGGGCCTGACTACTGGCTCCTTCTGTGCCAGGTCAGACATATCTTTGCGCAGTTGGGCCACTTCTTGATATAAGGCTTGGTTCTCTGCCCGAGAGGTAATAACCTCCTGACGTAGTTCCGAGAAGCTCTCCAACAGTGAAGCGAGAGTAGCGTCGGCGTCCATCGTCCGGGCTGATTCGTATTCGTGGGCTTGACAATCTGTCGCGATTGCAAGCAGCGCTACAACTATTTCGCGCCACTAACCTGAGAACGTCTGGATCAGCAGGAACGATGCGATGAATGTCCTTCTGACTTATCTGAACACCACACCCAGGGGTGTCTCGGGGAACACCTCCTGAATGGGTATTTGCGAGAAGCCAGGAGGATAAGGCGCAGGGGGGCACACGGATCAATAGCAGGGTCCTCGGGGTCTGATACGGCAGAATCCGTAGTGAAGGGACGTACTGCAGCGTGGAGAAATAAAGGACAGGTATAAGTCCCGGTTCCACAAAAAGTACACTTCCTTCCCCGACCCCAATCCCTGGCACTTACCAAGGAACACTTCAGTTGTTCTCTAAAGGAAAAAACAATGTGTTCCTCCTTCCTCTGTGATGGGCCGGAGGGGAGAAAGTTATTCGTCACTCTCTCGTAAGGGCAGTATCCTCTTAGTCTCGGCTTTACCCCGGGGATCACGGAAAAGTATTTTTGCTTTCTCAATACGGCTTGAGAAACAAGGGAATATCTATTGCACACTCTACCAAGCTACAAACTCAAACACTTGGTAAACGGAATGCGCATCTGGATGCTATCAGGGTCTCGGACAAACAAAATAAACAGGGAGTAGAAGAACGATCCCGTTCTCCTAGGTATACTTGCAGTTGGTCGGAAGTTACTTCACTCCATTGACCACGCTGGCTCTTGATCGGAAATAAGGCTTGAACTAGGCTGGCCGCGCAGGCTCTTGATCGGCGATGATTTCCTGAGGCTGAACACGCAGGCTTTTGGTCGGCGATGATGTCCTCTAGCGCACTCCGGCGGGGATCACCATCCGCAACAAACACACCAAGAAAACAATTGTCAAGCGCCGATCTGTTTCCAAGGAGGAGTTATATAGGCTCCGCCTTCTTTCCTTTTCTCCAGAGCCGTTTGGCCTTCTGGGACATGTAGTTGAAAGGGATCCCTCGTACTTGTTTCCCTTTCCTACTTTCTTTCGCTGCGGCTGTGTAGGCGATCATGACAATAGAGCTCACCCTCCATAGGATAACAAGCATCTATGGGGGAGTCCCTTTGTAGGACGACAAGCTTTATAGAGATCACTCTCCATATGATAACAAGCTCCATAGGACTGTCCCTTCACAGGTCGACAAGCTTTATAGAGCTCACCCTCCATAGGATAACAAGCATCTATGGGGCTGTCCCTTCATAGGATGACAAGTTTTATAGAGCTCACACTCCATAGAATAACAAGCTCCATGGGGCTGATCCTTCACGGGATAACAAGCTCCTTGGGACTGTCCTTCATAGGATGACAAGCTTTATAGAGCTCACCCTCCATAAGATAACAAGTTCCATGGGGCTGACCCTTCATAGGACGACAATCTTTATAGAGATCACTCTCCATAGGATAACAAGCTCCATAGGGCTGTCCCTTCATATGACGACAAGCTTTATAGAGTTCACCCTCCATAGGATAACAAGTTCCATGGGGCTGACCCTTCATAGGACGACAATCTTTATAGAGATCACTCTCCATATGATAACAAGCTCCATAGGACTGTCCCTTCACAGGTCGACAAGCTTTATAGTGCTCTCCCTCAATAGGATAACAAGCATCTATTGGAGTGTCCCTTCATAGGATGACACGCTTTATAGAGTTCACCCTCCATAGGATAACAAGCTCCACGGGGCTGATCCTTCATAGGATGACAAGTTTTACAGAGGTCACCCTACATATGATAACAAACTCCATAGGACTGTCCCTTCACAGGTCGACAAGCTTTATAGAGCTCACCCTCCATTGGATAACAAGCTCCATAGGACTGTCCCTTCGGAGTTTCGACAAGCTTTATTGAGCTCACCCTCCATAGGATAACAAGCACCTATGGGGTTTCCCTTCATAGGACGACAAGCTTTATAAAGCTCACCCTCTATAGGATAACAAGCATCTATGAGGGAGTCCCTTCATAGGATGACAGGCTTTATAGAGATCACCCTGCATAGGATAACAAGCTTCACAGGGCTGATCCTTCATAGGATGACAAGCTTTACAGAGGTCACCCTCCATAGGATAACAAGCATCTATGGGAGTGTCCCTTCATAGGACTGCAACCTTCATAGAGCTCACCCTCCATGGAATAACAAGCTCCATGGGGCTGTCCTTTCATAGGACGACAAGCTTTATAGAGCTCACCCTTCATAGGATAACAAGTTCAATGGGACTAACCCTTCATAGGACGACAAGCTTTATAGATCTCAACCTCCAATAGGATAGCAAGCTCCCTGGGGCTGATCCTTCATAGGACAACAGGCTTTATAGAGCTCATCGTCGCTAGGATAACAAGCATCCATCGGCGTGTCCCTTCATAGGACGACAAGCTTTATAGCGCTCACCCTCCATGGGATAACAAGCTCCATGGGGTTGTCCTTTCATAGGGCAATAAGCTTTATAGAGCGTACCCTCCATAGGATAAAAAGCTCCATAGGGCTAATCTTTCATAGGATAACAAGCTCCATGGAGCTGTTCCTACAGAGGAGGACAAACTTTATAGCACTCACCCTCCATAGACAACAAGTTCCATGGGGCTGACCCGTCATAGGATGGCAAGTTTTATAGAGCGTACAGTTGCAAGGATAACAAGCTACATAGGTCTGTCCCTCCATAGGACAACAAGCTTTATAGAGCTCACCCTCCATAGGATAACAAGCTCCATAGGGATGTCCTTTCATAAGACAGTAAGCTTTATAGAGCGTACCCTCCATAGGATAACACGGGCAGCACTGCACGACTAGTGGCCTAGAAACTAACCCAAAAGATTTGGTTGACCACGTTTTAAAATGAATTGCAGCGCGTGCAAGTTAATTTTGTTTTATTTATTTATTTCTTTTCCTAACTTCGATCAGCTGTATGCCAGAGTTTATTACCCCCAACCTGCCCCTCACCACCCCACCCCACCGCCCGCAGTACTCCCTCCAGGAGCTGCTACTGATGGTAACCATACATCCCACAAGCTAGGTCTCGGCTGGCGGTCCAGGCTCAGCAGTAACCTTCACCGCACATCCCGCGAGCTAGGCCTCGGCTGGGCGCCCAGGCTCAGCAGTATCCTTCACCGCACATCCCGTGAGCTAGGCCTCAGTTGGCGGTCCAGGCTCAGCAGTAACCTTCACCGCACATCCCACGAGCTGGGCCTCAGCTGGGCGCCCAGGCTCAGCAGTATCCTTCACCGCACATCCCGTGAGCTAGGCCTCAGTTGGCGGTCCAGGCTCAGCAGTAACCTTCACCGCACATCCCACGAGCTGGGCCTCAGCTGGCAGTCCAGGCTCAGCAGTAACCTTCTCCGCACATCCCTTGAACTAGGCCTCAGCTGGCGGTTCAGGCTCAATAGTAACCTTGACCGCACATCCCAGGAGCTAGGCCTTTGGTTGGCGGTCGAGGCTCAGCAGTAACCTTCACTGCACATCCAGTGAACTAGGCCTCAGCTGGCGGTCCAGGCTCAGCAGATACCAGCACTGTACATCCCATGAGCTAGGCCTCGGCTGGCGGTCCAGGCTCAGCGGTAACCTTCACTGCACATCTCGTGAGCTGGGCCTCGGCTGGCGGTCCAGGCTCAGCAGTAACATTCACCGCACATCCGAGGAGATAGTCCTTGGCTGGCGGTCCAAGCTCAGCAGTAACCTTCACTGCACATCCCAGGAGCTAGGCCTCGGCTGGCTGTCCAGGCTCAGCAGTAACCCGCACCGTACATCCCGCGAGCTGGGCCTAGGCTGGCCGTCCAGGTTCAGCAGTAATCTTCACCGCACATCCCGTGAGCTAGGCCTCAGCTGGCGGTCCAGGCTGAGCAGTAACCCGCACCATACATCTCGCCAGCTAGGCCTCAGCTGGCGGTCCAGGCTCAGCAGTAACCTTCACCGCACATCCCACAAGCTGGGCCTCAGCTGGCAGTCCAGGCTCAGCAGTAACCTTCACCGCGCATCCCATGAGCTGGGCCTAAGCTGGCGGTCTAGGCTCAGCAGTAACCTTCACCGCACATCCCTTGAACTGGGCCTCAGCTGGTGTTCCAGGCTCAATAGTAACCTTCACCGCACATCCCAGGAGCTAGGCCTTTGCTGGCGGTCCAGGCTCAGCTGTAACCTACACCGCAAATCCCAGGAGCTAGGCCTCAGCTGGCGGTCCAGGCTCAGTAGTAACCTTCACTGCACATCCCGTGAGCTAGGTCTCGGCTGGCGGTGTAGGCTCAGCAGTAACCTTCACCGCACATCCCAGTATCTAGGCCTCGGCTGGCGGTCCAGACTCAGCAGTAACCTTCACTGCACATCCCACGAACTAGGCCTCGGCTGGCGGTCGAGGCTCAGCAGTAACCTTCACTGCACATCCCGTGAGCTAGGCCTCGGCTGGCGGTCCAGGCTCAGCAGTAACCAGCACTGCACTTCCCATGAGCTAGGCCTCGGCTGGCGGTCCAGGCTCAGCAGTAACCTTCACCGCACATCCCATGAGCTAGGCCTCGGCTGGCGGGCCCGGCTCAGCAATAACCTTCACCGCACGTCCCAGGAGCTAGGCCTCGGCTGGCGGTCCAGGCTAAGGAGTAGCCTTCACCGCACATCCAGTGAGAGGCCTCGGCTGGCGGTCCAGGCTCAGCAGTAACCTTCACCGCACATCCCAGGAGCTAGACCTCGGCTGGCGGAGCAAGCTCAGCAGTAACTTTCACCGCACATCCCACGAACTAGGCCTCAGCTGGCGGTCGAGGCTCAGCAGTAACCTTCACAGTACATCCCACGAGCTAGGCCTCAGCTGGCGGTCCAGGCTCAGCAGTAACCTTCACCGCATATCCAGTGAGCTAGGCCCTGGTTGGTGGTCCAGGCTAAGCAGTAACCCGCACTGTACATCCCACAAGCTGGGCCTCGGATGGCCGTCCAGGCTCAGCAGTAACCTTGACCCCACATCCCGTGAGCTAGGCCTCCGCTGGCGGTCCAGGCTCAGCAGTAACCTGCACCATACATCCCACGAGCTAGGACTCAGCTGGCGGTCCAGGCTCAGCAGTAACCATCACCGCACATCCCATGAGCTGGGCCTCAGCTGGCGGTCCAGGCTCAGCAGTAACCTTCACCGCACATCCTATGAGCTGGGCCTCGGTTGGCGGTCCAGGCTCAGCAGTAACCAGCACTGTACATCCCACGAGCTAGGCCTCGGCTGGCGGTACAGGCTCAGCAGTAACCTTCACTGCACATTCCGTGAGCTAGGCCTCGGCTGGCAGTCCAGGCTCAGCAGTAACCTTCACCGCGCATCCCAGGAGCTAGGCCTTGGCTGGCGGTCCAGGCTCAGCAGTAACATTCACTGCACATCCCATGAGCTAGGCCTCAGCTGGCGGTCCAGGCTCAGCAGTAACCAGCACTGCACATCCCATGAGCTAGGCCTCAGCTGGCGGTCCAGGCTCAGCAGTAACCTTCACCGCACATCCCATGAGATAGGCCTCGGCTGGCGGGCCAGGCTCAGCAATAACCTTCACCGCACGTCCCAGGAGCTAGGCCTCAGCTGGGGGTCCAGGCTCAGAAGTAACCTACACCGCACATCGAGTGAGCTAGGCCTCGGCTGGCGGTCCAGACTCAGCAGTAACCCGCACCATACATCCTTCGAGCTAGGCCTCGGCTGGCGGTCCAGGCTCAGCAGTAACCTTCACCGCACATCCCGTGAGCTAGGCCTCGACTGGCGGTCCAGGCGCAGCAGTAACCTTCACCGCACATCCCAGTAGCTAGGCCTCGGCTGGCGGTCCAGGCTCAGCAGTAACCTTCACTGCACATCCCGTGAGCTAGACCTCGGCTGGCGGTCCCAGCTCAGCAGTAACCAGCACTGCACATCCCATGAGCTAGGCCTCAGTGGCGGTCCAGGCTCAGCAGTAACCTTCACCGCACATCCCATGAGCTAGGCCTCGGCTGGCGGGCCAGGCTCAGCAATAACCTTCACCGCACGTCCCAGGAGCTAGGTCTCGGCTGGCGGTCCAGGCTCAGAAGTAACCTACACCGCACATCCAGTGAGCTAGGCCTCGGCTGGCGGTCCAGACTCAGCAGTAACCCGCACCGTACATCTCGCGAGCTAGGCCTCAGCTGGCGGTCCCGGCTCAGCAGTAACCTTCACCGCACATCCAGTGAGCTAGGCCTCGACTGGTGGTCCAGGCGCAGCAGTAACCTTCACCGCACATCCCAGGAGCTAGGCCTCGGCTGGCGGACCAGGCTCAGCAGTAATCTTCACCGCAAATCCCAGGAGCTAGGCCTTGGCAAGTGGGCCAGGCTCAGCAGTAACCTTCACCGCACTTCCCAGGAGCTAGGCCTCGGCTGGCGGTCCAGGCTCAGCAGTAACCTTCACCGCACATCCCACGAACTAGGCCTTGGCTGGCGGTCTAGGCTCAGCAGTAACCTTCACTGTACATCCCATTAGCTAGGCCTCGGCTGGCGGTCCAGGCTCAGCAGTAACCTGCACCGCACATCCCACGAACTAGGCCTTGGCTGGCGGTCTAGGCTCAGCAGTAACCTTCACTGTACATCCAATTAGCTAGGCCTCGGCTGGCGGTCCAGGCTCAGCAGTAACCAGCACTGCACTTCCCATGAGCTAGGCCTCGGCTGGCGGTCCAGGCTCAGCAGTAACCTTCACCGCACATCCCATGAGCTAGGCCTCGGCTGGTTGTCCAGGCTAAGGAGTAGCCTTCACCGCACATCCAGTGAGAGGCCTCGGCTGGCGGTCCAGGCTCAGCAGTAACCTTCACCGCACATCCCAGGAGCTAGACCTCGGCTGGCGGAGCAGGCTCAGCAGTAACTTTCACCGCACATCCCACGAACTAGGCCTCAGCTGGCGGTCGAGGCTCAGCAGTAACCTTCACAGTACATCCCACTAGCTAGGCCTTGGCTGGCGGTCCAGGCTCAGCAGTAACCTTCACCGCATATCCAGTGAGCTAGGCCCTGGTTGGTGGTCCAGGCTAAGCAGTAACCCGCACTGTACATCCCGCAAGCTGGGCCTCGGATGGCCGTCCAGGCTCAGCAGTAACCTTGACCCCACATCCCGTGAGCTAGGCCTCCGCTGGCGGTCCAGGCTCAGCAGTAACCTGCACCATACATCCCGCGAGCTAGGACTCAGCTGGCGGTCCAGGCTCAGAAGTAACCTACACCGCACATCGAGTGAGCTAGGCCTTGGCTGGCGGTCCAGACTCAGCAGTAACCCGCACCATACATCCTTCGAGCTAGGCCTCGGCTGGCGGTCCAGGCTCAGCAGTAACCTTCACCGCACATCCCGTGAGCTAGGCCTCGACTGGCGGTCCAGGCGCAGCAGTAACCTTCACCGCACATCCCAGTAGCTAGGCCTCGGCTGGCGGTCCAGGCTCAGCAGTAACCTTCACTGCACATCCCATGAGCTAGACCTCGGCTGGCGGTCCCAGCTCAGCAGTAACCAGCACTGCACATCCCATGAGCTAGGCCTCAGTGGCGGTCCAGGCTCAGCAGTAACCTTCACCGCACATCCCATGAGCTAGGCCTCGGCTGGCGGGCCAGGCTCAGCAATAACCTTCACCGCACGTCCCAGGAGCTAGGTCTCGGCTGGCGGTCCAGGCTCAGAAGTAACCTACACCGCACATCCAGTGAGCTAGGCCTCGGCTGGCGGTCCAGACTCAGCAGTAACCCGCACCGTACATCTCGCGAGCTAGGCCTCAGCTGGCGGTCCCGGCTCAGCAGTAACCTTCACCGCACATCCAGTGAGCTAGGCCTCGACTGGTGGTCCAGGCGCAGCAGTAACCTTCACCGCACATCCCAGGAGCTAGGCCTCGGCTGGCGGACCAGGCTCAGCAGTAATCTTCACCGCAAATCCCAGGAGCTAGGCCTTGGCAAGTGGGCCAGGCTCAGCAGTAACCTTCACCGCACTTCCCAGGAGCTAGGCCTCGGCTGGCGGTCCAGGCTCAGCAGTAACCTTCACCGCACATCCCACGAACTAGGCCTTGGCTGGCGGTCTAGGCTCAGCAGTAACCTTCACTGTACATCCCATTAGCTAGGCCTCGGCTGGCGGTCCAGGCTCAGCAGTAACCTGCACCGCACATCCCACGAACTAGGCCTTGGCTGGCGGTCTAGGCTCAGCAGTAACCTTCACTGTACATCCAATTAGCTAGGCCTCGGCTGGCGGTCCAGGCTCAGCAGTAACCAGCACTGCACTTCCCATGAGCTAGGCCTCGGCTGGCGGTCCAGGCTCAGCAGTAACCTTCACCGCACATCCCATGAGCTAGGCCTCGGCTGGCGGGCCCGGCTCAGCAATAACCTTCACCGCACGTCCCAGGAGCTAGGCCTCGGCTGGCGGTCCAGGCTAAGGAGTAGCCTTCACCGCACATCCAGTGAGAGGCCTCGGCTGGCGGTCCAGGCTCAGCAGTAACCTTCACCGCACATCCCAGGAGCTAGACCTCGGCTGGCGGAGCAGGCTCAGCAGTAACTTTCACCGCACATCCCACGAACTAGGCCTCAGCTGGCGGTCGAGGCTCAGCAGTAACCTTCACAGTACATCCCACGAGCTAGGCCTTGGCTGGCGGTCCAGGCTCAGCAGTAACCTTCACCGCATATCCAGTGAGCTAGGCCCTGGTTGGTGGTCCAGGCTAAGCAGTAACCCGCACTGTACATCCCGCAAGCTGGGCCTCGGATGGCCGTCCAGGCTCAGCAGTAACCTTGACCCCACATCCCGTGAGCTAGGCCTCCGCTGGCGGTCCAGGCTCAGCAGTAACCTGCACCATACATCCCGCGAGCTAGGACTCAGCTGGCGGTCCAGGCTCAGCAGTAACCGTCACCGCACATCCCATGAGCTGGGCCTCAGCTGGCGGTCCAGGCTCAGCAGTAACCTTCACCGCACATCCTATGAGCTGGGCCTCGGTTGGCGGTCCAGGCTCAGCAGTAACCAGCACTGTACATCCCACGAGCAAGGCCTCGGCTGGCGGTACAGGCTCAGCAGTAACCTTCACTGCACATCCCGTGAGCTAGGCCTCGGCTGGCAGTCCAGGCTCAGCAGTAACCTTCACCGCGCATCCCAGGAGCTAGGCCTTGGCTGGCGGTCCAGGCTCAGCAGTAACCTTAACCGCACATCCCAGGAGCTAGGCCTCGGCTGGCGGTCCAGGCCTCAGCAGTAACCTTCACCGCACATCCCACGAACTAGGCCTTGGCTGGCGGTCCAGGCTCAGCAGTAACCTTCACTGCACATCCCATGAGCTAGGCCTCAGCTGGCGGTCCAGGCTCAGCAGTAACCAGCACTGCACATCCCATGAGCTAGGCCTCAGCTGGCGGTCCAGGCTCAGCAGTAACCTTCACCGCACATCCCATGAGATAGGCCTCGGCTGGCGGGCCAGGCTCAGCAATAACCTTCACCGCACGTCCCAGGAGCTAGGCCTCAGCTGGGGGTCCAGGCTCAGAAGTAACCTACACCGCACATCGAGTGAGCTAGGCCTCGGCTGGCGGTCCAGACTCAGCAGTAACCCGCACCATACATCCTTCGAGCTAGGCCTCGGCTGGCGGTCCAGGCTCAGCAGTAACCTTCACCGCACATCCCGTGAGCTAGGCCTCGACTGGCGGTCCAGGCGCAGCAGTAACCTTCACCGCACATCCCAGTAGCTAGGCCTCGGCTGGCGGTCCAGGCTCAGCAGTAACCTTCACTGCACATCCCATGAGCTAGACCTCGGCTGGCGGTCCCAGCTAACCAGCACTGCACATCCCATGAGCTAGGCCTCAGTGGCGGTCCAGGCTCAGCAGTAACCTGCACCATACATCCCGCGAGCTAGGACTCAGCTGGCGGTCCAGGCTCAGAGGTAACTGCACATCCCATGAGCTAGGCCTCAGCTGGCGGTCCAGGCTCAGCAGTAACCTTCACCGCACATCCCATGAGATAGGCCTCGGCTGGCGGGCCAGGCTCAGCAATAACCTTCACCGCACGTCCCAGGAGCTAGGCCTCAGCTGGGGGTCCAGGCTCAGAAGTAACCTACACCGCACATCGAGTGAGCTAGGCCTCGGCTGGCGGTCCAGACTCAGCAGTAACCCGCACCATACATCCTTCGAGCTAGGCCTCGGCTGGCGGTCCAGGCTCAGCAGTAACCTTCACCGCACATCCAGTGAGCTAGGCCTCGACTGGCGGTCCAGGCGCAGCAGTAACCTTCACCGCACATCCCAGTAGCTAGGCCTCGGCTGGCGGTCCAGGCTCAGCAGTAACCTTCACTGCACATCCCATGAGCTAGACCTCGGCTGGCGGTCCCAGCTAACCAGCACTGCACATCCCATGAGCTAGGCCTCAGTGGCGGTCCAGGCTCAGCAGTAACCTGCACCATACATCCCGCGAGCTAGGACTCGGCTGGCGGTCCCAGCTAACCAGCACTGCACATCCCATGAGCTAGGCCTCAGTGGCGGTCCAGGCTCAGCAGTAACCTTCACCGCACATCCCATGAGCTAGGCCTCGGCTGGCGGGCCAGGCTCAGCAATAACCTTCACCGCACGTCCCAGGAGCTAGGTCTCGGCTGGCGGTCCAGGCTCAGAAGTAACCTACACCGCACATCCAGTGAGCTAGGCCTCGGCTGGCGGTCCAGACTCAGCAGTAACCCGCACCATACATCTCGCGAGCTAGGCCTCAGCTGGCGGTCCCGGCTCAGCAGTAACCTTCACCGCACATCCCGTGAGCTAGGCGTCGACTGGTGGTCCAGGCGCAGCAGTAACCTTCACCGCACATCCCAGGAGCTAGGCCTCGGCTGGCGGACCAGGCTCAGCAGTAATCTTCACCGCAAATCCCAGGAGCTAGGCCTTGGCAAGTGGGCCAGGCTCAGCAGTAACCTTCACCGCACTTCCCAGGAGCTAGGCCTCAGCTGGCGGTCCAGGCTCAGCAGTAACCTTCACCGCACATCCCACGAACTAGGCCTTGGCTGGCGGTCTAGGCTCAGCAGTAACCTTCACTGTACATCCCATTAGCTAGGCCTCGGCTGGCGGTCCAGGCTCAGCAGTAACCTGCACCGCATATCCCGTGAGCTAGGCCTCGGCTGGCGGGCCCGGCTCAGCAGTAACGTTTGCCGCATGTCCCAAGAGCTAGGCCTCAGCTGGTGGTCCAGGCTCAAGAATAACCTTCACCGCACATCCAGTGAGCTAGGCTTCGGCTGGCGGTCCAGGCTCAGCAGTAACCCGCACCGTACATCCCATGAGCTAGACCTCGGCTGGCGGCCCAGGCTCAGCAGTAACCTTCACCGCACATCCCGTGAGCGAGGCCTCGGCTGGCGGTCTAGGCTCAGCAGTAACCTTCACCGCACATCCCTGGAGCTAGGCCTCGGCTGGCGGTCCAGGCTCAGCAGTAACCTTCACCGCACATCCCAGGAGCTAGGCCTCGACTGGCGGTCCAGGCTCAGCAGGAACCTTCACCGCACATCCCACGAACTAGGGCTTGGCTGGCGGTCGAGGCTTAGCAGTAACCCTCACTGCACATCTCGTGAGCTAGGCCCCGGTTGGCGGTCGAGGCTCAGCAGTAATCAGCACTGTACATCCCATGAGCTAGGCCTTGAAAAAAATAATTCAAGTTCAACCAAAACAGAAAGAAATTCATTATTTTACGTTATGATAGTTCTATTGATTAATGTGGCAAAAGATTTACGGGCCGGGTGCCACTGCACCTGCTGCACCGTCGCTAGCTAGGTCTCCCTGTCCAATGCTTCTCAGCTTACAGACATGGCTACTGGAATTATGGGGCTTTAGGGCTACAGCGTTTTCCGCATAATTATGTTTTGGCTGCATGTGCCGCATAGTTCATCGTGTGCTGTGTAATCTGCAGGTTTTAACAAAAAATAGTTTGTTCCTTAGTTAAATGTATAAAAACAAATTGCTAAAAATGCGGCTACACATGTTTCCATGAAGTGGAGGGTCCTTTGCAAGCGCTGATTGGTTACTTTTCTACTGGTCTTGGTTGTTAAACTGATACTAATGAGGTGAAACCTTTTCCCAGAGGGTGTCAGAATATGTAAGAATGGCAAAATATTAAAATAACAGTATCACAAAATGCGCCGCATTACGTCGCCCACTGCCGGTTTTTGCCGCATTAATTGGTCAACTCTGCGGCATAATTTGGTCCGCCAGAGACCGCCACCGCCGCATAATTTCAGTGGCATGGTTAAAGGGCACCACACCAATAACGCCTCACAAACTCCCTCGCTTGCTGTTCTGGGCTTTTATTTGCCGCGCGCACCTATTGTAAACATGATTGCTGCCAATAAAACCAGACGTCTGTTTTAAGACCCGAATAAAAGTGTCTCGAGACAGAGCAACGAAAGCCTGTGACTTCCAGACACCCCTGAAGCAAGGCGGGGCCTTTAACGCAGGTGGAGACTGGGATGGGCGTAGGAACTGTGGGGGACGTGGGGGACATATCCCCCCAGATTTTGGAGTGGGGGGTCACAGGGGACAAGGGTGGGGGGGACGAGGGGACAAAAGAATTTCCCCTCTCCCTTTCTGTTATGCACAGGGCCATTAGCGCGCGAAAGCGCTACCTAATGGCCCTGTACTTAACGTGTGATTCACCTGCCTGCATTCAAAGAGGCAACCCGCCCTCTGCCCTTTGTTATTCTGCAGTAAGGCTTGGCCAGTCTGGGAAGGGCAGAGAAGGGAAAAAACTCTTGTCTCTTTTCCGTCATTCCCAGAGAAGGCAAGGGCAGTGTCCGCTTCTCCTGCTCTGGTCTGGTAGCTTCCCTCCTCCCCCTCTCTCTCTCCTTATTCCTCCATCTCTTTCTGTTGCTGTCTCGCTTATCTTTATGTGCGGATTTCAAAAGACAGCTGTTACTTACTCCCTCTTGCCTCTCATTTTCCTTATTTGTTCCCCGTGAAATGGATCCAAAAATGAGCAGAACACTTTAGCTGGAAATGTCCTCATTTTCCAACAGGGTTCTATTCCAAAATACAACCTCGGGACGGAGAGAACAAAGTATCAAAATAAGAAAAAATATTAAATAACCAATTAAAGCAATACAGAGTGGTCAGCAGACAGGCCAGATTGTTATTTACACCCATGCACCTTAGCACTGCTTTACAGAGTTTTCCAGTGAAGCGCTACTTTCTTTTTACCTTCTTTCTTTGAACAACATTGTTTTCCCAGGGTGGGGAAGTGCACCATTCAGAAAGGGACTGCAATACCTGGTTGTGGGGTGGAGTGGAAAACGTTTAATATGAGCGTTTTCAACTGTTTTAATTAGTTTAGCCTATAAAATGTGTACCGCAGCTCTGTGTTGAGGGATTTGGTCTTTTTCTAAAACATATTGCTTACATTTTGTAAGGATATAAGAATTGGACATTGAAACAGGTCCCTTCCTGGTCCTGCAGTCATGTCCTGAACTTTTCAGGCAAAATCACTTACTGATTTCTGAATAATGAGTTTAAAACCGTTAAGGTAACCATGTTGTTCCTGCTTACATTTCACATGCTTTGCTCATCCTTGCATTCAGTGTTTGCTTTTTACAGGGTGTTGTTACTTTTTTTCAGGCAGCATTTTACTCTTGTCCAATGCATACTTTGAATTGAGTCTCAGCACAATTGGGTTGTAGCTGAAGGCAGTGCCAGTTTCTCCCAGTGGGGCAATATGGTGTTCAGTGGGGGACAGGATGTGGCACTCTGGCCAGAGCTGCCAAATTTGGAACTGGAGCACCATTTTCACCCTTCATGACCAGTCCACCAGTCCACACTCCTGACAGAGCTCATTCCGATGCTACACCTTAGAAGGCCCGATAGACCTTAGAAGCCCTGGTGTCTTAGCACCAGCAGGTGGACCCTAACGGTGGCAAGTGTGGGTTATACTTGAAGGCCTGTCCACCACAATCCATGCAGTTCATCTCCAGTCTTGCGAGCAGGCATACGAAGAAGCACACACTAGAGCGACAGTGACTCTGTCACTGAGGTCACAAGACCCTTGAGGCCAGTCCACCTTGTCATTGGTACCTCCATTGGACTTTTTTCAGCACTAGTAGTGCAACTTACCAGGGGTTGGTAATGTTGGATTTGTATGCACACCAAACTCAGAGGGTGATTATAATGGTGGTGGGACTACCACAACACTGCGTCATTGACAGTCCCACCGCCATTGATGACTGCATTACTGCCCGCCATATTCCAATGGCGGGCGGTTCCCTGGCACTCGGAGAGACTGATCCCCACGCACACTTCTCCCTTCCAAAGGGAAGGGAGAAGACTAGGATCCTTGTGTCTTGCAGAAAGGAGAGAAAAGGGTTTATCTGCTCTTCAGGAAGGATATACAATGCAGAAAGGGCCGGAATAGCCACTTCGGCATTTCCTTTGTGGGCTGCAAGCTAATGATGCTTAATTTAAGTTGGTTTCTGCAGGTGAGGCCAACTGTATTCTTTGTTAGAGACCGGTACATTATTTAAACCATCAGACTGTAAAACTGAACAAGAGAAAGGCATCAAGAGTTGTTGCCAGAAAGAGGAAGGAGGAAGGGAAATATGGAAAACAGAGAATAAGGAGAAAGCAAAGATGAGAAAGAACCTGGAAGAGTGAGATAATGTGGAGGGAGAGTAGGTTGGTGGATAAAGGAACCAGGAGATGAAATCAGATAGACAGCCTTGGTATTCAACAACCCAGCTCCGACACAGATTCACTCACTGCCACCCTTTAATAGTGCTGCCCAAGTCTCCATACCTACTCTCTAGGAAGCATTCAATTAGTTATATAGCGCCACTCATACCAGTGCAGGGTGTCAACACTTTACATCATTCACACTACACAGAGGCATTCAATCATAGGTGTGTAAATCTGTGTATAGGAAATGTTAAATAAAACTACAGGGTGTAGGAGTCACATGTCATCCATACTTGTAGACAGTATTTTTGAAGAGTGCTTGGTCTGGATGTTGGAAAGTGGGTTAATAGTAGGGGCAAATGTATATCGGTCCCCGGCAATAAGGACACCACCTCAATATATAGCTATACCAGTATTTGAAAATTATTCTCATGCTCGACCCTTGCTAGCTTGGCTGTTAGCAGGTATGTAAAGCATTTAAAAACACCAATTCAGTAAATAATTAAGACACAACACAATAAAAATCCAACACCAATTTATAAAATTAAAAAATATTTTTTTCTTTAAAATGAAACAAATCCAATGCAGGGAAACGGGAATATGACTTTTAACATTTTTTGCACGATGTAGCACATAGAAACGTATATCCCCTTTTGGTACATCTGGTCATGCTGGACCTGCTCAAAGTCAAAGTTTCATGCCGACCACGATGAAGCCCTGCAGGGGCTACTCCTTGCGGTAGGTCTCGGTCAAAGGTTTTACCTTCTGACTTAGAAACTTTTCTGGAGCTTTTCTTCACGGGATCCGTCGAAGCTCTCAGCCACCCCTGATTCGGTGAGGGCTCGCCAGCTTGTTGCAACAAACTCCCAGTCAAACTTATGGAAGTCCAACCTGCGGAGCTTTCCAGCGGTACGAGCTAGGGATGCAGGCTGGCACACAGTTGATGGTGGGTGGCTTGGCTCTCATGGTTGGCCCGGTCACCTTTTCTAAGTTCAGAATTAGAAATGTTTGCAGAGCTTTTTCTTGCAGGGTCCCTCAATGCTTTTCAGTAGACCGGATTCGGTGAGGGTTCGCCAGCTTGGGTTTCCGCCTCGTCCGATCAAAACTCTGGAAGTCGGACCCCTGGAGCTTTTCAGCTGGAAGAACCTGGGTGGCAGGCCAACTCATGGTTGATGGTTGTCGGCTTGGCTGGACAGAGTGAGTCGGTCCACTTATAGAGCTTTTTACCAAAGTTGCTCCAAACTTCTCCAAACCTCTGGAACTTCTTCCTTGAGTTTTCCAAAGGGTCTCAAAGTGTCCAACACTTACTCCACGGGTCTGGAATCTCCAAGATGGTCCTTGAAATGGACTTCAGTTACCACAATCCACTTGGACAAAACCCTTTCAAATTCACTGGTAGTTCTCCAGGCTGGGGATTCTTGGTGGTCCAGTTGTGCTCTGTTAACCTTCAGCTTGCAGGGAGTCCACTCTTTAGTCTTTTTGAAGCAAGGTAGTCCATAGGACTGTAATTCCAGATTGTGCAACAGGCACAATCTTCAGTCCAGCGCCTGGTTGGTTCAAATCAAACTCCTCAGCAGGGACCCTTCTTCTCCCAAGTTTGAAGCAGCATCATCTGAGAGGCGTTGTCCCTTTCAGATACTTATTCCAAGTTCTCTGGGTCAAGAAGGAGGACACTCCTGTCCAATGAGGTGCAGGGCAATGCTCCAGGGTATGACCACATCCTCTAAAGTGGGGCATTATTTTCCCAAAGAGAGCATAATTTCTCCAAAATTCATCATGGCTGATTTTCCAGCAGAGGGAGCAGAACTAACTCAACCAGCCTACAGGATGGCTTCATATACCTAGGTCCACTCCCCTTACATCTGGGAATTCCTCCTTAATCCCCCCATCCGGCTGTGGGAGAGGTGTAAATGAAAGTGATTTTTCCAGCTTGTCTCCTTCTCTTGAAGAGCATTGTTTACTACCACTCCCCCTGGCTCTGGCGTTCCTATGCCCAGCAACCTCTACTCTCAGACAGGCCACCTAACTCCAGGGGTCATTTATCATCTCTTCAAACAGCCAGTCCAATCCATTTACCTCTGACAAATCAAGGCAGGGCACTAAGGGCTGAATTGTGGCTTGCAGACAAGAAAATCTTATAACTTCTTGTGTGTACATTTTAGAATAAATTCAAGAATACCACATTGTTGCATTTATCATTATCTGTATGGGGAGGAAGGCCACTTGTATGGATTCCGGTGCGCAGGTTCTGTAGGAAGTTTGTTCTCGCAAAGGCACGATGCGGCGATCTCTGGAGTTGCGACGATCTCCGGGGCGACGATGCACGAACCAGCGGTGATCTTCTCTCTCGCAGCTCCTCGATGCGATGGCTTCTGCGACGACACTCGCAGCAACGTGATGCGGTCCGCAAGCAAGCAGTGCGGCGATCTCACCCAGCGACGACAGGCTCTGCGACGACACTCGCAGCGATGTTAGGCTTCCAGCACCGATCGGGTGCGTCCCGCAAACGAAGGATGCGACAGCTCTGACAGCGGCAACAGGCGCTGCGACGATCTCGACCTTCGTAGCGGCGGGAAACTTCTCGCACTGTCGGGAATGCGCTCCGCAGCGAGCGATGTGATAACTTTTCAATTGCAAAAAGTCTCTCAAGCTAAGTTTCAAGCTTCCCAGCACAGGTACAACTTCAGGAGGCCCCACAACTGGATCAAGCACTCTAGGAAGGACAGAACTCTCTCAGCAGAGTTCAGGGAATTTGGGGGTGAAGTCCTTTTGTTCCTGGGACTTTAGAACAAGGAGCCAGCTCTTTTCAGGCCCTTGGAGATTCCTTCAAGACAGGGGACACAGCACAACAGCAAAGTCCTTCCCCTCTCCTTGGCAGCAAAGCAACAGGTCAGTCCAGCAGAGCAACAGCAGGACAGTCTTCCTTCTTCAGATTCAGCTTTCTCATTGGCAGAGGTTCCTTCTTGATTCCAGGATGATCTGATCTTCTGTTGTCAGGGGTCCTATACTTATACCCCTGAAAGTCTTTGTTCTCTTTGTGCAAGTGGGCCCTGAGCCCGGTCTGAACCAGTTCTGGGTGTTTCTTGAGTACTTTGTTTTCCTGGCTTCTCCTTTCCTTTCAGAGTGAGGGGCAGGGTCGTCAGCCGCCCAGCAGGAGGTGGAGCCAGCATTGTGGAAGGTGGGCACAGCCCTATTCAGGCCCAGGTGCTATCTCCTCCCACCACTCAAGTTGCAAATGCAGTCATTCAGCCTAGGGCTGACTCAGCCAGCCTCCCGGGGAATCCCCAGCCCCTGTCACTCTCAAACCAGACAGTCAATACACAAACAGGCCAAGGCACACAGATGGGTCAGACAACAGAACAGCAACTTTCTAAAAGTGCTGTTCTCAAACACAGGATTTAAAAACAACCTTTCCTAAAAGATGTGTTATTAAATTCTGAGTTCAGGGATACTAGACTCTTATGTCCTACCTTGTTCCTATGGGAAGAAATGCTAGTAGCCACAGTAGCCAGCACCCCCCATGTTAACCTATTGAGCAAGATAGCCTTACAATAGTGAAAAACGAAAATGGCTGCCTTTCACTACCAGAGCATGTCACCTGCACCAGTACATGCTCCGCCTTTCACATACACTGCACCCTGCCCAGGGGGGTACCTTGGGCCTTCCATAGGGGTGACTAATGTGCACAAAAAGGGAAGGGTTAGGCCTGATCAGTGGGGACACTGACCAGGAGGACACAGCAGTTCCTAGACTGCACACAGGCACTGCAGTGGCAGGCCCGAGACACCATTTTACAGCTACTCATGTGGGTGGCACAATCAGTGCTGCAGGCCCACTAGTAGAATTTGTCATCACTAGCTCTGGCACACCCAGTGCACCTTACTAGGGACTTCGTGGTGATACAAATATGCCAATCGTGTATATCCAATCATGATAACAATTTACATAGGGAGCACTTACACTCTGGCACTGATCAGCAGTGGCAGAGTGTCCAAAGCATCTAAACCAGCAAAAACGAAATCCAGCACAGCATCAAAAATACAGGAGGTAGAGGCAAAAAGATAGGGGGAAACCACGCTAAAGATACCAGGTCTAACAGTGAAGTTTAAAAATTCTTATTTTTAATAAATACTTGTCAATGCAGTGATATAATCTGATACACTAAGGTTAAACATTCCAGTTCATTAAATAAATAAACTTGTTTAAACATTTTGATGTTCCTCTCAAACCTTTAGATGATGTTTGTTGCACGATTTACAAGGCTCTGCTCCTGCATGGGCTGTTAAACCCAAGTGAGACCCTCTGCTCTGTCTCGCTCGGTTCTCCCTGTTAATTGGTTGTTTAGCTCACCTCTGCTATGTACTGCCATTATTCACCCAATGACACTCCATTGTCTTCTGTCCAGCTTCTAAAAATCCAGTTAACAGAATATATAGTCCCCTCATGAAGGCTATACTGGTTGATAAAGGCCCTAAACCTCAGTTGTAGGCACGATACCCAGGTGGGGGCCTAAAGGGGTGAAGAGGGACTTTAACAATAGCATACAACTGGTATATCCTGAAGTAGAAGGGCTATAAAGATATTAGAACACTTCACCCACTGAGGATAGAATGTTTAGAAAAAAACAGAAAGACATTTTGGAATGTTGGCTTTGAAGGCCTCTATCAACCATTATGGCCCTTCTGCCACCCCATTCTGTTCAATGTAGCGTGCAACATTCCGAATGTCTAATATGGCTTTACAGGGCTTCCTGGTGGTGGCGCAAGTGTCTTTCATCAGGAAGCAGGCACTCTGTGGACAGAGGGCCACTTATGTGACTCATGGTGTTGTGTTGATTGTAAGGCAGTGTGAGGTTGATGTATTTAATTTGTGCTATTGTGGGGGCAGTGTTGGGTGTTGACATGTGGGGCTCGATGGATTTAAGTTAGTTGACATTTAACTACATGATGCAGTGCACTCAGTCGATGCATTTCCTTGAAGAATATTACAACAATAGTCTGTTTACACTGCAGGCACTTTAATCCACTGAGCTCCAATTGTCTTACGACAAAGCCCAAACCACCTGAAATTTAGAAAAGCCTTAAAAACTGCCCTCTTTTAGATCAACCCACTGTAACAACTTCTTCTGCACATCCACGAGTGCCGAGATACCCTTCAGGGGGTGATTCATGCGCTATATAAGCCTATAAACTAAACTAAACTATATGACATGGGTAATTCGTAAATTAATTCATCCTTTTTTCATTCTTCCAAATGCTGTTGTGATGTTTTTTTCCCAGTCCAGTTCTTAACCTAGGAGTTCACACATACAAGGCTGGCCTTTAGTCCAAGGCTGATGGGCTGGGGCCACTAGCAGAAGCCTGTGCGGAAAGACCCAGATTTCTTTGTGGGCCAGCACGCCTCTGTTGCTCAGTAATCCCCTCCCAGACGTCACTGTCAGCCCATTGGTTAAACTGCTGCTGGGACTTTAAACAGGTAATACAGCCTGTCAGCCATTTCCGTAGCAATCAGTCTCCGTATTGTCAGCCATCCAGCTGCAGTAATGGCCCTGTCACTCCACGCGGCGTGATTACTGCAGAGAGCTGGTGCCCTTCTGGGAAATGCACAATACTTGCTCTGCACAGGACTCAAAACTGCAGCTCATGGAGGCGTGGTAGAGATTTACACACTAATCAACTTGCAAGTCGCCGAGTGGAAATAGGGCTCCAACGGAGGCTGTGTTAATGGCAGGGCCAACTCAGACTTTTATCTTTCAGAGGTACACTGTTTAAGGGATAATGCTTGGGTTATGCAACACTGTCCCTGGGCCAGGGATGGAAAACTAAGAGCTTTTCCTCACTGACTCCTTTTTAGGTTGCGCCTGGCCCGCGCATGCGCTGCTCTGCGAGGCATGCTGTAATCTAGGCTGTGGATCGAAGCACCTCCCATATTTTCCATTAGTTCCTGTTCATACCCTTCATAAATGCATGCTTTTGGATGGTCAGAATGCGTATTTAGTCACACCTTTTTGTATTTCAAACACTCCCAGGAGACTGCCCCTTTTACACATGGTCTCACTCTTTTTTTGATATAGGTTCTGTTGTGCACACTTTTTTTCTTGTTTACCTCAGCTTGTGTATTTATTTATTTAAAAGGTTTTATATAGCGCTGCTGGACCCAAGAGTATCAGAGCGCTTTACAGGGTGGTAGAGCAAATTAAGATACAAAGTACAAGTAACAATGTGTAGACAGTTCACATGAGATAAAGCTATGCAATTAAATGAGGGAAGGGGGCAAAGAGACAGAGGGATAATTAAGGGGATGATGAATATAGAAAGTAAAGTAAAGCGCCTGCTTTACGTAAGCAGCGCGTTATGCTTCAGTTGGCATTTGCATCGCTGGTTTAATTATTGTTTTTCTTTGGAGGCAGTGAGCCTTTTCATGACATGCCCACTTTCATTTTCACCATCGGGTCTTGTTTCCTGCTTGTGGCAGCCTGCTCGCCCAGTGCTGTCTCAATCCTTCACCCCACCCCCACCACCCCTCTGAGATCGCTGCTTGCATTTTAACTGATTTGCCCAAAATCACAGGATGTTGAGCAGACGCCGTGACTCGAACTCCTGAGTCGGCAGATCTGACCGCATGTCCTTCATAGCATGTTTGATGCCATTTTATTGCAGTTTTTTAAATGTTGCAGATGTAGTCATTTATAAGCTCAAATACTGTTCAAGTCACATCTCCCCTCACCGCTATTATTTTCACCATCATGTCTTGTTTCCTACTCGCATTGTGCCGTCTCTCCCTACCTCTTCACCTCGCGCTCACCACCCCTCTGAGATTGCTGCTTGTATTTAACTGATTTGCCCAAAATCACAGGATGTTGAGCTGATGCCCAGACTCGAACTCCTTAGTTGGCAGCTCTGACCGCACGCCCTTCACCACATGTTTGATGCTATTTCATTGCTGTTTAGGTCTCACCTTCTTTGAGACATGCTGTATTCCGGATATAGCGATATAAAAGGGGATGATGGACGGAGCGTTTGAGCAAATAAAACACTCACCCCCAGTCAACTGATCTGGGTTTAATCCATTCCCATTCTTTAGCTCACTCAGCCACCCCAGTTCAGACATGGCCATATGCAAATCAGTCTGACCCTGGGCCTCATGGGAACAGTCCAGCCCGAACTGCCAAGCCATGTCTTCCCTGGCCCGGAAACAAGCATCCTGGGACCGGTTTCGGATATATAATCCTCATCAGCCAGGCTATCTTGAATCCAGTGGCAAAGTGAGCAAGGGACTCACGTCTGAGCATACCCTACCAACTTAGGGCGAACAAAGCGATACAAGTCAGACTGATTTGCATATGGTCATATCTAAACTGGGGTGGCAGAGTGGGCTAAAGAACGGTGATGGATTAAACCCAGATCTGTTGACTGGGTGTGAGTGGTTGATTGGTTCAGATGCTCCATCCATCACCACCCGCTTTTGTACCGCTTTGTTCGCCATAAGTTGGCGGGGTATGCTCAGATGTGAGTCCCTTGCTCACTTTGCCACTGGATACAAGCAAGCCGGGCGGAAGACGGCTGAAATGCCAGAAATCGGTCCTAGGAAGCTTGTTTTGGTCCAGGGAAGGCATGGCTAGGCAGTTCGGGCTGGACTGTTCCCATGAGGCACAGGTTCAGACTGATGTGCATATGGCCATGTCTGAACTAGGGTGGCAGAGTGGGCTAAAGAACGATGATGGATTAAACCCAGATCTGTTGACTGGGTGTGAGTGGTTGATTGGTTCAGATGCTCCGTCCATCACCACCCCCTTTTGCCCCTTTTGTACCGCTGTATTCAGGATATAGGCATGAAGCTGTGCCCACTTTCCACCCCTCTTTTTAATTGCCTCCTGTTACTGTCCTTTTTAAATGGTAGCTTTTCATTGGTCAATAGGCTTAGTAGTCCCTCCTTTCTACATCCTTTCCTCATGTTGTAGCCTCCCATGAGTACAGTCCTTCTTAAATATGTTGTTACTCAGTATGTTTTATTTACAACTGTGAGCATTATTTTCTTAAAAGACTTTTTCCGATCTGCTGTCGCAGGCACAACACGCTCTCGCGTAGCTTGATTATTTTTTTGTTGCAATGCAACACGCCATGTTTGGACTTTAACACTGGCTGCCACGTAACTTTTCTTTTGTTGTGCGTGGCTACTCCAACTCTATTTTTCAAACATTGTATCATTTTTATTCCCAGTGTTGCACGACGGTAATGGTGGCCGCGTGTGTTCTTTTTAAAATGCTCGGCTCGCCTGACTTGCATGTCTTAGTAAATGTGTTTAGTTAATAAAAAATGTTTTGCAGCATGGCACACTTTAAGAAGAGTGTCCATGTGGCTTGCTATTGTTCGGCGTAAGCAGGTGGTGGGACCGGTCCCTTGCCACAGCTTGAGGAGGAGACATCATAACACACCCTAGGACGCCACTCCCCACTTTCCTCTAGGACAGAGATGCCGCCTCACAGCCCAGCTAGCGCCTCAGCTGCTTGGCATAGCATCATGGCACACGCTCCACCTGCCCTACCCCCAGCTCTGGCGAATCGCGTTTTGCCCAAGCCTGCATCCTCCTTGGGTCTGCCTGTTTAATTTAAAGTTAGGCAAGCCTATCCCTTTTCTCCCCCATGTCATAATATAACATATTACATGAATGATATTTCATACACAGCACTTTATGTGTGCCACCTCTTTTTAATAAAGCTTCTAAATCACACACGCCTTCTTTGATTCCCTACATGCCCTGCAGGTTTTTGTGTATTTTTTTATATAGAAGATGTTTAAAGTCGAAAAGTAATCCGGAGACCAAACAACTTTTTTTTTCTATTCATTCACTTTTGTAACAATGGTGGCACGCTGCATGGTGTGCCGCGAATACTACAAAGTCAAAAAATTAAAAAAAAAAGTTGTTTGCCCGCCATATCACTTTTACATTTGCAATGCAAACAGCTCTGCATTTAACTAATGTGAGACCTATTGCATTGCAAATACTTGCATTAAAATGTTGCCAGATGGAGTCATTTATAAGCTCAAATGCGGTACCAGTCACATTGTGCGCCCTCTCTCCCCACCCCCTCACTGCTTTCACTTTCACCATTGTTTCTTGTTTCCTGCTTGCCCTGTGCGGTCTCTCCCTACCCCTGCACGCCAAACCTACCACTCCTCCGAGATTGTTGCTTGTATTTTAAGGGATTTGCCCAAAATCACGAGACACTGCTTTCGTTTTCTCCATCGCGTCTTGTTTCCTGTTCATGGCAGCCTGCTCGCCCTGTCTGTCTCCCACTAACCCTTCACCCTGACCACCCCATCCTTCTGAGATGGCTGGTTGCGTTTTATGTGATTTGCCCCAAATCACAGGACAGCGCTTGCTCATCAGCGACTCAGCCCCCTGAAAGCTCTGGGCCGCACAATATGCTGCATTACTAAATCCTTATAAGGTCCCAAAGGCGAGACTTATTGCATTGCAAATGCTTGTTATTTCAGTTTTTCTGACTCCTGAGTCTGTTCATGCGATGCCCAAGACGGATTCGCATTTTTTCCCCCTAAATTTAAATGATAGACAAAAATGTACATTATTTTGTCTC
Source organism: Lissotriton vulgaris (assembly GCF_964263255.1). Lineage (NCBI taxonomy): Eukaryota > Metazoa > Chordata > Amphibia > Caudata > Salamandridae > Lissotriton > Lissotriton vulgaris. Next base: position 1,681,527 of record NC_141699.1, read on the forward strand.
CTCTAGGTTGGCGAGCGACCAAGGTAGCTAGTTCGCAAACTTTGAAATGGCTAACAGAAGGGGAAAACAGGTCTCAGCCAATCAGATTTCATCTTTCTTTCATTGAATTTCTATACCTGTTCACAAACGTGAAACTATTGACCAGATTTAAACCAAATCAGTCACATTTGTGGAAATAGAGCCAGTTATCTCTTTTTCCTGGGTCGGATGGAATTCTGTCTAGAATGTTTTGGTTTAGAAAGAGAGAGGATGGGCAGAGATCATAGAGGGAGAAAAGCAAAAGGAGAGATATATAAAATGGATAAATAGAGAGGCAGAGAATGAGAAAGAGTTGTTTGGGAAGAGATTTCTGATGGAACCCTTGTTAGGGTCAAGCATTCGGGGAAAATATGATATGGAGACTTGAGTGATTTTGTTACCGAATGGTTAGGTCTAAATCTACCGCGTGTTAGAATGTTCGAGGTGCAAGTCCAGGGTCACTCCAGTGTGATTTGTTGTCAACAAATGTTATGAATGTACAAGATGTCCAACTGAAACTTTTCAGAATATGGCAACTGGAAAAACCTATAGGTGTGAGTGAGTGTAAGTCTGTGATCACTTCCATTTATTTATTTATTTATTTATTTATACGATTTGTATAGCGCGCAAATACCCTTAAGTGTCTCGGCGCTGAATCGAGGCTAAGGAGGCGCTAGATGGTATTACTGATTGAAGAGCCATGCTTTTGTTTGTTTTCGGAATACCATCAAGGATGGACTATTTTTAATATGAAGGGGGAGGGTGTTCCACATTCTGGAAACGGCCACTATGAATCGTCTGTCTCCCCAGGCCACTTTTTTTGTACGCGGGATTGGGAGTAGATGGGCCGTGGATGAAAGTAGGGATCTTTTGGGAGTGTATGTGCGCAAAGCTTTTTTTAAGAACTCCGGCCCTATATTGTTCATGGCTGTATACGCGATGCACAGAGCCTTGAATTTAGTGCGCCATCTGACCGGGAGCCAGTGAAGTTGACGGCTAATTGGGGATATCGAGGAAAACGTTGGTGTTTTGGTGTGGGGTTATCGCCTACTTATTGCAAAGAGTGATCCATAAAACTATTGTACTGAACATCAATTTGACCTTCATGAATTTGACCTTTTTGGAAAGGTACTATGGGATATTGGAGCTCTAGGATTGGGCCTGAGGAAGAGGGGTTTGAGATGAAGTGTTGGAAGGACTAGATGTGTTGTAGGACGAGAGATGCTCATGCCCAAGGCTCTGGCCTCTGTACTTCTGCCCCATTCCTCATAACCTTTGTAAATCCCTATAAGGGGCTCTGCGACACATCTAAGAAGAAAGTGATCTTGCGTCTCGTGAAGTAGGGATACGCGACTCCCGTCAGCAGAGCCTTACAAACAGGAGTATCATGGCTTGGTCCAGGTGAGTGATGAAGTCTGGTGTAATCTGCAATAATGCAGATATTTTAGGAATAAAAATGGAATGGCAGGTCAGAAGGTTTCATACCTGTTTCTTTGCTGAATGCTTTCATGGAGTTGTTGTCCTTGTTTTGCTGTGTACTAAGCCTCTTGTAAGTTGTGTTTGCTTTTGTCTGCACCTCTCCACAGTTCTAGGTTTTTGGAATGAGTAAAGGCATAAATAGGACTTACTTTACGCTCAAGGCACACGTGATATGAAGCTCAAGGGTTGTTTGTTCTTTCATAATGTATTGAATCTGTGATTGAGTTAACAATAGAAAAGCTTGTTGACAGCTTGTGAGATATCTTGTGTTAGATTATGTTAACATATTTTAATGAAGCATATTGTTACATCTTAATGTTTTTATAAACAGTCAATTCTAATAAATGTTATGGGAGCTTCAATGTGAAATGCAACTTTTCTGATGGTTCATAAAATCTCCTTCCCAACCAATCTGTACTACATTTTCGAGGTTCCATCTTGGGTGTGTGTTCACTTCCGGTTGAAGGTTTTACGCAGTCAACAAAGATGGGCCAAATGAATCTGCAATGAAAGAGACACTTTCCCTTCGGACAAAGAAACCTAAGCATAAGACAGTGTCATCAGCACCGACACTGTGACGTGTGCCACATTATGCGTAGGTCTGTGGTGGTGAAAGTAAAGGTGTTTTGTTGCACTTGTACTGACACAAGTGGCTGGGTGACGTCATGAGTGCACGTCACCAGTGCAATAGTTTGATGGTTTATGGCTATCACCAGTAGCCTAAGATGGCGGCCTTTGCTTGTAAAGCACATGAACACGACAGTTGCCTTGTGTATGCGACTGTGTCCCCTGTTATGTGCTTCAGATACCTGCCAAACACCAGAGCCAGGTTTTGTCAGGTCCTTCCAGCTGAGACCACATCTGGCTAGTAGTGGGGCCACTGCACTGGCTTCCAGTGGCAAAGGGCACTGAATAAAAGGGGTCATACAGTGTATAGAAAAAAAACATTTGTGTTCACACAGATCTGTATCTCTGACAACCACCAACCATAGACATTCTAGAATGTTCCTTTGTTAAGGTCAGCCGGGGTTTGAAACATGTTGTGCCGTCATTCACCCGGCGGGCCCCCTTAACGTTCGGTGAGCTGTAGGCAGACAACACAATCAATCAATCAATCAGTGAATTTGTAGAGCGCACTAGTCACCCGTGAGTGTCTCAAGGCGCTTGGGGTGTTGGGGGTGGTGGGGGGGGGGGGGGAGAGAAGCCGCTAATGATCGACCAGTCAGGTCTTGAGAGGTCTCCTGAAGGTCAGCAGGTCCTGGGTCTGTCGCAGGTGGATGGGGAGGGTGTTCCATGTCTTGGCGGCGAGGTGGGCGAATGATCTGCCGCCGGTGGCGAGGGTGAGGTCCGCGGACCGAAGTTGGTGGTTCGGGGTGTAGAAGGTGACTCTCTTGTTGAGTTACGCTGGTCCGGTGTTGTGGAGTGCCTTGTGTGCGTGGGTGGGGAGCTTGAAGGTGATCCTCTTGTTGACGGGGAGCCAGTGCAGGTCTCTCAGGTGGGGTGTGATGTGGCTGCGGCGAGGGATGTCGAGGATGAGATGTGCGGAGGCGTTCTGTATGCTTTGAAGTCTTTTCTGGAGTTTGACCGTGGTTCCTGCGGCCTTTCCGTACAAACTGACATGGACCCTTAACACATCTGTGGCTCATGTCCTTCCAGTCGTGAGTGCAAGCTAGGCCTCGGAGCTGTGCACCCCAAACTTGAACTGGGACTGACACTTTATATCAGAGGGATCACTAGATCCCTTTATAGCAAACAACAAAAAATGTCCCTGTTCTCAAATGAATCCGCTACAAATAACAACACCCATTTTGCCCCAAGAAACAACTGACTCTCTCAGTGCCATGAAGTCTGTAAGCAAACAAAGGCTGAACAAAATTCAAACGTCACAACACGATAGCGTAAAATAAAATCTGTATACTATTTGTTAGCCTCTAGAAAAAAAGGATGGCAACATACAGAATCTTTATGTGAACCTAGTCTGTTGGTGAGATATTTAATGTTAGTGTAAAGTTTTCTATTGAATTTTTTAATTTTGTTATAAAAGTACACCTTGTTTCAGCATGTTTGTTTTTAATGCAGTTGGAAACAGCCAGTTTGTAAAGTGAGCAAATGGCATAGAATGCCCAACTGCTGCTTTATACATATGGGCAGCATGCCAGCGGGGCAAGTGAGGTCACACTTACAGAGTGGAGAGACCTATTTATCTGGTGAGAAAGCACACAATCTGATGGAAGTAACTGATTGCTGTTTTTTTCACCTTTAATAATTCATTATAAGGATTTGTTTACGTCAAGTGTGTGAATTAAGGTGTAGTTGGTGTTGGAGCTGTTTTGTCTCCGAAAACTACTGACACTAAATTATTATTCTTAAGCGCTCACTTTCATAATATGGGGCCTTCTGTGAGTCCCAAAGATGATGACCCTGGAACAGAGATAAACAAAATCAGACCACTTACACCAGGCAAGGTTCAAAGTCAAAACAATGAAGGTTTATTTAACATTTTGAATCATTTTACGACGCAAAAATTGTTCAAATGAATACATCTCAAAATGCAAATAAATGGGAAATAGCATAAGGCAATAGAAACTGATCCTATTTTAGTTAAATAGTCAGAAGTGAATATAATCTGGCAGAAGGCATTTAAAAGAAAGAGCAGATTATCAAGGGACTGTTCAGTTTAAAGGCGAGGACGATATATGAAATCTTTAAGTATTTAAGTCATTAAACAGACTGAAATAGAGGCTGCTCTCCAAGGGAAACCAAGAAGGTCTGGCACCATCCCAAAATCATGCTGTATAGGTTTTAAAACAAAAGAATCACACTGTCAGAATGGTGTGAAACAAATGATACATCACAACATCGAATGGTAAAACAGAAAACACATTACATGGGAAATGACTTTCACTCTAATACTAATGAATATTCCCGCATTATACTAAACAAGAGAAAAATAATGCGCATTTCAAAATTGTGTGTGTAACCTCCTCTAGCGAGATGAAGTGGCTTCTAAAGATGCAGTCGAGTTCTGCGTCTTCCTCCAGGGACAGGAAGAAAAATATATTTTTAGACACAAGAGGAAAGGGACCTTAAAACTGCTTTAATTAAGAATATTTTATAAAATGCTGAAGGGCACATTTTTAACTGGAGCTACAGAGAGAAATGAGAGAGCATAAAATGTGCAATGTACAACAACAGAAAGTGAATTTGAGGCATGACTGGGCCTCTCAATTTTAAAAGCATTGTTAAATACAGCTCAATTATATTATTTATGACACGTTCATGTTAATGAAACACACCTCATTTATTAATTTTGAATTTGCTTCTACATTAACCACATCTTTTGCGTGCGCAAAAGGATCATATACTGTTCTTCGCACAGAATTCATAAGGAGTGACTCTGCGGCAGGGTTGTCTCACTGGCTCATCGCGGCTTCTTCGGCTGCGGACGGAGTGGTCAGCCTTTTCTGGTCAAGTAGATGATGGTCCAGTGAAAGAATTGGCTTGGTAGTTTGGTCTGCCCTGTTCCCATGATGCACTGGGCCAGGGACAGACTAATTTGCATATAGCCAGGTTCTGAGCTGGGATGGTGCAGTGAGCTAAAAATCGGTGTTGGATCTAGCCCTGATCTCTTGACTGGGTGAGAGTGGTCTGCTTAATTCAGAAACTCTGTCCATCACCACCCCTTGTTGTTAAACAGTGAGGCACAACATTCTAACACCCCACGGTGTAGCGCTACGAAATTCTCTTATTGGCAAAAGTGGTGCAAATATATCCAGAATCTTCTTTGTAGTAGTGAGGTGTAGTTTGAAGTAGGAGTGACCAGTGAAGGTCCAAGGGAAAACATTTTCAGGATAACTACAGACTATGTGAAAAAGTTTTATTTAGATTATTTCCCTATAGATGCATTTGATGTGGATATCTGGCATGGTGAAGGTCTGGCATGAAGTCGACCCTCCTGGACTGGCATTGGACATCCATTGTTTCCAGTCTTTGGATATCTTTCTTTAAAAAACAAAATTCACTCTATGGGCATGCTTGATCTGATTCCTTCTGATTTACTGGAGGTAGGGCAGCTCAGCCAGGTAGCTTTTTGGCCATAGCTCACTTGTGCCCCTGCAAGAAGTGGCCAGTTTTGTTAAGGTTTGCACTGACCGCGCACTAAAAAGCAGGGCGGCCTGGCCTGCGATGCCACGCCCCTCAGCAAGATGGAGTCCAAGAGTTATTTTATTTCTTTACAATGTTCAGCAATTGTTTTTCTACAAGTTGCTCGCCTCATTTTACTTCTGGAGCGGTGGTTACTGTGGGGCCATTGAGTGTCCTGCCTGGACACATTTCCAGCATACTGAGTTCTCAAGTGTTCCTTCGCTCTTTATTATAGTTTGTTCACGCCTTCCTTCATCTTTCTTTGAGCCCTCACATTTTACTATTAATAGAATCATGAGATCTTATTTAGAGACTTTTTAGAAAAGAGCTCTCACATGTGGGGGACAAAGACCCACTTCCTGAGGTCATCATCTGCAAAGCGGGGATTGTGGGGCAGAACTGCACATCCCATTAGCTATCAAGAGAGTAAGTGTGTCTTGTTATAACATAAAGCACATGTTCAGCCAGAAGGGTATCTTGGCGCTGAATAAAAGATGTTTATTGTTACCTAACTCAATGGTACTCATTTTATCGACATCAGAAGGATGAAAGGCGGAGTGGACCTGTCGGGATTTGAACCTGTGATCATGAGATCGCACACAGGCCCCTACAGTGGACGCATCAGTCCACCAAGACTCCAGAGTAGGCTTGTTATATACGCTTAATAATATTTATTCCACAAAAGTGTTATTTTTTTGCCTTACTTGAAATAGAAGTTGAGTATTTGCTCTACTTGTAGTTCAAACTAGTCCCCCTAGCACCTGCCATTGGCCGAATGATGGAATTACAAACACTATCTACAGTGTAATATACTGTCCTTCATTTAGGACACTTTGGAAAATCCACAATAACAGCACAAATCGGTAATTGCCTTATTGCGCAAGACTCAGCGGTATCATTTGAAATTTAGCAGTAACTGGGAACAAAATGCAGAAACCGCGTTTCGACATGATTTTACACACTAAATGGTGTTGATTTCGCACCAGCTCCTTGCAGATACTAATAATCATGGAATTGACATGCTGTAATGTGGTATTATCACATTTGTAACGTGGTAACACCACATTATTTTAAGAAAACGTATTGACTGCTCGGTAATCCGCATCCTCAACATTAAACACTACCTTTATCCTTACGCGGTTGCTTTGCAGTAAATGTGACTAGAATGCGTAGTAGACTTACGCCTACAAGCTGAATATTTTGTGCATTTCCAGTGAAGTGCAGAATCTCACAGTCGGTGCTGGGTAATCTGGGCACATCACATATTCTCAAGTGCACCCTGGTTCAGGAGGCCCCCCATGACAAACCACCCACTGGAGTACAAATGGCAAACATGAACAACAGAGCAGTTTTTTTAACTTTTTCTCTCTGCTGGGACATTTATTCTTGTGCAGAAGTTCCTTTTCCTGCACCCCTTAAAATATAGTGATGTCCCAAAACTTACCTTCTCCAGAGATGACCTTCTCTTCTTCAAAGGAATAATCTTCTAAAGTGGGAAACAGTTAGCCTCAAATGTAGGATATTAAGGGATAACTGTACTTCCTGTCCACCCGTGGTTGAATATTTACTACCTGAGAGATGGTCTTCAGGAGTAAATCCAGCATACTGGTGTCAGTGTGAATTGATTCATACTCTGGGATCAGGTACTTTCCGTTAGTAGGTGAGATTGTAGTGAGTTGCCTTCTGCTGCTGCATGCCGGTGTGGATTGTGAAGCCAGTGCTTAATTTGAGCTGGTGGTTTCTAGTGTTCGGCATCAACACTTAATTGTGATCACCGGCACTATGACAGTCTACCACATGGTAGCGCTGTCTGCATAATTTAAAGATGAGCAGAACAACAGTTGTTTAATAATTCTATATACATTGAAAAAGATAAATTCCTGTTGCCCAAGCCATTCTTATAGATTTGGGGGCCTGGAATAGTCTGAAATATCACACTTGTAGGAGTGTGAGGGTTGGAAGTTGCATAGGTATTTTCATTGGTAGCGCTGGCAAGGCAGTGGGTGGTTAACAGGGTCGGACTGGTAAGGCGGGCAGTTGGGCAATGGGCCGGTATCGGAGTTGCAGCTTTGGCACGTTTTTTTGGCCAGCGTGGTGACCGATTTAGGCAGTGTCTGTGCTGTTCAGATGCTGCCAGCGGCCCAGTGGGTCCTGAGGGCCCTTTCTGGAGGCAGATTGGCCTCTGTTACCTCCCTTTTACCAACGGGCAGAGGTGTCACTCCCTTTCTCTCCAGGGCCACCCATTAATGTATGCAGATTGAGCGGGGGCAGGGGGCCTGAGCAGAAGTGGCCTCACTTATATTCAGGTGTGGCTCACCACTGTGAACTAATCCGTAAACAAAAAGTCCTGGCAACATGTGTACTTTTCTTTAGCTCAGTGAAGGTAAGTAAACACATATGTTTTAGAGACCTCACATTCCTTCTTTTCGTGATACTTAAAACACTGAATCAGTGTTTTGCGAACAGGCGCAATCCACAAATGGGGCCTGCTTTTTTTTAGAGTGCCGGGCGTATTTTGCATCCCAATCCAACTTGGTGGCTAAAGCTGCGGTGGTCTCCAGGCGAGGGCCCTGGCACATACTTCATTACAAATTAAGCACTGGGAAGCCTCGAGTGACCCTGGCTGCTTATCTTACAAGGGGTATCCTGCCCTGTGCAGCCTGGAGCATGAGCTGTGCAGAGGGGGCTGTCAGAGGTCACTGTTTGAAGGGAGGCCTTCTGCATCAGAGACCTGATCCTCGACATGGCCGGAGGGGCATCTTTTCACATCTTGTGATGTTAATAAGGCGGATTGTGAACACCTGCAGCGAAGCAGCCCAGAGCCAGGGCAGTTCTGCTCTGAAGCAAGTGTGGGACAGTCTTACGTGAACGCTGGTCTGTGCGTCTCTACACTGGCAGAAACTCCATGTGAATAAATCACATTTTCAAGGGACAAATCCCAGCCAGCATTCCTGAATCTGTGAATCCGGAAAGGGCTTTTGAGCTGCAAAGGCAGTTCTTTGTGCACCGGAGATGAATTTAGGTGTGTGCACCAGCCCTTTGTGATTCACGCGCTCAATGACTACCGGGCAGTGATTTGTGGTGCGACTTCCTTCCCTATGGAGTTAATAGTCCTAAGGATGCCTTTTTAATGGGATTGTTAAAGTGTCGCCTGTGGCAGTGCCTTGGACTGCCCTCTACAGCATTGACGCCACCCCTGACTCATGCATGACCTGCTCATCAGTATGCGCCCCCTCCTGGCAACAAGGGGTATCACTCTCCATGGAGAGAATAGTTGTGCTTGGCACAAACTCTGCTTTGCAGTGGAAGATATTGACTATGGGAAGAATGAGGCCAGACTTTAAAGGGACAATGATTCATGGATTTGCAATGTCTGCCCAAGCCCCTTCTTGAAGTGTTTAAGAGTTTATGACTCTGTTTCCAGAACTTGCTTTTTCTGTCTGCAAATCACTTGCAATATGACCACCTTCAAGTCCTGGTGCTGTGCCTGGAGTCAAGGGGAGCTTTGTTGGAGGTTTGGTTTGTGAGTAGTGACCCATCTTCATGTGTAAAGTGTATCCTAAGTAATCCTAGGGGGTTATCCCTAGGTTATAATTCCAGTTTACCCTTTTCACAGTCTTCAGACAATGTCGGCAGTGCTTGTCAATTTTCCCTTTTCTTACAAGACCTTACTTCCTGTTTGGCATTCAATTTGTATCAGGTGTACACAGACCAATCATATTAGTACACAGCACATTTTTCTCAACCAAACAACGAATCTCAAGTATCAATTTCGCCAAATGTTAATGGGCTGCAAAAGGCTCAAGTGCTGGCTAGCGTGCCCCACCCCCATTGTAGCAGGAAGCCCAGGCAGCATGGCTACTCAAACCCCACACAAACAGAAGTCCTGCAGTTTACACGTCAGGGGTCCTTAGCTGGAAAGTTGGCTCATTGGTTTAAACACTAAGGGCCTCATTTATGAAAAGTGACACATCATTGCGAGAAAACAGCGATGCGTCACTTTTCATTGCGCCCTCCTTGCGACATGCTGGGTGCGTCATATTTACAATATTAAGCATCATGTCGCAAGGAGTTACAGATATGTCAGTATTTCTGACGTATCTGTAGGCGCAAAAATGACGCATTGCTGGAGTGTGTCACAAAAGTGACGCAACTTCAGCAATGGGTCATTTCACATGGACAAGTCCCATTTCAATGTGCCTGCGCCAGTCTTACGCCTGCTGTGAGGCAGGCGTACGATATTGACCAATTTTCGTCCAAGAAGTGGCGCAGTGAAATCTCATAGATTTTACTGCGTCACTTCTACGAGGCTTACTTGCGTCCGAACGCCCACCTTGCATACATTATACCTGGCACAGGTATAATGTGGCGCAGGGGTTTACAAAGTGATGCATCTACCTAGATGCGTCACTTTGTAAATATAACGCAACATGGTGCATTTTTTACGCCGCTGGTGCGTCACAAAAAGTGATTCAGTGGTGGCAAGTAGTGCTGCAAGGGCTCATAAATGAGGCCCCCAACGATTTCAGTTTTGTGTACCCTTCAAAGAAATATTGTGAACACATGTGACGTACAACAATTAGACGTGACAGCATTTCAATGTGAAGCACTAAATAAAACACAACTGTGTTATTATTGTATGTCTTCACTGGATTATTAGAATCCACAGCTGGAAATTCTTTTTCACATGCTGTTGAAAACAAAGAAAGGCTGAGCAAGAACTGGTTAAGAATGAGTTGAATGATGTGCAGCTGTATCGAAAATCCTAAACTCTTTCTTTTATACCATTCTGACCATTTGAGAACAGCAAATTAATAGAAAGGTTGCATCTAAGTTATGACCTGCTTTCTTATCCTGCTGTTGAACTGTGTGCCATATGCCCTTATGAGACATGATAGATAAATCCAATGTCAGCCCGAATTCCCCACTCCCATCCCTGCCTCCCCCAGCAGTGCAGCATCATATTGAAGAATTATATCCATCCTCTATATGTACTTAATGCTCATGCCACCCTGCCAGGGTACATAGGCTAAGGGACCGTGTTTCATCTAAACACAAGACTCCCGGGCCCTTGTCGACTAGAGCAGCTCTGGACATTATGTGGATTTCTGCCAGTAAACCAGAGTGCGGCATGTGTTGAACATGGGGGAGGGGGCACCAGGTGGAGGGAGTGGTGGGCAGTGAAAGACTCATGAGGGAGGGAAATAGGTAGAAAGATAGCAGGTTCACTGGTGTTAATGTATAGCGACCCTTGACCTTGCTGGTAGGTCGCTCCCCCACCACACAGCTCCGCCTGTGTGTCCAGACCCTGCCCCAGCTGCCGCTGCTGTAGAAGTTGAGGCCCTCCTCCACCCGCCTCATCCCTGGCGGCCAGTGGTAGGCCTTAGGTTTGTATCACTGTCGCTGTCTGTCTGTCTTCCCTGTACTGCCCATACTGTCTTCTGGTGTCTGTGACCGCTGTTGCCTGTCTACCCCCTGTGCCTGCATTCTTATCTGTGCCCGTTCTCTTGCCTTCTGTTCCCTGATTGTGCTCATTTTCTTGCCTTCTGTTCCCCGCGCTGCCCCTGATTGTGCCCGACTGCCTTGGTGCCCTCGCCGCTCCCGTTCCCACCGTTTTTCGTGCCTTCTGCTCCCCCTTGCTGCCCCTGATTTGTTCCCGTTTTCTTGCCTCCGGTTCCCTGATTGTGCCTGTTTTTCTTGCCTTCTGCTTTCGTGTTTGTGCTTGTTTTCTTGCCTTCTGCTACACTGATTGTGCTTGTTTTGTTGCCTTCCGTTGCCCCGCACTGCCCCTGATTGTGCCTGACTACCTTGGTGCCCTCGCCGCTCCCGTTCCCGCCACTGCGTCCCCTGCGTCACCGCCCCCTCACTGCCGATTCGCTGCCCCTGCCTCCTGCCTCCCAGCTGCTCCTCCCTCCCACATCCCCATATATGGCAGCTGCTGCACGGCCTAAGGCAAGCCCGTTTGTGCCCGTCCGTGCCCCTGGTCCCCGCACCCGCCACGATGACCACCACCACTACGATGCCAGCACACTCCATGCTCTCAACCCTGGACGGACCTACACCTGCTTCAAGGCCGCCCTGAAATGCACGCACGGCCCCTTCACCTGCCGGAACTGCAGCTACACCAGCCTCAGAGCAGCTAAACAACCCTCCAAGAAAGACCTCAACCACCTCCGAAGCATCCTACTGAACACCCGCTCCACACGCAAACACGCCGTCGAGCTCTGGGACCTGTTCAACACATCATCCCCGGAAGTCGCCTTCCTGACAGAGATACGGATGAACGACTTCTCCGCACCCGACATTGCCATAGCCATCCCAGACGGCTACAAGGTCACCCGCAGAGACCGCACCAACGGAGTCGGAGGAGGAATCGCTATCGTCCACAAGAACAGTATCAGGGTCTCTACCAGCACTGAAGACACTCTCAGCACCACCAAACACATGCATTTCAACATTCATACAGACCCCAACTCCACCCTCAGAGGTACCCTCGTCTACAGACCCACCGGACCCCGACCCCAGTTCAGCGACTCCATCGCCGACTTTGTCAGCACGCCCGCCCTGACCTCCACCGACTACATTCTCCTCGGAGACCTGATCTTTCACCTTGAGAACAACAATGACAGCAACTCGACAACCCTGATCGATAACCTCGCCAACCTCGGACTGAGGCAAGTCGTCACAACACCTACCCACTCCGCTGACCACACGCTTGACCCCATCTTCTCCTCTAGCCCCCACATCTCCTTCAGCCACACCACCAAACTCCTCTGGACCGACCACTGCTGCATCCACTTCTCCTTCCAGATACCCACCACACACCACCGCACCCAACAGATCTCTCGCCGCTACTGGAGAAGAATCACCGAAGACCTACTACACGCAAACCTCTCTCTCAGCCCACCCACTGAACCCTCCAACACCGACGATGCTGCCCACAGCCTCGCACGCTGAATCGATGACTGCGCCAACACCCTCGCCCCTCTGAAGAAACGGAGGGCCAGCTGGTTAACCCCAGAACTCCTAGCGTCCAAGCGAGCCTGCCGGAAACTAGAGAAGAAATGGTACAGCGAACAGACTCCGGACAGCCACACAGTCCACAAGGATGCCATCCGCAACCACCATCACCTCATCAGGACTGCCAAGAGGACCTCCTTATAGACCGCCTCGACATCAACGCATACAACAGCAAGGAGCTCTTCAGCATCGTGAAAGAACTCTCCAACCCCAGCTCCAACACCAACGATATCCCGCCGTCGCAAGCCCTGTGCGACACCCTCGTCACTTTTTTCCACCGCAAGATAGCAGACATCCACGACAGCTTCATCACCCAGACACCCCCAACAGACAGCAACACAACAGACTCTCCGCACACCATCGACCACGACCCCCTGCTAGCCTGGGCCAGCGTGAGCATCGATGACACCATCAATACCATGAGCACAGTCCACTCCGGCTCCCCGTCAGACCACATCTTCAACAAAGCCAGCAGCTCCATCGCACCCCACCTGCGCAACATCATTAATCTCTCCCTCAAGACGGCGACCTTTGCAGAGAGCTGGAAACACGCAGAGATCAACGCCTTACTCAAAAAACCCAAGGCAGACCCTAGAGACCTAAAGAACCTCCGGCCCATCTCTCTGCTCCCGTTCCCGGCCAAGGTCATCGAGAAGATTGTCGACAGACAGCTAACCCGATACCTCGAAGAAAACAGAATCCTGGACCCTACCCAGTCAGGGTTCCACAGCAACCAAGCACTGAAACCGCCCTCATCGCCGCCACTGACGATATCAGGACCATGCTGACAATGGTGAGACCGCAGCCCTCATCCTCCTGGACCTCTCCGCCGCCTTCGATACCGTCTGCCACTGCATAATTATGCGCACGCCTCCACGCCATAGGGATCCAAGACAAAGCCCTGGAATGGAGCACCTTCTTCCTCTCGGCAGAACCCAGAGCGTCCGCCTCCCCCTTTCCGATCCAAAGCCTCCGAGATCATCTGCGGCATACCCCAGGGATCCTCCCTCAGCCCGACACTGTTCAACATTTACATGACCCCGCTCGCACACGTCGCCCGACAGCACGACCTCAACATAATCTCCTACGCCGACGATACTCAACTGATTCTCTCGCTCACCAATGACCCCATTACCGCCAAAGCCAACCTCCACGAAGGATTGAAGGCCGTCGTCAACTGGATGAAGATCAACTGACTGAAGCTGAACTCGGACAAAACGGAGGTCCTCCTCCTTGCCTCCAACCCATCAGCCTGGGACAACCCCTGGTGGCCGACGGCCCTGGGGCCAGCCCCGACACCCACCGACCATGCATGCAACCTAGGAATCATCCTCGTCTCAACGCTCTCCATGACCAAGCAAGTCAACTCCGTCTCCTCCTCCTGCTTCAACACCCTCTGCATGCTCCGCAAGATCTACAGATACAAGAAGAACAGTCACCCAGGCCCTCGTCAGCAACAGACTCGACTACAGAAACGCCGACTACGCAGGAGCCCCGACCAAGCTTATCAAACGACTGCAACGCATCCAAAACGCCTCAGCATGACTGATCCTCGATGTCCCATGCCACAGCCACATCACCCCCACCTCAGAAACCTGCACTGGCTGCCCGTCAACAAGAAGATATCCTTCAAGCTCCTCATCCACGCGCACAAGGCACTCCACGAGACCGGCCCAGCCTACCTCAACAGATGACTTTCCTTCTACATCCCTAACCGCCAGCTCTGCTCCGCCGACCTCGCACTCGCCACCGTCCCGCACATCCCAAGAACAACCACTGGTGGGAGATCCTTCTCCCACCTCGCCGCCAAGACCTGGAATACCCTACCACTGAGCCTACGACAGACCCAAGACCTGCTGACCTTCAGGAGACTTCTCAAGACCTGGCTGTTCAATCAGTAGAGGCCCCCCTCCCCTGAACACCCTCACGGGTATGTAGCACGCTCTACAAATAGTTGATTTATTGATTAATGGAAGAGCTGCAAAATGACATGGGTGGCACACTTGTTGAGGCAACAATGGCATTCTCGTGGAAATGACCATACCTTTAAGAGCCAGCAGCAAGTTGCTTTAAAGACTATCTTTTATACTGTCTCCTCTGCATAACAAAGTAAAATAGAGGGCCCAATGCAAAGGGGGAAGAAATTAAGCTGGACTCCATGGCTGTCTATGTCTTATTTTTTCCTGGTAAAGTATTTGATGTGGTGCTGTCCTCTAGTGGTCAATTTTGGTGGTTTTCAGTTTCAACTGAAAAGCCATATTTATATCCGGTAGATTTTTTCCCGGCAGTAATCGGTTGAAACTGAAAACTGTATAGCCTAGTCATATCATTGACATGAAACCCAGCACCCTTAGTTAAGAACTCAAACCACTGAAAGTATGGATCTCAGTGATGTGGCATTTATTTTTTTAGATATTTCCACCTGTGATTATCCACATTTATTTTTGGCATTTTTTATATCCACATTTATTTTGTGTTTTATGAAATAATAAAAAGGAAACTAATATGTTTCCAGATTTATTTAATCAATAAAATGCCTCTTGCAGCAGGATGCCTCATGGGTTTCAGTGCTTAAGAAGGTGTACTTTTAATGCATCACTCATCTACAGTATACTCATATGACATTAGCATTTTAGTACATGAGCACATCTGTAACTGTGTAAAGCTGCACTACGAAAAGGTGTTTCTTTTCTAGGTTCCCTGTGTGTCAGCCTGCACAGCTATTGGCCTACCGGTCATGAAGCACAGCATCATTTTCCAGCTTTTCACATTTAAAAATAAGCACAGAGAAATAGATGGTTTTCTGTCTATATTTATCTGTAAACATCAGTAAAAACTGAAAACTGGGAGCCTTAATCTTGTGATCTCCTGTATCGTTTTTAAAATTGCCACTCTTATGCTCCTACCTAGAGTTTCGTCTACATTCAAGACACCGGCGAAACAGGTAGAGCTTTATGTAATGGAATTACCCAGCAAAAATTCTAAAATAATGGTATACACCAAAAGTCTGTTGCTTGTCTTTTTGGAGTTTGCGATTGATGTAATGGAAGGAAAGTGTTCTTGGGTTGATTTGCTTCAGTTTCTTGTCTTGCTGGAGGATGGCGTTGAGGTCTTGCATTTGGATGTTGTTATTTGGGGATTACCAGGGTATCATTTATGGCCTTGATTATTATGTTTCATAGGAGAATTCACCTGGATCTGCTGGTTTACCTGTGGATTTAAATAGCCAGAAATATAGATTAATTGCCTTTTTCTGGACACTACTTTTGCTGGCTTTAGGACTTTAACCTCTTCCATGCTCATGACAAGGTCAGCTCGTCATGAGACACAGTGGAGCTGTGCTTATGACGAGTTGACCTTGTCATGATCCATGGACTACTGCAATTTCCAGCACAGGAGGGGAAAACCCCTTAGCAGCCAAGGTGTTAAGCACTTTATCACTGTTAAACAGTAGCGATCATTGGTTCTTACGATATAGTCAGAAAGCAGAAGGAGGGCCACAAGTCATGCTGATATAAGTGGCAGTGCCTGCGCCTGTGCACTTAGGTGGATTAGCACCATTACGGGAAAGCCATCAGTGAGGTCTCCATATTAATGGAGCCTGTATCAAAGAGCCTTGATAACTGTGCGCCATAAGGAGTGCTAAGGGTGAGGTGATCGACCACTAAAGGTGAAAATGATGCTTTGGCAGAAGCACGTACGTTGGTGTGTGGTGTAATAGAACAAAAGGGGAATGGCTATGTATAAACCAATCATGAAAAAGGCCAGTTTGTATTCTAGTCAATGTCGGAGGTGCGCTACACCTTGCATCATTTCAGTCGCAAACGCAAGGGGAATGGCTATGTATAAACCAATCATGAAAAGGCCAGTTTGTATTCTAAGCAATGTCGGAAGTGTGCTACACCGTGCATCATTTCAACCGATTACAGCCGTATTAGAGTTTAAGGGAACCATTTAAAATCCTAGTCAGATTTGAACAAGTACGTCACCGCGCCTCAAATTGGGGAAGTATTACTGTATTAGAATCTAAGGGGAACAATTGTTAAAACCACATATACGTCCATTCCGTGGGAGTCCTAAAGAGGAAAGGTGAGTGTGTTGTTACGTAATCATAAGCAATGTAGGAAAAGCACGTCAGCGCACATACGTTCAGGGAAGTAATGGTTGTACTAGAGTTTTAAGGAGAACAGAAGTGAAATCCTATTTAAGCCCAATCAGCGGGAATCCTGAGAAGGTAAAGGGGAGCGTGATGCTGCGCATCGTAACGCTTACCTGTTTGCCTGATGACCAGCATTTGGAGTGCCGAAAGGCCTTCTCTCCTGCGCTCTCCTTCAAATAGTAATAAACTTCCGGTAAGGGCGTGGGTTGCACGACGTAGGTGCGTCGTATATACAAAAGACTAGAGTGAATCAGAAGGGTAAAAGCCGTAAGAGAAACCAGTGATGGATTGAAAGACAGACCAAAAAGTTTTATTTAGCGAGCTCTGGTGGGACTTTTAAATCTGCCAAACCCAAGCAAGCCAGGGAAAATGCAAACATGAGGGCGGAGACGGACTGCAACCAGGTTCAGTGAAATATGAACTCCTGCGGCTCATGAACACCACCATCTTCCTCCGAGGTCATGCATAAATGCTTCGGAGAAACGCCCCGTCATTTTCCGAGTGGGGGGCATGTTTTTCTTTCTCTCCTCTTCCCATTGGCTGGAATGTAAAATTCCAGCCAATGGGAATAGGAGAGAAAGAAACGAAAAAACTTCACACCTCAACCCCAAAAAGACGGGGCTTAAATGGACAGGTGCCCCTCTTCTCAAATGGCTGGCCTCCATTTAGGAAGCCAGCCAATGGAGAAGAGGGGCGGATTCAAGCCCCACTCTGGAAAACATAAGATCTCGCCAGCGAGACTGCGCAAGCGCAGCCTACGCAAGCTGAGACCTAAAAAGCATTCTCCCCGTGCATGTGTTTCTCTGTGTGCTTTTCCATTTCAGAAAATCACCAAAATACTAGCCTCATTGTGGTGTTGTTTACTGCACAACATGTCATTAATTGTATTCATTTGTGCCTTCCTCGCGAGGAAGCCATGGTCAGAATGTTCCTGCTCTTGTAGCATTCAAGGTCCTCTGCTCGAGGCTTTTCTAGCGGCCATTCATCAGCTGAACTATCCTTTGTATTTATGCAATATTTAAATGTCATGACATTTCCTATATTCACTTTATTAATGTAGAGCAAAGTATGTCTTTACTAGATGTATCTTACTTGATGTTTCTTGTGTATTTAAAAAGTGATGGGTTTATTTAAATGTATATTAGTTAATCCAGTTTATTTATGTCATGTCAGACCATTCTGGGCATCTGGCTTTTTTGTCCAAAAACCCTATAAAAGTGGCTGTTTTGGGGTGACGTGCCAGAGATGTTAACACTTACTTAGGGAGAAGACTCTATGTTGGTCCTTTTGCTCTACTATACTTTATTTCTGACTGTTCCTTGCTTTAGAGATTTACATTTTGTTAATTCTCTCACATTAATTGTTTTGACATATTTTTATTTCTTTAATTGATTTTACTAATTACATTTTTTAGCCTTTTGTAGTTAACTTAAAAAGAAACCTTTATGGTTTTGACTTAAATTATTGTCATGTAAAGGTGTCCCTTAAGGCTCTGGGGTTAGACTTCTGAAGACTCAGACGGTCCGAGCTTACGCCTCGACCCTCTTAATTGTTTTAATTAGAGCATTAAAATCTCAAAGTGTTCTTAAGCTCGTCCTGGTCTGTTGTGCGGGGTCCAGCTCGTGTCACCGTGTTCTGTGGCGCCATAGGAGGTCCGTGTATAGGTTTGTAGTCTGTTGTGGCTTGTGATATTGGTGTCCGGCCAACGCGTTCCTTTTCTGTGGAGTGGGTCATTTTAAGGCATTGTGTGGGGGGGATTCATTGAAGTTTAAGGGGGCTCTTATGAGATCCCGCTCTCTCACTAGCGTAACGAAACTTGAAGGCGTCCCCCTGCAAACTTCATGGAGGGCCCACCTCAGGACTCAGTCAGGAGCTGTCACGCCAGAGTACTGTGCTAAAGTGGTCCCCTGGAGCTCGGAGGCCCCCTGCACCACCAGGGCTGCGGGGGGCCTTTGTTACACCACCGCATTCCTTGCAAGCCATCTCAGGAAGATGCAATTAATGCAACATAACTGTCTTAGTAAGTGCTTAATTTGAGCCAGTGGCTGCAGGTGTTACTCGCACTGTTTTTGGGGGGTCGGGACTTATTTTTCATCAGTAGATTTTGACCCAGAGCAAGAGAGAGGAAGGCAGAAAAGAAGGAGAGAAGGAGGAAGAGAAAGATGGGGGAACAGCGACAAAGGGGAAGAGCAACCATGAAAAATTGTGTGAGAATGAGATAAAGAGGCCGGCGGGTGTGGGATGGCGGATGAAAGACGCATGAGGAGGAATCAAGATTACGCAGCCTTGGTAGTCGGCATCCCCGACCAACGGCACGCCGACACTGGGCTTCTGAGGAAAGCTTTGGACCACCACTCAGTGGCATAGCAGGGGCAGCTCTAGGCTCATGGCGGCCCTGGGCAGGAAGCGTAGGTAGGGGGCCCCGGAAGAGGGGGTCCGGGCAGGGTGGAGCACAGAGGCCATTGAAGAGGGGGGGGGGGGATCAGGGTGTTTGGAAGTGGAACAGAGCCGGAGGCCGCCAAATCCCTGCCAGGGGCCGCCACGCAAATATGTATCCATCCTCAGAAGATTATTATATTAAGGATACATATTGGTGTGGTGGCCCCTGAGTTTGGTGGCCCTGTGCAGGTGCACAGCTTGCACATGCCTAAGGCCGCCCCTGGGCATAGCTAGGCCTTGTGCCTTCCGCGGCGGTCCCTGCGATTGTCAAAGGGGGGTGAGGGGGCAGGCAATTCCTGCGTCTGCTGCCACCTTGTAAGGGCTGCAGGTAAGAACGGGGTGGGGAGGAGTCTGCTCCCCCCCCCCCCTTGCAAAGCTACCTATACTTTTACAATTCAAACACTGATCTTAAGGTCTGCGCTAAAAGATGGCGAGAAAAGATACGCTCCTAAGTTTGCAAACATGACGTCATTTGAGGAACCTGACATCACAGTGGAATTTTTTTTAACCACTTCTTATTTACCACCAATTATCTGTAGTATTACTGACGGCTTGACTCATTCAAAATAGTTAGCAGTAAAATGCACAGACCATCAAAAAGTAGTCAAAAAAGGGAAAAAAATGTCATATTCTTGTATTTTAGTTCCAAGTTAAGTTCTGGGACAAAATAGAATGTAATAGAGGTGTGTGTGTATTGTCCTTTACATGATGCAAGTGCACACAAAATGACAGGGCCCTCCTGCAGTATATGGCAGGGGGGCCCCACGTCACCCCAAGTTAGGGAAATTAATTGGCCATGTGTTAAATGGGGGTTCCCCCTGAATGATTAGTGACCGTACGAAAGGTTGCCCCTCCCCCGCACCCCAACAAAAAGTGAACATGAAAAGGCGCTCAAACTACCACCCATTTCGGTGCTACTTGTTATACAAACTTCGGAAATGCAGACCTTAAACTAAGGGTCAATATGTGACGTGCAAGGTACGTCACCAGATCCCCACTGCGGGTATTCATCCCACTGAGCTATATTTAGCCAGTGATAAATGAAGCAGCAAGGCAATACAGAGCCCCATCCCCCCACGATACTCATGTAGGCACTTAAGTGCGCCCATTAGCGTCGGAATGACTTGAATTAAGCCTGCGCTCGAGCGCGTGGCGACGGTGTTCGTGCGGAAAATGGGGTCAGGCGGATATGATCGCCCCGGCTCCCGCCCGCGCCGGTCTTAAGTAAGTCAATGATATGCGTCGGCACGGATAGCGCTCAGAAGCGATCCGTGGGCGCGCCGGCGTGCTGCGCGAGGCCGGCACGTGCAGGGGTTAGACCTGCACGGGCCACTTGGCTAACAAGCCCTGTCTGCAACTGAGGTTTGTTTAGTGCTGTATTGCTGTCAGTGTGGCTTCGAAGCGCTATCAGGTTTGAGTATCTTAACGCCGTGGTTTCAAGTACTCTGTCTCAGTCAGGACCATCAAAGGTGTCGGCCTGGTCGGTTACTAATACTATCCGGTGCCTGTGTTTGGCGGAGGAGGTGTTACTGTGGTTTGGCGCCCGTAGGCGGGTCGTTCCCGGCGCAGGTATGTGCTCTCTGAAGGACTGACTTGTATGTGTACTCTCCCTCCCGGCTTGAGGCATCTGTGTGAGGTAACCGGGACTACAGGTGTAGTGACAGCGCCCACTGCATCCCTTTAAAGATGCCGGCTTGTGGGATTTTGTGTGGGAACGGGGCGTGGCCTAGAGAGGCGTGTTGTCTATGGTTCAGTGTCACGTGAGCGTGGGGCCGCTGTACCGTGTTGCATGTGTGTGCTGGCAAGCTAGGCATCAGGCACCAATCCTGGCATGGGCTGGTAGTTTGCTTGGTACACGCAGCAGTTTAATTTATTGTATTAATATATTAACCATGTGTTATTAATATATTAACCATGTGTAGGGCACTCTCGCCACCTTCCAGACATCCAGTAAGCAGACACGTTTAAAGGCATGGGCAAAGTGGGCTCTGGCCCGGGGCCCCAGCCTTTCAGGGGGCCCCTGATAGAGCCAGCTCTGTTCTGCAGAGTCTTGCCCTGATGACCTTCAATAATCCTTAAACTGATTGTTTTAAATACCATTTTTTTATTTGTAATGTGGGTGATGGGTGAAAGGCTATTACAGATATTTTGCAAAAACACGTGTTTATGTTTCAATAAATATCCATAAAAAATGTCTGTTACATCAAATAGGGCATCCCACATGAGAAATGGGAGGGGGTCACATAGATTGTGTGCAGTGATGTCAGTGAGCCGCTGCTGCTGTGCTACAATATTGAAAACACACATCTTTGTCCCTGAATATTAGATGTAAACACATGAAGAATTTGAACAAGTATGCCAAGGCAAAGAGGGCATGAAAGAGCTGAAACTGGATCATAAATTCAAATCTGTTCAGAACCGAGGCCCCACAATACTTTTGGCCCGGGGTCCCCAAAATCCTTCAGATGTCTCTGCTAGTGACCATGGTATTCTGCCACCTAGTTGGTGTTCAAAAAAAATGCAAATCTTCCAGTTTCTGCCTTGATCAGGGCTTTCCACAGACAGGCAGAGGGCTTCACTGTCAAGGGAAATAGACAATATTTTAAACTGTTCTTGGAACTGGGGTGGGTGGGTGGTGGTGTTTAGTCTACTTGTAAATGAAAAAGAAAGGTAAAGAGAGCTGTGTTACAGAGAGATAAGGATTTTCACAGGATCACACAGTTTCAATCAATCAATCACAGCATTAATATAGCGCGCTACTCACCCGGAGGGTCTCAAGGCGCTTGGGGAGGGGGGGTCCGCTACTGCTCGAACAGCCAGGTCTTGAGCTGCTTCCTGAAGGCGAGGTGGTCTTGGGTCAGGCGGAGGTGGGTCGGGGGGGAGTTCCACGTCTTTGCGGCCAGGTAGGAGAAGGACCTTCCTCCTGTGGTGGCTCTTCGGATGCGGGGGACGGCGGCGAGGGCGTGGTTGGTCGATCGAAGCTGGCGTGTGAGAGTGTAGAAGTTGAGGCGGTTGTCGAGGTATCTTGGTCCTTGGTTGTGTAGGGCTTTGTGTGCGTGGGTGAGGAGTCGGAACGTGATTCTCTTGTTGACCAGGAGCCAGTGCAGGACTCTCAGGTGTCCGGAGATGTGGCTGTGTCGGGGGATGTCCAGGATGAGTCTTGCTGAGGCGTTCTGGATCCGCTGGAGTCTCTTCTGGAGTTTGGCAGTGGTTCCAGCGTAGAGGGAGTTGCCGTAGTCCAGTCGGCTGGTGACGAGGGCCTGGGTGACCGTCTTCCTGGTCTCGGTGGGGATCCACCGGAAGATCTTACGTAGCATGCGCAGGATGTTGAAGCATGACGAGGAGACGGCGTTGACTTGTCTGGTCATGGAGAGGGAGGAGTCCAGGATGAAGCCCAGGTTGCGTGCGTGGTCTGCTGGTTTGGGTGCGCTGCCCAGGGCAGGGGGCCACCAGGAGTCGTCCCAGGCGGAGGGCGAAGATCCCAGGATGAGGACTTCCGTCTTGTCTGAGTTCAGTTTCAGGCGGCTGTTCATCATCCACTCGGCTACGTCTTTCATCCCTTCGTGCAGGTTGGTTCTGGCGGTGGCGGGGTCGTTGATGAGGGAGAGGATCAGCAGGGTGTCGTCGGCGTAAGAGATGATGTTGAGGTTGTGTTGGCGTGCGATGGCCGCAAGGGGGCTCATGTAGACATTGAAGAGGGTGGGGCTGAGCGAGGAGCCCTGAGGAACGCCGCAGATGACTTCGGTGGCTTCTGATCTGAACGGGGGGAGGCGGACTCTCTGTGTCCTTCCGGCGAGGAAGGAGATGATCCATTCTAGTGCCTTCTCTTGGATTCCGACGTTGCTGAGGCGCTGCACTAGGGTGCGGTGGCAGACAGTGTCGAATGCCGCGGAGAGGTCCAGGAGGATGAGGGCCGCTGTTTCCCCGTTGTCGAGCAGGGCTCGGATGTCGTCAGTGGCTGCAATGAGGGCGGTCTCGGTGCTGTGTTTGGCCCGGAAGCCAGACTGCGAGAGGTCGAGGGATCCGTTCGTCTTGAGGAAGGTGGCCAGCTGCTTGTTTACGGTCTTCTCGATGACTTTGGCCGGGAACGGGAGGAGCGAGATGGGGCGGTAGTTTTTGAGTTCGGTGGGGTCCGCTGATGGTTTCTTCAGTAGAGCGCTGAGTTCGGCGTGCTTCCAGCTCTCCGGGAAGGTAGCGGTGTCGAAGGAGGTGTTGATGATGTCCCGCAGGTGGGGCGCGATGACAGCGTCGGCCTTGTTGAAGATGTGGTGAGGGCAGAGGTCGGTTGGCGATCCGGAGTGGATGGAGTTCATCGTGCGTAGGGTTTCTTCGGTGTTGATCGGGGTCCAGGCGCGGAGGGTGGTTGTGGGGGGTGCAGGTGCAGTCGTGAGGTGCGTCGGCTGTGTGCTGAAGCTGTTGTGTATGTCAGCGATCTTGTTGTGGAAGTAGGAGGCGAGGGAGTTGCAGAGGTCTTGTGATGGGGTGATGTCGTTGTTTCCGGCACTGGGGTTGGAGAGCTCTTTGACGATGTTGAAGAGTTCCTTGCTGTTGTGGGCGTTGTTGTCCAGTCGTTCCTTGAATGCGGTTTTCTTGGTGGCGTGGATCAGTTGGTGGTGTTTTCGTGTGGCGAGCTTGAGGGTGGTCATGTTGTCTGGTGTTGGGTCTCTGCGCCAGGCTCTCTTGAGGGCTCGGCAGTTCTTCTTGGAGCTCTTGAGTTCGTCGGTGAACCAGGGTGCTTTCTTGCTGCGGGGTCTGCTGGGCGGGGTCCTCAGGGGGGCGAGGTCGTCTGCGCAGTTGCTGATCCACTTCGTGAGGTTGTTGGCGGCCTAGGTGGGGTTCGCTGAGCTGGCGGGGGGGTCCTGGCTCAGGAATGCGGCGAGCTGGTCGGTAGTAATCTTGTTCCAGCTTCTGCGTGCAACCTGTTGCTGGTGGTGGTGGATCGTGTTCTTCCTGAAGCTGAAGTGGACGCAGCTGTGATCCGTCCAGTGGAGTCCGGTGGTGTGGCTGAAGGCGATGTCCTTGCTGGAGGAGAAGATGGGGTCGAGAGTGTGTCCGGCGTGGTGGGTGGGGGTGGTCACCAGCTGCTTGAGGCCGAGGTTGGCGAGGTTGTCCAGCAGGGTGGTGGTGTTGAGGTCGTTGTTGTTCTCCAGGTGGAAGTTGAGGTCCCCGAGGAGGATATAGTCAGCGGAGGGGAGGGCATGCGGGCTGATGAAGTCGGCGAAGTCTTCGCTGAATTGTGTGCGGGGTCCCGGGGGTCTGTAGATGAGGGTGCCTCTGAGGGTGGTCTTGGGGTCGGTGTGGATCTGGAAGTGCAACTGTTCGGCGGTTGTGAGGGTGTCGTCGGTGTTGGTCGTGATGCGGATGGTGTTCTTGTGTACGATGGCGATGCCTCCTCCGGTCTGGTTGCCGCGGTCCCTCCGGGTGATCTTGTATCCGTCCGGGAAGGCGATGGCGATGTCAGGTGCTGAGGAGGCGTTCATCCAGGTTTCCGTGAGGAAGGCGACGTCTGGTGATGTTGTGTCGAGCAGGTTCCAGAGCTCCACGGCGTGTCTGTGGACGGAGCGGGTGTTGAGCAGGATGCACTTCAGGTGGTTGGTGCTGGTTCTCGGCTTGGTGGGTGTGGGTGCTGTGCAGGTCCGGATGCAGGAGAACTTGCAGGAGAGGCAGCTGAAGGTTCTGTGGGTGCGTCTCGGGGTGGCACGGTAGCATCCAGGGATCCGGCTGGTGTTGAGTGCGTTGAGTTCGGTTAGCATTGTAGGTCCGGCGGGTGGGCTGGTGTCTGCGGGGGCCTTGGGTCCGGGCGCTGGGTGCGGGCCAGGCGCGGATGGGCGCAGACGGGCTTACCTGCCCTCTGCGCGTCAATGCTGCGCGTTTGCCACTCTGCCATATGTGGAGAGTGGGGGGGGGGGCGAAGCGAGGGAGGAGCAGCTGGGAGGCGGCGGGAAGCGCGGCAGGGGCTGGGCGCGACAAGGGGAGAACAGGGGGAGGGAGAGTACAACAATAACAAAAATAAAGCAACACGGGGCAGAGGGACAAATACAGAAACTAAGCAAGGAGAAATTTACACAGGGAAAATACAACGAAGCCCAGTGTTTACCTCTGTGCCGTTCTTGTACTGCGGTGGGTGCACTCTCCTGTTCCCAAATCTGCGCTGGTGTAGGCCGGCGTCACTGGTGCTTAATATCAGGAGCAATGTGCGGTTTGTGGTACCTTCAGTGTTGTTGTTAGTGTTCACGAGTCACGACAAGCCAACAATTATAGTTGGTGTGGGTCCCAGCACCGTTAATCAGATTGACTGTGCGCTGGTTAGGCCGCCAATAATTCTTTACCGGGTATGAGGTTCCCACCCCTGGGCATCAGCCTGCGGTTCTCCGAACTCGATTCAGGCCTGTTATTATCACCGTTCTGCCCACAGGAGCCTTAGCCCTCACCTCTTAGGCTGGTCGCGTCTGTAGCCGGTCCGGTCTGTGCTTTCCGCCTTAGCAACTCGGCCGTGTCAGGCAGTTCCGGTCAGGTCAGTTAGGCCCCGGGCTGCCGATAAATTGAGTCCCCGGCTTCAGCGTCGTCAGCAGGCCGCAATTTTCTCCTTGGGAGTACAGCGTGAGTTTTGTGAGTAGAAACGTCCGGAGCAGCGTTATAAAAATCGGAAGTTCTCCCGCTTTGAATTATCGGCAGCTGTGCCTGCTAAGTTTCAGATAAGTGGACGGATTTTAGGGAAAGGTGACGCCCAGTCACAGAGCTCAGCTAACAGGCGACCATTTCGCTCAGCCGGTAGCCACGCCCGGGAGTGAAGCTGGGACTGGAATTTTGGTCTCCAAGTTCTATTGCAGACAATTTTCTCAGTAGGGGAACTCAAGCAAAACTCTGTGTGTTCCTGGCACATTTTAATTATTTATTTTTACAGGATTTATAATGCGCATGGCTGCCTCAGCGACGAGGTGTCCTAGCGCAGCCGGAAACCTGAAAGGGAGCGAGGGGGGCGGGGGGAGGGGGGTACAGCAATGTGAAAAATAAATACAAACTTGGTGAACATTATCGGCGCCATCTTGCCCCTTTCCAAGCCCATTCATGCGCGTAAGCGGCAGCCATTTTGAGCACCATGGCCTCCCTGCCCCCCGCTGATAGCCAGCGCGTCTCTCTCTCTCTCTTAACCTCGCAAGCATTCCCCCGCACGCTGACAACCCCCGCTCTCTCATGCCTTGGGTCATAAACCCCTCTTCAGCGCAGCTTCACCACGGAATCCCATCCTGTTCCCAGCGCGACACCTCCCCTCATTCCTTTCATGGCCTCAAACCCTTTTGATGCAAACCCCCTTTTCCTGTGTCCCCGTTTGTCTTCCCTGTTCCCAGGCCGCCACCTGGCTCTGCGGATACTGTTTATTACCCCGTACAGTAGGAAGCTTCCCCTCCCCATCAAAAGACCCCCGAACCGATCAAAGCCCCCACCCCATGAGATCCGATCAACCCCATGCATTCCGTGAATCGGCGGAATGCCCTGCTGTGCGACAACCATCACCTGTTGTGACCGGGGTGGGGAATCCAACTGTAAATGTATGTGGGAAAGGGTCTGAAGGGGAGATTCCGAGGATGTTCTTTCAAGTACTAAAGTATTGCGAGAATGTGTTATGTGCAATAAAGGTCGTAAACCCTAGTATAAGAGGCCAGGCCTCAGAGATGTGGTTAGAGCACCTCGTGACGATACTTGCTGTCTGAATTGATGTGTTCTCCTCCGGAGAGAATAAAATCCTCGTTTCCTGCCTTCCAGTCTCCAGCGCCTGCTTCTTCATTGATTAATATTGGTGGGTCATAGAGGCGATACCGCCGGGCAACATAAAAGGGTCTTTGGTTACCGGTTGTCTTTGGAACCCTTTTTAACAATTGGCGTCCCAAACGTGGGGCCCATCAGCGACTCGTGGATCCAGTGGGAGAGGTCCCGACGACAGAGTGAACGACTGCAACGATCGGAAGGTACCCTGTCCGATAGACCCTCGTCTGACAGCCGATCATCCGAACTTCACTGGTTCCGAACAGACCTCTCTCGAGTGATCTGCGGTCCTGACTGGGAACCATCAGGAGTGCCACGAGAAGTACGAAGAGAAGAGGACGATCGGGCGCTGGATTCGGAAGACGAGAAACTGTCCATGCGGTCCGGGTAAGGTCGTGTAAACACGACGAATTGCGAAAGTGATAGATAATTGAAAGTAATTGATAATTGTTGAGAAAATACTAGTATTACTCTTTGTTAATTTATTGGAGATTCACTGTCTACAAACGGAGAAACAACAGGCTCTCCCTTTATAAACAGCGAAGGATAGGTACGCACCCGTCGGACCCATCTTTCTCCCCCATTGATTAACTGTTATAGACTGTTTTCTGGAGATTCTCTGTCTGCAAACAGGGAAGAATAGGTCCCCTCTTTGCAGATAGTGAAAGGGTAGGTGACGCGAACCTTTGCGAACCTACTTATTCTCCCCATTGACCATATTGATTTTTTATTTTCGACCTAAACATTGATTAACTGTTATAGATTGTTTTCTGGAGATTCTCTGTCTGCAAACAGGGAAAAATAGGTCCCCTCTTTACAGATAGTGAAAGGGTAGGTGACGCGAACCTTTGCGAGCCTACTTATTCTCCCCATTGACCATATTGATTTTTTATTTTTGACCTAACATTGATTGCTCAGAATTGGTTCATGAGGTATTCACTACGTGCAAACAACGTAGAATAGAAATATTCTGTCTAGTCTTTGCGCGCAGTGATAAGATAGGTAGTGCTGACTATTATCCCATTGTGATCCGTCATGCCTGTCTTCTCCCCACTGGTTAGTAGCCTGTTTTACCCGGACCGCTTATTAGAGATGAACCATCCGGCTCCGCTGGAAGGCACCCCTAATAAGGACATGTTCATGAAGCATGGATTAATCGCTATAGCCTACAGTGAGCTGTGGCATAAATATACGAAAAAGGATCGAGAAAGACAGTGGCCACTGAGAGGATCCTTTGATCTCGACAAAATAGAAACAGTAGAAATAGCCCTTCGTAGGAATGAAACAACACCTATTATGCTCGATAGTCTCGGCATGTGGCGCAAAGAAGCCGCACGACGAAGGGAAGGCGACGAATTCGGAGAAGGTGAAGGGACACGACGGACAACCCTCCAAACGTCTAGTAGGCAAAGGGAAGGGCCAGCGATGGCACAGCCCCGAGGAGTAGACATGACAAACGAACGGTGTAAAGGGATGTGCCGACAAGCCAACCCCGGAACACAACGACCCGAAGGTAATCCCCTGACATTACGCACAGGACGGACAGATTTAAAACAAAACCAATGTGCCTTCTGTAAATGTCTTGGACACTGGAAAGCCCAATGCCCGACTCTGCTAAGCATAGGTAAGAATGGAGGGTTGACAGAAAGGACGGACCGACAGAAAGGAAAAAGACGTGAGATAAAAACTAATCAGACTAGTGCAGACAGAACAGACAGGACCACCCCGTTCGATTATGCTCGGTGGCACAGATTTCGTCAGACCAATTTTAACGACATGTTAGAGTTCTGGGACTGATTGCTCTCTGTTGCTCCCCCACTCTGAAAAACAAACACAACTGCAGGTCAGTGTAAACAACCCCCCGTTAGAGAAAAGACTCAAGAAAGCCAAGCGTCTATTATATAACTTAGGATTTAATTACGGTAAAACACACAACCAACAGTAAATAGAATAACTAGTAGAACTCTCTAAAAAGCAAACTTGACTAATAGGAAAAATATAAAACATATTATGCTCACTCCGGAAGTCCTCCAATGTAACAGTTCGATGGTCCCGCCCATCCGAAACACATAGCACGTGTGGGGCGGGGCCTGCCAGCAGCCATGAGCCAAAAGGGATCGCCGGCGAGAAGGTCCTGGAG
Organism: Lissotriton vulgaris; assembly: GCF_964263255.1. Lineage (NCBI taxonomy): Eukaryota > Metazoa > Chordata > Amphibia > Caudata > Salamandridae > Lissotriton > Lissotriton vulgaris. The sequence continues at coordinate 1,710,689 of NC_141699.1, forward strand.
GCTCCGCCAAGCAGGCAATGAAATGGTCTTTCCATACTACCCTTCCAGGGATGGCGTCCCCCGGGCCGCGAGTAGGGAGGGGGCGGCTGCAAATGACCCCCTCCCTCGTATCTCCTGGTCCGGCCATCACGAATTCCTCCATCGAACGGATGCAGGGTGGGCAGGGAGGAAGAGGCGACGCGGACGAGCCTCTTCCACCTCCACAGGTAGGAGGCTTCCCTGCCCTGGCCCGACGCCAATGTCCTCCAGCCGGGCGACGGCCATATTTCCGCAACACAGGACACACAATGCCCGACTCGTATATTTTCTCAGTACAGGACATACAAGACCCGGCTGGTATACTTGCGTAGTACAGGACATACAATGTCCGACGGGCATATTTACGGAGCACCGGATGTACAGTGGTCCCCCAAGAGTCGGAATCAGGGGTGTAGGGTGGTCATCATGTGCGCCCCTGATTCCAAGAGACGGCGTAGGATGTGCCGGGAGAGGAAGGCGACACGGACGAGCCTTTCTCACCTCCCCAGACGAAGGCTCCACTGCTGCACCCTGGCGCCCCGAACCAGAATGTCCTGCTCCAGCAGCATGATGCTCTGTCTTTCGCCATCACAAGAAGTTTCGTCCACTCCTGATGGATACGGCAAAGGTGACTGCCACAGGGTCTCAAAATGGCGTCTGGGCCCTCGAAAGGCGGGTCTAGGCCGCTGGAGTAACTTTGTCCGAAATTGCAACTCGGGCACTTGCCCACCTGGGCGCAAGCCCCCACCATCGACAAACATCCCCTCGACTTTGAAGATTCTACCAAAGTCCCAAGAGCCCTCGGCCCCTTCAGGCTTCCGGTGAGGAACCGTTGCATTGATCTCAAATGAAATAACCACGGCACAGCAACAAGATGGCGGTGCTCTCGTGCCTGCATCAGCTTCCGTCTGAACCACCCAGGAACATTATGGGCTAACGAACTCGAGCAAGTTCCGGCTGAACATCAACATGACCCGGTAAGAGAGACTCTACCCCCTCCCTCTCTTGATTGACGGTCCACACCACCAGCCCCTCTGTTAGCACAATTTTCTTTTGAACTGCCGAAAGGGACTCTGGTCCAACCGCCAATTGTCGGGGATATTTTGCCCCTGATGCTACTTCCGGACTAAACCGGCCTCGCCCAAAATGGCGCTGGTATCAATGGAAACTAACGGATGCCTCGTGGTGTTCCTTAGCTAATGAAACTTGATGTACTAAGATATATATATATATACGAACCATTGCGCACTCGATGTTAAAGGGAGGAGGGTTCACTTGGCGAACATTTAAGAAGGGTTCCGTAAAATGTTGATTTCAATGAACAATTTATTTTTGATATTTGTTGTAACTGATACATAACGTCGCTCATGATGCACACCCGCGGTTTACATCTAGGAAATGTGATTACGATGAGCTTGACTGTGTTTCCATTTATGAACTGAAATGCCCCTGATTCCTTCGTCACGCAATGAAATGTTTTTGGTTACTTGCAAATAATTAATTAGACCTTTTTTACATGTTCTTGTGCTACAAAATAACCCCCTACTGTATGTGCTTCCATCGACGACATGTCAGGCCAAAAAAATGAATTGCGCTCTCACATTTTACGTACTGAATAATTCTACAAATAAAGGTCTTAAAAAGCTATGGATAGGCATCGCGTACTTTTGTAAATACGGGTATCGGTGGGAGGGTTTTTCTGTGCGCAACTGTTCTGCTCTTTTTTTAAGGTTATCCGAGAAATGGTTGTTCGGCCCTGGGTTGATGGTCGAATCGAAGGTATGATACGCTGCCTCCAAGACATGCGACTAAGCTCAGGAACTGACGTATGAAGAAGGACCTCGACTTCTGAGAGTGGGTAAAATAAAACGGTGTAATTGATAAAATGTTATAAAGATATGGTGATCGAAGGTACTAAGGTACAGGGTTGAACGAAGAACTGATATGCCTTAGAACATCACAGCTTTGGGAATGATTTAGGGATCCCGATGGCCGGATACATCTACAAAACCGGGTACCTCACGCTAGGCACCTCTGATTCCTCTTTTTAGCGTTTTCACTACACACGATCCTTAATGCCATCCTCGAACCTCCCCATGAACCACCTATCACATTGCCTGCCCCCATGACTTTAGGAAACCGGAACCCTAAGGGATTATATCCCGAAGAGATAAGTACGAGTATGTGGTAAGTAAAGGACTTTCGTGCCCATACATTTGATGTGTTCGAATGTTGTCCCCCTACCTCCTCTTTTTTTTCCCCCTTTTTCCCTCTGCAGGTTACATTAGAATCCCGATTAGAGTATCATAAGGGATCTGGAACCACGTCACGCCCGATGCATGAAAACGGACTACCGCTGCAAGACGACACAAAAAGGACGCCCTACCCGATGCACGACCTTTTTGTACTAGATCTAATACTTTTCTGTCCCAAAACTGCATGCTTTTTTTACATCCTAACACAGACCCGAAACGTCTAACGTTGGGTAACGCACTGAATAGCCCAAACAATACACGGTCATTCTCTATGTCCCATGTGTACTGTTTTGCCTATTGTCTCTCTCTCTCTCTCTCTCTCTCTCTCTCTCTCTCTCTCTCTCTCTCTCTTACTCTCTCTCTCTCTCTCACTCACTCTTCCACCCCTCCACACTTTCCCTCTTCCTAGCAACTGGCACCTAATTGGCGAACCTGGTGCACCTCCTGATTGGCCCCAAATACCACAAGTATTTGCAAAAATTTGTCCTAAATAAAATTGTATCGGTACCACGTTACTACCTCTCCTTTTCTACTAAAATATGGATGAAATTTAAATTGGCCGATAGGAAAGGGACAGGTAAGACGACTAAGGTTCCCTAAATTTGACCCATTCTCAGGGAACTATTTGTCAGTGGCTTCTATGATAAAATGTGTCTGTGGTAATGCGACCATCCCCATTGCAAATTGTCTCCGTACCCCAAGCTGTAAGAAATGATCGAGACACCCCCATCTACCCAAAATGCCCCCAGTTTGGTATCAGCCGCCCTGAACGAGAACTCGAAAAGCGCCCCTTGCTCCGATTCGTTGTGTTCCTAATCGTTTTTCATAAGATCCCACCTTCCCCGAGGATAAGTTTAATAATTATCGCAAACCACCCCCCGAGTTTTTGTAGTAACCAGGTTGCGAGGATTTATATAGAAAGTTAGAAAGATGTATGCAAAGTTAAAAATTAGATTGAAAATCGAAAGACCTTGTTGCTGTAAGCCTTGCTGAAAATAAGATGTTTTGATGTAATGAAGACTTGTTTAGCCTATGTTCATCCCTCAGAAGGATGCCTATCAGACTATGGTGAATAGCACGTTGCACTTTTTGTAAAATACAAGGCCCTGAAGACCAGCCTAGCCTTTCAAGACTTGTACTAGGGAAATGGGTCTCTGCCAGAAGAACTGACATCTACTATAATAGACATATGACAAATGAACGTAATAATCATCAAAGCATCAAAGAATTAGCCAACAAAAGGAAGTTGTAAGGAATCCAGCAAACCCATCATCAATTGTTTATACGTTAGCCGCAAGAATCTCCAATGTAGCGAGTGCTTACCCCAGTTGCTTGGTGTTGGGAGAGAAATAGACTTATGTAATTACCTTTTTCTGCAAAATCTCTAAAGACTGTCTTTTCAACACTCATTTAAGGGTATCTCTGTCGGAGGGGAAAGAGACCGGATGTGGGAGCACGCGGCCTGACTGCGGATGGTGGAACATCAGCGACGGAGGCCGAGGCGAGACCACAGCAGTAAGGAGTCGCAGGACGGGGCACTGTTTCAAACAAAGCTAAGGAAAGGGCTGACCTGAAGCCCCTGCTCTATGATCAACGTGTGCCAAAAAGTCCCCGCTCTCTGAACATGGTTACGGACCCGCCTGTCGCAAACCCTCCGTCCCCCTGATCTGTTCCCGACTTGGCCTTGCTCCATCCCCTCCTCCTCCGACCTACCATAAGGACTGTTCACACCCGCACCTTTCCACCCGAACTCCCAAGTTCCTCCAAATCCTACTGAGCTACCCAGAGAAGAGTACTCCCTGCGTCAGAAGGGAGGGAGCTCCGACTAAGCAGACCACGAACTATGTTAAAATCCCAGAACGGTGACCTAGAACTCCACCAAGGGTCGCCCCCGAAGAAAAGATAAACAAAGTCTGTGGTTCTGCCCGCTACCAAGCACCTTGAAGATGATGGAAGCAACAGGAAATGCCCACCACAGACTCAAGAAACGAACAGATCTCACAATTCTGGAACAATTGCATTTTCCATTGCAAAATCTATGCTCTGCATTTCGGAAGAAGATGCACCTGCTCCAAAAACCGTAACGCATTTCTCCTACGAGGTCTGACGAAAACCAAACAGAATGCACCCCTACCCGCAGACCCCAACAACTCAATCCACATGAACATTTCTGTTGAATAGGTAATCCAGGTGCTCAACGGTGCTGACAGACAACGAGAACTCTGATATTTTTTTTTACTGCATCTCCTTTCTCTCCCAATCACCATTGGACTGACTATGCACTCGCTGTATACAAAAAGGACTTACTTATATGATAACTTACCAGTTCTTATTCTATGATCTGTACCCAACGCCCTCGCTACGTAATTCTAGTCTGATATTGCATTACGATGACTTTTTCTGCAACCAACTTAACGATGAACCCGCCTACTAAATGATGAGATTTTTCAATATGATGTTTATAATGTGATGTTTATGTACAATTCTTTCGCCTAAGTCCCCTCTCCCTTACTTATGATCGCTGCATATAGGTGTAGATAGGAAATAGACCAGCAAGATGTCTTGGAAATGTTAAAGGGAGGACTGTGAAAAATAAATACAAACTTGGTGAACATTATCGGCGCCATCTTGCCCCTTTCCAAGCCCATTCATGCGCGTAAGCGGCAGCCATTTTGAGCACCATGGCCTCCCTGCCCCCCGCTGATAGCCAGCGCGTCTCTCTCTCTCTCTTAACCTCGCAAGCATTCCCCCGCACGCTGACAACCCCCGCTCTCTCATGCCTTGGGTCATAAACCCCTCTTCAGCGCAGCTTCACCACGGAATCCCATCCTGTTCCCAGCGCGACACCTCCCCTCATTCCTTTCATGGCCTCAAACCCTTTTGATGCAAACCCCCTTTTCCTGTGTCCCTGTTTGTCTTCCCTGTTCCCAGGCCGCCACCTGGCTCTGCGGATACTGTTTATTACCCCGTACAGTAGGAAGCTTCCCCTCCCCATCAAAAGACCCCCGAACCGATCAAAGCCCCCACCCCATGAGATCCGATCAACCCCATGCATTCCGTGAATCGGCGGAATGCCCTGCTGTGCGACAACCATCACCTGTTGTGACCGGGGTGGGGAATCCAACTGTAAATGTATGTGGGAAAGGGTCTGAAGGGGAGATTCCGAGGATGTTCTTTCAAGTACTAAAGTATTGCGAGAATGTGTTATGTGCAATAAAGGTCGTAAACCCTAGTATAAGAGGCCAGGCCTCAGAGATGTGGTTAGAGCACCTCGTGACGATACTTGCTGTCTGAATTGATGTGTTCTCCTCCGGAGAGAATAAAATCCTCGTTTCCTGCCTTCCAGTCTCCAGCGCCTGCTTCTTCATTGATTAATATTGGTGGGTCATAGAGGCGATACCGCCGGGCAACATAAAAGGGTCTTTGGTTACCGGTTGTCTTTGGAACCCTTTTTAACAGCAAGCGTCCTTGTTGTTAAGTAGCGGGGAATAACCATGTCTTTATGGACTTCCGAAACATCAGCAAATTAGATATGACTCTGATATTCATGGGTAGGGAGTTCCAAAGTTTGGCAAACGAGCGCACCCCAACCTTGCTTTCCTTACTCAGGGGACACAGACCAACCCGCAATTGGTGGATCTCAAGGCACGCCCAGGCACATAGGGCTTCAAGAAGCCCGAAAGTCCGATAGGGGCTTGGCGCATCAAGATTTTATGTGCAATGCACAACACCTTAAAGTGAACACGGGCTTCGATGGGCAGCCAGGGCAGCTTTAGGAGCACATGAGCCACGACTGTGATCTTGGCAGTGCTACTAACATGCGTGCTGCCGCATTCTGGACTCTTTGGTGGCGCTTAATACTTGCTCTATTGGCGCCTAGATATAAGGCATTTCCGTAATCAAGCCTCGCCAATATGGAGGCTTGCAAGATGGTTTGGCGCACTTCAGATGGAAAGAGGCCAAGCAAAGGTCATAGGCCTCTCAGAAGTCCAAAACAGACCGAAGCAACAGCTTTTGTCTGTTTCTCGAAGGTTAGGCCGGAGTCGAACCAGAAGCCTAAGTTCTTTACCATCTTTTTCGGTGATGGAGCGGGTTTAAGATGGTCAGGCCACCACTGCTCCGACCACCGCTCTTGATCTTTCCCATAGAGAAGAATCTCCGATTTGCTGGCGTTCAGTTGAAGGCAATTAGCCTTCATCCAGTCTGAGATCACCGACAGATCTGTCTTAAAACTTTCCAGGTCTGCACAGCAGTTTTTGGAAAAGGCAATCACCAGCTGGGTGTCACATAGAGATTGAAAAGAAGTGGGCTCAAGATGGAACCCTGTGGCACCCCACAAGCTAAAGGATGGACCTGAGAGTGAAAAGGGGGGACTGAGACTTGAAGTGATCGATCAGTCAAGAAGGAAGGAAGCCACTCCAGGGCAATGCCCCTGATTCCGATCGTCCAGAGTCGTTCAAGAAGAATCGTATGTGACACCGTATCAAAGGCGCACTTAGTTCCAATAGGACCAAGGCCGCGGAGTCTCCTGCATCTAGCCGGTTACATGCATGTAAAGAATATGTAACAGAGATGAACCTTCCCATAAGGAAGAGAGCCAGCTCTCCCATAAGACCAGTGCCTCTCTACGTCTATTAGGGCGCGGCAAAGTCGCTGAGCTCGCATGTTTTGAAAACTCTGTTGAAAGAGAACTAATTAGTATATTTAATAACATCACAGGGAGTGATGTCATGTGACCATTGAAATCAATGATAACACCAAGTATCATAAACAAAATGTTAACATGGATGGAATAAACCAAAACCACACTCATGTAGATATAGCACTGAAAAGTAGTGGGACAGCCCTCTGATGTGGCTAAAGGAGCTCTTCAGACAAATATAAAGGCTGCACAAAGCGCTCCCTCATCCTGGGATTGCTTCCGGACTCTTGGACAGCGCCAACAAGCTTCTACGCACATACTAGAGCTCTGAGCTGAGCAGGGTTCAGAGTTCAGGTTCTATCCTTTGGATAGGTAAGTCATCTAGCCTGCTGTGTGTGAGGGCTAAACCTGCCCTTGCAATGTGTGAGTCTCACTCACAATGAGGGAGACTTGAGGTCTCAGTGCAACTCAGGCTATGCAGTAGCAGGGATAGATATTGTTGCGAGGGAAAGAATAGAAACCAGGTTTTCCCTTTAATAGTGACTGACCCGGAAGTACTTCCTATAGATTAGTGTCTGACTGCTAAGTATGCTGTCATATCTCCCTTTGCACTGAGCAAGATTAGCTCAGAAATAACACTCGCCCCATAATTTGGGCTCATAAAAACAGACTGCAGCCATTTTAGTGTCTCCTCTATCCAAACCATGAGTGTGAGTGTTACATTGATACTCACAGTGTTCACCACTGTTCTGTATCCTCACAAGGCCTTGTGCACTCATCGGTAAAGCCCTCACTTTTGGATACGTCCTGCGGTTCTAAAATCACAAAATAACATGGTACTCTCTACGTGGCCACGCTGTTGGTTTAGGCCCCAAGATGGCACTGGGAGAGGATTGCCCAGCATCGATATCTGTCTTTGACCTGGCTTGATTGACAGCTTGGTCAAATAAGACTTCATCCTTTTGAGGTTGATCGATCGACCACCATTAAATTTAGCAAGAGTGATTCACAGCGCTTACTGATGCTAACAACTGCAACAGGAAGCACTCCCTAAAAATGAGTTACTACTATGAAAGTATAAAGTGACCCCCTCACATAGGCCTGGCCGCAATCCCCTCAAACACTATATTCCTCTAGAAGGAGAGCAGTGTCTCTCCATTCTGCTACTTGCCTGAGACCCCAGTTCCTCACACTAATCGAAAGCCTTGAAATTCTATTAAGGTTGTAGAAATTGGGGACTAAAGGTTTCCTTCAAAGGGCATTGGTTCCAGCCTGTTACATCTCCTTTAAAACACATAAAAAACACCTTATTTTAAAGTACCAAAACCGACCATAACAAAATGACTAACTCTAACCGTCCACAATCGTCATAGACATAAATCTAACCGTAACCTTATCCCTAAACCCAAAGACCCAGCCCTAGCCCTAAGCCCTAGCCTTAACCTGACCCTCACCTTAACCCCAAAAACTTGGTTTAACTCTAACCTCGTACCATGCTCCTAGCCTTGACCTGCGCTCTAGCCATCACTCGAACCCTAACTTCAAAACCTAGGCGTAACCATAACCGTGAACTCTGCTCCTAAGCCTGACCTGAGCCCTAGCCCTAAGCCTAACTCCAAAACCTAGCTCTCATCCTAGCCTTAAACTTGACCATTAGCCCTAGCACTAACCATAAACCCTAGCGTAAACTTTGCCCAACCCTAAGCCCAAAACCTAACTCTTAGCCTAACCCCTAGCCTTAACACGAACCCTAACTAAAAAACCTTGACCTAACCATAATCCTAAACCCTGCTCCTTGCCCTTACCTGAAGCCTAGTCCTAAACCTAACCCTGACACCTGCCCCTTACCCTATTCTTAGCCTTAATCTTGGCCCTAGGCTCTAGCACTAAACGTAAACCTAGCCCAAACTTAGCTATAACTCTAAACTTAAACTCTAATCCTAGCCTAACTCCGAAACCTAACCCTAACTCCAAACCCTTGCACTAGCTCTAACCCCAACCACTATCCGTTGTTGTTCATTTTTTATGCTTAGCTACATGCACATTTTTGGTGAAATACTTTTACCATGGGTTACATTTGTAGCTTTCAAAACTACTCTGGATATTCATGAATAAATGAGTTGTGTTTGTCCAGGGAAATTGAAGAAAGTTCTTACAAGACTTAGCTGAAGACATGCAATACTGGCTCGCGACTACACAATAACAGTGATATGACGCACGCTGTTAAGAAACAGACTTGTACAATTTTAAAGAAATCTTGAGATAACTGATGGAAAAATCAACTATCGGCCACGCGCTGCTGTCAGGAGCCCACGTGGCAACAACATATCCAAGGAAACGTAGCATGTGACTGAAGACTCCAACACGCCACACTGGGAACCTAAAAAGGTTCCATTTTACATGGGAGTCGTGGGGGGAGTGATTTGCCTCTCATCATAGGAAGGAGGCACGTCTTGTACCATGGATGAAATGACACTACTCAGCTGACACTACTAAACATCCTGAATGTGGAAATGACAAGTGAAGAAAACTGGGGTGGGGGGGAGATACAGTGAACATGAGCATAACCTTAAGAGCCGCTTGCTAAGATATTGCTGAGGTGTTCTTCCTAGAACAAACTCTGGAAGCTTCCAAGAGGCTAATTGCATCCTCTCAGAAGTTTGTAAGCTTGATCCACACAAGTAGGTCAAATGTTACAACATCTCCTAAGGCAAGTAGAAAAATATCCAATGTCTTGTGCACTAATAAGGTATATTCCCCAGGAAGATCCTTACAGCAATGGAGACCCATTACTGAGCCAATTCACTGCAGAATCAGGCCTGCAATTTAGTTAACGACACATATAGTCTACAAGGGACGCCCACTTCGAGCTTCCATGATCTCGAACAAGATCTACGCGGAGTCCAGGATGTAGGGCGTACGCAACGCAAGCCTCCATCAGCCAAAGCTAGATATCCATGAACAATATTCACATATCACGCACAGCAGGAGACCACTTTAGGGGTTCTTGGTGTGCCACAGTCAAAGTAGTTGACAACCTGTGGTGCCGCTCGCAGTCGAATTGAGACTTGCCTTGGGATTCTGCCTGTACTTTTGCTGCCCGTGAGGAGAACTGTGTTTGGGAGTGAAGTCCGCCAACAGACCGGGACTGCGAGGCCCACCAGGCTGTGCGCTGAAGATCTTGCACACCTGCCGCCTCTTCCCGTGTCCCCTCCCCTCTAACTGCTCCCTACTTGGCCTTTAAAAAACGACTCGCGGCCCCCGCTCCGCGGGAGCCGCTCGCAGTCGAATTGAGACTTGCCTTGGGATTCTGCCTGTACTTTTGCTGCCCGTGAAGAGAACTGTGTTTGGGAGTGAAGTCCGCCAACAGACCGGGACTGCGAGGCCCACCAGGCTGTGCGCTGAAGATCCTGCACACCTGCCGCCTCTTCCCATGTCCCCTCCCCTTCATCCACCCTCCCGCATATAGATAGGATCAACATCGCGTGAGCGGGATGCGTGAGCGGGACAAATCCCGGGACAAAGCCCGGACTAAGGGCGGACCCTCTGAGACCCTCAGAGCACCGAGGAGACTGGACTGGGCATAACCCCTTGGTCTTCCGTTACTTCACCGCCACTGTAAAAGACTTGCTAGAGGTTTACTTTTGTTGGATTTGTTCAGCCTGCTTGTTACAAATGTCCTCATTAACGCCAAGCACAGACCAGCCCATGTCAGACAAGCAGGGTGCCCTGCTAAATAGAACTCTTGATAACTACTTCACAAAATCTACCCCTGACATTACTAAGGAAATTGCTTTGGCGGAGAGCCGAGCTGAACGCCGCCGTTCCGTGGAAAGCATGAAGAACAGGTCAGTGTCACTGGCATCTCTACCTGCTACTTCTACCACCGAGATCAATCAAAAAGCGAATTAGTCTGTATATATATTGGATAGCCAGCCTTTGGTAGTGAGTGACACCACGCCCATATTAAATACTTCCCCCAAGTCGGATATGAATGGTCCATCCACAATAATTCACACGAGTACTCCTAGTTTATCGAAGGTACCTGCCCCCGTCCCAGCTAAAATAACTCGTAATAGGGCCAAAAAATCTATGTCTTTGCCCAGAATTTATGGTCCTCCGCCGAACAAAAAACGGCGGAAAAGGGGGGATTTGCAGCAACCCAAGCTGAGCTGTTCTGACTTTGGGAAAAAGGCGAACACTATTGTCAAAAACCCCAACAATTTACAAGTAGTTACAGAAGGAATTCACATCACATCTTCATCCTTCTCAAACTTGCCTACAGATAAAGAGGCCTGTATGGACACTAGTGTGGTTGTCAACGCGCCCCATGTAGATCAGGGCCCTGTTACATTGCTCAGCATAGAGAGTCTAATCAAAAACTACTCAGCATCTATTTTAGAGAGGCTGATGGAAGTAGAATGTAGACTGTGCAAAATTGAGCATGCTTTGGGAAGTAAGGATGTTGTTATTAACACTGCACCAAATAATGCATCCATCTTAGTACCAAGTAATGTAACACAAAACAATTTATTACCATCCCAACCCTCCTTAACTGTCCCAATCTCTACCCCATCTTTGCAGTCAACCACCCCAAAGCCCCCGGGGAACACAGTGATTACCCAACATAACCCACCCCCCAAATTACCACAACAAAAAAAATGAGATCAGCCGCCGGCTATTATTGCAAGTAAAACTTCCAATAGCATGGCTAATACACTCTTGGAGAGACCATTAAGAGAGGTGGGGGACACTAGGTACACCTGGGGGAAACCCAAAAGGACTCCATTACCAGAACTCCCGCCAGAGGCAGTACCCTTTGTGGTAGTCCTAACAGGGGTGCCGGTGTTAGAACAGAACAAGCGGGAGGGTTTTGCCCAATTGAAGAATAAGATTATGCATTGGCTGAGTCTATTCAGGCCAATTGCAAACCATATTAGTGGCGAAATTGTCCATGTTCGCCGTCTTCAATGGCTGGGGGGGAGACCTAAAGACATCGAAGGCGACGTGGTGGTTGTGAATTTTAGGGATCCTAATGCCGTCCAATTCATATTAAACTGGCCGTCAGGCAGCTCCAACAACTCCATAATCCCTAGACCACTAATGTATTTTTACCCAAGGTCAGTGGTGTTTCCATCTCAGCAACAACCACCACAGCATATAACATACACCCACCCAACTAGCCATCCCCCTACCACATAGAATGCTGGGAATAGTCAATACGCACTGTACCCACCGACCATACAGAATGTTAGGAACCCGCCATTTGCACCCTATCCTGTGACAATCCCTGGCCCTATCGGATGGAATTATGTACCAGCCAGAACTCACAATGCCCACAACAGAAGGATGGATCACCTAAAACCATTCACACCTCTAGAGACCACAAATAGATTTGACATATTTAGCGGCCTAGATGATTGTGATTGATGTTTCTTGTGCCGGGGGGCGAGGAAATCGGAACAAGGAATTCTATTGTCAAGGGTGTTGATAATGAACCTGAAGTGTTGGTGAATTCTGGGTCCCCATCATTGGACAAACCAGTAATTAGGGATATAATCACCTTAGGCGAATGCTGTATAGAATCAAATGTATTGGTAATATCCCAAAATAAACTGAGTAAAATGCCATCATCTGAGGAAACACCCTTGGCAATACAAACTGTGGTTCCCGTTAGTCGGGGACAGACGCCAAGGGTGGCCCTTGAGACGACATCCGTATTTAGGGAGCCGGTAAAACTAGTCTGCTGGAACATAGCTGGAATCGCAAAAAACCTGAGGGATCCAGAGTGGGCGAGCTTTATTGAATCCTTTGATTTCTGTATGCTACAGGAAACCTGGGCAGTTGATACACCACACATAGTAGGGTACAAGACTTATGGAATTGGTGCGATTCCATCTAGAAGTGGAAGGCCTTCGGGGGGGCTATTGACTTGGGTGAAAGCAAAACTAAGGGTACATATCGAGGTGGTGGATACAAATTCTTTAGATATATTAGCATTAAAAGTCATGACGTGCAAAGGGGAAAAACTATTTTTAATAAATATCTATAACAGGCCTTCACCTTCATCAAGTGAATCATCAACGCTATTTAAATTAGACCGCTTCCTAAGCGGACTAGATTCCAGGGAGGATCTCATCATCCTTGCCGGCGATTTAAATTGTAATTTTGAGCCAGTCTTGGGTCTTGGTGATATTTTTGCTGAGGAAGATCAGGCGAACAAAATCCCAATTTTGGAGAATGTTAAATCGGTAAAATGCTCAATTTTGGCTCTCCAACTTACTAAACTATGCACGGAGTACTGTCTCAGGGCTTGTAATGGACGGTTACCGTCCGATAGTCTGAAGAAACCAACCTTTAGTAGGAACAATTGCAAAAGCAATTTAGATTTTGTGGTTGCCTCCATACCTATTTGGTCGCATCTTTTGGACCTCGATGTAATGGAGAGGCTAGAAAGTGATCACTTTCCGCTAAACCTTGTAATAGATGCCTTATTGTTTGATGACATAGTTCAACCCTCCTTAGCAGAGGAAAGCAGTGGTGATAATATCGAGATCCACATTAGCAACAATAGGCGATCACTCAAACGGCCTTTTATATTGGATCACAGTGACATACTTAGTGAAATATATACACTTTTTGCTGGGACTTTTGGACCATATTTGGGTCTAATGCCTGACGAGGAAATTAAAACCCCCTTCATGCTAATACACCAAAAAATGTTCATTGACCTAAAATTGTTAGTTACTAAAATGCCCAAGAAGAATCAGCAAAAGACACAGAATCTGTCCCATAGTAAACCCTGGTATGATAGATTCTGTAGAGAGTCCAAAAGGGAACTCTTATTGGCAATTAAATCTAAGTCCCCCTTACACATCCAAAAAGCCAGGAATAATTACAAGTCCGTTCAAAGGGCTTCAAAAATAGCATGGGAGGAAGATAAATGGGCTGAAATGCTGCTGGCCGCAAAATCACATGCTAATGTAGCCTTTTGGAGGCTAGTAGCTAATGGGAACCACGTAGTGAGAGTGGTTAAGTACGTCTATTTGGACGAGCAAACTTGGATTAATCACTTCACTAACCTATATAAAAAATATGATGATCCCCATACGGACACGAATGCCCTGAGTTATGAAACATCATCAGATTATCTGGTCTTCACATTAGGGGAAACTAAGCTGGCAATAAGCCAAATAAAATCTGGCAAAGCCCCAGGTCTTGACAAGATTCCGGGGAATTTATATAAGCACGATTTAAAAGTATGGGCACCATATATTAACTACTTGAGCAATAAGCTATCCCGAACCTTAGAATTCCCTGAAAGTTGGAAGGGAGCTGAAATCGTTTTAATTTTTAAAAAAGGAGATAGGATGGACCCTTGTAATTATCGGCCAATCAGTCTAATGGATATTCTTCAGAAAATTTACTCACGACACATTCTTTCACGTGTGAGTGACTGGTTGGAGGAAAATACAATTTTAACCAAATACCAAGCTGGGTTTAGATCAAAAGTTAGCACTATAGATCAGATTTTTAGATTCTGCTGCCTTTACTGGAAATATGTAAAGATTAAAAGGGGTCATTTATATGTTGCCTTTGTTGACCTAAGGGCAGCATTCGATTTAGTGCCTCGCAATCTTCTATGGAAAACCCTGAGTGCAGTAGGGCTGCCAAATAATCTAGCAGTTCAGATCAAAGAGCTACATGAAGGGAATTTTGCGAGAATTCGATGGGGCCCAAACGGTGAACTAACCCAAAAAATCCCCATCGAGCGTGGTGTTCACCAGGGCTGTGTTCTGGCCCCTGCGCTCTTTTCCCTTTTTGTGAACGACATCCCCTTATACCTGGAGGAATGCAAAAACGACTCCCCAAAACTGAACGGTGAAAGGGTAACATCCCTATTATTTGCTGACGGCACTATCTTGATTTCCCAAACCAAAAAAGGTCTCCAGGCTCTATTGAACTCCTTCAGTGAATATTGCAGTAAGAAGGGGCTGGAGATTAATGGGAAAAAGACCAAATGTATGGCCCTAAACCCGACTAAATCAGATAAAGGCTGTCTAACTTTGAAAGGAGTAAAACTGGAATCGGTCCCCCATTTCTCATACTTAGGGGTGACATTAGATTCTAACTTCACTTGGAGAGCCCAAATGGAAAAAAGCAAGTTGACATTTGCCCAGAATGTAAAACCTATTCTCAGGGAACAAAGCCTGAGTACTAGTAAAGCTGTGTCCCCGGCGATTGAACTTTTTAAATTTAAAGTCCAACCATCAGTGCTATATGGTGCAGAAATTTGGGGTCCCGGGTCCAAGGACACTTTTAGTGTCCCGGATAACAACTTTATGCGAAGTTTGGTAAGGGTCCCGAGAGGCACTCCACTAGTGCCACTGCAATTTGACCTAAATATCAAAAGAACTGATCACCAAGTCATAATTCGACCATTGATGCTATGGGTTAGACTATGGCAGGTTCCCGAATTACAAGATTATAGAGACGGGTTAAAAGAAATTATGGCGCTTGATAGTCTAAAAGCTATCCCATGGTTTAGGCATGTTAAAACTTGGCTCAGTAACATAGGTCTGAAACATTTTTGGGAGAACCCCGAGCAACTTCCCCCTAACCCGAAATTAATTTTAAAAAGGGCCTTTTGGACCTTTATCGCGAATAGGATCATAAGTGCTTCAACTGGTGGGACTTTAGTATCAAACTTCCTTACTTTTAAGGACGTGCCACTATTTGAGACCTTAATGGATGAAATAGAGCCCCCACTTGCCAAAACTTTATTTTTAAAATTTAGATACGGAAATCTTTTAATAAAGACAACCCTGGCACGTTGGGCTAGAAATTCAGATACATCATCCATAGCGACCGATGAAATTTGCTCCATGTGCGAACAAAACCAGATAGAAAATGAGCAACATATCCTCTTCTTTTGCCCTGCGTACGCACAGGCCAGGAAAAGATGGATCAAACCAATATGCCTACTGTTAGGCTTGAGGTCATGTACACAGGCCTTGAGAATTTTGACAACAAACTCAATGCAACCAATAATATTTAGTGTTAGCAGATTCCTACATTCTATTTTTTTTCAAAGGAAAAAAATGGGGCATCAACTGTAATTGAGCTCATTCCCGGAAATAGAACTGGTTCACCTTTTGAAATTAGTGAGGGGTCCATTTTAGGATTTTAAGATTGCTTGTTTGTGCTCCGATTGTCTTCCAACATGAAATGTACTGTTTTAGCTAATGGTTTTAATATTCAAAGTGGTATGTTTTCTTTTTTCCTTTTTTATCCATTGTAATGTATGTATTGTTCTTTTATGGCAACAAAGCCGAAATAAAGAATTTTGAAATTGAAATTGAAGTTGACAACCTGACAAAGCTTGAAGGGTTCATGCTAACCAAGCAAATTATGGGACACTGCTAAAATGGAAAAAATGTCGACGTGACGTAGAATGCAAACTAGGCCCATTCTCTGCTATACATCACCCACTGTCTTTAAGTGAGTTCAGGATCTCTTAAAGCCTGTTGGCAATTATTGAGTTTCCATGTGTTACTCAGACCCTGGGCTGTAAATACCGTTCCAGACAAAGTGGTTCTGTTGGATTCCCTTATTACATATACATGAAAACATTTCAATGTCACACCCAGGAGTTAAAAAGTAATTGATGACCATTCATGAAAACATTGCACCAGTCAAGTTTACAATGCTTTCTGCAGTGGTGCTCCATGACAAGTGTAAAAAGTGCTCGTGATAAGTGCAAAAAGGGCTAGTTTAGCAAATGCAGACCAAGTCTTTATTGAAAAATGTCAATAAATGAAAAAAAACACGAAGTAGTCAGTGTAGGCACATCCAGGCCTACCAGGTGATGCACAAATCAGCCAAAGGACTTAAAAAAGAATCAAATCCCAACAAAGCTTTGCTGCTGAAGAGATTCCTTTGTGAGCCTTCTCCAACCAACCCTGGACTGTATTGTCCATTTATTGTTTTTTTTCCAATAAAGATTCTGTCTTCATTTATCATAACAATTTTAAAGCTTCATTACCTATCCTCAAGATGACTTGGGTGTTCCTTTTATTTGTCCTGAAGAAGACCCCCATTTGATGCACTACTGACACACTACTTCAGTGGGTCGAAACGTCGACAACAATTTCAGCCTGTATCAAAAGGACACAGTCCTTTAAAACTAAATGGACTTGTCTCAGTTGTCGAAACTATCAATTTTGTATTATGACCAGGCCTTCATACTAAATAATCCTGAATGTTGCATGTGGATTTCTCTTGTTTATGTTTTTTTACACCAATCTTAGCACTACACAAGCACTTTTTGCCCTTATCACAGAGCACCTCAGCAAAAATCATTGTAAACTTGATAGGTGCAATGTTTTCAGAAATGGCCGCCTACGACTTCTTATCTCCTGTGTGTGTCATTGAAATATTTTCTTGTGTACGTAATCAATGAATACGACAAAACCACTTCTTCTGATACAGGATGATCCCTTCGAGCCACCAGGTATCTTCTGACTCTGCCAAGTCTGCATTTAGGCGTCCGTCAGGAATATTTTAATTGGCGTTTGTAGGTTTCCTCGGCTGCCTGATTTTGTTCATCGTTGGGACCAAGGCCAGCCCTAAATCAGATTGACCGAGACCCCGCCCTGGGCGGAAATAACATTTGGTGTTTGTTATGGGGCGTGGCGTGATTGTGCTGGGATGGCAGCAGGCGTGAAGAAGATGAGAGAAGGGTAGGGTGTTAATAGGGTGCTAAACATTACGCTGAGGTGCATTAAGGGCTGATTACAAAGTCTTTAACAGGACCTGATTGAGGCCAAGTGGGATGGACGAGCTTCTGTTTGCATGACGTTAAGTCAGGAAGGTGCCTGCTGCGCCCCTTGGAATACTGGCGCCCCGGGCCAGGGTCCAGCTTGCCCATGCCCAAGGTAGGGACACTCTATCGACACAGAGAAGGCTCTGCCCAAATAGGGACTTACTTGGATGGGTGAAGCACCTTTTATTGATACCACAAGTAAATTAGCACCCAGAAGGGCAGGATGCATCAGTTGTGGGTCTAATCAGGGCAATGGAGGAGGCAGATTACTTCATTTTTTAGCACGTCACACCTTTGACAGATTTCTGCTTTTATGCGGCCTTCCCTTGTGTGACCAAAAGTGACCCACAATAGTTGAACAATAATGGGGCGACCCTGTGTCCCTCAGAACCTGGGTATGGATAAGTAAACAAAAAACAATGGTTCTGTCAGGTTTGCCAGCTATTTTTTGTTTACTTATCAAAAGTGACCCCCAGCCAAAAAGTCCCCCACAGCCCTTGTGCTTCCAGTAGCGCCCCACTGGCAGCTTTAATCTTTCAGTTCCATTGGTGGCCCATTGATCCATCACCGGGCATGCGCAGTGTGCACGGCACCATTCTGTCTCTCCGGATTGTGATCCTGAGCTGGGCTGGTGCCTTTATTTGACAGCCGCATAGAGGCTGCGAGAAGCCTGCCAAGCACCTGTCTCGCAGCGTGACATCTCACGAGGCAGTGGGAGGCGAGAGGGGTTTGTGCCAGCAACAAATATGGCGTCTCCTGCATCACCACGATAACATCAGCGAATTGTGACGTCACCAAGAAAGAAGAGGGACTTTCAGGAAGCCTCGCATGTCTACATAAGTTTTGTAACCCTCGCTATCACTCGATTTATTTTTCAGATTTTGTTTAATTACCCCCTGGATCAGACAGCCATCACCTTGAGCTGGTCATGACAACAATACAAACACAAATACTGTTGTGATAGGCAGTCACACCGTTCTGTTAGTTATCAAATTGACACACAGTTCACAGAGATCAGAATGTTCTGGAACTGAACTGTTCTGTGACTGGACAAAGGAGGGGCCTTCCAACCCTATCATCCCTCAGGATAAGATTGCGGTGGACGAAATCCAAAATTTGACTTAAAAAAAAAAAAGAAGCATGCTGTAAAGACATAACACATGCGGCACCACAATGTGGTGACTGCCCTTTTTTGTAGCAGATGCTCTCAAAGTGTGTAGAACAACAATTTTATCCAGTGTCAGACAATCACAGTCAACGGCAATCCTGATATACTTCATATGCAACAATATGCGCTGAAGGAATAAAATAAACATGTTTATTATAGACCGGTAAACAGAATGCTGTTGGAAAACTATTTGTATATTCTAAAAATGCAAGATATACACAAACATTGAATCCATCGATATAAAACCTCTATGTGCTCCATAGGAAAAGTGAACACGCAGTACTAGTGATCAGAAAAAACAGGCCTAAAAAGTGATCAAACAGTTAAACGGCAACAGACTATTTGCAAAGTAGTCGCAGAGAACATCTATACTAGTTAAGTTCGTCAAAATCATTCCATTGAATTCTGCATTAAATTTCGCATTCAGAAACGCCTTTGTAGCGCTCTATGTATCAAAGATGTTTCGAACCTCCAGTAGTTTCTGGGGTCATCATCAGGACAGAAATTTGAGCACAAGCAGAAGTTTATGTGTCCATAGTTAATGAAAGGTAAATGGAAGAAAATCAACCTATGTCTCTAAACTATTTGAAAAAGCTTATTACATGGTCAAAGAAACATAATTACCTATTAAATAGGCAAAGGGTATTAAAGTAGTAAAGTTTACTCAAAAGGGTAAGAATAAATATACTACTAGCAAATCTACATGCGTAGGTTTACATTTTTGACTAGGCCTCAAGCTTGTAGAACCTATAGATACTAAAGGAATTAGATTATCTTTAAAGTAAGACACCAATGAAGTGCTAAGTTTATAAATATGTGAAAATACGCACCATTAAACTCGGTGGGAACCATTGTTGAAAATCCCAGGTTGCTAAAGCTAGCTGTGAAATATATCACTTTATTCACTTGAGTAGTCGTGCACGCCTAAGTGTTCCAAAATCAATGAAGGTCTGTTTCAGCCAATAATTTCTAATGGATTAACAGAAAGGGCAGAGAGATAGGACTTGAACTTCAACAGCGACAGGTTTACAGCAAGAAATACAGATTGGAGATTGTCCAGCTGGACATTTCAATGTAAAGCTAGGTAAAGACAAAAGTCCACTCTAGATATTGTAAATGCTGGTTCGTCTTCATTACATTTAATAATGGAAGTATTGTAATTTGAACCTTCATGCACGAATCAGTAGACACAATGCACCTTCTATGTCCATTTGTATTTCTAGTGTCTTGGAAAACTTTACAAGAAAGAGTTTAGAAGTTCATTGAATATTCCCCCTATGGCGGAGCCTGCAGTCAATCTCTTACCTGATTGGGTGACAGATGCATACTGATGTTTACAAAATTTCACACAAATAATTAACATTTGGCAGAAAACCATATCTCTTATGGTTTCTTTAACCAGGTGCACTGGGACTATACGACAGGCGAGGGACACATTTTGCAGCAGGGTTAACTAAATTATGCAGCAAGAAAAAGAAAATTATGAAGCGTAATACGGCACTTTTTTATACTATTACTTAATTATTTTGTCATTTTTACACATATTAACACTATTTTGGCATCGGTTTCACCTTACTAGTACCAGTTTTATACCCAGGTACCGCAATAAGCAACTGAAAGGTGACCAGTCAACCTTTGCCATGGGCCTTCTACGGTGCGGAAACAGGTAGAGCTGCGTTTTTAGCAACTTTTAATCAGTGTGAGCGAGAAACAATTTTGAAAATGAAAACCTGCAAATTTACGGCGATTATGGATTATGTGGCAAATACGGCAAATCCATAATTAAGCAGAAACCCGGCGGCCGCACAATCCCTTAATTCCAGTGGCCCTGCGGTTAACATGTGCCCTCACCCCTCTGATTTACATGGTGAGGATCTGCCTTACATAAAAGACACATTTCACAGCCTGTGGTAGAGGTCCGGTGAAGACCGTCAAAGCGCCTAGACACGTGCCTTCTCTCAGCCCCCTATCCACCCTCTTAGAACGGTTTTTACACCACTAGTGTGGCACGGGTTTGTGTGTTGGGGGGGGGGGAGGGAGGAGAGGAGGGGCAGTTGGATCTTCTTTGCCGCTCTGCAGCCTCCCTTTCTTCCCACAGATAGCGCCTAGAGGCACGAGCCTGTAAGGGGCAGGTGTCTGTCGCTTCTGCCCAGGCACTCGGTCACCCGTCTCTTGGCCTCCGGCGCGTGGGATGGCTGCAGCGGGAAGTGATCCACTGTATGCCGAGTTCACAAACTGCAGGCCCGAGCGCCCTGCGGGGGCATTTCTTCGACATGCTTCCTGCGGCGAGATGACAACTGGAGCGTGGAGGGGCTGGGGGGGGGGGGGGGGGGGAGGGGCTGGGGCGGGAGCAGTAGTACCGGGTGAGAGCGAGGGATGGAAAGAAAGGAGTGGTACACATTACTTATCTCTTTGTTCAGCTACACGTGGAATAGGTTTTGCAATCTTTGGGGCTTCTATGTGCCAGAAGCAACAGAAAGGTGGAAGGGAGATACAAGATGCAGGTAGGAGTTTGGAGTTTGGTGTCCAGCAGCCTCCTGAAGATTTGCACTGCTTATGGCAAGATGTGCACTTACTTTAAATTATGGAAAAATCCATTAAAAAATGAATTATGGGGGATGGTAAGAAAAGCAGACTTAAGGAGAAAGAAGAGTGTTTGAAATGATGAAAAAAAGAGCAGACTTCGTATGTCCAGTTTCTTAATGTGCAGGCTCGCATCTTTAAACAAGCATTGGCAATGCAAATAGGTCTCGTCTCTGCACATCTACATTTTATACTTTTATTCTTCACCAAAACTTAAGCAATAGTCATTAAACGTGTAAAACTAATACAAAGTAAGCCTGCTTTCATCTAAAGGGGCATGCACATGTTTAAAAAAAAAGTAAGTAAAGATTGACATAGTTCAAAAATTAAGTGGGCAGCTCCACGGTCCCATACCTAGGCTGTGGGAGGAGGAAGCATAATGTGAATGACACTTCAGCTAGACCAATGGGTGACGAGCACTGACTGAAACCTCTGTATATCTATAGAAGTTTTTTTCTTACAATTTTTTAACAGCCGAAGCTGGCTCAAGGCCAGACCCAAACATGTCAGATTTTTCCGTTAATGGAAACAAAGCTGTGCAAAGTCACCAGTCTGTTTTTCTGCATAGATGTAATTGTGGGCTCTGCCTACAGGAGACGTCCCAGGTGGTCCCACTTGGCATATACCCTTTCAGATCCCCCCTCCCTGGCACCTTTGTGTCTTTCTTTCGATCATCCCATGCTCCGCCGTGCCCTGCCCCAAGGACGAGTGGTCGGTGTCCTGCCCTATCGTGGTGCACCCTCTCCACCCCATGTCTGCCATTTCAGCCAATGTCACTGCCACCTTTTCCCACCTCAAGCCCTCCCACCCATCTATTCTCATTATGCCTCTTGGTGGCCTGTGGCTGGGCACTCCACGTCGTAGGCGCCATGGCGGAGAGACAGCAGGGGCATCCAAGGGGCATCAGAGTGTTCAAAGTGCCTGGACAGGTGCCTTCTCCACTGGCTGGCACTCTCCATAGGCCTTGGCACCATCACCGAGAGAGGGTCACAGGCACCAACCTGCCCAGGGAGGCTAAGTGTCTCTTAGAGCTCCGAAGTGGGGGAACCCCACAGTAGGCACTAGCTGTAGGTGGCAGAGAAGAGTTCGGAGGTCATATTGAGAGTGCAAAAGCAAACATCTGTCCCATGACCTTACAGGTACGTCCACATGACCCACACGTGTTGTGAAGTTGTCCATTTATGCTATTATTTTCCAAAACGATTTTTATGTGATAATCAGAACTTCTGATCATTTCATTAAAAAATGTTTTTAACAAGTACAGCCATTGCTTACTTGGCTGCAGAATTACAAAATGTCTTTGTTTGGCTCGCTACATTTCCAAAGTGCACACCACCAAACCAGGGCCTCTTGGTAGTAATTTGAGATTACTATTCTCAGGGCACAAGTCGTAAAAAAAGAAGTGGGGGGACGCTGTCACCGGAAGTGACGTCACAACAGGAAGTGACGTCACGGAAGGTGCCGAGCTTCTCGTCCCAGAGAGGCCAAAAAGTGAAGTCCAGCTGTTTGGCAGAACTAAAATAAGTGGGGGGACGCCGTCCTCCCGCGTGGTACCCTGACTCGAGCCCTGACTATTCTATATTATCTACTGAAAGAAACGTGCATAAAGAGTGGGCACTGGTTCCCCGCTGTGCTGTTTGTATGTTCTGTAAAGAATGTGTGGTCTGGGCAGAGTCGATCCTTCTTGATCACCCCGAGGTGTCATCATGATGGTGTTGTCTGTGCGGCGCACGCGCAGAAGGGCTCTGTGTACTTCCTGTGGCATCTTGAGTGCATACATTAACTTAAAATATTTCCGAGTTAATGTTTGTGTTTTCTGTCAGAAACAAAAATAGGTAATTGCTTCCCTGTATCCAATCTCTGCTGTCTGCAAAATGTTTATTAATTCCAACACATTCTAGTTAATGCATGTGCTCTATGTATGTATGGTCTGTCCTGGTACAGCCCTGAAAACGGGGATGCAGTGCATGCAACAGAATTTGTTTTATTTATTTAACCTGTAAAGGTCCGTAATCCATACATTACTACCCCCCACCCTGCCCCTCCCCACGTCACCGCCCTGCAGGTACACCCACTACCGACCGCGGCTGCAAGAGCCTTGAAATGTGTGACATTTCATCTTGCAACCCCGCTCAGGCTACAGGAAAGAAAATGCCTTCCAGTCTCAGGGCCGGACTGGTTATTAATCCCATCATGCATTTCACCAGGGTCTGCAGCCATTGGAAGCTGGTGTTTGAAGGACAACAGCTGCGGTCGCTGTCCCCAGCTCCCTGGGGTTTTGTGGCAGCGAGCACAACAGGCAACAAAAGAGAGAGAAAGAGAAGAGAGAGAGAGAGAGAGAGAGAGAGAGAGAGAGAGAGAGAGAGAGAGAGAGAGAGAGAGAGAGAGAGAGAGAGAGAGAGAGAGAGAGAGAGAGAGAGAGAGAGACAGAGACAGAGAGAGAGAGAGAGAGAGAGAGAGAGAGAGAGAGAGAAAG
The DNA here is from genome assembly GCF_964263255.1 of Lissotriton vulgaris. Taxonomy (NCBI): domain Eukaryota; kingdom Metazoa; phylum Chordata; class Amphibia; order Caudata; family Salamandridae; genus Lissotriton; species Lissotriton vulgaris. Next base: position 1,734,656 of record NC_141699.1, read on the forward strand.
AAAAAAAAGAGAGAGAGAAAAAGATAGAATAAAAATGAATGAATGCTAAGACAGAGAGAGAGATAAGAAGGAACGGGGCTATTTGAACATTTTTCGCGGGTGCTTTTGTTTTCCTGTCCAGATCTGCCCATTATATTCTGATAAATTAGAAGGAATCATGGGAATTTGAAGCTGCCCATCTAGAGAGGCTAAAATGAATATGTTTTTCCTCAGAAGTCTGCTCATGTCCTGTGAGAAAACAGGGCTTTTTGCAGATGTCCCCCCACTTTTTGCCCATGTTTGGGCTACTAGATGCTGGTTTTCGACCCTAACAGTGCATTCTTCCTAAAACTATTATGTGTATATTGGCAACCCCAATTGACAAGGACTTCACCCCCCTTACAAGCTTCTAGTATATGTTACCAGTGCTACCCAGGAAGTGGGTGGTAAAAGGGTCCTAAGGGCTTGCAGAACTGGTTGTGCCACTCTGGGTGACCCAAATAAACTAGTGACAGCAGGCCTGCCACTGCAGACTGCAGGAACAGTGTAAACCGCTCCACTTCAACTTTGCCATCGCCATGTGTGGCAAAGTTAATGTACTGCTTTCAATATATGTCAGTCAACCCTTAAGAAGGTCTACTGAGCCCAGGAGGCAGGGTGCCTTATATTGAAGGTGTGGACATGTAAGTACAAGTATATATGTCCCTATAGTGGCCTTTGCTATTAAAGGTTACTACAAATGATAGGTGGTCTATAGGATCGCATGGACTTGCACCCGGGCAAACCCAGGGTCACTAGCACCATTATGGTAACACCTAAAAAAGTCATGTTTGGTACCAAACAGCATACCTCCCCACCCTGTCATGAATCTCGGGTGACGGGGATGTGGCATGCTCTCAGGGGGCTAGCTTAGAGGTTGCCCACCTGGTTGTCCCAGCTGCTCGGTGCTCTGGCTGCCAGCCCATGGCTGCTGAAGCCAAGATTAGATTCTGACCTCCTGCCAGGCAGTGTCAACACTCCCAGGTGTCGGGAATAAAGGCCTGGCAGGAAGGAGTTCACACCTCGTCCCTCCCAGGAAGGCTAGTGAACGGTCACATCAAGGCTGTGAGCTTCAAAGGCTACACCACCTCAGATATGCATCTGGGCTGCCTCCCAAAGGGAGAGACAGCCCTTTGCCTGCCCCAGCCATATTTGCACCCGGGCAGGTGGTATCATTAGGTATGCAGGAGATGTACACCCCCAGAAGGCCAGTCACACCTCTAGGGTGAACTGCCTGGTCAGTGCACCTAAAGAAGACTTCTACCATCTTTAAAAGTGGTAGAAATAATGGGTTCTGGGTAGAAAAGGTGACACACACCCCTGGATGTGGCCACCTGCACCCACACTGCTAACACCCCTAAATCTAGGATTTAAGGGCCACCTCTGACACCAGAACCTCAGTTTTGATCCAACTTGCATCGAGGAGGACAAAGAGGAGCCCCAAATGTACGACAACAGGACTTGCACAAACCAAAGATGGATACTCTGTACTTGTGGCAACGCACCTGGAATTGTGTGACCAAGACTCGTCCTCAGCTGAAACTCGCTTACCCCAGAGAGAGCCAGAAGCAACCACAGACTACCCTGGACTAGTGGCACTAGTCCCCTGCAAACTGCAGGTAAAACAAAGCTCTAAATCTGAGGAATCACCGACCATCGGGCCCTCCGAGGGATCGCCCATATCCAGATGGTCTAGTGCATTGTGAGAACTGCAGTCCTGCCTTCCACAAACGTTCAGGCAGCTACCATGTTCCCTGGGGCCACTGGACATCGAAGTACCTATTCGCTGTGCTGCCAAGGCTTTTTGGTTGCTAGACGAGCAACCGACCCCTTCACTTGACGCTGCATCAAGAGGGAACTCCATCCAACTTTCATCCGACAGCAGCAGTGGCCCGTTGTTGATATTTTGCACCCTTTTCCCCGCAGCATTTTGTAAGCATTGAAAGCAGCTCCCCCGTGGCTCCCGTGTAGCACCAAGGACAGACAGGACGACTCAGCCCCCAAGCTCTGCCGGGCAAGTGAAATCGAACAGACTGTCGTGGCTTGGTCCTGGGACCGCACCACCTCTACTCCCCTTGGGTTTCATGCAACTCGACATGCAAGTGACCGTTTGTCACTAGTGTTTTTTTCACCATTGACTGCAATGATGAAGTTTACTGTATTCTTTTGCCCTGATTTTATATTGCTTCAGAAATCCATAAGTCCAGTTATATATATCCGCTTCTGTCTGTTTTGGTGTCTACTTTAAGATAAAAATCTGCTTTATTTTTTATAAATCAGTGTTGGATTTCTTTCAAGATGTGGCAATTACTTATTGTCCAAGTTAGTACTCTGAAATGCTTAACATATGTTCCTCTAGTTGAGCCTGACTGCTCTTTGCCACTCTACCTGGACCGAGCTAAGGATTTATTATTGGAAACAACCTTTGAAACGCAGTCATTACATCGCACTACCTTTACATAGCCTGTCATTACAACGCAGCCATTACATTGTATGTCACTACAATACATGTCATTACAACGCATGTCACTACAACGCAGGCATTACATCGCAAGTCATTACAATGCATGCCATTTCAACACATAGTACCCTTACACTATCCAACACTTATGCTACTGTTGCACTCACTGGAGTTAGAATAGTAATTGTTACCCCTACACTATCCAACACTTACCCTACTGTTGCCCCCCCTGGAGTTAGAATAGTCATTTTTACCCCTAGACTATCCAACACTTACCCTACTGTTGCACTCACTGGAGTTAGAATTGTAATATTTTCCTCTACACTATCCAACACTTACCTTAACTGCGATGAAATGGTATGCATTGCAATGGTATGTGTTGTAAAGGTATAATGCGATGTAATGGAATGCGTTGTAAAGGTAGTTTCTGAAAATGCGTTGTAAAGGATGTTGCGATGTAAAAACTGCATTGTAAATGTATGCGTTGTAACGTCATACATTCCATAATGCTCCACCTTCCTATATGTCCTGCACCCCCCCAATTCAAAATGTCTCCAAAAATGAAATATGTCCTTTGAATACCGTGAAAATGCTGTCCTCCTGTTTTGAAAAAAGTCTGTCGAAAAACACCACCACTACCATAAAAATATCCCCTCGTCCCAGTACTTAATTTGTAAAAGAAGAAATGTCAGGGCCCAGAGTTGTTTTCAGAAGACTTCAGTCGCTGCGAATGTCAAAGTTGCCGAATACCAATGTTGTGTAGTCTTGATTCCAACACGTCCACCACCATTCACCCCCTGGCCTTTCAACTCACTCTTATAGGTTCTGTTTCATTCTTCTCTCTGCCTTTGTCGCTGTTTTTCTGTCCTTCTTTCATTCCCCCTTTTCTTGTTTTCTCCCTCTTGTTTGAGGTTAAATTCTGATTATGAAAAATAAATCCCGTTCCACAAAAATGAGTGCTGTTGGACCTCACATGCAAGCACCGGCTCAAATTAAGCAGCGTGTGCCATGGACATCATTGAGGCACTGCTTACTTGTGTCCCGGCAGCTTCTGGAGCACCTGACATCCACTCTGACCTAGCAAGGCATGTAAGGCAGGGTTAATACTTCTGGTGACACAATCATCCAATCCCCGGCAAAGTCCTATCCTGAACAGCTTATAAGAGCATCAATGGTTCACTCTTCAAAAACCACCTGTCCCTGTGTGTGATTGCAAAAGTCAGAAATCTGCTCCTTTCAAATTATTCCTTCATTTGGAGAAAATGACTGACTTTCTTGAAATTCACAAAACAGTCCTGCGGGAGGGAGAGGTGTGCCGCAGCGGCCAGAGCGGCTGACTCAGGAGCACAGGGTTCAGAGTTTGATCCCCGACGCTGGCAGCAGCACAGCTCAGCAACCTGCGACACTGGGCAATAGCTCACTTAATCTCCCCGACGGCCCCCAGCGCCATGATATTTTAGGGGTTGGTATGTTCATGCTTTCCAAATATGGATTATTAGATATGGATTAATCATGGAAAGCTGCAGCTTGGTCGGAGTACTCACTCATCGCAGCAAGTGTATATTTCTGAAGGCGTAACCACATACCAGAACAGGCCTGGCAAAGTATTCAAACCCGCCATGCCCTCCAGGAGTCTGTGAATGACACACGGCCAGTGGGTTACATACCTTTGTGTCAGTGCCCTGCTTCTAATGTCTGTGTTCCATGTGCGTGTTGACTTAAAACCCCTCAGGGCTTCATTTGTAGAAAAATAACTGTAAGGGTATTTTACAGGAAAGCACTGCAGGTTGCACCACCACTGCCAACATGGTCATACATCTTCCTCGAATGTGGCCATTGGCACACTTCCAGGGCTTATAAAGTTGTCCTGCCTGCACTGGTAATTGATGGATGGATGGATGGATAGATTGATGGATGGATGGATGGATGGATGGATGGATGGATGGATGGATGGAAGAATGGGTGGATGGATGGGTGGGTGGGTGGCTGGGTGGCTGGCTGGGTGGGTGGCTGGGTGGCTGGCTGAGTGGGTGGGTGAGTGGGTGGATGGATGGATCACCACCATGTGGTGGATTGTCATAAACAAGTGCCGGTGTTAAGAATTAAGGGCTGCTGCCGAGCACCAGCACATATTAAGCACTGCCTTGTCCTAACACATCCCAACGTAACAATTAATTTAAATTAAATAATTTACATGGGAAAAATTCTATTGATGTTGGGTAGCACACGATTAGCTAAGGTGCATTTTGGAGGCTGGCAAGTGAGCTGAGACTTAGTGAATGTGTTGTTAGTTAATAAACATTGTTTGGCCCAGTGAGAGCGCTGGGACTTGAGTTCAGGCCTCTGGTTCCTCAGATTGCGGTCTGACCAAGATACAACATCTACTGCATATGGGGAGTGAGGGGCTTCAAAACCATCTGGAGTTGGTCTCTGAGAGCCATGTTTACTTGTGCAGGGTCGGTGCTGTACCCTTCATCAGGACCACCACCACTCACCTATTTACTGCCGAGGAGCACTGGGATGGGCACGCGCAGCTCTCCTTGCGCCTGACTGCAGCACATCAACTTGTGCAGGGGGGAGAAGAGCTATATTCAGGGCCACTGAAATTACGCAAATGTGCAGTCACAGCATTTTTGGCATAATTATGGATTTGCCGCATTTGTCACATAATTTATCTAATGCTGCATAATCTGCAAATTTTAACAAAAAGTTGTCTCTAGCACAAGCGGTTTAAAAGTTACTAAAAGCGCAGTGACACGTTGCTGCACCGTTGAAGGCCCTTTGCAAAAGTTGACTGGTCACCTCTCTGTTGTTATTTCTGTATTTGGGTATTAAATTGGTACTGATGAGGTTCAATCAAAGCCCAGACAGTGATTAAGAAGTGTAAAAATTGTCAAAATAATGAAGAAATACTATTAAAGAATGTGCAGCATTATGCTGCATAATTGGGTTTTTCTTGCCGCATAATTTACTCAGCCTTGCTGTATAATTTGGCCCTCCTCTGCCACATATTTCCTGGGCCCTGGCTATATTACTTTGTCTACACAGGCTGCCCAGAATCAAGACTGCATGCCTGCCTGCAGGGTGACCACCTGTCTCCAGGGCAACTGAGACACTGTTTCCAGTCCTGGATTTTTCTGTGCTAGCCTAATGCATTCTGGATGTTCTTTTGTTTTGCTTTAATTGAACTAATTAGTCTAACAACTAAAATCAGTGATATGTAGGTGAAAAGTTCAGGTCTGGAGACTGCTTAATTTGTAAACAAAGTGAGTTCCATGGCTCTAGTCAGGAGGCCGCTGCAGCTAGCCCCTGCCATGCTGCCAATGATAGTAACAACAGAAATACTAACCGTTACACGCCTACAAGTGTGATAATTATGACTTTTTCAGGCCCCCAAAGCTATAAGAATGTATTGGGCAGCAATAAATAATCGCTGTTGTGTCCATCTCTAAAATAGCCAGACAGCGCCACCTCGTGGCAGACTGTCACAAGCCCTGATGTTGACAATTAAGTGCCGGTGCCGAGCACTGGAAATCACCGGCTCAAATTGAGCACTGTGGAGACAGTGTCTTTAATGACCTGAAGTGCGGTGATCGCCTATCTGTCTTCAACAGGGTTGCTTCATTGCCCCCCAGACTCTTACCACACAGGTTGGGGGCTCATTTCAAGTGAAACATATGCCTGCTGTCTTCCCTGGCTGAGGTTGAGAGCTGTGCTGCCAGGGTGGAGATGCCCTCAGAAGCCCACCCACCACACATATTTTTTTTCTGTTCAAAACATTTTATTATTTAAGTAATTATCACATCTTCTAACATCAGGGCTGCAGAAACACTGAAAAGAGGGGCTTGGGTGGCATAAAAAAGCCAGACTTCCGAGAACGATACTGCCCTTGTGTAGATGATGTAGTAAGAATAACAATAATAAAGTCATAATTGTATTTTTGTTAAAAACAATATTCAAGCTACTGGAACTATGCGCTTGTACGGCAGCAGTGTTTTTTGCAAAATGATGGATTTGCTGAATTTTCGACATATTCCATCATCTGCATAATCTACAGATTTTAACCCAAAAAAAAGAAATTTGTTTCTAGCTCAAACGGTTCAAATGTTACTAAAACATAGCAACACATGCTGCCGCGCAGTGGAACAGACTTTACAAAGTGGAACACCCTTTTCAAAGGTTGACTGGTCATTTTTCTGTTGCTAATTGATATATTTTGATATTAAACTGGTACTAACGAGTGCAACTATGCTCAGACAGTTTTAACAAGTGCATACATGAGAAAATAATGAAGTAATACGGTAGGAAGCCGGCTTTGGATATACTATACCAAAGTAAGGTATAGTGTGCACAGTGTCCATGGATTCCCCAAAGGTATAGCAGAGGCTGAATTAGGTAAGTACTAACAGCCCTCTTCATGCTAGTGTGGGCAAGCTGACAGGCTTATCCAGGGTGTATGTTAAGCATATATTGTACTCACTCACTCAAGGATTGATTACACACACTCAGAGACAGAATCCAGACCCACAGGGTAACTATAAAGAAGGTATACTTGTAGTTTTTTTTCTAGAGCCAAGCAGGACTTGATACAGACAGGTAAAATGTACTTTAAATTGCAAACCTTAGCATAGGAATATAATTGGGAATGGATTTGCAATTGTTACAGGTTGTAATGGTTTTGAAAAGCAGGTTAAATTACACAGTAATTACTTTTAGAATACCTTTTGATTACTTTTACATTACTTTTAGATTTAGAGTACTGAAGGTGGTATGCCTAGATACCACACCTAAGGATCTAACAATACAAGGTAAGTAAAACTTTTGTTGACTTGAGTTATAGTTACCGTTGTTCACATACAAAATAACAGTTCAAGACGTAAAACATTTTTAGGCCCGAAATCTCATAATATGGCTTCCTATGGGCAAAATATGGTTATCGGTTTCACAGGTGAGTAAACATCTCACAAGTGGGAGTTCTGGGAGTTAGGACCAAGGTTCCCCAAGGTCTAGGTAGGCACTCGAGTTGGACCACCAGCTGCACTTTGGAGGCCGGGTGCAGAGTGCATGGGCCCAATATTAGCTAATGGGGCTAAGGAGGCCTTCGGTTAGGGACTGCTTACGAGCAGACCATTTGGGTGTGGGTGCAAAGCTCGTAGGGTTATGGTCAGCACTGCAGGGGCCAAAAATCGGCACAGGGGCTGCACTACCAGTGGCAGCCGGGTGCAGGGTGCCACAGAGATTTCAGGGATCGTGTGACTCTTAATGGAGACTTCCAGTTCGGCAAAGATGCTGCTGACTCGGGCAGGGAGGCTTCCTAAAGGAGAGGTATGTTGGACTCTTGGGGGATGCCTGGATACCATCAGTTGGGCCACCCAAGGCCGTGGGGCGTCGGGTGCAGGGGTGTTGTCCAGCTCCGTTTGTGGTCAGTGGACCCTTCAGGTTGAGGCTGCAGGCGTTGTCTTAAGGGATGAAAGAGGTCGGGGATCACCATATCCCAGGTTAGGATTGCTGGGGAGACGTCCTTGTGGTGTTGGGCCACTCAAATTCGGGCCTTGGGCATCGGGTGTAGGGTGGTGCAGAGGCAGGAATCTGGATTCTGGTCTTGGAGTCTGTTGAGCAAATCCGGTGCTCACAGGAGACAGAGTCTGTAAGTTGAGTGCAGGGATGGACCTCTGGGCTTTGGGCGGCTGCTGGACACACCAGGTTCTTTGCTTTAGGCAAGTCGGATGTGGGGCAGGCCGGTAGAGCTGGGGCCAAAGCAGTAGGTGTCCTCTTCTTCCTGGATCAGCCCGGATCTTCGGTCCTTCTTCTTTCTTCCTTGAATCTGAGGAGGCAAGTTTCAGGGTCCTTTCCTTGGGGTGGGTACACCCCATATTATGGCACCTTCCAGTGGGAGGGGGCATGAACCTCTTCCTTATTTGGTTGGGTCCCCTCATCTTCAAGATGGAGGGGACAGATGTGTGCTTTGTCTCTGCTTCCCCACCTGAGGGGTGGGGTTGGCAAAGGTGGGCACACCTCTCCTCCTAGCTCAGTTTTCCAACCGTTTCTCCCACCCAAAATGGGGGACAGAACCAGTGGAAGCTAGTTGCTGGGGGCAGCAAAAGGCAGGGACAGCTCACAAAGGCAGCAAAACTTTGAATCTTCCCGTTCATGGACGCAGCCTTTCCTGGGGGAGGGGGCACCACACCTCGGTCCAGGATGGGCTTTGTTTCTGGCCCCAGAGAGCAGAAGCTCTCAACCCAGGGGTCCAGAAACCTGTCTGGTGGTGGCAAATTCCCGGCAGTCATTCAGGAACCACACCAGGCTGGTCGATTTTCAGGGGGCATCTCTAAGTTGCCCTCTGAGTGCATTTTACATTAAATCACACACTGGCGTCAGTGTGGGTTTAATGTGCTGAGGAGTTTGATACCAAACTTCCCAGGTTTAAGTAAAGCCATTAGGGAGCTGTGGAGTTCGTAATGACCAACTCCGAGACCATGTACTCTTTATGGCTTATTACACTTGCAATGTCTAAGAAGGGTCTTAGACACTGTAGGGGTACAGGGCTCATGCTACTGTACCCTCGTCCGAGGCTAGTGCTAGAGGGGTGGCTTAGCTAGGCCTCAGGCAGTGGGTTGTAGGCATGGCACACTGGGATGCGCCATGTCCATGTCTCATGTCGACTCTTCACTTTTCTCTGCACCAAAACCCGCAATCTGCAATGGCAGCGTGTGGGTGTTAAGGTACAGGACCTCTAAGGGTGGCACAATAGGTGCTGCAGCCCTTAGAGGCCTTCCCTGGTCACAGTGCCTTTGGTACCCATGGTACCTTTTACAAGGAGCCTATCTGTGGCCAGAGGTGGTAATTGGGGGGTACAAAAATACAGTTTTGGGAAAGAACACGGGCCCTGGGAACCTGATTGGCAGGGACCCAGGGCACATCAAGTCAGGTTGCATCAGATGTCAGACAAAAAATTGGGGTAACCATGCAAAAAGGGGCCCTTTCCTACAAATGCTGTCACAAAACAAACCGCATTGCGCTGCATAATTTGTCTTTACTTGTGCATAATTTACTCAACCCTGCTGCATAAATTGTCCCTCTCCTACCGCATAGTTCCAGTGGCCCTGACTATATGATACTGTTCTAGACACATTACAACATCCCATGTACTGATAGCAACCCATCAGAAGCTGAAATGTGCATTAGTCACTGCTTGAAGCCTTCATGAAATTGGCACAGAAAAAACAACACGTTGGGAAATGCTTGAATCTGTTTACTTAGCCTCAAGGCTAAAACATTCCCATGGCTGAGTCCATTGTACAGCACACAAACATTCATTATTCCTGGCTGAAAGGAAATGTAAAAACATGCTAATCTGTGTTCTTAACATAAAACTATTAACGTCACTCTTTTCAAATATATTCCAGCTCACCCAATTCCACCCATAATTCGGATCTCACACATCAGTCTAAGCTAACTTTTAAACGTGCAACTCCTCCCCCCACACACAGCAATTCTCATAAGTAAGTAACAAATTTATCATTTGTGCACCAGAATTGGCAGTGCCCATCTGGATGGGGCTATGCCTGGCAATTTGAGGCTTTGCGCTGACATTTGGGGTGCTCGTGGGTGAGCCCCGGCATTGGCAGCTGCGCATGTGCACGTGATGTTTGATCCTGGGCACGTGACTCTGCTCCTGTGCATTAGAAGCCATATCGCGACTCGAGGTCTGGAAGGAAGGGTCTGCAGCGCAGGTACATGGCGTCCCCCCACTCTTTTCACAGGGTGAACGCCATCCCCCCTGCCAAGAAGTTGGGCCCCCCAGAAATATGCTGAACTTGTCCCGGTGTCATTTTTCAGACACCAGGACATGTTCAGCAGCGCCTGCACGTTGCCTGCTTTTCATTCCCAGCAGCAACATGCAGGCAGGGAGGGAGCCTTTTTACCTCCACCTGGGCTAAAGATAAGGGGCCATCCGGCCTCCTTTTGTTTGTATATGCTGCCAGGGGGCCGCTTGGAACCTTACATTTAAAAATGTAAATGCCACAGAGGGAAACAAAGGCACACAGCTTGCCTTCTCTTCACAGGTACTTAAGAGAGGCAGCTTTTGCCTTGTTCTGTCCCAGTATATAAATGCAGACACACTGGGCCCGATTCACAGAACTAACTTAAGACAAAATCCTAAACTTACTACTTTTGGTATTCACAGAAGTTAGGATTTTGTCTTAAGTTTGTCTTAAGACAGACTTAAGACAGACTGAAGTTAGGAATCTGTCTTAAGTCTGTCTTAAACTTAAGACAAAATCCTAACTTCTGTGAATACCAAAAGTAGTAAGTTTAGGATTTTGTCTTAAGTTAGTTCTGTGAATCGGCCCCTGTAAGACTGTCAGATGGGTTAGTCTGTCCCCATATTTACACAAATAATTTAAATAGCATTTTTTTTTATAGTGCTACGTCATGATGTCATGAGGTCAATTGCATTTTGTTTTACTTGGTCAGTCCCCCCACTTCTTTTTATAGGACTTGTGGCCTGACTGTCTGTGTGTTTGTGGCTGGACTCGGTTTAAAATGACGGTGTCTGGACACAGCACGGTTTTGGGTGGTTGGAGGTTGGGATTGGCACGTGAATTTGTACTTCTATGATGACTGCACCCACCTGGGTTCGTGCTTGCTACACCCTTGGCATGGTGTGGTTGTTGTACGTATGAAATACCAGGTCTCTTCTTATAATGCTCTTTTGGTAGTTTAAGTATGGGTAGTCCATACCATACACCTTTATACCTGTAGTAACTGTTTCTATGCAATTAAACAGGAAACATCCTTTACAACGCAACTTTTACCACGCAGTGCCTTTACCACGCAACTTTTACAACGCAAACCATTACAACGCATTGCACTGGGGGGCGCTCTAGGATAGGGAATAAGTTTAATTGACTATCCAACACCTTGCCTAGTGTCCAGCGGACTGGAGTTGGAATAGTAAATTAAACTATTCACTATCCAGCACCCCAAAGCACTATACGTTGTAAAGGTTTTTGTTGTAAAAACCGCGTTGTAAAGGCATGCGTTGTAATGTCATACACCAATTAAACTTGCATTTTCAATTGTTTCATTTACTCCACTCGTGTTACTTTCTCTGATACCTCCATGGTTAGAGGTGACTCAGAAAATAAAAATAATATTTTAAAAGATCAAGGCTTAAAAACATAGCCTGTAAAATCTTCCAAAGATCACAGGCACAAATAGAGTGACAATCACATAGAGATGCTGCAACATGCACCTCCAGACAACAAATGACATCAGATTACACGCAAAACATACAGACCAGGTCAGCCTTGGAGTGGAACAGCCACAACCATCACACGCCTTTTGGCTTCTGCGAAAGGTTCAGAAATGTATCAAAATAGTGAATTAAAAATACACTCCATCAGGGCAAACTGACGTGAAGAAAATATAAATGTGTTCTTCGGGCGCCCATCTCATTCCTTACCTTAATTGCAGCACATATATATATTTATACACCACAAGAGAGGCATAAATTGAATTCAGCAGCGGGCAGGCTTCGAAGAGCCAGCATGCACGTCTCCATGTTCTACAACATAAAGAAATGGGTTCTCCTAAGGGCGGCGTAAATTTCACAGAATAAGAAAAAAACTCCTAGTAGGTTGTAATGGCGTATCATGGCGGGGGCAACAAAGGGAACTGAATTCAGAAGCTCGGGCCTTGATCAAACTAAGCAAGCAAGACAACATGACCAAAGGCGCCTCCCAGAAAGGACTCCCCTCCCAGGCTCGGTTTAAGGCCCGGATCATGCGAGTGGGCCGAACCTTTACTCAACATCCTGTTTACGCAGGGGTCAGAAATCCGAAGAATTTACTGCACATAGTAATTACCTGGTGAAGTCCACACTCTTTGTTAAATTATCACAGTTCAAAGCAGCCGTAATTTATTCAATCAATCAAACAATCAAAACATTTGTAGAGCGCACTACTCACCCTTGAGGGTCTCAAGTCGCTAGAGGTGGTGGGGATGAGCAGCTACTGATCGAACAACCAGGTTTTGAGGAGTCTCTTGACGGTCAGTAAGTCCTGGCTCTGTCGCAGGTGGATGGTGGGGAGGGTGTTCCATGTCTTGGCGGCGAGGTGGTAGAAGGATCTACCGCCGGTGGTCGTTCGGTGGATGCGTGGAACGGTGTGGAGGGCGAGGTCAGCGGAGCGAAGCTGGCTGTTTGGGGTGCAGAAGGTGAGCCGTTTGTTGAGGTATGCTGGTCCGAAGTTGTGGAGTGCTTTGTGAGCATGGGTAAGTAGCTTGAAGGTGATCCTCTTGTTGACCGGGAGCCAGTGCAGGTCTTTCAGGTGGGCGGTGATATGGCTGTGGCGAGGGATTCCGAGGATGAGGCGTGCAGAGGCGTTTTGTATGTGTTTAAGTCTTTTCTGGAGGTTGGCCGTGGTTCCTGCGTAGAGGGCGTTGTCGTAGTCCAGCCTGCTGCTGACGAGGGCTTGGGTGACCGTCATTCTGGTTTTGGTGGAGATCTATCTGTAGATCTTGTGGAGTATGCGGAGGGTGTTGAAGCAGGAGGAGGAGACAGCCTTGACTTGCTGGGTCATGGAGAGCGTTGAGTCCAGGATGAACCCCAGGTTGCGTGCATGGTTGGTGGGTGTCGGGGCAGCTCCCAGCGTGGCCGGCCACCAGGAGTCGTCCCATGCGGTGGGGGTAGAGCCGAGGATGAGGACCTCCGTCTTGTCAGAGTTCAGTTTCAGACTGCTGGTCTTTATCCACTCTGCGGCGGCCTTCATTCCCTCGTGGAGGTTGGATTTGGCGTTGGTCGGGTCCTTGGCGAGGGAGAGGATCAGCTGGGTATCATTGGCATACGAGATGATGTTGAGGTGGTGCAATCGGACGATGTTAGCAAGCGGTGCCATTCCGATGTTTAAAAGGGTTGGGCTGAGGGATGATCCTTGGGGTATGCCGCAGGTGATCCTGGTGACTTCGGATCTGAAAGGGGGAGGCGGACTCTCTGGGTTCTGCCGGTGAAGAAGGAGATGATCCAGTTCAGGGTTTTGTCGCGGATCCCTGCGTCGTGGAGGCGTGTGCGCAGGGTATGGTGGCAGACGGTGTCGAAGGCGGCCGAGAGGTCCAGGAGGACGAGGGCCGCGGTTTCGCTGTTGTCTAGGAGGGCCCTAACGTCGTTGGTGGTGGCGATGTGGGCAGTTTCGGTATTGTGATTGCTGCGGAAACCGGATTGGGAGGAGTTCAGAATGTTGTTCTCCTCAAGGAAGTGGGTCAGTTGTCTGTTGACGGTTTTCTCAATGACTTTCGCTGGGAACGGGAGCAGGGAGATGGGTCAAAAGTTCTTGAGGTCCTTTGGGTCCGCCTTGGGTTTCTTGAGTCGAGCGTTGATCTCGGCGTCTTTCCAGCTCCCTGGGAAGGTAGCTGTAACGAGTACATCATTCAGTGACATGTGGATTTTGGTGTGCAAAACTCCAACACCTGTGTGTTATTCCCCCCAAAAACTCAGAATAGGTGTAATTTATTTCATCTGAAAAATTCCGAACTCAGGGGTGTTCGGATTTTAATGGCTTTAATAAATAGCACATACCCTTGCTGGACTCTCATACTCAGGGCCCCAGGAGCACATTAGATGAAGGGAGGTGCACCTCAAACCTCTAAATACAACCACTTGACTTCAGTCTTTACATACCTCAAAAACAAACAAACCTCCATACCTGGCACACCAGTACCTCCAAAGTCTAGGAGCATCCACAAGTCTGGAGTCTTCCATACCTCAAGTTAAGTTTAAAAAAAGTTTAAGTCAAGTCAAGTCAAGTTTAAAATTTGTATAGCGCACTACTCACCCAGAGGGTCTCAAGGCGCTTGAGGGAGGGGGGTATTTTATTTATCGAATATCCAAGTTTTTAGTTGTTTTCTGAAGGAGAGGTGGTTCTGTGTAAGGCGGAGGTGGGTGGGGAGAGAATTCCAGGTTTTGGCCGCTAAGTAGAGGAAGGATCTTCCCCCCATGGTGGATTTTTGGATGCGCGGAATTGCGGCAAGGGATTGATTGGACGAACGTAGTTGGCGGGTGGAGGTGTAAAAGGACAGGCGCGTGTTGAGGTATTCGGGTCCTAGGTCGTAGAGGGCTTTGTGTGCGTGGGTGAGGAGACGGAACGTTATTCTCTTGTTGACGGGGAGCCAGTGGAGGTCTTTCAGGTGACCGGAAATGTGAGCTTGGCGGGGGATGTCTAGGATGAGTCTGGCTGAGGTGTTTTGGATGCTTTGGAGTTTTTTCTGTAGTTTGGCTGTGGTTCCGGCGTAAAGGGTGTTTCCTTAGTCCAGTCGGCTTGTGACCAGTGCATGGGTGACCGTCTTTCTTATTTCGGTGGGGATCCAACGGAAGATTTTTTTGAGCATACGTAGGATGTTGAAGCATAATGATGAGACGGCGTTGACTTGTCTGGTCATCGAGAGGGAGGAGTCCAGGATGAAGCCCAGGTTACGTGCGTGGTCCATTGGTATGGGTGCGGTTCCCAGGGCCGGTGGCCACCATGAGTCGTCCCAGGCGGAGGGGGATGATCCTAAGATGAGGACTTCCGTGTTGTCCGAGTTCAGTTTTAAACGGCTGTTCTTCATCCACTCGGCTACTTCTTTCATCCCTTCGTATAGGTTGGTTTTGGCGGTGTTTGGGTCTTTGGTGAGGGAGAGAATTAGCTGGGTGTCGTCTGCGTAGGAGATGATGTTGAGGTTGTGTTGGCGCGCGATGGATGCGAGGGGACTCATGTATACGTTGAAGAGGGTGGGACTGAGTGATGATCCTTGTGGTACGCCGCAGATGACTTTGGTGGCCTCTGATCTAAAAGGGGGGAGGCAGACTTCTCTGGGTTCTTCCAGCGAGGAACGAGATGATCCAGTCCAGTGATTTTCCTTGTATTCCGACGTTGCTGAGGCGTTGTATAAGGGTGCTATGGCAGACTGTGTTGAAGGCTGCGGAGAGGTCAAGTAGGGTGATGGCAGCTGTTTCTCCGTTGTCCAGTAGAGTTTGAATGTCGTCTGTTGCTGCGATGAGGGCAGTCTCGGTGCTGTGTTTGGCTCGGAAGCCGGATTGTGAAGGGTCGAGGGATTTGTTGGATTCGAGGAAGGCGGCGAGCTGATTGTTGACGGCTTTCTCAATGATTTTGGAAGGGAATGGGAGTAGCGAAATGGGGCGGTAGTTCTTAAGTTCAGTGGGGTCTGCTGTGGGTTTCTTCAGGAGGGCGCTGAGTTCGGCATGTTTCCAGCTTTCCGGGAAGGTAGCAGAGTTGAGGGAGCAGTTGATGACGTCTCGGAGATGGGGTGCGATAATGAAGTCTGCTTTGTTGAAAATGTGGTGGGCACAAGGGTCGGTTGGCGATCCGGAGTGGATGGAGTTCATCAGGCGGATGGTGTCTTCAGTGGTGATTGGGTTCCAGGCGCAAAGCTTGTTGGAGGGGGGTTTAAGTTCGGGGGTGGGTGGGGTGGACTGGTCTCCAAAGCTGTTATGTATGTCAGCGATTTTGTTGTGGAAGAACGAGGCTAGAGAGTCGCAGAGGTCTTGGGAGGGAGTGATGTTGTTGGTGCCGGCGGTGGGGCTGGCAAACTCTTCGACGATGTTGAATAGTTCCTTGCTGTTGTGGGCGTTGTTGTAAAGTCGATCCTTGAATGCTGATTTCTTGGTGGATCGATCAGCTGGTGGTGTTTGCGGGTGGCGTTCTTGAAGGTGGCCAGATTATCAGTGGTTGGGTTTTTTCGCCAGGCTTTCTCGAGGGTGCGACAGATCTTTTTGGATTTCTTAAGGTCATCATTGAACCAAGGGGCTTTTTTGCTACCTTGCTTGATTTGATGGTTTTTCAGGGGTGCTAATTCGTCAGCGCTGTGGGTGATCCATTGTGTGAGGTTAGTGGCTGCTTGGTTTGGGTCCGATGATTTGACGGGGAGGGTTTTGGAGAAGCGATGTGAAGAGCTGGTCGGTGGTAATTTTGTTCCAGTTTCTGCGGGGAATTGGTTGTGGGTGGTTGTGGGTCGTAGTCTTTCTGTAGTTGAAGTGAACGCAGCTGTGGTCCGTCCAATGGAGAACTGTGGTGTGACTGAAAGAGATGTGCTTGCTGGAGGTGAAGAATGGGTCGAGCGTGTGCCCGGCATAGTGGGTGGGGGTGTCAACAAGTTGTTTGAGTCCGAGATAGGCGAGGTTGTCCAGAAGGGTGGTGGTGTTGCTGTCGTTATTCTTTTCCAGGTGGAAGTTGAGGTCTCCCAGTAGAATGTAGTCCTCGGAGGGGAGGGCATGTGGGCTGATGAAATCAGTGATGTCTTCGCTGAATTGTGTGCGGAGTCCTGGTGGTCTGTAGATGAGGGTGCCTCTGAGTGTGGTCTTGGGGTCGGTGTGGATCTGGAAGTGAAGGTGTTCGGCGTCTGCGAGGTTATCGTCGGAACTGTTTGTGATGCGGGTGGTGTTCTTATGGACGATGGCGATGCCTTCTCCTGTTTGGTTGATGCTGTCCTTTCGGATGATCTTGTAGCCGTCTGGGATGGCTATGGCGATGTCGGGTGCTGATGAGGCGTTCATCCAGGTTTCTGTGAGAAAGGCGACGTCCGGCGATGTGGTGTCGAGTAGGTTCCAAAGTTCAGTGGCGTGTCTGTGGACCGAGCGGGTGTTGAGCAGGATGCACTTTAGGTGGTTAGTGTCGGAGCTCAGTTTGGAGTTTGTGGATTTGGTGTGGGACCTGATGCAGTCGAACTTGCAGGAGTGGCAGGTGAAGGGTCAATGGGTGTGTCCTGGGGCGGCTTGGTAGCAGTTTGGAAGTGGCCGGGGTTAAGTGCTGAGAGGGTTGCGGCGTCATACGTTATGCGGGTGAAGTGGGTTTTATGGGCGAGGGGGTCTGGCGCTGGGCGCGGTCCAGGCACGGACGGGCGTAGACGGGCTTACCTTTGGCGCACCTTCGGCGCGCATAGGGCGCGTCCGCAACGCGTGAACGCTGCTCGCAAGTGCATCTGACATAAGTGGATAGTGGAGTGGGGCGGAGCGATGGAGGGTCAGCTGGGAGGCGGGAGCGGGGTGGAGAGGCGGGCTGGGAGGCACATTAACAAAAATGCCAGCAAAACGAAAGCAACCAGGACGAGATTGGGGCACAAGCAGGGATAGCGCTATGATGTGGGTAGAGGCACAGGCACAATCAGCCTCAGATTGAATGAGGAGCAATGCGAACTTGCAGTAAGCGCTACGAGGACTAATATGCACAGATTCCAATACACGCGATGTGGGCTGTGCAAAACAGCGCCACGCTAGCAATCTGGCAACACTGCAAACTAAACAATCAAACGTAGCCCCATACCTGCATCTGAATACCCCAACCACTTAACTCAGCCACATATCTATCCTCCTACCAAACTTCACACAAAACATACACAAACCCTGATGTCCCAGCATACCCCACCCTAACACCACAGCCCCAAAATCTGGTTCCCCTCAACCTTGTTCCAGCATCATACCCTGAAGCCTGGCACCCCCTTACTGTCCTACCCCTGTATGCAGCTTCATAGCCGGCACCCTATCAGCAAACATTGCCAAGTGCCCTGCCCCTCGCCCTACTCACATGTGGGCCTGTGTCTGGTGTCAACGAGGGACACATTCATTGTTAATGTAGATCTTGAATGGAGACCCTGAGTGCTCTACACACAAATTATTGATTTGTGCTTGTGGCAGTGAGAGCCATTTCTCACTCTTATCTGAGCACTATCACAGAAACATTAATTCAACACGATAACCAACCAAGTACTCTACACCACTGTACTCAAAACCAATGCACTGTATGCCAACTACTCTGCACCACTGCACTCTACGCTACTGTACTCTACTCTACAACACTCTACACCACTGCGCTCTACGGTACTATACTCTACTCTACAACACTCTACACCACTGCACTCTATATCACTACACTTCATATTATGTTCAGGTCTGGCCTAGTGTCAGATTAACTATGTATTTAGACTTATGTTTACCCAAAGAATTATAGATACAACTACTCTATGCTGCGCCATTCTACACCACTCTACTCTATGCCACTGCGCTGTGCAACCCTCTACTCTAAACCGCTGCACTCCACCCAATGTACTCTACTCCACTTTACTTAAAACCAATGCACAGTATACAACTACTCTGCACCACTGCACTCTACGCTACTATACTCTACTCTACAACACTTTACACCACTGCACTCTACATCACTTCACTCTATGCCTCTCTATTCTACTCTGCACCACTGTACTGTATGCCACTGCACTCTACTGTGCAATACTCTACTCTATTCCATTGCAGTCTAACGCAATACACTCTATGCCAATGCACTGTACACCAATGCACTCTAAGACACTCTATTCTGCAAGACTGCACTCTACGCCATTGAACTCTACGCCACTGCACGCTACGCCACTGTACACAATTGTGCTCTGTCTCACTGCATGCTGCACCACTCTACACCACTGCGCTCTACATCACTTCACTCTATGCCACTCTATTCTACTCTGCACCACTGTACTGTATGCCACTGCACTCTACGCTGCAGCACTTAAACTCTACTCCACTGTGCACCACTCTACTCTACGCCACTGTACTTTACACCAGTACACTCTACACGAATAGACTTTACACTACTTTACTCAAAACCATTGTACTCTAAGCCACTGCACTCAAAGCCAATCTTCTCTTGACCACTGTACTTAATAACGCTTCATTCTAAGCCACTGTACTCCCCTCTACAACACTCCGCTCTATGACCCTCTGCTCCATTAAACTCTACTCCACTCTACAACTCTACTCCACTATATGATGCTCGATGCATTTCCATGTACGCCACTCCATGCCATTTAAGTCCACTCGATTTAACAACATACTACTACACTCAATGTCACTCCAGCACTCCATTCTATGCCACTCCACTCGGACACTCTACACCACTCCACTCCACTCTATGCCACTCTATTCCAACCCTGCACTCTATGCCACTTCACTCTACGGCACTCTACTCTAAACCACTGCACTCCACCCAATGCACTCTACAGATCTTTACTCAAAACCAATGCACTGTGCGCAGACTACTTTGCACCACTGCACCACATCACTCTGCGCTACTATACTCCACTCTACAACACTCGACACAACTGCGCTCTACATCACTACACTCTATGCCACTCTATTCTACTCTGCACCACTGTACTGTATGCCATTGCGCTCTGCAGCACTCTACACTTCTACACACCACTGCCATCCACGCCAATGCACTCTACACCACTGCACTCTAAGACATTCTACTCTATCCGCCACTGAATTATACACCGCTCTGCAGCACTGCACTTTATGCAACTGCACTACCCCGTACACCACTCATCTCTACACCAATGCACTCTACGCCACTTTAATCTACTCTGCACCACTGCACTCCATGCACTGCACTGTACATGACTCTATGCCACTGCACCCTATGCCACTTAACTCTACACCTCTACACTGTATCCTGCGCCACTCTACTTTACCCTACACTAGACACACTGAAGACAATGAAGTCAATCCACTCAGGGGCCCCCACGGACCCCTGCCCCCACCACATCTTCAACAGAGCCGCTGACACCATCGCACCCATGCTCTGCCACACCATCAACCGCTCCCTGGCGACTGCCTCGTTCCCCAACGACTGGAAACACGCCAAGGTCAACCCCCTCCTGAAGAAACCCTCAGCGGACCCCACCGACCTCAAAAACTACAGACCCACCTGCCTGCTCCCGTTCCCAGCGAAAGTCATCGAGAAAGCCATCAACAGCCAACTCGCCACATTCATTGAAGAACACAAAATCCTCGACTCCTCCCAATCTGGCTTCAGAAAAAAACCACAGTACAGAAACCACCCTCCTCGCCGCAACAGACGACATCCGCACCCTACTGGACAAAGGAGAAACAGTAGCCCTCATCCTCCTAGACCTATCAGCGGCGTTCGACACAGTCTCCCACCGCACCCTAATACGCAGACTCTACGACGCAGGAATCCAGGACAAGGCCCTCGACTGGATCTGCTCCTTCCTCTCCGGCAGGACGCAACGGGTCAGACTGCCCTTTCCCTCTCAGACCCCACACCTACCACCTGCGGAATCCCCCAGGGCTCCTCCCTCAGCCCAACGCTCTTCAACGTCTACATGGCTCCACTTGCCCCCATCGTCAGAACCTAGGACTCAACATCGTGTCATACACAGACGACACCTAGCTCATCCTCTCCCTATCCAACGAGCCCAACACCGCCAGACGCAACTTTCGAGAAGGCATGGAAGCCGTCGCCAAATGGATGAAAAACAGCTGCCTACAACTAAACACCAACAAAACAGAAGTACTCATCATGGGCCCAAACCCCGACGCCTGGAGCGACACCTGGTGGCCCACTGCCCTCGGAAACCCGCCAACCCCCACAGACCACGCACACAACCTGGGAATCATCCTGGACTCCGAGCTCAAAATGGACCGCCAGATCAACTCTGTCTCATCTTCCTGCTTCCACACCCTCCGCCTCCTTCGTAAGACCTTCAAATGGATCCCCCTCGAACACCGAAAGACAGTCACTCACGCCCTGGTCACCAGCAGACTCGACTACGGCAGCGCACTCTACGCCGGAATAAACAAAAACCTAATCCGCAAGCTACAGAACATCCAGAACGCCGCCGCAAGACTGGTCCTCAACCTGCCAAAACACTGCCACATCTCCCAGCACCTGCGCACACTCCACTGGCTCCCCGTCGAGGCGAGAATCACCTTTAAGATGCTCACCCACGCACACAAGGCCCTCCACGGCACCGGACCAGCATACCTGAACAGCCGGCTCAAATTCCACGCACCCCAAAGGACCCTACGATCAGCCCAGCTCTCCTACGCCGAGGTCCCGTGCACCAGAAAGACCAGATCGGGAGGCCGTTCCGTCTCTTTCCTCGCGGCCAAAGCATGGAACGCCCTTCCGCTCCACCTCAGACAGACAACATCGCTCCCCATCTTCGCAAGAAACCTCAAAACCTGGCTCTTCGACAGACCCCCTCCTTGATGGAATGGAACCTGCACCCCCCCACCCCTAGCGCCTTGAGACCCTTACGGGTGAGTAGTTGCGCTTTAACAAACTCCTGATTGATTGATACACAATTTCTCTCTACTCTGATACAATCTACTCTATGCCACTGCACTCTATACAACTGCACTCCGCCCTGCACCAATCCACCCTGCCCAACTCACACTCTACACCATTGCACTCTACGTCACTGCACTCTATGCTGCACCACTCCACTCTACTCCACTTTGCACCACTCTGCTTTACACCACTACACTCTACATCAATAGAATCGACACAACTCTACTCTAAGCCACTGCACTCTAAGCCAATCTACTCTGGACCATTGTACTTTATACCACTTCATTCTGGGCCACTGTACCCCACTCCACGACGCTCTGCACCATTAAACTCTCTTCAACTCTACGACACTACTCCACAATACGATGCTCTATGCATTTCAATCTACGCCACTCCATGGCATTTTACTCCACTCTATTCAACAACACACTACTCCACTCTACTACTCCAGTCTATGTCACTCCAGTACTCCTTCTATGCCACTCCACTCGGACACTCTATGCCACTCTACACCTCTGAACTCTACGGCACTCTACACCCTTTCACTCTGCGACACAATACTCCCTCCACAACATTATGCCACTCCACACTACGCCACTCCATGACACCCCTCTTCACTCCACTCTACCTCTGTCACTCCAGGATTCTTTACACCACTCCATAACACCCCACTCTACTCCACGACACTTTATTTTTACTACACTGCATGCCACTCTCCTTACCACCTCTAGCATCTAGCCTTGCTGAACAGCAGCCAAGCTGGTGTACAAACATAGAAAACATATTGGTAAAGGCAATAGTTCTTCCATAGGCGAGACCTAGTGGCTTTCCCAATGCTTGTTTAAGGCCAAGGATAAGGTTAGAGACTGTTTTAATAGGAAGCTTCATAATAACGCAAGGCAGGTCTGGCAGGGTGTCTCAGACAGCATTTCCAAACTGCAATTTGAGTTACGCATGTCACATACACACGCGTCGTCACTGCTGGCGCAAATCTCTCTGGTGAAGTCTCCGAGGAACAACCAACTACAACTGCCCCATTCCCTGGTCACCACTTGTCAGTATTCACAAATATGTTCATGGCCCGTTTGTAACTTGGAAACAGTTGGAATCAATAAATGAATCAATCAATCAATCAATTTGTATAGCACGGCTAATCACCCAGGGAGTATCGATGCTCTTGCAGGATGTGATAGGCTCAGTCGAATGGCCAGGTCTTGAGAACTTTTCGGGATTCCTGCAGAGATGGGGAGGTACCTGAGCTGCTGGGGGAGCTTGTTTCAAGTCGTTCCAGATTGATGGGGCCTCATTTATGAAAAGTGACGCATTGCTGCGTGAATTCAGCGATGCGTCACTTTTCACTGCGCCCTCCTTGCGACACCAATGATGCGTCATGTTTACAATATGACGCATCATTGCGCAAGGAGTTACAGATACGCCAGTATTTCTGACGTATCTGTATGGCGCAAAAGTGACGCATTACTGGAGTGTGTCACAAAAGTGACGCAACTCCAGCAATTAATCCTTTCACATGGGGCAAGCCCCATGTGAAAGGGCCTGCGTCAGTCTTACGCCTGCTGTGAGGCAGGCGTAAGAAATTGACGCATTTGTGTCCTAAAAGTGGCGCAGTGAAATCTTATAGATTTCACTGCGCCACTTCTATGACCCTTTCTTGCGTCAAAACGCCCCCCTTGCATACGCTATACCTGGTGCAGGTATAATGTGGCGCAGGGGTTTACAAAGTGACGCATCTACCTAGATGCGTCACTTTGTAAATATGGCGCAACAAGGCGCATTGTATACGCCACTGGTGCGTCACAAAAAGTGACGCACCGGCGTCGTAAAAGTGACGCACGGCCTCATAAATGAGGCCCTTTATTTCTAACAATCAACAAAATGCAGCCAATCCTCACATCAACCGGTCTCCTTTTCCCGCCTTTTCCCACGTAGTGATTTCCGTCTCCCCTGTTATGTCTCCCTGGGGCAAGGGATTCTGTAAGAAGCCCAGCGACCTGTACTAAGAACACATGCACGCAGTTCCATAGCTGCAAAACTCTTGTGCACCATGTCTATACAAGTTCAAAACTGGCCCGATTTACAAAAGTAAGGCAATTTTTGGGTTGTCTAAATTCACTAATGGGGACCACTTTTATTCTGGTGCCCAGGCCTATTTTCTGTCCCAGTCTGATTCTGCTTTGGCACGGTGTTAAAATGAAAAATGACAATGCCGTGGTAGATTCTTGCCTCCGCTGGAAGCACTTCCAGTTGTACTGCAGGCCTGCTTGTGCTGCCTCCGGCTGCAGGAGATATAACAAGCATGAGCAAAGCAAGTAGATCTCGCCTATTAGAGCTATTGGCTTTGGCAATATGTTGTAGGCATGTTATAAAGCAGCACAGATGCTTTGCAGTGTGGCTAATACTAATATTAAACAAGCATTGGCATAGCCAATAGGTCTCGCCTTTGGGACCTTATAAGTGTTTAGGCATGCAACAGTTGATGTTGTTGCACTGAGGATATTGCGCTGCATAACGAAATACTTATAAGGTCCCAAAAGCGAAACCTATTGGCTATGCCAATGCTTGTTTTTTTAGCAGATTAATTAATTACCTACGGCCGGTGAGACAGCTAATTCTGTGTCTAGACCGAAGCTAACACGTTATGTATGAGGAACGTAAAAGAAGTGTTAAAAAAAATTCTGTTTAGTTTGAGCCTGTAAATTATTTATAGTGAAAAAAAACAAAAAACAGTTTTACTGCTATTATTGGCAGCTAAGAGCATTGCGTCCTACACAACTAAGTACCTACGCTGACGACACACAGCTGATCCTCTCCATCAGCAAAGACCCAAACACCGCCAAAACCAACCTACACGAAGGGATGAAAAACGTAGCCGAGTGGATGAAGACCAGCCGCTTAAAACTGAATTCAGACAAAACGGAAGTCCTCATCCTAGGATCATCCCCTTCTGCATGGGACGACTCATGGTGGCCACCGGCCCTGGACAGCGCACCCAAACCAATGAACCATGCTCGCAACCTGGGATTTATTCTAGACGCCTCCCTCTCGATGACCAAACAAGTTAACGCCATCTCATCATCATGCTTTAACATATTACGTATGCTCAGAACAATCTTCCGATTGATCCCCACCGAAACAAGAAAGACGGTCACCCAAGCACTGGTCACAAGCCGACTGGACTACGGAAACACCCTCTACGCCGGAACCATAGCAAAATTACAGAAAAAGCTCCAACGCATTCAGAACGCCTCCGCCCGACTCATCCTAGACATACCCCGCCACAATCACATATCGGGTCACTTGAGAGACCTTCACTAGCTCCCCGTCAACAAGAGAATAACGTTCCGTCTCCTCACCCACGCACACAAAGCCCTCTACGACCTAGTACCCAAATACCTCAACACGCGCCTGACCTTTTACACCCCCACCCGCCAACTATGATCGTCCAATCAAGCCCTCTCCGCGATTCCACGCATCCGAAGAGCCACCATGGGAGGAAGATCTTTCTCCTACTTAGCGGCCAAAACCTGGAATTCTCTCCCCACCCACCTCCGCCTTACACAGAACCACCTCTCCTTCAGAAAACAACTCAAAACCTGGCTATTTGATAAGTAGAGAACCCCTCTCCCTCAAGCACCTTGAGACCCTCTGGGTGAGTAGTGCTATACAAATTTTGACTTGACTTGACTTGAAGTTTGCAGCAGGTGTCTTGCCCTGAGCGACTTTCACTGCCCAGAGGTACAAAGCAACTGCTCTGGAAATAGTGTTTTCATTGCAAAGGAAACGCTGAGACAGAAGGGCACTTGTTACTGTTTTGCCCACTTTATTTCAAAGGTAGGATGAAATGGCGCAGCCCAGGTTTTTAGAATGTGTGCACAAGGAATTACTTGACAGTTTTTCTCATAGCTGAAGCAGATATGCCCCTCCCCCTCCCAGTTCTTGCTGTGCCCTGTTGTATGTACTTTTCTTGTGCGATTAGATTGGAACATCTGTCTCCTATCCCATGAGATTCCATGATAGCTGGTGTACGGACACACGTGGGTTGTATAACTACATTTTATTTACATTTTATTTCATCCCAGCTTTATGACGAGGGTCGGCGGCTTGGCGAACATTTGTGAGCCACGAGTTTCTCAATTTTTAGATTCCTGAAATTATAGATGTTGTGCCGTGGTCCTAATTACTGCTTTTGTCTTCTGTGTGATGCTGATCTTAATTGGCTTACACCTAGGCCTCTTTTGATGAATTGTGTACGATTTTACATGTTATGGGCACATTGCCCGAAATAAACGTCGACTGATTGATAATCAAAAAAATTCAGTCTGTGGTGTACACTATGCCAGTGATATTCATTCATATGGAATCTTTATTGCTTTCCCTGGTGGTGCATGTGACGTCATGTGAACTCCGTCACGTCTGCTCTAGACGTGCCATGAACGCTTACGGAGGAAAATCAGTTAAATCAGTTCTCTCGGGGTATGTCCTTTAAGTACTGTACATCACAGTGGAGGGAAGGGGGGCAAAACTAACATCTTGGACAGGGAGCCTGTCTTCTCGTTTCTTGTCCAGGAGGGGGTGAAAAGCCCTACCCCACCCTGGAAGAGACGAAGATGATACTAGAATACTGCACGCCCACTCCGGTGCCCACCCTGGTGGATCCTGTTCCCCCTCCTGGGATAGCTCCTGCCCCCCCCCCCCCCAACCCCATCCCCCCAGGGATGGCTCCTGTCCCCCCCTGTGGTGGCTCCAGCCCCCCCCCCCCCCGATGGCTCCTGCCCCCCCCCATGTGGTGGCTCCTGCCCCTCCCCCCCCCCCCCTGTGCCTGTGATGGCCCCTGTCCCCCCATGTGGTGGATCTGTCTCTGCCCTGGGTGGCTTCTGTTCCAGTCCTGGAATGGCTCCTGCAGCGAGGGTGGAGTTATTGATGGGCCTCTTCTCAAAAAGGCTCAGCTAAAAATTAATGTTAAGGTGGGCGAGTGAGTAAGTGAAGGGATGGGTGGATGGCTGGATGAATTAGTGAAAGGGTGAATGAATAGATGAATAATGAGATGATGGATGGATTGATGAGTGATTGAAAGGATGGAGGAGAGAAGGTAAATAGCTGGATGTATGGGTGGAAGGGTAGCTGGATGGGTAAAAGGGTGGATGGGTGAAACGATGGATGAGTGAAAAGATGGATGATGAGTGAGTGGATGGATGAGTGAAATGATGGATGGATGGGTTGATGAATTGATAAGTGCAAGGGGGAATGGATGAGTGTAAGGATGGATGAGTGAGTGAAAGGGAGGGTAGATGGACAAAAGGATGAATAGATGAGTGAAGGAGTGAAAGGATAAATGGATGAGAGGAAGGATGGATGAGTGATAGGGTCAATGGATGGATTCATGAGTGAATGAGTAGATGGATGGATGGGAGGGTGGATGGATGGATGGAAGGATTGCTAAGTGAAAGGGTCGATGGAGAGAGAAAGGGAGGATGGATGGATGACTGAAAGGATGGATGGATGGATAACTGAAAGGGTGGATGGGTGGAAGGATGAGTACCTGGGCAAATGGATGAATAAGTGAAAGGATGGCTGGATGGGTGAAAGGGTAAATGGCTGAATGGATGAGTGAATGGGTGGATGGGTAGAAGAGTGGATGGATGAGTGTACAGATGTATAGGGTGAAAGGGTGGATGGATGGATAATGGATCGATGAGTGAAAGGATGAATGAAGGGATGGATGAGTGAAATGATAGATGGAAGGATACATGATGGCTAAGTTTGCAACTGGTTGAATGTTTGGATATGGCTGGGCTTACTTATATACTATTGCGCGACCTCTGATGTGTCTGTAAAACTTATCCAATTGTCCTAAAGTTTTGTCCTGAATTTTGACCTCCTGTCCTGAATTTGTGTCCTGAATTTTGACCCTTTGTCCTGAATTTTTACACTCACCGTCCTGAATTTGCACCAATGCCAGTTGGTCACCCTGGGTTTGAGGGGCAGACAGTGCAGAACTCGCAGGCACTCCTGTGGCATACAGCCCCGCAACACACCAATTTCTTGCACAAGATCAAACATTGCATAATGCCCCCTGCACGGCTTTAAGTGGGCCGGGTCTCACCGGGTCTGAGCACTGGCAGTGCAGTCCGGAAAAAAGTGCCAGGGCACAAAAAAGAGCACGATAGAGACCCGTTTCGAGACATCAGGCACATCGGTGTACCCTGCTCACACTACTCACAAGTGAAGAAGTTACAGAATGACGTCATGCCAGGTGAGCGTTGTAGGGGGAAAGGAAATCCTTTAAAATAGTCATTTTCTCTATGGATTTCCCTTCTCTTTTTGAAACTCAGGAGCAGCAACATTTCCGTGGTGTCACCAGGGCTTTAAGTGGAAGCTTTTACAATATTCTATACACGCCATAGTTGCTGCTTATTTATCTTATACAAATAACAACCATTGACAAAGCCAGTAGTCCTGACTTGTAGGTTTGTTGTTACTTGTTGTAAAACTTGTATCATATCTGGATGCAATGACAGAAACAGCAAAATACAAGTTGGGCGGCACACTATGCTAAGCACAGATTTTTAACTACTGTTTTAAGCCACGCCCTTAATTCCATTGGCCACGTCCCCTTGAGAGACCCCAGTTTTTTCAACCCATTGAAAACCCTTGCCCCCTGTATTGCATTACATGGTGTAGGTGATGGCTGCTCTGGAAACGTGAACCGCTGTCCTCTTTCGAACCTGTGACGTGTCTAGTTGTAAACAGAGCCTGTGAAGTGTGACACCCTGGGGTGTGATCGCCAGGAGAGCTCTTTTCAGTTGTTTAAAAAAATCTTTACACTTGTGGTGATGATATTCACAGGAAAAACCAAAATAGCAGCACACGTACACACAGGAAATCCTGGGAAACACCCTTTAAGCTGACGCACACATTCCTTGAAGGTCGGTGGAGTAAAACAAGCATTGTCAACGCCAATCCGTTTGTTTTGTTGTATTGTATTGTAATTGCATTTATATAGCGCTTACTTCCCATAACGAGGTGTCAAAGCACTTTTTCGGCAAGTAGCACGCAACTTCGGAACCCATAAAGGATTTTTTGTTGAATTAGTATAGTGAAATATGAAAGTGATTTAAGTGGTGGATAGGTTAGTCAGTTATTTGGATTCAGAAGGGTAGCGGAGGGATAGAAGAGGATGGCGAATGCACAGAAAGGTGTGTACCAGAAAGGGAAACATTCACATGCACAACACATCTGCAGGCACTAGGCATCTAGAACTAATACACGTGCATGCACAGACGAACACAGAACAACACAGATACAGGCGCAGAGATCAACAGGTATACAAGAACACACACGCCCCCACCCACAACACGCACAGGCATACATTTACAGGATCAGCACACTAAAGCACACTTGCAGACACTCATAAAGTCACTGAGGGCCTGTACACTCTCATACACGTAGATACCAATCTTTGAATGTATCAGGGTTAGTGGGTGTATTAAGAACAGAGGACTGGGCTGGGCGTGAGGGTATACATGGAAGGGTTGATGGAAGCTTTGATTTATTGAATAGTTTTATATAGTGCTTACAAAAGTAATGGAGCGTCACAGCGCTTTGAAAGAAAGAGTTTCAGGGTATGATTTTGGCCTGGGCAAATATCTATTACAGAAGCAAAATTTTCAGGCGCGGCTGGTAACCTTTGAAAGTGGTGTGTGAGCAAAGTGCCCACAGATTCCCAAAAACAAAATTAGACAAACCCTCCCTCCAAAAACCCAAAGTAAAACAACCCATCCTACAAAAGCCCAAATAAAAGAAACCCCTCCCTCCCAAAACCCCCAAATTAAACATAAATTAATGACATGCTTTACACATTTAATATATAAAAAAATAAAAGTAAATTGTACTTACCCAATGGGCTACTACGTGTCCTCCTCGGTGTTCTCCTGCCGTCTGTGGCAGGAAGAGCTTCCCTAACCAATCCAGACGCTGCTCTCATGCTGTTAACCAGCATGAGAGCAGTGCCAGGATTGGATGTAGCAGGTTCCACTGATGTTCTTGTAGGCCCTGGAGGCCTTTGATTGCCCTACACCCAGCTGTCTAAGACAGCTGAGTGGACAGCTGCAAAGTGCGCATGTCACTTTGGCCAGCGCAAGACAACTGACCAATCTGACACTTGTACTTTGCAATGTTTGGTCAGTCCTCCGTGCTGCCAAACAGCAGCAGAGAACACGCCCCCATATCTCCTGGCTTGGGGGGAGGACAGGGTGGCAGGCTGTTCAAAATAACATGGCAAACAAATCATTTTATTGCCATTTTATTTTTAACACAGTTCCCCCACCCTCATGAAGAAACCACGCTGGTAATCCTGTATAATTTTAGTGATTTTTCATTACATTTGTCATGCAAAATCCTCACATTATGTTGTTACACCTCATTGTATAATTATGTGCCATTTGCAGCAAAAAGGCAACGCAAGTGCGCAGGAACGTGAACAACCAGAATGCAAGCGGCTGCTGTCAGGAGTGCTTGTGTTTTTTGCGCTATATTTTTATCGTACAATCTCAAGTTAAAAATGGACGCAAGGACGTATTTTTATCCAAAAATATAGAACCATGCTGTGGAATGTTGCATTTTTTTCAGATATTCCACATAATTGCGAAAAACTTAAATTGTTTGAATTTCGCACAAACCTAGTATTTATGACCATACATAACGCCATCCGTGAAAGAAAATGCAAAATAACAAGTTTAAGAATAGGGAAACTAGTAAAAGCGAAAGCTAAAAAACTCATAAGTACTTACGAAAAAGAAGCTGCAAAGGACACAGCATATATATAAATAGTCATAGTTAAGGCTGGTCCGAGAGTGCAGTCTTGTAGTGGTGAGCACACAACAGTTTGTGGAGACCTCTGTTACGTGGACAAGTACAGCCATAAAAAGGGCAAATATCACATTAGATGTAGAACCCTTCATACAAGACAAGAGAGAAATCATAGAGAATGAGGAAGAAAGTGTCACATGAGAAGCCGTCGTTTCAGCTGCTTTTTTAAGGCGATCAAAGATGGCTCTGCGAATCGAACACGGGATAGAGGTCCACCCTTTAGGCGACATCTGGAGAAAGACCGGTTCAGTGCACATTTTATGTTGACAATGGAGATATCCTCCTGGAGTTTTCTGGAGGTTCGAAGTTGACTAGAACCTTCGGAAAAACGTATGCTATTTTATTCAGATGTTGGGGCATATCAGCAACAGCCGGCGATAATTATCGCTAAGTGTGTTTAGCACGAGGATAATTATCGCCGACTATCGCTGGAGTCTATCGCTGAGATAGCACTTTTATCAGCGACGCTTATCTCAAAAGCGATAACAATTCCAGAGTTAGCTGCAAATCGTGCGATTATCGATGGAAATCCAGCGATAATCGCACAGCGAATTGCGATACATTGCTGATAGGGCAGGGCAGACTTAGCCATAATATCCACCTTCCATTGGATGTAATGGCTAAGCCAGATTGTAAGCAGGCGTAAACAAACCTGCGTTAAGCGCGGTTAGCGCTACTTTTACAATCGCTAAGCAGGTTGGCGATTACCTTGATAATTGGAGAGAAGTTGGTTAGCGACATTCTCCACGTTAGTTTGGCAGGGTATGCCCACTTTGCATCTCATTGGCGATGCAAAGATGGGCGTTAGGGAAACCGGAGCTGAGGCATGGGAACACTCGTTAGCGTGTCCATGCTGATAGTGCAATAAAATTATCGCCGCTTTTCGTACGAAAACAGACGCTACGGCAATAGTTTTATCGCAGGCATTGATGATATTCCCCTTTGTGAGTGGTGAGAGCGAATAGGTTTGTGGGTTAAGTATCACAATTTTTAAATAGATTATCCCTCAATCGGAGGGAGTTGAGGTTAAGCAAAATGAGAGTAAACATGTCCATATCAATTCATCTAAGAATGGAGACACAAATGCACCATGCAGTGTAAATTCAGGGGAGGATGGGCGGATTTTAGGAAAAGTAGTAAGAATAGAGTTGCCATAGGCTCAGCTGGAAAGGATCATCGCTTCAACTACTATCTTTAGGTCTTAACTGCTGATTTCTAGGTTTATTTCTGATGTGTTTGTGGAGATTCAGTCGGTTATACAACGTGAAACGGAGTGAATTGGCGCTCTCTGTAATGGCCGCCATACATTGGAGAACAATTGTTGAATCCGACCTTTCTGGAACTGGAATGGACCAGGATTCTGGTGAGGCAAGTAGGAGTGCTGTGTTTTTAGGTTTGAATTTGAGGCGATGAATGGTCAGCCAAAGCTGTATACCATCTAAATACAAGCCCAGTAAGGAGATGTCTGAGGGGGGAGAGGCCTTCAGCGATAGTGGAGTATCATCAATAGATTGCGGATACAGTGTGCCAGACCGTTTGATGATGACAATGTTGCGCAGTGGTACCCGATAGTGTCTGAAGAGTGTCAGGGCTAGAAATGATTCTTGAAGAGCTCCTTAAATACAGAAAAAGATTTAAGAAAAAGGTGCTTATTTGAATCTGCTAGAAGCGATTAATAAGATAATATTTATACCAGTCCAGTGCCTTGTGTTCAAATCCGGTACGGTACCGAAGAACGTCATGGACAATCGTATCAAAGGCTGCTGATAAATCTAGAAGTACCAGAAGGCAGGAATTGCCGTTGTCAAGGATACGCAATACATCATCAATGATTTGAGGGACAGCTGATTCATTACATACCCTAAACTGAAACCTGATTGGAGGTCATCCCGAAGTTTATTATCCTTGACGAACTGTTTCATTTGGTTGTAAACACAAATTTCAAGTTTTTTTTGCACAGAAAGGCAGACCTGAGATTGGTCGAACATTATTAGGACTGTTCGGATCTGTTGTTGTTTTTTTAGTAAAGCACCACGTGTCCAACCTTTCAGGATTTTGGAAAGAGCACTTATGTGAGTCAAATGCTGATTCTGGACACACTCCCTATGTGGGTGAAAGGTTGGACCAGTGTGGCACAAGGTATGTGTGCACATCTTTCACAGGGTTGGCCAGTATCAGATCAGCAACATTTTCTGAGAGTGAGAGTTTGGATCTGTAGAAAGGAGTTCATTTTGGGATTCCTCCTTAAGAAGAGATCAATTATTGATGGTTTCCTAGGCAAGGCCGACTGCTAAGTAATCAGCGAATGAAAGATGCAAAAACAAAATGTACTGGTACTTATCCTGCTCCATTATTCTTTTTCGGTTTCTTTCAGTGGATTTAATGAGTATCATCTAGAAACATTGTTCCACAGTTTCTCTTGCAACAGAAGTTGCAAAGCTCGAGTAACATTTTTTTAATCGTGCAGAGAAAAATGTTTCTGAAACAAAGTGGCTTCTAATGCTATCTCTGCTCTCAGATAGGCGGGCAGTTGAACCGCCCCTCGTGTCTTTTTCAAGTGCTGGATTAGAGACAGATTTCAGCCTGTTTGAAAAGACATAACATAACATTCCTTACTCGTGAGTAAACATAGACCCTGGATAAAGAAAAACAACCACCGCTTTTCCCTCTGCTAGCCTTTCCATGAAATACTCACAAATAATTATAGCAAAGGCTTGAATCACTCTTGTATACTGTGTGTGAAAATGAACATTTAAAAGGGTGCACATGAGATGAGACAATGGGATTTTAATGATAAAACCCTGAGCTTTCTTCACAAGAAACCACCAGCCACTAACCACCAACGTTAGCCTCCAGGTGCACAGACCAGACTAGGCTTCCTCGTTCCAGTTATTGAGTTCCCATGAATAGTGCTGAAGCTCCTTTGGAGCCAACCCAAAGACCACATGACTTTCACTTTCGCTTCCCTTTAGACATTACTAACTTCTTCTTGTGTGTCCTGCTGGCAGCCCCAGGGGTGTGCCTTTGCCTGTTCAGCAGGCTTCAGTCAGAATCGGTTGGTTAGTTGGAGATGTGATGGAAGAGGCTATGCTTACATTTTGTTCCAACCAGAGCAGGGTCAGTCATAGAAGGACTGGTTGGTATGGAAACTGGCAGATGACTCAATAAGCCGGCAAAGCCGGCGGCCAGAAGAGCTGGGGTAGAGTCAGTAATGTATCCCCTTGACTCTGTCCCAGTCCTTACACGTGCTGTCGCTGGCTGAACCATCGCCCAGTTTCCTTCCAAGCCACTCTGACTCTCAGCGGGGTGCTCAGAGGGCCAGTGTGTTGTGTCCACCTTGTGATAAAGTAATTGCAAGTTGTGTATTTGTTCATCTTTGAGGGCAACGTTGATAGTTAGGAGTCTTACTAAGGTTATCTTGTGTTGTGGTGAGAAAACACTTAACCCACACTGAACATAGTACAGAAGTGTCATATAGTTGGGTAACATGGTGCTCACAACAGCACTTCCCACCAAGTTATGCCACACGCTAGCTCAAATGAAGTTAGCCTGAAGTCATAACACGCATCCAACATAAACAAGTGAAGATGTAACTGTTGTACCCGCTGTGCATCGAGTGCCACTGAAATGCCAATCTGCCAGGCCAGGCAATATTCTGCAAACCTACAACACAAGCAAACAACTTGGTAAAGCTCTTTGGTCCAACATCATCTGACTACAAGATCATATCACTACCTCAGCCAGGGGTCTAACTTCACTGTTAAAAAGGGTAGGGCTGATGGCTGAACCCTGGGGGATGCCTTGTACTAGTGGTCTTTTAGATGACGCGAAAGGAGGGGATATAACTTGGAAAGACTGCTCTTTTAGAAAGGAAGCAAGCTGTCGGAGCTTTGCCCGGTACTCCCAGTTCAGGGAGGCGAG
This sequence comes from Lissotriton vulgaris, assembly GCF_964263255.1. NCBI lineage: Eukaryota > Metazoa > Chordata > Amphibia > Caudata > Salamandridae > Lissotriton > Lissotriton vulgaris. Next base: position 1,769,084 of record NC_141699.1, read on the forward strand.
ATAGTAAAATCGCATGTGAAACAAGCGCAAAGGCCAGACTTAAACCTAGGAGTATCAGAGCCTGGGATTTGCGAGCATCTGCAGAGCTTCGAAGGGCTTCGGTGACTGTTAGACGAGCAGTTTCGGTGCTTTGTGACGATCTGCAACCAATTTGGGAAACATCAAGTATTTGATTTTGTTCTAAAAATGTAGGGCCTGATTCATAAAGGTAAAGTTAGACTTTTGGTTTCAGTGCAGACCAGAAGTCTAATGTTACTCCTTTTTGGTATTCACAAAGATAAGTTACGAGTAGTATCTTTATGTCCGCACTCGGAGCAGAATTTCTGCACTCGGGTGGAATCTCCTCACTCAGGGCAGAGATCCACCCCGAGTGCTGAGATTCTGCCTGAGTGCGGACACTCCGCCTGAGTGTGGACATAAAGATACTTTGCCCAATTCACAAAGGTAAACTGAGACGAAAATCTAACTGTATGACTTTCGGTATTCACAAAGAGCATTTATGAGTAGTAAAGTTAGACTTTTGTCTCAGTTAAAAGTAACTTTTGGTCTTAAGTTTAACTGAGACCAAAAAGGTAAAATTAAGACCAAAAGATGAGTTTAACTGAGACAAAAGTCTAAATTTACTACTCGAAAATGCCCTTTGTGAATACCGAAAGTTGTAAAGTTAGACTTTCGTCTCAGTTTACCTTTGTGAATTGGGCCCACTATTCGTACCTTGTACCAAAGTCCTAAACTTATACTTTTGGTCGAAGTTTGCCTTGGTGATTCGCTCCCACTGTAAGGAGATTAGTTATATGTTGCTCCACAACCTTGGATAAAAATGTCAAAAGGGAGATTGGACAGTAGTTTTCTGGCTGAGTGGTACCCTGGCATCCAGAAGTGTGGCTCAATGGTTAGAGGTGGCAGACCCGGAGGCAGAGGTCGGGCCGGGACCAGGGTTCAATTCCCGGCCGGGTGCGGGACCAATGTCAGCGGGCCCGATAAATCTCCCCTCGGTGCCACTGTAACCATGGGGTCCCACGCTGCAACTCTGGGCAATAGCTTGCTTAGTCTCCACTCCGGCCCCATCACCACCGGGGATGCCTGGCTGCACCTTGGGGATGCCCAGTAAAGGGACCATCTCACAGGGAAAGCCAGGACGGGTTCCCCAGTGGTACAGCGCTGGGATGCTTCCGGGTAACCACGCGCTCTATAAATCAAACATTCATTCATTCATTCATTCATCCTACGTAGGCTTTTTAAGAAGAGGAATAACCCTGGCGTCTTTCCATGACATTGGTACTCCTGCAGTACTCGGTGAGAGGTTGGCTACTTCAAGGAAGATGGGAGTGATAGTCTTCTGAAATTCTAAAATGTATTCAGGTTACACCGTAGTCCAGGTATCCAGATTTTACTTGGCGTATTAGGGTGGAAATATTATCTGCGTCAAGCCGAACCAATTGGTGCAAGGGTGGCCATTTCGTGTGGGTGGCTCCTGTGTCAAGGGAGGGAGGCATGACTGTTTCCTCTTCTTTATTAAAATGAAGATAGATATCTTTGACCGTATTGACAAAGTGATCAGCAATGTAATTGCAGTGGCTATTTGAAGCCTCGGCTAATCCAGGAGTGGGTGTAGGTTTAGTCAGGCTGTTCACAATAGAATTCATTTCCTTAGCGGGGTTGCTGCTGTTTTTAATTTTGTCAGCAAAAAAGTCAGTGCAAGCTCGTTGAATCGATTTCTGAGAGCATTCAATCGAGTTTGTAGAAGGCACTCCAGCGGAAGCGTTCACTTCACGTTGCTGGATGTGACTGCGCTGGTCATTGGCTGTTGACAGATAGTTCTGAGGAGTAAGATAAAGTTGTGCATGAGATGCCATTCTTAGGATTACGTGGTCCTTGGTGCTGTTCATTGGCATTCATTGGCGTGAGGAATTCTATAACCCTGGTCGGAGTTCGCGGATTTGCACTACACGAAGCTACGCGAAGTGCAAAAAAAACTCTTTCGAACTACGCGAGCTCTGCAAGAGGCGTAATACGGTAGAAAAAATCCATTTGTAGTGATTGCACAGTGGCGGATGCTTCTCCACACTGTGCAATCATTGCGAACAGCACCATGCACAGCACAAGCTTACCTTTTCTGCCGCTTGAGTAGATTTTTACTCGAGCGGCAGCTTTCTCAACACGAGCGGGCAGTTTCTCAACACAAGCGGTCACGAGCATACGCGATCACTCGCAATGAGAAACTTGACCCCCCGCGTTGAGAATTCTCGCCGTGATATTTATTTTCCACGCGCGCTCACCAACTTGATGTTGGCGTTCGCGAAAGAGGAAAAATCTCGCCGGGAGGTGGATTCTGCTCGCTCGCGCTTGCCAACTTGAAGTTGAAGAACGTGAGCGAGGAAAAAAACTGTGCGTAACCCAGAGTGCGAGAAATTCCGCAAACTTCGTGAGCGGAGTTCACTGCCAAGGGTTGGAATTCTAGGAGCTGCAGACCAGGCACCCAGTAACACAATCTGTGATTGGCATGGCTCTGCACGCAATGGTTTAGGTCCTATTTATAGGCCAATGCAGCTAGATAAAAACTTTCCTCTTGGTGCTAGCTTTCGTGCTGTTCACATCACTCCATTTTTTCGTTTAGTTACATACAGCTTTATCTGTCTGGAATAGCTTATGAAATCAATTCTTCAATGAAGTGCAAATAGAAGCAAAATCATTCATGTTTTTGAAATGGTTTGCCATTGCCTAGATGGGTTGTCCATTGTGGTCATGGCATTTTTCCCACGTGTATCCTTGTTTTGGTTTGATGGGAAATCAAGTAGCCCATTTGCCGACTGAAGATGTGACACTTGCTTGTGTGTGTTCTTTGATTCGCTTACTTAGCTGCAGATGTGTGACCTTTTTGTTCAGGAAGTGCTTACAGTTTCACTGCTTAAGCCTGTCTTAAAGCCAATGCGCTATTCACTAATAATCTTTTCCTGTCATTTGTGTCATGATAACATATCAAGTTTTTGTTCACAATGTATGGAAATGCACACATTCACAGGCTTTTTTAAAGATTCATTGAAAACACTGGCCCATCATCATAGTATTATGCAATATTTTGCTTTGTGTGTTTTTTTAAAGTTCAACACTTACAATGCAAACCTCATCCTCTGACGCTTATCCATGACGCTCTTCTTTAAGCTTAAGAAGTTTCTATCTTTTTGGCACATTGTTTTTAGGACAGCTGGGGGGCACCACCCACGAACGTGCCCAACCCCTTCATATAATAAACAAACATACCTTTTGGATTTGCTAATGCTTGTTTCGCTGCTTACTTCCTCTTGAAATGTTTATCTAACTGTATGGCTATGAGAATCGGGATGGGTTGTGAAAATCTTTTCAAAACAATACCACCATAGGGTATTATAAATGTACCATGAACATCAACATGGGGTGACGGAGCTAGTAGCTACTACCCTGCTTTGCCGTTTGGTGCCCCTGGCATTGCCCCAGGTCTGAGAAGTCATGAAGGGAGCCAAAGGATCAGAGATTGTACAGGTCCAGCTGCCTTTGTACCCAGAGGTTTTCACTCCCTGGACCTCTCCTAGTACCTCATGAACATATAGGCAGTGCTTAAATTGAGCCGGTGTTTTCCGGTGCTTGACATTGGCACTTAACTGCCAGTACCAGTACATATGACAGTCTGCCACATGGTGGCGCTGGTTGTCTTATTTAGAGTGAGCACAACAACAGTTGTTTACTGATTCAATATAAGTTAAAAATGACACTTATCTGTCGTCCATGCTAATCTTGTAGCTTTGGGGGCCTGGAATGGTCTGAATTGACACACTTGTAGGAGAGTGATGGTTTGTTGCTGGTTTGGTACTGCCATTGGCAGCGCTGGAGGGGCTAATGGGTGCTGTAGGCTGCAGTGGCCTCCTGTTGAGGGCCCTGGCACTTCATGTTCTACAAATTAAGCACTGCATACAGCAGGCTTTTGAGGGGATAATGCTCGGACATTGGCAATAGTGAGGAGCATTAGGAAAGAGGTCAAAGGGTGCATAATGTCGCTTTCACTACCATAGCACGTTGGGGGTTTGGTGTCTATGAAATGTGCACATCGGTTTCCAGCAGAACTGATGAAGACTCGAGCACTGAAATAAAAAAAAAAATAAGCCTGAGGACAAACACAGGGTCAACATTCAAATGAGCCAGCAAGGGCTGGAGGCTGCACAGGACTGGTGCATGCCAAGCAGGCATAGAACAGGCAGGCAATGAACAAGCCTGGCTGCCCCAGTCTGCCGTCCTATAGTATGTCTCCTCACCCCCCCTCCCCCACCTCCCTGCCACAATCATGTCTTCCACGTCAAAGAGGGTTGCCATCCCCAGGAAATACCAAATGCGAGCCCAGCCCTGGAAAGACATGCTCCCACTCAACTGTGAGAGGCGGGGTGCCATGCCTGAGACAGAAGGAATGTCAGACCCCTGTGGATGGAGCAGCCATGACCTCAGGACGCCTCCTGTGCCAGACCGTGCCTCGAGGGATGCTGGGCGTTCCCACCCAGGCAGGCTCGTTTCCTAAGAGGCGCTGGCGCGCTGAGCCCTGTCTGCACTGGGAGATTGCATCATGGCCACTTGAGCGACGAACGCAGCATCCCTGCCTCGCGCTGGGGACCCAGGACGTTTAAATGTCCATTTAAATGGCCGCGCTTTCTTTGAAGTCGCCTCGGGCAGTTGTTTATGACCCGGGCTGCTGGAAAATTGAACGCTATAAATTGATATGAATGTGCTGCACGTGACATTATCAAGTGTCTGCTGCATAACTGCAGCCTTTAGCAGGAAGGACATGTTGTTTCTAAGTTTAAATGGACCAAGTGTTAATAAGTTATATGTCAGCTGTTGATTTTCGTATTCAGGCTTTAAGGAGATCAGATATTTGCCAAGATAGCGCAGACATGCCCGCTTGAGTCACAGGAGGAAAGCCTCTGAAAGGACGATTCCTTCTTTGTCAGGAACAAGTTTTAAAAAAAATATATATATTAGTATTAATCTTTTGTAATACAAAGAAGATTCAAGGAAATACACACCAGGAGATTCTATAAAAACGTTTTCAGGAGAACATCCAATCACAGCAATCTTAAAAATCTAGAGATGTCCGCTGGTGATATAGGATCAAAGGCCAGCCTGTGTCACGCCAGGCGGGTGACGTGACCGGGAGCCGGCGTGAGGTCTGGGGAGCTGGAAGTCAGATGTGCGTATAGTTTAGACGTGAGTACCTGGTGGTTGTATAACTAAAGTATAGAGGGCGCAGGGTGTGTCAGTGGAGAGTGAGGGATAGTCGCATCGAGCATCTATAATTGGGGGACCTGTCAAGGATAAGTTTTGTTTTCCGTTTTCTTAAAATACATGTGTACATCACAGACACTCTTCTCAAAGTATTTCAAAGCAATGGTTTGGGTTGGGCACCCGGCTTTACATGAATCACAAACGTCACTTTTCTTTCTAAGTCTTAAATTCCAACGTATAGGTTTATACATTTAGTTTTACTCTGGAAGAGAAATGTTAATAAAAATATGTCCTGTTCTTCAATACAAACTAAATCATGCATAGTTGGTAAATAACATTTGAATAAGAGCTTCCGAATGGGTATAGTTTGTTTCTTAAGAAATGTATTTTTTAATTTTTTTTTATTTATTTATACAGAAACACATGAGTCGGTTGATACAGAAACATAAAAAGAAACAAAAACAACAGTAAAAGAGGAAAACAATTTGTTCGATCCAGTTAATCTCCAACAGTTGAGATTTTGAAGCAAAACAAAAAACAAAATTATGAATAAACAGAATTATATACGAGGCAATCTTAATTAAATCCACCAGGAAATTATACAAAATCAAGATAAGTCCCCCCATTTACATCTCGAGATAGTTTGTAACTAACCCCCAAATCTGTTCCCCAATCTTCTTTCTACGGGAGCTCTTTAAGGCATAAATACTATGCTCCATATTGTGTATCGAAAAAAAACGAGCCCGCCAGGCTTCAAAAGCGGGCGGTTCTTGTTGCAACCATGCAGATGCAATACATAGCCTGTACACTGCAGTTACTAAAAAAATAAGTTTAGCATGTTTCTTCGGGATGCTAGTATTCTCTGTGCCCATTTCAACACCCAATAATATCTGCGTTGCCGATAATTGTATTTGACTACCCACAATTGCCGAAACACATTTTTCTATCTGAGACAACACGGGAGCTAACACAGTACATGTACAGAATATGTGGACATCATCCGCTGAGGTAAACCCACACCGAAAGCATTTACCTATAGCATCACCCGACCATTTAGACACCTTATCTGGGGTATAGTATAAATTATAGATTGATTTGAAATGTTGAGCCACCAACTTTGCTGACAAGAATAAATCTTTAGCCATAACTAATGAAGTTTCTATCTAAATGTCCTGTCTGCCTAGTTTAGCACACCATCTACTATTCTGCTGCTCTAAACCATTTTCTTTAGTATCTAACAAATGTTTATATAGTGCTCCAATTCTTACACCTTTCATAATGTCTTCAATTAAAGAATTCGGTTTGAAGTTAGCTCCCAGACCCATTAAATAATTACGAATCTGTAGGTATTTTGCGAAATGGTCTCTAGGGAGAGAATATTGTTCTCGTAATTGTTCAAAAGATTTACAATAACTAGCATCATACAAGTCCCCTACCACTCTAATGCCTTTCTCCCTCCAATTAAGTACAATTCTATCCCAGACATCTAGGGGTAGGAAAAACGACGAAGAGAATGGAGTATACCACGTTATTTTCCCAAGGCCCAGTAGCCTCCTAACTGTATGCCAGACCTTATATACAGCTGTCATTGTCTTAAAACGTGTACGTTTGTAGTAGCTTTGTTCAAGATACTTAAATAAACAGTTTTTAACTTTTGCCCCCAACAGCATTTGATAGATCGATGGAGAATCTGCAGGTCTTGCAGGATCTTCGCCGGTTAATAAAATTCCCATTCCTTGCAACATACACGCATAATAATAAAGTGTGAAACCTGGAACCGACCAACCTCCCACATTTCTCGGGAGAATCATGAAGCGCCTATCCCTTTTAGCCTTCCCTCCAGACCATATAAAGCGCATACATACTGTCTGCAGTTGTTCCAAACTGGTCTTCGGGACTTCTAGGGGTATACATCGGAAAAAATATAAAATCTGAGGCAGAATCAGCATTTTTAATAAGTTACAACGACCTACTAATGAAAGATGTAAACATTCTGCCTGATCTAGTTTTTTCCGAGCACTAACTAGGAGCTGATCCCAATTAGCTTTAACTAAGGCAGTTGTACTAGCACGCAACGTGACTCCCAGATATACCACCTCCTGACATAGTCTAACATCGGTGTAATTTGATATATTTATACTGAGTAGCTGGGTTTTTGCTGAGTTTAATTTGTATCCTGATGATTTACCAAATTCTAGAGCCAGATGCTCTATAGCCTGCATTGCCATGATGGGTTTAGACGTGACCACTGCTACGTCGTCAGCATATGCTAGCACCTTAGCATGATTTATATGTACCTTTAATTGAGTAATATTAGCATTGGAGTCCAGCATTCTTAAAAAAGGCTCAATGTATAGAGCAAATAGTAAGGGGGAACAGGGACACCCCTGTCTGGTCCCCCTACCTATTTGTACTACTGCTGATTCCAGGCCCATGGTGCTGATCCGGGCTACCGGTTGCTGATACAAAACCTGTACTGATTTGATAAATTCAGGACCAAAACTGCGACTCTTCAAGTTATCCCACAGAAAAGACCAAGCCACACGGTTGAAAGCCTTTTCGGCGTCCAATAAAATTAAACAAAAGGGTTCCCTGGTTACCGTAGCATAATCAAGTAGTGTTATCACTCTTCTAACATGATTAGTCGTACTACGTTGAGGAATAAACCCATGCTGTATTTTTGAAACAAGTCCCAAAATAACCACAGAAAGCCTATTTGCTAAAATCTTCGAATACATTTTACAGTCTACATTTAGTAGCGATATAGGGCGATATGACCCCGGTAGATTAGGTGGCTTGCCCTTTTTGTGAAACACCACTATAGTCGCTTCTTGCCAAGTTTTGGGGGCAAAGCCTTTCTGTGCTGTGAGCATCGTTGCCAAAAGGTCGTTTTTTAGGAGTGCGAAAAAGATTTTATATATTTCTAAGGGTAATTTATCTGGGCCAGCAGCCTTGCCCAATGCCAGTCCGTTTACCGCTAATTCCAATTCCTCCAGAGTAATAGGCGCATCTAACATTACCCTATCATCTTCCGAAAGATCTTTCATACAATATTGACTAATCAAAGATGCAAAATTACCACTATCATACACATCCCCCTGATAAAGTAACTTATAAAACTGACTGAATATCTCCAAGATGCCCTGTTCATCCTTAACCCCTTCCATGCTGATGACAGAACGGTTCCGTCATCAGCATCGGTTGAGCTGTGCTGATGACGGAACCGTTCCGTCATGACTCCGCCCGCGCAAGGCGGAGTCAGCACAGGCGGGGAATACGCCCCGCACGCAAGGGGTTAACAGAGTCGCCTTTGTGATCTAATATCTCATCGATCCGCTGGGCTGCCGCTTTTTGCTCTTAATCTTTGGGCGAGGCATCTTCCACTTGCCTCACCATATTCATAATGACTTTGTCTTTTAGAAAAAAATTTTTTAGCAGCTTCCTGTGACCACTTCAGATTTATTCTTGCCTTCAGACGCGCTACTTCATTAATCTCTGCTTCGATATTGCTCCCTGCCTGTATCCCAATCATAAGCGCCTCTTCGGCCGTAATCAACTCTTGATATAATGCCTTTATTTCTGCCTCTTGTTTTTTTTTATTGTAGAGACCCCAGCTCAATACCTCCCCACGAAAAGCAGCCTTAAAGCAATCCCACACACACCCTATATTACTACTCCCTCGATTAATGTTAAAAAATGATGCAATCCACTCCTTCATATGTTCAATAAAGAGTTGATTAAACAATAGTTTGCGATCAAAAGAAAACTGTCGTGGGCGTTGACTAGAGATGATACTGGAGAGCGTCAATACGACTGGCCCATGGTCTGATGTCACTCTAGGATATACTTGGATTGCAGCCTGATTCAACATCAAAATAGAGACAAAAAAATAATCTAATCGGACCAATGTGCGGTGTGGAAAGAAATGTATTTGTTATGTATTGCACTCGGATCTCTTGTGCATCAAGGTGTCAACTTGTGCCCGTGGCAACATAATGCTAATGTGTCAAAAATGCTATATAGTATGCCTTCATTTACAAACTAATCATCTGGCCTTCAGGAAGCTACTGAAGACATTCCTGTTCCACTGAGTGTCTTCTCCCTGTTCTCTGGTCTTACAGCGCTGGGATGCCTCAGGGTAGCCATGCGCTATAGAAGAGTGTACTCATTCATTCATTCACGTGTAATGGAATTTTCTACTCTCATGTTTATAACTTGCTTTTCCTTGCCAAATGGTTAAGTCAGCAGTGCCGCATAAGTTTCCTCCCTGCTGCACAAGTACAGTAGCCCAAACCATGACTCACTGACAAGGCAGCTGGAAAAATACAGTAGTTGCTGCAGTGGCAGGTTTCGCAGGAATATGAATTTAAGACACTGAGTATGTAATCCATTATCTGTGGTGTCATTCTCAAATTTCACCAAACAATTGTTTCTAGCTCTCCGAGACCACAGTGTATCAGAATTGCTGAATACTGGGGGTGAAGCTTCACCAGACACTTTATGAAAGTTAACTGGTCAGCTTCAGCCGTGGCTGCTGTGATTAGGCCTTAACCAAGATGACAGTGTTACCCAGTTAGTGTAAACACCCCTATCTGCAGACCTGAAGGCAGGGCTCTTCCCTGCAGAACCTTTGCACTGGTGCAAAAAAACATGATGGCTGCCTTACAAGAGCGAATGCAGAAAATGGTATGTAAATGTGTTTGTATTTATATAGTGCCTTCTACCCTGAGGTCTCATAGCGCTGTATTCATATTGCTGTGCAACCCTTCTTGGCTTTCCTGTGAGATGTTTACTCCTCAGCACCCCCAAGGTGAAGCCAGGCATCCTAGCGTTGTTGGGGCCGTTGTGGAGATTAAGCAAGCTATTGCCCAGAGTTGCAGAGTGGGACCCATGATTACAATAGGCACCGAGGCGAGAATTATCAGGTCCGGGGAGATTGAGTCCAAGACCCGCCGAGGCGGGAATTGAACCCTGGTCCCGGGATAGACCTCTGCATCAGGTTCTGCCGCTCTAACCATTGAGCCACGCTTCTCCGGTATATGCACCAGGGCAATACATGCCACACGCTCAAGACAATACATGTCACACGCTAATTTCATACTTAGATAACACAATGGTGAGGAAATACACGAGCTCTACTTTCCAAATAGGAAAGACGGGATTAATTTTGAGGTAAAATCCATTCGCTCCATTTCCTTCCTTCATAAGTAGCAAAGAGCAGACACACTCTGTTTACTCTCGTCTTGTTTTTAACCCCTTCGCTGCGGCGGCTATTCCGCTGTAGCGCTAAGGGGGAGGCGGGGCCGCGCGGCGCTCCCGTTCTCATGACGGAACCGATCCGTCTCGGCCCGCGTTTGAGCTGTGCTTGTGACGGAACGGTTCCGTCACGGCCCGCCCGCTCTTTGGAACGTAAGCGCAGGCGCGGAATTCACGCCGCTCAGGCGCGGCGAGCGGGCCATGACGGAACCGTTCCATCACCAACACAGCCCACCCGTGGCTCATGACGGAACGGTTCCGTCACGAGCATGGGAGGGGTTAAAGATGGATTAACGTTTCTTTGTTAAAATCTCCATAATGCACAGGAACTGATTGGCAGGCACAAAAATATCTTGCATATGTTCAGCAATATCTCCTAAATGCTTTTTGTTTTTAGTTTTAAATAACTTTTATTAAATAGACCTTAGTGCAACAGTGACAGGCATATAATACAGGTCATAAATGATGTGCACTTGATATACAAGAATTTGCTTTAAAGGGAGATGTACACTGATAACTATAATAAACAGATTAAAAGATAGATTGAAAAGAAGAAATCCTCAGATGAATGCACTTTATCCGTTTTTGCCCTTATGTAAAAACACTTTCTATAATATGGATTCATCTGGTACCCTTAGCCTGGGAACCTACATGGCTACACAGCTAAGGTAACCAGATGACTCTGTATCACCAGGGCAAAACATTTTTAGCTCTGGGTTTTGAAATAACATAAGAGTGCATTCTGGGAGCTGTAGTCTCTGTTCATTTTAATTGGACCAACGCACTTGACAACAATGGCTTGTAAAATCAAAGTACAGGAATGGAAAAGTGCATCCCAGTGACGTGGCACCATCTGGTCACCCTATGCAGGGCCTTATTTTAATTAAGTAAGTCTCACCAGGAATTGGGGTTTTGAGTTACTGAGCTTAAAATGCGTTTTCTTATTACAGAGTTCTGAAATCTCCAAACTCTCTGTTGCACAGCAGATCCAGACAAGGGAGTTTCTTCACATTCTTGGATCTGTAGTCCTAACTTTATAGTTGGCTATAACAGGACTACCATTCCCAGAATGCAAAGGAAACGCTCAGCCTGGATAAGCGATTCACACACGGTCTGGGAAGTTTGAGAGTTTTGCTGTTTATTAGATGATATTACAGCGTATTTTGAATTATTTATGTTATACTGTGATTATTGGTAGTAATAGAAAATAAACTAAGGATCATTGCTGCATATTTTGAAGTTTCCACTTGATTTTCTCTTTTTTCTGCAGCCACATTTGGAAATGAGTCCCATTTTGAAGGAAACCCTCCCTGTCATAAAGGTTATTTACCTGGGGACAGTTATGTCACTGAATTCTGATGGATTTAAAGCCCCTTCCATTGCTGCAAGAGCATCAAGCAGCATACCGGGCTTGGCAAAATAAATATGGATAATCACATTTATGAATATTATTATTATGAACTTATAATGCGCACAGCTACCCCTAGGGGTTTCCGGGCTCCTTTATAAGATCACCATGTGACTCCATGTCATGAGGACACATTCTTTCCAGTCCCGGGCTTTTATTTACCACTTCAGTGCATTTTGGGAGTTGTAGTCTTTGTTTACTTCAATTACATATGTTGTACTGTCTGTCAAGAATATAGCACGTTACAACACGTGCTTTTACAATGCAATACTTTACAACGTGGTCATTACAATGACCGTGTTGTTTCCACGCATGTCATTACAATGCAAGTCGTTTCACCGACTTGCTCTAGGTGGTGCACTGGACTTAGGAATAGTATTAATTAGTGGTGAACAACCTTTACAACAAAACTTTTACCACGCAGTGCCTTTACAACGCGGTATTTACAACGCAAACCATTACAACGCATTGCGCAGGGGGGCGCTCTAGGATAGGGAATACGTTTAATTTACTAACCAAAACCTTCCCTAGTGTCCACGGGGACTGGTGTTGGAATAGTAAATTAAACTTTTCACTATCCAGCACCTCTAAGCGCTATGCGTTGTGAAGGTTTGCGATGTTAAAACCCCGTTGTAAAGGCATGCGTGGTAAAAGCATGCGTTGTAGTGTCATACATCCTTAATTAGTATTCCTACTCCAGTTTGCGCAACAGCAGGAAAGGTGTTGGATTTAAAATCTAACACATTCCCTGGTGTTGCACGCCCCCTAGAGCAAGTTGTTGAAATGACTTGCCTTATAATGACACGTGTGATAATGAAGTGGTCGTTGTAACGACCGCGTTGTAAAGTACTGCGTTGAGTCTGTTGCGTAGTAAGCATTGTTTCCCGTCTATCACACCTGAAAAACATGAATTGTAAAAGTAAAGTCCAGAAATGGAAAAGTGGTGCCCTTTTAATATTGAACACAGGGCATCTGACAACAGCAGAGCACTTTACGCAGAACAGTAACACATTGGTGGTGTCTCCAACACACCGCGCCATCTACAGCGCACTATGGTGCATTCAGGGTCGGGCTGGGACTACATGACAGGGTGAGTTGGGAACATATAATTGTGTCTCCATGAGCAGACTGTACCCTTGCTTATTTGCATACGATTATGCATATTTGCAAACGGAGACCGAGGAAGATAAAGTGATTTACCTGGAAACACACATTTCTTTTTAATCAAGTCTGAAAGCCGGAATTAGATCACAGGCCTGGGGTGTGATTTGAAATGCTGTGTTTATAGACTCAACTTCTAGTATTCTAACTCATCTTGATTGGATTTTCTGTTTATTTCTGCTATGTTGTCTTAAATTACATTATCTTGTTCTACAGAACTGGGACCGGAGGCGCTGCTTTATGAAGCCTTCAGATAGACCAGTCAGTTTTTCTACAGAAGAAGTTGGGCATGGTTGATCTTGAATTAACCCGTTGTAAACCAGGCTCGTCCAACGTAAGACATGTGTTGGTTTGCTGGATCCATGCCAGGTTTTCTAGGCAACCACTGATTTTGTACTAAATGATTTCTATTCAGATTAATTGTGTGCAAATTTATCTTACATGGTTAACCTGAAATTCTGGCATGGATTCCGCCTCCGTAGATCTATGTGGGACTCCACCATTCCTGAATTTGATTTATTTAGTTTAAATAATTTTTGGGGAAAAAGAACTCTGGTCTGTGAGCTGCACAGTCAGGAACTCATCCCTAGACACACCTCCTGCCTGACATGGAGCGAGATAGATACTCCATTCTTTACATGTTCCTTCTAATTTCTGGGTTTCATTTATTTCACTTAGACATAATATCCGAGCCAATCAGGAGCACGCGAAGGCGCCTTTCTCTGCACCTAGCTGCATTTTAGAGAGCGGAACAGGAGGACATTTTGAAATGTCAACTAAGGAAATTTCAGCGTGAAAAAGAAGTGCGTAGATAACTAACTCTTTCCTGAGTAGGTAAATGCAAATCCTTCCCTCACTCATTGTGCCATTGTGAACATTTGTGTTCTGATATTGTGCAGACAGGTTGCCAAACGGTCTTGCCTGATCTGGCTTAAGTGATTCCACATCTTTGGGATTCAGAGGTATTTAAGTTACAGGCTGCTATAATATAATACCTCCCCAAAATTAACTACACAACCACAATAAGTTACCACAGCGTTTCCCCTTTAAGTCGAAGTATGTCTTATTGGAGGGTTGTTTCAGAGAAAGTGTGAATGATTACTCTGAGCTACAAAGGATGCTGAGCCCTCATACATATTAGGCGGCTTGTTTCATCATCACGCTGAGCATCATCCATATTATTAGGCGGCTTGTTTCATCATCATTCTGAGCCATCATCCATATTAGGCGGCTTGTTTCATCATCACGCTGAGCCATCGTCCATATTAGGCGGCTTGTTTCATCATCACGTTGAGCCATCGTCCATATTAGGCGGCTTGTTTCATCATCACGCTGAGCCATCGTCCATATTAGGCGGCTTGTTTCATCATCACGCTGAGCCATCGTCCATATTAGGCTGCTTGTTTCATCATCACGCTGAGACATCATCCATATTAGGCGGCTTGTTTCATCATCACGCTGAGCCATCATCCGTATTAGGTGGCTTGTTTCATCCCCACGCTGAGCCATCATCCATAATAGGCGGCTTGTTTCATCATCACGCTGAGCCATCATCCGTATTAGGTGGCTTGTTTCATCATTACGCTGAGCCCTCATCCACACTGCGTGAACCCCCAAAATACCCTTACCACCCTATACTCCTACAAACACCTATCCCTCTTTACACCCTTACCACCCAATACCCTTACCCACCCCTAAATCCTAAAATCACTCTTACCTTCCAAAAGCCTTACTCACCCCTAAAGCCTAAAACACCATTACCACCCAAGAGCCTTAACCACCCCATAACCCTACAAACACCGTTACCACCCAATACCCTTACCCACCCCTGAACACCAAAACACCCTGACCGCACAATTCCATTACCCACCCCTAAACCCTAAAAACATCCTTACCACCAAATATCTTTACCCATCTCTAAACACTAACTAAAAATACCATTACTAACCATTATCCCTACCAACCCTTAACTCCTAAATGTTATTTTTATATATATATATGACATATATTCACCGTTCCCTATACTAATCCGAGGTCTGACCATTCACTATGAAGTTAATTATTTGCCCACAGTCCCCTTTTTTCCGATGGTTACCTTGCCTCCTCTCTGCTCCAGCGTAGGCAATCAGTTATATATTTTTTAATCACTTTGTTTTTTTCATATTTGGGTTCTACCTTTTGACAGTTTTTATCACAGCACCACACATCACATAACAATTCATTGATTCACAGGGTTGCGCCATAAGGGTATTAAGGCAGTTATAAGTAGGGGATTATGATTTGAGCCATCTAGCTATGCATTTGTACATCAGATGATATACATTTTCCCCTGTATTTTCTTTATTTAGGCCATGAAATCCCACGTCTCTCTATGTATTTGTACAGACATGTCTACTGATGTGGGATATTACAATTTAGCCTATTTGCACACATTAATTGTTGGATTCATAATTCAACATGTTTAAATATTAACGAATGAGGGGACATCCATCATGTATGTCTATCGGCGTATTTGTACGAGTACAGTGATAGCAACATGTCTGTCCAACATCGTCAATTTTTCACTATTTTGCACTGCATTTTGCAATATCAATGGTATTATTTATTGTTATTTGCCCCTTAATCAAATATTTTTTAGTACATCATTAACATTTTAGGATAGCAGTTGCCTTTTTAACATTCGTGTATTATGTATGAAATGTATTTATACATTCAGTTGTATTTTTATCATTGTATATGCACTGTATTTCATATACATTCACGCACTTTGCACTTTAATACCATCTATTTATATAACTATTTGGGTTAAAATGTATTGTATATAGTGCTGCTTAAATCATTGTTATAAAGGGCAAATCACAATACTTCCCATCTGACATCTGAGGACAGCATAATTGTATAAATGCATATGGGGTTACATTTAATGAGGAAAAGGACAGACATTATAAGATGGCCGCACCTAAATAATAAACAGCACAACAGGTTTTGTCTGCTTTTTATGTCTATAACCTACTGTGTATTGGCACCAAATGGGTGTTTTAAATTCACTGTTTAGCCTCCTCGTTTGTCTAGTGAGCAAGGACACAGCCTTGTGTCCGAAACGCGTCTGAGGCATGCACCGTACCACCTATATAATATAAATAAAGAAATCTGATTCCGGCTAATTCTTGAGTCTGTGTTCCTGTTTTGTGCACTGAGGCACTGGGGAAGCGTGGAGTCGATATATATATATATATATATATATATATATATATATATATATATATATATATATACATATATATATATATATATACATATATATATATATATATATATATATATATATATATATATATATATATATATATATATATATATATACATCAGCACAAATCTTCCAACCTCCACTGCACAGCGGCGAGAGAAGAGACAGACCCCACGCTTTCCAGGCAAGGTGTTTATTTAGTCCTTGTGCCTTCCAAAATGCAACGTTTCGACTACTGACGTAGTCTTGTTCACACATATATATATATATCGAAATCCACAATCCTGCAGCACAGGAATTCCAGCGAACACATGCACAAAAGCAGGTACAGACCACAACGAAGAGTGAAAAAGTGCTTTATTCCAAAATGGGCAGCAGCATGACGCGTTTCGTCCGGAGGATCCGCACTTGATCACATGACCTACCCAGAGACACAGGTGGTTTAAATACTATATGCATCACGAATGACTCCACCTATTCACTGCCATAGACATTGAAAACATACTTCATAAGTTAATTTAACTCTAGTCTGTTTTCACTGAATATTGTTTTAAAGCAATATACTTGAAATAAGACAACATAAATTCAGTAAAAAGAAAAATGCATAATTACAAGTTTGTCTTCATTTAAGTTATAAAGGGCAAGTGCCCTAAATCAACATGATAAAAGTATGTACAGATAGTAAAATTACACAGTGGTGGACAATTATTCTATGCAGTATTGTAAAACCACCCACACAAAGTGAAAAAGTGCTAATAAATAAAATAATGAGCATGTTCATGAAAGTGTTAGCGAGCAATATTACCAAGAATGTAAACAGTAATAGCAGCAGATAAAGTGATAAGTGCTAAAAAAGTGCAATAGTGATATAAAACCGGCTAGTTATACTCAATCCAAAAGACAGCTAAGGATTATAAAAACAGAGAAGATCAACTATCAGGTCCTGGTAGACAAAGCTCATATTCACAAAACCATGAAGTTATTATTTCATCTGAGTATATCCATAATTCAATAATAAATGGTTGGATAATCCTCATAGCATTCCAAAATTTGGTAAAACCATAAAAACAGTAAAACCAGAATTTCATAAATAATGCTAAAATTGACAAGGTATTGAAAAGCTAAGATCTAAAAGCTAATTAAATGACAATTGCATATACGAGGAGATATTAATGTTTTGACCCGCACATTATCAATGAATTTAAACACAAATGTAAAAATATAGTTTTTGAATGAAAAGAAAAAATTACAGAAAGTTGTGGAGGTCCTCACCCATATTGAGACCATTCAGGATTTTGCTATTAAGAAGCACTATATAGTGGCTCTCCAATTGTCGCAATCTTTTTTCCCTATCCCCTCCTCTCTTAGATATGGGGACCGCGTCAATAACAAAATATTTAAAATCGTTCAAGTTGTTATTATGAACTAGTTTGAAATGACACGCAACAGGATAACTGGAATCGGAGTTGACTATTGCACGTAAATGTTGTAGAATGCGGTTAAACACCTGTAACTTAGTACTACCAACGTACTGTAAACTACAAGTACATTGTAAGACATAGACCGCATGATCAGTTTTACAAGTGTAAAGATTGTTTATCTTGCTAATAGTCTCAGATAAAGCTGGTTTATACTCTGTAGTGTTAACTCCGAATTTGCATGCTCTGCAAGAGCTGCATTTAAAGAAACCAGATCTATTGGATAGCCAATTAGATTTAATATTGACTTCAGGGCTAGATTTGACTAGTACATCCCTCATAGAGGGGGCTCTACGAAAAGTTATTGCTGGGTACTCTTCCAACAAGGGTGCTAAAGTAATATCAGTCATGAGGATTGGCCAGTTAGATTGAACAATCTGTTTGATTTTACGTTCCTGGCAATTGTAGGTGGTGATGAGTCTAATTTTAGATTTTTCAGTTTTTCAGTGCCCCTTACTTCAGTTTCTTCCAGTGTAGTAGTAGGAACCGTAGAAACGGAAGGGACAATTGGGGTTTTAGTCATCACCAATTTCAAAGATCTAATGAGTTCGTTCCTATCTTAACCCCTAACTAAAAACCTTTGAAAAGATTCTTCAAGACAAATATTTAAATCCACCTCATTATTGCAAATTCTTTGAATTCTTAAAAACTCTCCATAAGGAAAGCTTTTAATAAGGTGTCGGGATGATCACTCTGCGCATGTAGAATAGAGTTACCTGCCGTAACCTTTCTATGCATCTTGGTCATGATTGAGTTATTCAAGATGTATATTTCAACGTCAAGGAAATTAACTCTGGAATTACTTATGGTGGCTGTAAATTCTAAGTTCAAAACATTGTTATTAATTCTTTTAACAAAGTCCTCTGCCGAACTTTCACAGCCCTGCCAAATAATAAAAACATCATCTATGAATCGCCACATGTTAACAATGCCAGTTTCAGTTGTAGTCAGCTCGCCAAGAGGCCGCCCAAGGACATGCTTCTCCCACCAGCCCACGTGTAAACACGCGTAGCTAGGGGAGAAACATGCCCCCATAGCAACACCACGCAGCTGCTGATATACTTCATTGTTGAATAAGAAGTAGTTGTTATTCAGACAGAATTCAATCATTTTAACTAGCATCTTGCTATGTTCATAGAATTTGATGTCTTTTTCACCTAGAAAGTGTTCAATCGCTCTAAGGCCATCACTGTGATTTATAGATGTATACAGAGATGAGATGTCCATAACCAGGAACCGGTATTCAGGTTTCCATACCACCTCATTCAGTTTATTCAAAAAGTCACCAGTGTCTCTTATGTAGCTTCGGAGGGCCTCCATAAATCCATGAAGAAAATAATCCACATATTTAGAAATTGTCTCCAGTAGTCCATTTTGGGCTGAGATAATAGGTCGCCCGGGTACTGGGAAGGTGCCTTTGTGGATCTTGGGCAATAAATACAGGGTAGGGGTGATGGGATGATCCACCTTCAAAAATTCAAATTCCTTTTTACTGATTAGGCCATCTATCTTCCATTGAGACAAATTAGTATGGATTATCTGTTTTACTTTGTCATATATATATATATATATATATATATATATATATATATATATATATATATATATATATATATATATATATATATATATATTTTATTTATTTATTTATATATATTAAACACACCCGATTTAGCATGCTTAAGCCACTCGTTGCGGCGGGCTCCCGGCGGCATCGCCACCCCCTCCAAATGTAACACTCCTGGTATCACACAGAGTACGTTTCCAAAAACCAGAACCGGGGCCTCAATGGTGCTCAATGCGGTATTTATTAGGCACACGAAAAACAAAACCCTTTTGTTTTTCGTGTGCCTAATAAATACCGCATTGAGCACCATTGAGGCCCCGGTTCTGATTTTTGGAAACGTACTCTGTGTGATACCAGGAGTGTTACATATATATGTATATATATATATATATATATGGTACCGCCTTCTCTGCATTTGTAACATCCCATAACAATTTGTGTCGTTAGTCAGTCTGCTTTTTAAGTCGGTGAGCACTATTTTGTTTAATGATGTTCCCCTAGTTCACCAATGACATCAGAGCACGCCGTATGCTTTTAGTAATGTATTTATTTAAATTACAGCGCCGTTTGCTTTAACTATAGTGGCCGGACTTATTTAATTATTGGCGCGGTCCGCTTTCACATTAGCTGCCACGCTTATTTAATTATTGTTTTTTACAGTGTGGGCCGCTTTCACAGTTGTTTTTTACAGTGTGGGCGCTTGTTTTTGATTTAATTAACAGAGTGGGCCACTTTCACTTTAGAAGGCACACTACAGAACCTTTCTGAATTAATTACTTTTTTTAAACTTTGGGTGAAAGTGCCCCACACACGCTTTCACTTTAATGTTGGCCGCGCCCCTTTCTTTAGACATTGGTCACTGTAACCTGAATATGGGAGCAGCGTCTAAATAAAGGCGTGCGGCCACCATGAAAGTGGTCTTGCATTTGTGACAGTTTGAGCTAATTTACAATGCCAATAGCTCAAACGCTCACAAATGCGGGACCTATTGCATTGAAAGTGCTTGTTTAAAAGCATCTCCAGGGCCTGTGTGCTTGGAACCGAGCTGGTTTGCATCAGAGCGTGTATTAGTATTTAACATCAGGGCAGCACTTGTGACAACTGCTTACATTTGCGAGCATCATGTTTAAAAGGCATCCACCTGAGAGCCTGTCCAAACATGTCAAAAACAGCTGCTGGGAGAAGGGATGAGTGGAACGTGGGAGATGTGAAAGGCATTGCCTGGTCCCTGCTGAGAAAGCCCTTCGCCTCTTTTGACAGGCACCAAAGACTCTTCCCTGCTGCCTATTAAATAGACATATAATATTGGGACAGCACAGCAGGGGAGACTGTCTGTCCTAACAGGCTGTCTGTCCTAACACAGCCATTTAAAAAGTAGAACGGAACTGGAAACCAAAATCAGCCCTGGCAAGAATGTTCAAACAAGCAAGATGGCCGCCGCTAGAAGCGTGCCTTGTAAGTATGTCGACACTAGCGTAACGGAACTTGAGGGAACGACACCCGCAAACTACATGGAGATATCCCCGACCCAGTCAGGAGCTGTCAGGCCAGGTGCCTGCCACCTATGCACAGTGCCAGAAGGCCCCCATAAACCGCGGGCGTTGCGGTGGCTAATGTTACACCACTGACTGGTGATGTTATAGCAGCCCATCCGGCTCCGAAAGTGACCACTGGGAAGATGCTGGAGTAGCAGAATGGCTGTATTTAATGATTAAGGGCCATATGTATCAACATCCCGTTTTGCGATTTCTAATTAGTGATTTTTAAGGAATCGTTATTTAGAAATCGCAAAATGGTATGTATGTAGAAATTCGCTTCTTTTTAGCGATTCCTTAAAATTCCTTTAATTGAGATTAGCAAATTGCTAATCGCAATTAAGGAATAATTTCCCATTCATTTCTACGGGCCAGGAGGCCCATAGGAATGAAGGGGAAATTTGGGATTCGCAATTTGCTAATCGCAGATTGAGAATATTTTCAAGGGTGCACGGGTGTCCAAAGGACACCCTGTTGCACCCCTGAAATCTGCATGGGTGCACATGTGGCGCACATACATGCCCTAAGGGCATGTATGTACGTCACATGGCACTTTGAAAAATGAAAAAAATGCATTTGAAAAGGAATTCGCAACTTACCACCAACTAGAAGTTGTTGGTAATTTGCGATTCCTTAAAGCCAATTTGCTTTTTTTTTGGCTTCTTACATTGCATTTAAGGAATCGCAAAATTTGCGATTCCTTAAATGCAATCGCAAGATAAGGAATCGCAAAATTTGCGATTCCTTTTTTTTCAAGCAAATTCCCTTGATGCATACCATTAGTCCAAATTGCGAATTTCGGCATTTGCGAAGTCAATTTGGCTTGATACATATGGCCCTAAATAATCATTAATTGCCCTGATACGCCCAATGCCGATAGGGATGCTGTTCACCAAATCATGTCTTTCATGTCACTGTTATTAAATGTCTATGGTAGTAACTCATCGAGTCCATGGGTCATTACATCGATATCACCACTTCGATGTAGCCACCACTCAGACCGCCACTACATTGTTTAGAATTGATTGCTATGCAGCATTTAAAGACATTTATAGCTACTTTAATGCAACTAATGTGTAGAGGTTCATTTTTTTAAGCAATTCAGTTTAATATGGGTTATGTCAGGGGTCTTCAACCTTTTCTGTAGAGAGAGCTACTTCTGATCAGTGAAAACCATTGTGAGCTACTGAAGCCACATTGTTACCAGACACCCCCACACCCCGTTTCATTGACTTTAAGCCTAATGTCCATAGAACCTGATACTGTGGTTTGAACACAATATTTTTCCCCTTATGTAAAAAAACTTTCTATAATATGGATTCATCTGGTACCCTTAGCCTGGAAAAAAAAAGAATTTTGGAAATTTGTTGTACGCGCTGCATCACATTTGGCGATGCAGCACACGCGACAAAATTAGTTTCTTTTTTCCTGTACTTACCTGAAATCGTCAGTTTCCCGCATTTTACAACCCCCCACCCTGCCCCTCCCCCGCCCTACGTCATCACCCGGTGGGCACGCCCAACACAGGCCGTGGCTGGTATGGGTGATTGAGAGCCTGTGTCCCATGCACTTTTGGCACAAGATATAGCCTTCGACATGTGTGGGGCTTTTACTTGCATAACACAAAACTACAACCATTTTTTTTAACTGGGAGAAATTTAAAGTGCCAGAAAAATGTTCTGCAAAAATGTTCAAAATATGGCACGTTTTTCTGCACTTTAAATGTCTCCTATGGAGACTGAGAGTAAGGGGCCTGCTGTTTGTTGATGCAACACTTAAAAATGGTTGAAATTTAAATGAAGAGTTAACTTAATCTTTAAGGTCACTTTTCATTTTAATTGTCTCCTATTTAAAAGCATTCAGAAACATAATTTGGTCTCATGCTCCAATGTTGCCTTGACAATGACTTTAATTGAAGAGTTACACACCTCAGTGCTTCGGTTCTTCACCTCTGTGCCACGGCCTGGATCATAACTGACTGCGCATTGCTCAAAATCAGGCCCTACTGTCTGCAGCCTGGTTATCATGATATAAAATAAACACAGCCTTCCCTTAACTTTAAAAGGAATATGTGACCCTGTGCTCATTTTAAAATTAATTGAAGGCTGCAAGCTGCTCTGAAGGTGTCTGGGAGCTCCTGGTAGCTCGTGATCGACTGGTTGAAGACACTTGGGTTAGGTTTAGAGGTCCTTATTTAATTAAATTTAAATTAAACAGAATATTCAACTATTTTAACTTCATATAAATGAACTATTAGGTTGCCAAACATTTTTAATTTAATGTAAGTTGGTTGCGGGTTAGGCTGATTGTTTAAATAAATGCATTTAATGTAAACTAAGTACAGTAAGGGATTGGCTTTAGGGTTAGCATTATTAAGTAACAGAGTTATGGTTAATAATTCAATTTAAACTACATTAAAATAATTAAGGGATAGGGATAATTAATTATTTGAAATTAATGTTTTGAAATTAATTAAAGGATAGGGAAGGCTTGACTTTATGCAAAGCTTAATTCTTGAATTTATTTTAATTTATAAGAAAGATCTGTAAATTCAGAAAGGGTTTTAGATTAGTACTATGGTTAGGTTAATGCTAAGTATTTAATTCAGTTTCAGTTCAATTGATTAAAGCTTATGGTTATTGCTGGTATATGGGTTATGTTAAGATTTACGACTGCAAATATGGTTAGGATAGATTAATAACATATTTGCATAAAAAATTAATTCAATTTAACGTTAATTTAAAAAGGTTGATATACATACAGAGATGGGGCAGTGAGGTTGATGTACTTGTGAAATACTTTTAAAATGTACATTAATTATGTCGTTTCTGTCAAGGTAGTGACTTTAATGTAGTGGTACCCTGAAGTAGTGTACATAAAGGTAGTTACCTACAACTTGTGCAATTTTTGCATGGCGTTAAATACTGGATTTAGCTTGTTTCTACTCCGTTACTGTTTGGGTCGATACTTTAAGTAAGAAACAAGACCAAAAGGAAGTGATGTAAGGTGGGAATGTCCCGCCCACCGTAGAGAACATTAATGTCATTGGCTCTCTAAATAAGGCATGTAGTATCCAAGGGGCATATCAGCAAGGGCTTTATCTCCGCTTTTTTGGCTTTAAAAGCCAGAAAAGAGGAGATAAAACCATCGCCCTATCAGCCAGAGGGTGCTAACATGCATATTCGCATGTTAGCACCCTTTTGCACTACACCTACCTTTGCATCTCTAATGAGATGTAAAGTGGGCGTTCCTGACACACACTACATGTCAGGACATCAATAGCGCGACTTTGACCTATCAGCAAGGCTCCCCAGCATTTTAGCAGACGTCAGTTTTTGGAGAAACCTGGTGCTTTCTCCAAAAACTAACGTCTGCTAAATTCTTGACTTAGCCACCCCTAACATAAGGGGTGGATTGTGTTGATACGACCCTGTGGGTCGTATCAGCAAGGCTATCGCCCTTTTGCAGGTAACATCGCTGGTGCAAAATGGCGATTTCCCCCACTATCTCTGTAATTTTTATCGCCCTGGAGCAACGCGTTTTTGATAAAGCGCTAGCAGGGCGATAAATACCAGAGATAGACGGCGATGAATAACAAAGCGCTAAGCACGCTTTGTGCTATTCATCGCTGTTCCTTGCTGATATGCCCCCAAGCTTTTTGGCAAATGTCCCGCTTTGCCAAACTTTAAATAGGACCCTAAACTGATTAATCTCCAGTGCTGTGTTTGCGGTCATACTACAAGTTTTAGTACAATCTTTGAAAAACATGGCTATGTTTTAAATTACACATTGGTGTCGAGAGTGCATACACAATCAGTTTCCTCACTCAGGTCCCAGACAGGAGGAAATGGTTCCTATCAGCTCACTAGGTTGCAGTACATCACTAAAAAGCTTTTCAAGTGTAGAGTTTGCAGATAACATCCTCAAACACAAAACTGCAGCAACTTCAAAGAGAGCACACACACACTCTCAATCGCGGCTCCTAGTGGGAGTGCTGCGGGCGGTGGAGGGGGTAGTAAACTCCGGCATACGGCCGACCCGAGTTAGGTACATAAATAAATAAATAAAATGCATTACATTGCCCGCGTGCAACGTCATTTGCATATGCCGGAGTTTACTACCCCCACACTGCCCCTCCCACGCCCCACTGCCCGCCCCACCGCCCCGCAGTACTCCCACTAGGAGCCGCGACTGACACAACTGTCACTGTATGGAGCTGAGGCCGGTTCACATAAAGTGAGCACTGAAAGTGACAATTTAAAACATAAGCTGCCCTGCAGTTTAGGGGTGACTGGTGACATTAGAATGGTTCAAGAGATGTAGCAGTAGTATTTTATCACCCTACGCAGTGGTAGCTGGTCTGTTGTCTTTAGAACTTTAAAAAATGCGCCGCTTTTTTCTGAAAATGTTAGCACATTGTTGAGTATCTTTGAGATTATGTCAGAGCACAACAACATTTCTACAGAGCACAACACAATAATTTTGCATAAAGTAAACTAACATTAAAACAAGCATTGGAAATGCAATAGGTCTCGCATTAGGAAAGTTGGAGTTATTGGTATTGTAAATGACATATGTTATTTATTTGTTGGTTTACAACGCCTCAGAAACATCGGAATCCAAGGAAAGGCACTGGAATGGATCACCTCGTTCCTCACCGGAAGAACCCAGAGAGTCCGCCTCCCACCATTCAAGTCCAAGGCCTCTGAAATCATCTGCGGCGTACCACAAGGATCCTCACTCAGTCCCACCCTCTTCAACGTATACATGAGCCCCCTCGCGGCCATCGCCCGCCAACACAACCTCAACATCATCTCTTACGCAGATGACACTCAACTGATCCTATCTCTCACCAAGGACCCCAGCACCGCCAAAACTAACCTTCACGAAGGAATGAAAGAAGTCGCCGAATGGATGAAACAAAGCCGACTGAAACTGAACTCAGACAAAACAGAGGTCCTCATCTTAGGTAATTCCCCCTCTGCATGGGACAACTCCTGGTGGCCAGAAGCCCTCGGAAATGCACCCACCCCGAGAGACCACGCACGGAACCTTGGCGTCATCCTGGATTCTTCACTCTCAATGAACAGACAAGTCAGCGCCGTATCGTCTTCCTGCTTTAACATTCTTCGCATGCTCAGAAAAACATTTCGCTGGATCCCCACCGAAACAAGGAAAACAGTCACCCATGCTCTGGTCACGAGCCGACTGGACTACGGAAACACCCTCTACGCAGGTACCACCGCTAAACTCCAGAATAAACTACAACGAATCCAAAACGCCTCAGCCAGGCTCATATTAGACATCCCACGCAACAAACACATCTCTGGTCACCTTAAAGATCTCCACTGGCTACCCGTCAATAAGAGGATTACTTTCCGACTGCTCACCCACGCACACAAATCACTCTACGACATCGGACCAGACTGCCTCAACTCTCGACTGTCCTTCTACACCCCCCTCCCGCCAACTCCGCTCTTCCAGCCAAGCCTTCGCCACTGTACCTCGCATCAACAAGACCACCATGGGAGGCAGATCCTTCTCTTACCTGGCTGCCAAAACCTGGAACTCACTCCCCGCTTACCTTCGCCTCACCCAGAATCACCTAGCGTTCAGAAAGCAGCTTAAAACGTGGATATTTGACAAATAATCATCCCCCCCTTCCTAAGCGCCTTGAAACCCTCTGGGTATGTAGTGCGCTATATAAATTCTATGACTTGACTTGACTTGACTTGTTTTTAAAATTGCTAAATTGATGGCTTTGTCATTTACAATGCCAATAGTTATAACTTTTGCGAATGTGACACCTATAGCATTTGGAATGCAACATATTTTGTATTTACGTGACTTAGATGGCAGCTCTTGTCGTTAGGCCACATCTCTAGAGAGCAGGAGAGTGCAGCAGGGGAGAGAAGCACAGCAATGCAATAGGTCTTGCATTAGGAAAGTTTGAGCTATTGGTATTGTAAAGGACACATTTTTTATTTATGTGCTTGTTTTGAAAATAGCGAATTAATAGCTTTGTTATTTACAATGCCAATAGTTTTATCTTTTGCAAATGTGACACCTATTGTAACACAATATGTGTTGTGAGGGTGAGTGAGGGTGAGGGTGAGTGAGGGTGAGGGTGAGGGGTTGAGGGTGAGGTGTTGAGGGTGAGTGAGGGTGAGGTGTTGAGGGTGAGTGAGGGTGAGTGAGGGTGAGGGGTTAAGGGGGAGTGGTCGAGGGTGAGGGGTTGAGGGTGAGGGAGGGTGAGGGGTTGAGGGTGAGGGAGGGTGAGGGGTTGAGGGTGAGTGAGGGTGAGGTGTTGAGGGTGAGTGAGGGTGAGGGTGAGTGAGGGTGAGGGGTTGAGAGTGAGTGAGGGTGAGTGAGGGTGAGGTGTTGAGGGTGAGTGAGGGTGAGGCTGAGGCTGAGGGGTTGAGGGTGAATGTGAGTGAGGGTGAGTGAGAGTGAGGGTGAGTGAGGGGTTGAGGGTGAGGGGTTGAGGGTGAGTGAGGGTGAGGGGTTGAGGGTGAGTGAGGGTGAGGTGTTGAGGGTGAGAGAGGGTGAGGGTGAGGGTGAGTGAGGGTGAGTAGGGGTGAGTGATGGTGAGGGTGAGGGGTTGAGGGTGAGTGAGGGTGAGGGGTTGAGGGTGAGTGAGGGTGAGTGAGGGTGAGGGATTGAGGGTGAGGGGTTGAGGGTGAGTGAGGGTGAGGGTGAGTGAGGGTGAGGTGTTGAGGGTGAGTGAGGGTGAGGGGTTGAGGGTGAGTGAGGATGAGGGTGAGTGAGGATGAGGGGTTGAGTGTGGGTGAGGGTGAGTGAGGGTGAGTGAGGGTGAGTGAGGGTGAGGGTGAGTGAGGGTGAGGGTGAGTGAGGGTGAGTGAGGGTGAGGGTGAGTGAGGGTGAGGGTGAGGGTGAATGTGAGTGAGGGTGAGTGAGGGTGAGGGTGAGTGAGGGTGAGTAAGGGTGAGGGTGAATGGGAGTGAGGGTGAGTGAGGGTGAGGATGAGGGGTTGAGGGTGAGTGAGGGTGAGGGGTTGAGGGTGAGTGAGGGGTTGAGGGTGAGTGAGGGTGAGGGGTTGAGGGTGAGTGAGGGTGAGGGTGAGTGAGGATGAGGGGTTGAGGGTGGGTGAGGGTGAGTGAGGTTGAGAGTGAGTGAGGTTGAGGGTGAGTGAGGGTGAGTGAGGGTGAGTGAGGGTGAGTGTGAGTGAGGGTGAGTGAGGGTGAGGATGAGGGGTTGAGGGTGAGTGAGGGTGAGGGGTTGAGGGTGAGTGAGGGTGAGGGTGAGTTAGGGTGAGGGGTTGAGGGTGGGTGAGGGTGAGTGAGGGTGAGGGTGAGGTGTTGAGGGTGAGTGAGGGTGAGTGAGGGGTTGAGGGTGAGGTGTTGAAGGTGAGTGAGGGTGAGGCATTGAGGGTGAGTGAGGGTGAGGTGTTGAGGGTGAGTGAGGGTGAGGGTGAGTGGGGGTGAGTGAGGGCGAGTGAGGGTGAGTGAGGGGTTGAGGGTGAGTAAGGGTGAGGGGTTGAGGGTGAGTGAGGGTGAGGGTGAGTGAGGATGAGGGGTTGAGGGAGGGTGAGTGAGGTTGAGAGTGAGTGAGGGTGAGTGAGGGTGAGGGTGAGTGAGGGTGAGGGTGAGTGAGGGTGAGTGAGTGTGAGTGAGGGTGAGTGAGGGTGAGGATGAGGGGTTGAGGGTGAGTGAGGGTGAGGGGTTGAGGGTGAGTGAGGGTGAGGGGTTGAGGGTGAGCGAGGGTGAGTTAGGGTGAGGGGTTGAGGGTGGGTGAGGGCGGGTGAGGGTGAGTGAGGGTGAGGGTGAGGTGTTGAGGGTGAGTGAGGGTGAGTGAGGGGTTGAGGGTGAGGTGTTGAGGGTGAGTGAGGGTGAGGCATTGAGGGTGAGTGAGGGTGAGGTGGTGAGGGTGAGTGAGGGTGAGTGAGGGCGAGTGAGGGTGAGTGAGGGTGAGTGAGGGTGAGTGAGGGTGAGTGAGGGTGAGTGATGGTGTGGGTGAGGGGTTGAGGGTGAGTGAGGGTGAGGGGGTTGAGGGTGAGTGAGGGTGAGGGGTTGAGGGTGAGTGAGGGTGAGGGTGAGTGAGGGTGAGGGTGACTGAGGGTGAGGGATTGAGGGTGAGGGGTTGAGGGTGAGTGAGGGTGAGTGAGGGTGAGGGTGAGGGGTTGAGGGTGAGGGGTTGAGGGTGAGGGGTTGAGGGTGAGTGAGGGTGAGGGTGAGTGAGGATGAGGGGTTGAGGGTGGGTGAGGGTGAGTGAGGTTGAGGGTGAGTGAGGGTGAGTGAGGGTGAGGGTGAGTGAGGGTGAGGGTGAGTGAGGGTGAGGGTGGGTGAGGGTGAGTGAGGGTGAGTGAGGGCGTGTGAGGGCGAGTGAGGGTGAGTGAGGGTGAGTGATGGTGTGGGTGAGGAGTTGAGGGTGAGTGAGGGTGAGGGGGTGAGGGTGAGTGAGGGTGAGGTATTGAGGGTGAGGGGTTGAGGTTGGGTGAGGGTGAGGGTGAGTGAGGGTGAGGTATTGAGGGTGAGGGGTTGAGGTTGAGTGAGGGTGAGTGAGGGTGAGTGAGGGTGAGGGGTCGAGGGTGAGTGAGGGTGAGGGGTTGAGGGTGAGTGAGGGTGAGGGTGAGTGAGGATGAGGGGTTGAGGGTGCGTGAGGGTGAGTGAGGTTGAGGGTGAGTGAGGGTGAGTGAGGGTGAGTGAGGGTGAGGGTGAGTGAGGGTGAGGGGTTGAGGGTGAGTGAGGGTGAGGGGTTGAGGGTGAGTGAGGGTGAGTGAGGGTGAGGGGTTGAGGGTGAGTGAGGGTGAGGGTGAGTTAGGGTGAGGGGTTGAGGGTGGGTGAGGGTGGGTGAGGGTGAGGGGTTGAGGGTGAGTGAGGATGAGTGAGAGTGAGGGTGAGTGAGGGGTTGAGGGTGAGTGAGGGTGAGGGGTTGAGGGTGAGTGAGGGTGAGTGAGGGTGAGGGTGAGTGAGGGTGAGGGTGAGGGTGAGTGGTTGAGGGTGAGTGAGGGTGAGTGAGTGAGGGTGAGGGTGAGTGAGGGTGGGTGAGGGTGAGTGCGGGTGAGTGAGGGTGAGGGTGAGTGAGGGTGAGGGTGAGGTGTTGAGGGTGAGTGAGGGTGAGTGAGGGTGAGGGGTTGAGGGTGAGTGAGGGTGAGTGGTTGAGGGTGAGTGAGGGTGAGTGAGGGTATGTATGTATGTATGTATGTATGTGGAGTTTGAGGGTGAGTGAGGGTGAGGTGTTGAGGGTGAGTGAGGGTGAGGGGTTGAGGGTGGGTGAGGGGTTGAGGGTGAGTGAGGGTGAGGGTGGGTGAGGGTGAGTGAGGGTGAGGGGTTGAGGGTGAGGGGTTGAGGGTGAGTGAGGGTGAGTGAGGGTGAGGGTGAGTGAGGGTGAGGGGTTGAGGGTGAGTGAGGGTGAGGTGTTGAGGGTGAGTGAGGGTGAGGTGTTGAGGGTGAGTGAGGGTGAGTGAGGGTGAGGGTGAGGGTGAGTGAGGGTGAGGGGTTGAGGGTGAGTGAGGGTGAGGGTGAAAGAGGGTGAGGGGTTGAGGGTGAGGGGCTGAGGGTGAGTGAGGGGTTGAGGGTGAGTGAGGGTGAGGGGTTGAGGGTGAGTGAGGGTGAGAGGTTGAGGGTGAGTGAGGGTGAGGGGTTGAGGGTGATAGAGGATGAGTGAGAGTGAAGGTGAGTGAGGGGTTGAGGGTGAGGGATTGAGGGTGAGTGAGGGTGAGGGGTTGAGGGTGAGTGAGGGTGAGGTGTTGAGGGTGAGTGAGGGTGAGGGTGGGTGAGCGTGAGGGTGAGCGTGAGGGTGAGTGAGGTGTTGAGGGTGAGTGAGGGTGAGGGGTTGAGGGTGAGTGAGGGTGAGGGGTTGAGGGTGAGTGAGGGTGAGGGATTGAGGGTGAGTGAGGGTGAGGGGTTGAGGGTGAGGTGTTGAGGGTGAGTGAGGGTGAGGGTGGGTGAGCGTGAGGGAGGGGTTGAGGGTGAGGTGTTGAGGGTGAGTGAGGGTGTGGGTGAGGGGTTGAGGGTGAGTGAGGGTGAGGGGTTGAGGGTGAGTGAGGGTGTGACCATATCCATTCCAGACACTGATAATTAATTGGCGACAAAAGTTACCATTTGACGTGGCATATCTTAATTGCTAGGTTTTTTAATTACTAGTTGATGTTTAATTTTTGTAATCATTTTTTTAAGTATGCACCTCTTAAAAAATAAATAAAAATATTGCTTGTTATGTATTTCCATTTGTAGACCTAGAATAGTTATGGTGCATTGTATGTAGCTTTAAAAAATAAAAATGTAGACTGCTCAATGTATTTCCGTGAATAGATGCAGGTTGCCTCTTTCTGTCAAATAATATCCCTTGTTCAACTTACTATAGTGGCGCGGCATACTATGAAGCAGAGGAGGACTGACTGTCAGAGCCTTGCTCTTTCCTCTCTTGCCAACAGGGCTACTCCAGAATAAGACCACGAAAACCATAATTTGTGAAACATGGCCATTTGACTCGCAGCCCGGTCAGTGGGGGGGCTCCGCTTTCTGATCCGTAGAGGCTGATGCGCAGTCACTTTCTTGAAGAGGAAATGGGGAATAAAAACTTTACTTTTGCAGTGATGTCGATGAACCTGGCTTGATGTCACACTGCTGCATTGTGCTGATTTTCTAAGTAAAAACATGCATAGTGAGGAGCACTAATACGGGTTTGAGATGGTGGAAGAGCTGCTTATCTCTTATGGAGATAGATTATCTGGGGGGAGGAAGGGCTCCTAATGGGAAGTGTAGACGGGGAGAAATTGAGAAAAAAAGCTGAGCAGGGAGGGTGTTATTGCGGCTATCTGTTTGCCCGAGGGGAGGAGAAATGCAGGCCTGAGGCAGAGCACACGCTGAGAAGCTTGTGGGAGGGGGGGCTGGGCTGCCTTTGATCTGGTAATGCGAGGCAGGCAGGCAGGGGGCTGGTGGCATTGTGCACGCGCTTTTTAGGGCTTGCGCTTGCGCAATGACCTAAAAAGCACATGCACTTGAAGAAATCGCCAGTGGAATCGCCAGTGGTGGATCAACACTGGATAAGCCGTAATAGAGCTTCGCCAGCGATGCGCAGAAGCGCATCAGCAGGCGAGCCCTAAAAATATACATAACATAATGGGGCACGGCGCAACCAAAAATCCAAAACAGGACGCAACTAAACAATCGCAAAACTACACTACAATAATGCAGCACAAAAACACAGGAGCACAAAAAAAACAACACAGCACATAACCACCACAACAAAATGCGGTGCATTATTGTCACATATTACTTCCTCCACCAATCCGCTTTCATAATACAGTGGTAAAAGGTGTTTTATCTAAGTACTTCCTCAGTTACCACCAACAGTATGTAATAACGGCAATGTTTTGTGATCTGGCATGTATACTTGGGACTGCCTTAAACCATGGCGTGACACCCACAACGCTGGTGGAATGCAGTGCCTCGACTAGTTACACAAATGTAGTACTGTGACCATATGTATGTGGTGCTCAGGACTGGAACAGGCTATTAAATTAAAGGCCCTTTGTATGGTGTATAAAGGCAGAGTCACTGTTATTATAAGATTTTGCAGCCACAGCGTTTTCCGCATAATTATGAATTTGTCGAATTTGCCACATAATCCCTCAACTGCACCATAATTCACAGATTTTATTCAAGAAACAATTTCTAGCTCAAATGGCTCAAAAGTTACTAAAAACTCAGACTAACTGGTCACCTTTCTTTTGCTTATTGGTGTAATTGAGTATAAAAATGGACCAATGAACTAAAACCTTTTACCAGACCCTGTTAAAATGTTTCAAAATGACAGGAGAATGAAATACGACTTTCATAATATGTGCCGCATTAAACGGTATAATTTGTCTTTTCTTTTTGCATAATTTAGTCAACCCTGCTGCATAATTTGATCCTTCCCTACTGCCTAATTCCTGCAGCCCTGATCAAGTGCCTTCAAATTTAGACCCCATTTCTTGGCATGTAGGATAAATTAATCTCTTGATAGGAGCATTTAGTACTCATGCCAAATTCTTCTTCCCAATCGCTTTTTCTGCAGGAAGAACCTTCAGAGTCCAATGTCTTAAACTCTGGGACCTCTTTGCCTTCCACTTCTGCCTACAGACAAACAGCTTATATAAATCCCCTCGAGCTTCGAGAAGCCTTTGTAGGACATTGGAATGTTGCTCTGCTGGCCTTTACCGGCCCGTAGAAGCAGGGAGCACTCCATTGTCTGCAATGGAGCTCCCAACATTCCAATGTTCTAAATGGCCATAAAACCTACGATTCACAGAAACATAGGTTTCACAATTGCAAAACAACTTTTTTAAATGTATCAAAGTCATTTCACAAGAAAACTCTTTCCAACGTGTAAAATGGGTTTTGCGGTCCATTGAGAATCACAAAAAAGAGGGCGCATGAAAGGGGTGCCAGGAGGGTGCGTGAAAGGAGTGTTCCCCCACCTGTTTGGCATGTGTAAACTAGATGTGTCAACAGCCGTTGATCAGTTACCTACAGTGCTTAATTTGAGGCGGTGGATCCGGTGCTTGACAGTGGCCCTTAATTGTCAACATCGACACTCATGACAGCTGCCACATGGTGGCGCTGTTTGTATAATTTAGAGATGACCAGAGCAACAATTGTTTATTAATTCAGTATACATCAAAAACAACTATTGTCTGCCTCCCACGTCATTTTTATAGCTTTGGGGGCCTGGAATTGTCTGAATTGTCACACTTGTAGCTGTGTGCTGGTTAGTAGTTGTGTTGGTACCGTCATTGGCAGCACTGGCAGGGGCAATGGGAGGTGCAAGCTGCAGAGGCCTCCTGACAAAGGCCCTAGCACTTATTTTTTTTACAAATTAAGCACTGGTTACCTACTGACAAATTAGAGTGATAACTGATTTGTAAACTGGCCGCTACATCAGTGCGATAAATTCCCCTTTGGTAATCGTGCATGAGAACTCGGGGTACCCGGCTCTGGCCAGGGAACCATTGCCTGAGGCCACTGATGTGTTTCCAAATGGAGATCATATTTTTAACACCTTGGCTGCGGCTGGAATTCCGCGCCGGTCATTCCGATCGCGGGCGTGGTCATGACGGCTCCCAGCCGTCATCAGCACACGCCCACCGTGACTCATGACGGCTGGGAGCCGTCATGAGCACCAAAGGGGTTAAAGCAACACCTGTCATTTCTTGCACATGTTCTGCCTATAAAAAAAGTCTTGTTTGTGAATGTAAGTGCCTGGCGGAAGTCTGCTATCCATTGTAGTTGTCTCTACATTTGCAGAGAATCACAGGGGCTTGTAACCTGTGACCTGCTTAATTAACATTTATTTGGCAAGTCATTTACCAATGGGAATCGTACACCAGGCCCCTGAGCACAAAGGGCAAGAGGTGGTATTTACTGGTCATAAAATTCTCGTCGCTATTTGCCCCCAGTATTTTCTGCGACCAGTAAAGGATTTTGAGAATCGACCTTGTACTAACAGGCCGATTATTACAAATCTGAATCGCAGTGGTTTCTAATCTGACCCACCTCATAAATATTAATAAAGTAGGTCGTATATTGCGAATCGTTATGATTGGAGGCCATTACTGGGGTGGTGCCCTGCTGGGGTCCGCAGACCACCATGTCTGTGATTATATTTTCATAAAGAAACGTATTTTTTAATAGTAGTGTTTTTTCCTTAAAGAAAACGGGACGCGTTAACAGTGTCCAGTGTCGGTCCAATATCAATGTTTTCTGACCTTTTTTGGTCGGAAAACATGGCTACATTAGATACTGACTTGCTATGTGGAAGGGACGCCTACAACCTGCAATTTATAAATAAACAAATACGATAAGTTAATGTTAAATGTGTCCCACTCACAAGACCCTGCTTTTCATATAATGCTTTGCCGCAGACTGCCAACTGCAAAGGGGACAGGGATGCTTTGATGCATAGACTGAGAATGCCTTTTGCCTTGTTGTTTAGTGACCTCATGACGTCACGCACTGAACGTGTCGTGGTGTCTGAAATTTACACTGGGACACGTTCAACATATTTCTGTTGGGCCCAGCTTCTTGGCAGGGGGGACGGCGTCCACGCTGTGAAAAGAGTGGGAAGACGCCGACTACCTGCGTGTACCCCCAACTCGAGCCCTGAATATATATATATATATATATATAAATATATATATATATATATATATATATATATATATATATATATATATATATATATATATATATATATATATATATATATATATATACAATGTCAAGGTACATACATGTGAAGTTAAGAATAGCACATCTGTCCTTGCTTATAAACATTTACACTGATGACACGCTACTTGTCAGTATCCTGGGCTCAATATTACTGCAGCTCCATAATAAAAACAGACAGACTGTCTGAAGTCTGTTTTAAGTCTGTTTTAAGACAAACTTAAGACACAATCCTAACTTCTGTGAATACCAAAAGTATTAAGTTTAGGATTTTGTCTTAAGTTAGTTTTGTGAATCGGCCACTCCTTTCCCACTGCTTAATGTTACCTGTGTGAATATCAACATTTTGTGTCAACCTATAAAGGAGCGGCCCAACATGCCTGAGTCTGCCAACTTGGTCAACAACAATGAAAGGTGAACCATGGTTGTGTACACATCCCAATTCCACTGCTCACACTTCCGCTATGGAAAGAGAGGGCGCACTCCCAGAGGTGTATTCTGGAAAGTGCTTTATTGATCAAGCAGAGGCTGGCCTACGCGTTTCCGCTGTAACGGCCATGCTCATGGTGGGAAGCCATCGCAAACAGTGCTCAATATAAACAAAACATCATTTGATTAATCCACGTTAGACATAGAAAAGAAACTTACATACGTCTCAACTTCCGATATTGTTAATTTGATTAGATAACTCAAAGGAATTCAGGGGCATATTACCAAGGTGGCGCTATAAAATGATTGCTGCTTTTGCGGCAGTTTTACGCCGAAAAGCGGCGATAAATTTATCACCCTATCAGCAAAGACACGCTATTGCTTGTTTTGCTGATTTAGCGCCCCTTTCAACAACACCCAGCTTTGCATCTCTAGTGAGATGCAAAGTGGGCGTTCCGTGCCAAAATAACTGGAGAAATGTCGCTAACCGACATTTCTCCAATTATCAAGCTGCACGCAAACAAGCAGAGTGTTAAGAAAAGTAGCGCTAACCTTGGATTCCTTTCGCTTGGGAGATAAGCGTTGCTGATAGAACGCTATCTCCGTGATAGAATCCAGCGTTAGCCTGCGATAATTATCCTCGCGCTAAAAGCTCTGAGCGATAATTATCGCAGGACCTTACTAATATGCCCCTCACTGTCTCACCGGGTTGTCGCTCCCATTGCCAGGAAAACACTCTAAGTGTGACTTGTTAGATGTTTGGTGAACCAGTGCATAGTATTAAAAGAAGACTTATGCACTTGGTTATTGAAATTGTAGCTTTAGTTGCAGAATATATGTAATCACAAACATGCCCACATTCACTACTAGCATTCTTGCTGCAACAATGAAGATCAAGGCGCTGCACAGAGGGTGTTCCCCATTCCATTGGTCAACATCTCATAACTTTATCCTGATTTCTCTTCTCCTGCTTTGCCCCTCTTCTCCTCTTTAAACAGGAATGCTTGTCTGGCTAGTCAGTTGCTATGGCATCTCCTTCCACCACAGAACCCTATGTATTTTATACATTCCGTATGCGCAGATCAGGATTTGGGGCCCTGAAGATCAGCGGTGTTGGAATTACTTACAGACCTGGGGTGTTGGTCATCTACGCCATGTGACTTAAGTGCCGTGTTTGTGCTCTCCGTGCTGCTATCCGCGCTGCTGCTGTACATTCTGAAGTATTTGTACATTACTTATTGATCTGAGAGAAACCCTCTGGAATATTGTGTCCTTCTCCTTTGAGAGTTTCATTAGTTACATTTTATAAATGCCAACATTTGCAATCAGAGAAAAAACATAGTAAACAGATTCAGCAGAAGTTTGTCAAATGGGGTTGTATGTCATGTGAAAGTTTGCACTTGGACGCACAGTATAAATGCTCCAAGACTAAAAAGTAAAAGCATTTTTAGGTCGAGCCTAGAGGCAGCGCGCATGCGCTGTCTGTGAGCCATGCTGTAATCTCTCTCTGGGAGAATTTAACACACCCCGCTTTTTGATTGGTTACAGGGTCTGCCATTGCACATTCCACTGCTTTTGTTGGTGAACATTGTTCATTTGTCCCGCCTTGTGGCTTTTTTTGTTAATGCCCTGGCGACAAACCCTGCCACATCGATCCTTTGACCAGTGGCCATATGCTTTCTTTTACTGCACCACTGTTTTTTTCGCCCTGTCCTCGCCACTCGTGGTTGTATGGCGCTGCCTCCTGACCCAGTTGCCATAATTACCCTGTGCCTTCGACCAACTCCTGATGCTTTTTGAGCATCTGTTATTAATGGTTTAATACTTTACAAGCACCTTTATTTATTTATAAAATGTGCCGCTTTAACTTTTTACATTTAAGGAGAAGTGCTGTGCAACTCCTCCCCTTTTGCTGCTCTACGTAGTCCTGCAGCTCATCAGGTTTCTTCCAGGGATCGGGATCTCTCCAGGAATGGATTTGTATGCACCCGTATCACTGTCTAACCTGACACCACGTGTAATCCACGGCAAAATGGATTATTGTTATTTATGACCATGGTTTTTTTTTGGTGCTGCATTTTATTTTTTCTTTAGGCACTTTACAAGAGTGCAAGTGTTTTCCAGTGTTTACCTCATGCGCTGTCTACATGTTGCTCTGTCGCTAAGGTGTGCTTCTGTGCTACCCTCTCTTCTGTCTCGCCGTGTGCTTCTCTGCCCCTCCTGTGATGTTTACGTCCCCGTGTGGTACTCGTTCCTACAAAAAAATGTGGCCGTCCACATCAAAAGTTATTTATTTTTACTTCTTTAGCCATGCAGCATAACATCATGGGGGCTGTGCAACATGGCTAAACCACATTGACAAAGCCAACATATCCGTACCGCGAGACCTGTTGGCTTTGCCAATGCTTGTTATTGTTAATTCTCTAACTGAACCTCATCAAGGGCCCACTGCACCCCTACTTCCAGAGCCACTGGACAGAAGAGGGGAAGAGCAGAGCCCCTAGCCCCATGGTGTCAAGTGGTGCAGCCAGAAGAGCTCCTGATAACAGCAGAGTCATCAATCAGGTCTCAATGGGTGTTTACTCCTTCCACTAAAATTAGAATGTGAAATGAAGGCAGAACAAGGAAGTGAAAAGGTCAAAGATCTGTTCCCTTGAAGGCCTGTGCTCTGAGAGCAGGCCCCCTGCCCCCTCATTGTCTTGTCTTGGTAATTGCTTTTATTAATTATGCAGAGTTGTATGACTTCCACTGAAATGGCTTTTTGTTTAGTCTGTGGAGGTCAATGAAATTAACATATAAATAGAGAGCTCTGCCTTCTTTCCTGTTAGTGGTGAGGTGAATAAAAACAAATGCTTTTTTTAAATTTCATGTTGTTGTTCTATGCTAATTTTGAAGATAATTGTTTTATTTTGTGCTTTTGCCCTTCTGTAATTGAAAGATGCTCGGTTTAATCGATTTCTTTCTAGAAACATTTCTTACATATGATGCAGACCAACATTTTAAGGCATGATGGGCAAAGAGGGCAATTTCCCCGGGCCCTCAACTTCCAGGCCGTTTTTTCCCAAATTTTTTATTTGACAGCTGAGAAACTCAGGGCCATGTTTACTAAGGATATGTGTGGTGGTAAACTCACGCAAAGTGATGCAAAGTAGCACAGACTCTTGCAAGGATATTTACATTTCAGTGTAAAAGTTATTTTGTGCATGGAAAAGAGCCCATGTCTTTGCGAAAGCTTTACGCTGCTTCGCTGCACTTTGTGTGAAATGGGCATTACTTGGGTGTATCGTGGGTGGATTAGTGCAAGCACACATAGTTTTGGATGCAAAGCCCGATCTACTAAGATAGCCAGACTATGTTTTGCAATAAAAAATAATACCTTGAAGCATGCACTAACATTGAGAAATGTTTTAATTTCTGCAAACATTCAATATATTACATGTGTCCTGCACTTTATCAATCGGTCAATCAATTAGGGATTTATAAAGTGCAGCAAATCACCTGTGAGGGTCTCAAGGCGCTGGGGTTGCTATCTGCTTCAATGTGTTCTGTTCATTCGAACCGCCAGGTCTTGAGTATTCCCGGAGGGATGAGGCGGTCCGGTGGTGCAGGGGAAGGTTGTTCCAAGCTTTGGCCGCCAGGTGTGAGGAGTGCCCTCCACTGTTTCTTTGGTGGATCTGGGGGTGTCTGCGAGGAAGTGTAAGGCAGGTCGTAGGTGTCTGGTCGGTTGGTGAAAGGTCATGTGTTTGTTCATATATCCCGGTCCTTCGTTGTGCGGAGCTTTGTATGCGTGGGTCAACATCTTGAACTTGCATCTCTTCTGGAATGGAGGCCAGTGTAGCTTCTTGAGGTGCCGTGTGATGTGGGTAAGGCTGGGGAGGTCGAGGATGAGTCTTCCCGCTGAGTTTTGTACTGTCTGTAGTCTTTTCAGGAGGCGCGTGGTGACTCCTAAGTAGAGTGTGTTCCCGTAGTCCACTCTGCTGGTGACGAGGGCCTGCATGACGGTCCTTCTGGTGTTGATTACGAGGCACCTGAAGATTTGGCGGAGCAAGCACAGGGTGTGGAAGCAGGCAGATGAGACTGCGTTAGCCTGTCTCTTCATCAATAGCTTTCTATT
Source organism: Lissotriton vulgaris (assembly GCF_964263255.1). Lineage (NCBI taxonomy): Eukaryota > Metazoa > Chordata > Amphibia > Caudata > Salamandridae > Lissotriton > Lissotriton vulgaris. Next base: position 1,808,700 of record NC_141699.1, read on the forward strand.
CAAGAGGATGCCTAGGCTGCAGGCGTGCTCTGTTCGGGTGGAGGATGGGCCGAGTTCAGATGGCCACCATGGATCGTTCCATGGTGAGGTGTTGCTCCCAAAGATCAGGACTTACGTCTTATCCATGTTGAGTTTGAGGCAGCTGTCCTTTATGCAGCCGGCGACGTTCATCATACATCTGTGGAGGTTGGCCCTGGTGGTGGAGGGTCTTCTGACCGCGAGAGAATGAGCTTGGTGTCCTTCGCATGGATGATGTTTAGTCCATGCGATCTCACAGTATTGGCCTTCGAGAGCTGAGAGAAGATCCTTGATGGACGCTGCAGATGATCATCCTCTTGGCTTCCGAGCTGAAGGGTGGTAGACAGACTCTCTGGTTTCTTCCAGTGATGTATGAGGCGATCTATTTGAGGGCGCCTTCCTAGGCTCCGATGCGGTAGAGCCGGTAGACCAAGATGTGATGGAAGACGGTGTCGGAGGCAGCTGACAGGTCCAGTAAAGATGAGGGCTACCATTACAACACAGTTGAGAAGGGCCCTGATGTTGTCAGTGGCTGCGATCAGGGCTATGTGGGTGCTGTGGTTGGCTCAGAATAGGGATTGAGGGGGAGTCAGGAGGCTTTTGCGTTCCAGGTGTTTGGCGAGTTTGTGGTTGAATGCCATCTTGAGAATCTTTGCTGGAAAGGGAAGCAGGGAGATGGGCCGGTAGAGCTTTGGTTCTGCTGGGTGGGCGGATCGTTTCTTCAGAAGGGGCCTCCCTTCAGCGTGTTTCCAATCCTCTGGGAAGGAGCCTGAGGCAATGGAGGTGTTCAGAACTTTCTTGAGCTCGTCGCCGATCATCTTGCTCCCGAGGTTGAAGGTGTGGTGGGGACAGGGTCTGTTCATGATGGAAATTATGGCTGGGGCTGTGAGAGAGTCCCAATTAGCGAGCAGGTGTTCGGGTTTAGTGTTTTTGGGTGTGAGCAGGCTGATGCTGTCTCACTCCACCAGAGATGCTCCCTGCCTGCTCTTCGGTGTGAACGGGCTGTGTGCCTCCTGCTGCAGGACCATGGAGAAGGTGCTCACTTTCTCTCACTCCACCAGAGATGCTCCCTGGCTGCTCTGCGGTATGAGCGGGTTGTGTGCCTGCTGCTGCAGGATCGTGGAAATGGTGCTCACTTTCTCTCACTCCACCAGAGATGCTCCCTGCCTGCTCTGCGGTATGAGCGGGTTGTGTGCCTGCTGCTGCAGGATCGTGGAAATGGTGCTCACTTTCTCTCACTCCACCAGAGATGCTCCCTGCCTGCTCTGCGGCATGAGCGGGTTGTGTGCCTCCTGCTGCAGGACCATGGAGAAGGTGCTCACTTTCTCTCACTCCACCAGAGATGCTCCCTGGCTGCTCTGCGGTATGAGCGGGTTGTGTGCCTGCTGCTGCAGGATCGTGGAAATGGTGCTCACTTTCTCTCACTCCACCAGAGATGCTCCCTGCCTGCTCTGCGGTATGAGCGGGTTGTGTGCCTCCTGCTGCAGGACCATGGAGAAGGTGCTCACTTTCTCTCACTCCACCAGAGATGCTCCCTGGCTGCTCTGCGGTATGAGCGGGTTGTGTGCCTCCTGCTGCAGGATCGTGGAAATGGTGCTCACTTTCTCTCACTCCACCAGAGATGCTCCCTGCCTGCTCTGCGGTATGAGCGGGTTGTGTGCCTGCTGCTGCAGGATCGTGGAAATGGTGCTCACTTTCTCTCACTCCACCAGAGATGCTCCCTGCCTGCTCTGCGGTATGAGCGGGTTGTGTGCCTGCTGCTGCAGGATCGTGGAAATGGTGCTCACTTTCTCTCACTCCACCAGAGATGCTCCCTGCCTGCTCTGCGGTATGAGCGGGTTGTGTGCCTGCTGCTGCAGGATCGTGGAAATGGTGCTCACTTTCTCTCACTCCACCAGAGATGCTCCCTGCCTGCTCTGCGGTATGAGCGGGTTGTGTGCCTCCTGCTGCAGGACCATGGAGAAGGTGCTCACTTTCTCTCACTCCACCAGAGATGCTCCCTGGCTGCTCTGCGGTATGAGCGGGTTGTGTGCCTGCTGCTGCAGGATCGTGGAAATGGTGCTCACTTTCTCTCACTCCACCAGAGATGCTCCCTGGCTGCTCTGCGGTATGAGCGGGTTGTGTGCCTGCTGCTGCAGGACCATGGAGAAGGTGCTCACTTTCTCTCACTCCACCAGAGATGCTCCCTGGCTGCTCTGCGGTATGAGCGGGTTGTGTGCCTGCTGCTGCAGGACCGTGGAAATGGTGCTCACTTTCTCTCACTCCACCAGAGATGCTCCCTGCCTGCTCTGCGGTATGAGCGGGTTGTGTGCCTCCTGCTGCAGGACCATGGAGAAGGTGCTCACTTTCTCTCACTCCACCAGAGATGCTCCCTGGCTGCTCTGCGGTATGAGCGGGTTGTGTGCCTCCTGCTGCAGGATCGTGGAAATGGTGCTCACTTTCTCTCACTCCACCAGAGATGCTCCCTGCCTGCTCTGCGGTATGAGCGGGTTGTGTGCCTGCTGCTGCAGGATCGTGGAAATGGTGCTCACTTTCTCTCACTCCACCAGAGATGCTCCCTGCCTGCTCTGCGGTATGAGCGGGTTGTGTGCCTGCTGCTGCAGGATCGTGGAAATGGTGCTCACTTTCTCTCACTCCACCAGAGATGCTCCCTGCCTGCTCTGCGGTATGAGCGGGTTGTGTGCCTGCTGCTGCAGGATCGTGGAAATGGTGCTCACTTTCTCTCACTCCACCAGAGATGCTCCCTGCCTGCTCTGCGGTATGAGCGGGTTGTGTGCCTCCTGCTGCAGGACCATGGAGAAGGTGCTCACTTTCTCTCACTCCACCAGAGATGCTCCCTGGCTGCTCTGCGGTATGAGCGGGTTGTGTGCCTGCTGCTGCAGGATCGTGGAAATGGTGCTCACTTTCTCTCACTCCACCAGAGATGCTCCCTGGCTGCTCTGCGGTATGAGCGGGCTGTGTGCCTGCTGCTGCAGGACCATGGAGAAGGTGCTCACTTTCTCTCACTCCACCAGAGATGCTCCCTGGCTGCTCTGCGGTATGAGCGGGTTGTGTGCCTGCTGCTGCAGGATCGTGGAAATGGTGCTCACTTTCTCTCACTCCACCAGAGATGCTCCCTGCCTGCTCTGCGGTATGAGCGGGTTGTGTGCCTGCTGCTGCAGGATCGTGGAAATGGTGCTCACTTTCTCTCACTCCACCAGAGATGCTCCCTGCCTGCTCTGCGGCATGAGCGGGTTGTGTGCCTCCTGCTGCAGGACCATGGAGAAGGTGCTCACTTTCTCTCACTCCACCAGAGATGCTCCCTGGCTGCTCTGCGGTATGAGCGGGTTGTGTGCCTCCTGCTGCAGGACCATGGAGAAGGTGCTCACTTTCTCTCACTCCACCAGAGATGCTCCCTGGCTGCTCTGCGGTATGAGCGGGTTGTGTGCCTGCTGCTGCAGGATCGTGGAAATGGTGCTCACTTTCTCTCACTCCACCAGAGATGCTCCCTGCCTGCTCTGCGGTATGAGCGGGTTGTGTGCCTCCTGCTGCAGGACCATGGAGAAGGTGCTCACTTTCTCTCACTCCACCAGAGATGCTCCCTGGCTGCTCTGCGGTATGAGCGGGTTGTGTGCCTCCTGCTGCAGGACCATGGAGAAGGTGCTCACTTTCTCTCAATCCACCAGAGATGCTCCGTGCCTGCTCTTGGGTGTAAATGGGCTGTGTGCCTGCTGCACACCTCAAAGATGGGGGACACTCAGTGTTGTGAAAAATACCCCTCACACACCAACAGGCCCCTTGGTGTCATGCTTCATCATTGGGGTCTTCGCATCCCGCTAGAGGGATGCGGCGTGCTGCGACCAGCGACTACGCGGGAGCACTGTAGAGGTTGACTATGTGTGGTGTGTTTTAAGTGCAAATGATGGGGTATTAGAAAATGTGAGTGAAGGGTGTGGTGAGGATTAAAAAGTACCTGGCTAGTGGGTTCTTTGAAAAAAACTTTATTCGAGACCCCTAGCTGGTGCTATTAAAAAAAGTGCAAGGTGAGGTCAGTTGTCTATATTATGGACACTACCTCTGGTGTGCGTCGACATGTTTCGGAACTCGGTGTTCCTTCTTCAGCACGGGTGCACAACTTCCCAACCCTACTCACGTGTCTTTAAGAAAAATTGTATTTCTCTTAAATTAGAAAAAAGTGAATTTATTTATAGTGAAAAAAAGGCTACTATGTGCCTACAGCGGTTTCTTTGGGTCATGCAATTGCATGTCCTAAAAATGAAAAAGAAAAAGATGAATCAGTTTGGTTTCCACAAGGGATTGGCTCAGACAGGTGCAGTCACCTGGAGCCCCAAACGGTTAAATAAACCTGTAAAGAGAAAAGACACACATAACACATAACATAGATGACACACTGCTAGTTTGTAATGGTTCTGAAAATCATACTCATAGTGACTGTTGTGTCCTGCCTCATGAGCATATACAGAACGCCAGGGTAGGTAGGTGGATTCTTAATCTGTGTGGGTAAAGAGTTGGTTTCGGTATTTTTACTCACTGTCTGGGTTCGTGCCAGGTAGGTCTCTAAAGGATTGTCTATCAAATACTCACAAAATCCGCCTAAGTCGGCCTCCTTCTACCACCCTGCGATGCTCCGCTGGTAATGCTTAGCGTTCAGGGTTGTGGTATATATGGGCCTCGAGGTGCTCATTGGTTCGTTAATTGACGGATGTGGTGTACAGACCAAATAAGGAACATCCGCCTCAGGGCCTATCATAATCATGGACCTATTTACAGCGTACCATGCGTCGTTCTGAGCATATTAAATCCGGTAGTGACTGTTGAGCAAAGACGGCGCATGCGTGTATGTCATAGATACTGACGTCTGTCGCTACTTCTGGGAGCATGGGTAGATGGTGTAGTCTATGAGATGTGCGCTTAGGTTTTGTTACACTCCTCCGATACTAATTGCTAATGTTATGTTACTGCTATGCGGCACTTGGGACAGCGTATGGGATGGATCAGTGAGTATTTAACATAGGTTTGTTAAGAAAAGAGAGAGAGATTACACAGGCACGGCCCTTACGGTTACAGATTGATAAGAACCCTTGTTTCTCTAAATACAGTTATGGCCATCAGTTGCAGATCCTTCTAGATTTTAGGTTTTACCCGGACAAATGGCCCCATGGGATATCATCATTTAGGCCTTCAATGTGGGTGCCCAAACGAAAAACCCATCGTTGTTCTTTTTGAAAAAGGCCGGTTTCTGATTGCATACGTTCAATTACTGTCCAATGCAGATCATTGACACAGTGTTGTTGTTCCAGGAAGTGAGAAGCCATCTTTGTGGTTGTTTTTTTGCAGCGTATGTTGCTTTTATGTTCTCCTATTCTCACTTTTACAGGTCGGGAGGTCATGCCTATGTACTCGAGGCCACATGGGCATGTTATCATGTAGACAACATTTTTTGTGTTACAGTTAGAAAATTGTCGTTGGGCCCATGATGTACCATTCCTGAAATGTATGACCTTGCTTTTGTGAGTTAGGTGGCAACTACTGCAGTCTCCACAGGGGAAATGTCCTTGGACTCCAATGGTGGTCTGTCTGCCGGTTGGATTTTGACGAGGTCTTGTGTGTACCAGTATGTCCTTGATGTTTCTGCCCCTGCGATGTGCATACATTGGTTTTTCGAAGTCCAATTGGCCACAGTTCAGTATCCTCCAGTGTTTGTTGATCACTTTTGATACTTCGTTGGACATGGTTGTGTAGGTCGTGACACATATCGGTCTTTTGATCACTTCCTTGTCTTGTGAATTGTCTTCAAGGAGTGCGTCCCTGTGATTGTTCCTGGCCCTTTTCATAGCCCTGTCAATGGTTCTGACAGGGTATTGTCTCTGTATTAGCTTTGTTTTGAGATCTTTGGCCTGTTTGTTGAATTGGTTCAATTCCGTGCAGTTTCTTCTGAGGCGCAAGAATTGTCCATATGATAGGTTCTCCCTGAGGTGTCTGGGGTGGAAACTGTCGTACCGTAATAAGCAGTTCCTGGAGGTGGGTTTGAAGTGGGTTTTTCTCTTTAGCCTGCCATCTTCCGTGTATATGCTTAGATCCAGGAAGATCATTGATGTGCTGGATGTGGTGCTCGTGAATTTCAGATATCTATTCTGATTGTTCAGCCATGTCACAAAATTGGAGGCACTCTCCAGATCGCCATCCCAAATGGTGAAAATGTCGTCTATATACCTTTTCCAGGTATTGATCTGGGAGTGATATGGGTTGTCTGTATTTAGGATTCTGTTTTGTTCCAGGTGATACAGAATCCTAAATACAGACAACCCATATCACTCCCAGATCAATACCTGGAAAAGGTTTATAGACAACATTTTCACCATTTGGGATGGCGATCTGGAGAGTGCCTCCAATTTTGTGACATGGCAGAACAATCAGAATAGATATCTGAAATTCACGAGCACCATATCCAGCACATCAATGATCTTCCTGGATCTAAACATATACACGGAAGATGGCAGGCTAAAGAGAAAAACCCACTTCAAACCCACCTCCAGGAACTGCTTATTACGGTACGACAGTTTCCACCCCAGACACCTCAGGGAGAACCTATCATATGGACAATTCTTGCGCCTCAGAAGAAACTGCTCGGAATTGAACCAATTCAACAAACAGGCCAAAGATCTCAAAACAAAGCTAATACAGAGACAATACCCTGTCAGAACCATTGACAGGGCTATGAAAAGGGCCAGGAACAATCACAGGGACGCACTCCTTGAAGACAATTCACAAGACAAGGAAGTGATCAAAAGACCGATATGTGTCACGACCTACACAACCATGTCCAACGAAGTATCAAAAGTGATCAACAAACACTGGAGGATACTGAACTGTGGCCAATTGGACTTCGAAAAACCAATGTATGCACATTGCAGGGGCAGAAACATCAAGGACATACTGGTACACACAAGACCTCGTCAAAATCCAACCGGCAGACAGACCACCATTGGAGTCCAAGGACATTTCCCCTGTGGAGACTGCAGTAGTTGCCACCTAACTCACAAAAGCAAGGTCATACATTTCAGGAATGGTACATCATGGGCCCAACGACAATTTTCTAACTGTAACACAAAAAATGTTGTCTACATGATAACATGCCCATGTGGCCTCGAGTACATAGGCATGACCTCCCGACCTGTAAAAGTGAGAATAGGAGAACATAAAAGCAACATACGCTGCAAAAAAACAACCACAAAGATGGCTTCTCACTTCCTGGAACAACAACACTGTGTCAATGATCTGCATTGGACAGTAATTGAACGTATGCAATCAGAAACCGGCCTTTTTCAAAAAGAACAACGATGGGTTTTTCATTTGGGCACCCACATTGAAGGCCTAAATGATGATATCCCATGGGGCCATTTGTCCGGGTAAAACCTAAAATCTAGAAGGATCTGCAACTGATGGCCATAACTGTATTTAGAGAAACAAGGGTTCTTATCAATCTGTAACCGTAAGGGCCGTGCCTGTGTAATCTCTCTCTCTTTTCTTAACAAACCTATGTTAAATACTCACTGATCCATCCCATACGCTGTCCCAAGTGCCGCATAGCAGTAACATACCATTAGCAATTAGTATCGGAGGAGTGTAACAAAACCTAAGCGCACATCTCATAGACTACACCATCTACCCATGCGCCCAGAAGTAGCGACAGACGTCAGTATCTATGACATACACGCATGCGCCGTATTGGCTCAACAGTCACTACCGGATTTAATATGCTCAGAACGAAACATGGTACTCTGTAAACAGGTCCATGATTATGATAGGCCCTGAGGCGGATGTTCCTTATTTGGTCTGTACACCACATCCGTCAATTAACGAATCAATGAGCACCTCGAGGCCCATATATACCACAACCCTGAACGCTAAGCATTACCAGCGGAGCATCGCAGGGTGGTAGAAGGAGGCCGACTTAGGCGGATTTTGTGAGTATTTGATAGACAATCCTTTAGAGACCTACCTGGCACGAACCCAGACAGTGAGTAAAAATACCGAAACCAACTCTTTACCCACACAGATTAAGAATCCACCTACCTACCCTGGCGTTCTGGATATGCTCATGAGGCAGGACACACCAGTCACTATGAGTATGATTTTCAGAACCATTACAAACTAGCAGTGTGTCATCTATGTTATGTGTTATGTGTGTCTTTTCTCTTTACAGGTTTATTTAACCGTTGGGGCTCCAGGTGACTGCACCTGTCTGAGCCAATCCCTTGTGGAAACCAAACTGATTCATCTTTTTCTTTTTCATTTTTAGGACATGCAATTGCATGGCCCAAAGAAACCGCTGTAGGCACATAGTAGCCTTTTTTTCACTGTAAATAAATTCACTTTTTTCTAATTTAAGAGAAATACAATTTTTCTTAAAGACACGTGAGTAAGGTTGGGAAGTTGTGCACCCGTACTGAAGAAGGAACACCGAGTTCCGAAACATGTCGACGCACACCAGAGGTAGTGTCCATAATATAGACAACTGACCTCACCTTGCACTTTTTTTAATAGCACCAGCTAGGGGTCTCGAATAAAGTTTTTTTCAAAGAACCCACTAGCCAGGTACTTTTTAATCCTCACCACACCCTTCACTCACATTTTCTAATACCCCATCATTTGCACTTAACACACACCACACATAGTCAACCTCTACAGTGCTCCCGCGTAGTCGCTGGTCGCAGCACGCCGCATCCCTCTAGCGGGATGCGAAGACCCCAATGATGAAGCATGACACCAAGGGGCCTGTTGGTGTGTGAGGGGTATTTTTCACAACACTGAGTGTCCCCCATCTTTGAGGTGTGCACTCTGAGTAGGATTCTTCTTGTTTAATTACCAGTGCCCGTGGAGTGAGAATCCTATCTCTATACTCTACCTCCCCCCATTGTTATCTTTTGTGTGCCTGCTGCTGCAGGACCATTGACACAGTGTTCACTTTCTCTCACTCCTCCAGAGATGCTCCCTGCCTGCTCTTCGGTGTGAACGGGCAGTGTGCCCACAGGCGTAACGAAAAGTGAGGAAACCTCCCTGCACGGTACTTAGGGGGGCCCCCTCCGGGCTCAATCAGGAGCTCTCCATTCAGAGTGCAGTGCCGAGGGGGCCCATTGGAGATAGGGGCCCCGCCGCACCGCGTGGGCTGCGGGGGCCTGTGTTACGCCCCTGTGTGTGCCTGCTGTTGCAGTTCCCTGGGGTGCAGTGTGCCTGCTGCCGCGGTACAGCAGATGCTGTGTGCTCTCAGTGCTGTGTGCGTGCTCTGTACACCCTCCCCTCACCTGCCTCTCACCTCCTCGCCCTTGTCCGACCTTTACCTGTGAGAGGATGAAAGCTGCCATTGATCGAAGCATAATAGCATTAGAACTGATATGATTATTGATTGGATAATGACATGACTACAAACATAATGATATGTTTCTGAATGAAATCCTGGCGGAGGGATCAGTGTAATGAGGTTAGATTGCTAGTATCTCGGCATACACATTTTCTGATAATAGTAACTATTCTGTAATGGGAGGAAAGCGCCAAAAGTGATATGGATTTTCTTTTTTTCATACTCCTGTCCTCCCACGCGCGCATTTTATCATTATTATCCGCCCTCAGAAGGCCACACGATTGGAGGGCTCGTTTTCAGCTCAAACAGCGAAATGCAAAAAACTGGCTCCCGCCTCCTATGGAGCTTTTGCTGACAGTAAATAATTTTGGACAAACACGTGTCTTTGGGATGCTGACTCGGAGTTGCTTGTTTTATACAACTCGAGACCTTTTACCATTTAATCCAAACCCAACAATGTTTTACAACCACAGCAGACCTGTCCCAAATTGTGTGATAACTCTTGTTCTGGACAACATCCTCATCTAATGAAAGACAAGGATTGGAAAATCCAATAGGTTTTGCTATAGTGACCAATTAACTTTGCCAATGGTTTTTGGCCGTGCTGCACACCATCCATGATGCTTAGCAGAATGGCAAAAGTAGAAAAAAAACAGGAAAAAAGCCTTGGATAGGGTTGCCTAAGTTATTTTGTAGGACCGTGCACTATGCATGCAACTGCCTGCAAAATGATGCCGGCGCAGTTTTTTTTGTTTTTCGTTATTGATCCAAGTTGGAGTGCTCAACACAAATGAAAAAATAGTGCCTTCGGGAAACAGTGGAAGCAGATATGTCAGACAATCAGAGCGATGGTTAAGAGTCAAAGCTCCATGGGCGGGAAAAGCACAAGATTGAAAAGTTGAGAAACAAATAAAACACAGGCAAATGAGAGTGACAGGAAATCCAACCAATGGTAATCAATGGGCGGGCTCCATGCCCCTCTATGCTCTTTATAATTTAATTTAATTTTTAATTTAATTTAATTTAATTTAATTTAATTTAATTTAATAAGCCACAATAGGCCTTGCAACAGACATAAGAGATAGGCTCAACCTAATGAGATTTTCCATGATCATCAAATTATCAGTTGTACTATGTAAACAAGGACCTGTATTACAGAAGAAGCAGTTGTAACTTTGTAATTATGATTTGTTTTGCTATGAAGTGTCTTTCGCTTGCCTTAATTTTATTTCATTTTGACTGGTCTCCATAAAACTTCTCCAATAAAATTGGAGCCTGGCAAATTTGGTGCAGATTGGTCTGAGGGAGGAGAGTTATACTGGAGGTCTGAAACTTTATGTCTCCTCTTCAAATTCTCACAGGAAATGTTGGAAAGTGAGAGCACTAAAAGGGAACTCAGATGAATATCATGTTTACTTCAAGTTTTAGAAGCCACTGCGATTTAAACCCCTTTTTTGGTTTGATGGAAAGTAATTTAACAGGTTTTGTGAAATCCTAAAAATAAACAGGAAACGTTTTCACCTACATATATTTCCGTTTATCTGAAGACTCTGGTCCCCCTTTTCCCAGTTGGAGGTAGCCTTCTGATTGGCTGATACCTGCTGAGCATTTTGGATCCAGCAGCCATTCTGGTTTAGGAATGGACATTCGAATTTGTAGATCCAGTTGTGAACCACATTGTACCTTGTGGGTACGGGCCGCAGGTGACAACATTGATGACATCATTGATGACATCACCTATACACATCCGGTACAGATCTGTGGATCTGTCCTGGGGTACATACAGGGCCTGGCCTCAAGGCATGCATACTGTGCTCAATGAACAAGTCTGAATACTGTTCAGAGGCCAGGACCTGCTGTGCCTGCAGGCCATCATTAGAAACAAAAATACAATGACTGCTTCCAGCAGGGACGGATCAAGAACGGCTGCTGTCCACCCTGGCTGTATAACAATGGCTGCCTCCAGCTCTGCTGTTTAACCATGGCTGCCTACAGCTCTGGCAGTTTAATAATGGCTGTCTCTGGCTCTGGTTACATAACAATGGATGTCTCCGACTCCTGCTGTGTACAGCTCTGGCCTGTGTAACAATGGATGTCTCCAGCTCTGCCGTTTAACAATGGCTGCCTCTGGCTTCGGTTACATAATAATGGATGTCTCCACCTACTGCTGCCTACAGCTCTGGCAGTATAACAATGGCTGTCTCTGGCACTGGTTACATAACAATGGATGTCTCCGACTCCTGCTGTGTACAGCTCTGGCCTGTGTAACAATGGATGTCTCCAGCTCTGCTGTTTAACAATGGCTGCCTCTGGCTCCGGTTACATAATAATGGATGTCTCCGCCTACTGCTGCCTACAGCTCTGGCAGTATAACAATGGCTGTCTCTGGCTCCTGCTGTCTACAGCTCTGGCCTGTGTTACAATGGATGTCTCTAGCTCTGCTGTTTAACAATGGATGTCTCCAGCTCTGCTGTTTAACAATGGATGTCTCCAGCTCTGCTGTTTAACAATGGATGTCTCCAGATCTGCTGTTTAACAATAGATGTCTCCAACTCCTGCTGTCTCCAGCTCTGGAATGTGTAACAATGGATGTCCCCAGCTCTGCTGTTCAACAATAGATGTCTCCAGATCTGGTCAGCCCCCCACCTTTCCCGGATTTCGTAAATCGCGATTTCCCGCAGAATTTGCGGAAGACGGCGATGCACCTGCGGGGAGGTTGCAGTCTGCTGGGAGAGAGGGGTGGTGGCTAATGCACACAGTACTCTATATCTATTGCTTCAGTAGATCCGTCTCATTCGATGGTGTTTTTTGTTGCTTTTTTTAAGCACGTCATTGCCACCTACTGTTTCAGCAGTGGATGCATTTGTCACAGCGTTAAAGTAAAACAGGGGTCACTGTGGTGAAGGGCTGGTCTCCTAAAATAGTGCTGTGTTTTTTTTTCTTCTAAGGGTGCTAGCATAATTGGATTGTTTTGCAATTGCATTTATGTAGCACTCACTACCCCTGACAAGGCACTGAAGCGCTTTTTCGGTGAGTAGCACCCTACTCTGGAACCCATAAAGGATTAGTGGTGAATTAGGTTAGTGAAACATGAAATTAATTTGAGTGGTGGACATGTAAGTCTGTTATTTGGATTGAAAAGGATAGTGGGGGGACGTTTTGGAGCTCATTGCAGTAAGAGGAGTCTTGAGATGAGTAAAGGGGAGGGGGAAGAGTAAGAGGGAAGGGTTTAGAAAGGCTTGTTTTGGGAGATCGGAAGAGTAAAAGAGGTAGGAGATGATGCAAGGAGGGGTAGAGCAGGGAAGAATCCAGAAAGGGTTATTTTGGGGGTCATAGTAGTGGTATGGGGTTTGGGATGATGAGAGAGTGGAGGTAATGGATATATTGATAGAGGTGTAGGGCAGTAGCGGTTGGTGGTAGGCGTGCTGCCGGGCAGTGACGTGGGGAGGGGCAGGGTGGGGGGTAGTAAACTACGGAGTATGGACAAATACAGATAGGTAAACATAAAAACAAATAAAATAAGTTTTGTTGTGCGCACTACATTGCATTTGGCGATGCAGTGCGCGCAACAAAATTTGTTTTATTTATTTTTTATGTTAACTTACCTGTATGTGTCCATATTCCGTAGTTTACTACCCTCGCGATGCCCCTCCCCCTCCCCATGTCACAGCCAGGCAGCACTCCTACCACCGACCGCTACTGGTGTAGGGGGAGAAATAAGGTAGTGCATTGGAAAGAGTAGTAGAAGAGATTTGAGATGAGTCAGAGAGTAGAGGTAGACGATATATTGGGTGAAAAATAGGGTAGTGCTTTGGATATGCTGAATTACAAGAAAGGTAATAAATAAGTAAAAATAACAAATATATTGATCCAAAAGTAATAAAGATATAGATCAATAAGTACGTGGAAGGTATATAAATGCATAAAGGAAGGCAGTATATGTAGTTTAAAGATGCCTTAAATAAACTTTGGCTTTCAAGTGTTGTACTTTAAATTAGTTTTATGTATTTTTAAATATATATATATATATATAAAGTTTGTAGATCGATAGTGAAGCAATTTTAGATTAATGGTTATGATAAAAAGATGTACTTATTTATGCAGTCACCTATATACATGTTAAAAACAGAGAATAATGTAAGTATCAGCAATTTGTTAAGCAGAACTAATGAATATCCATATATTATATATATATATGTATATATTTTAAACATAATTATTCTACACGTTTATACAAAGCAATACACATATATAGGTAGATATCTATACTGCAAATAAGTGCTTACATATTATTATTTAGAAGCTTGTAAAGCGCGCGGCTACCCCGGATGGGGGTGTCCCGGCGCTATAGACCACAGACTTGGAAAGAAGAAGTGCATTTAAGGGAGGGTAAACAACCAAGTTTTCAATTTGCTCCGGAACAGTGATTCAGACTAAATAAACCTGAGATCTAGTGGAAGGCTGTTCCAGAGTTTAGCTGTTATGACACCAAACGCTCTGCCACCCATTCTGGAGCGCGAAAGCGAGGGACAACCAGGAGACGCAAGTTGTTAAACCTCAGAGATCGGACCGATTGGGATAAGATAAGTCTCTTTCTCAAGTATCCCGGGCCCAAGCCATTAAGGGCACGAAAGGCAAGAGTCAGAACCTTAAACTGAATACGACGGGCAATGGGAAGCCAATGTAGCTTCTTGCGATAGGAAGTGACAGAATGTCGATAAGGTATGTTGCCAATCAGTCACGCCGCCGCGTTTTGAACGATCTGCAAGCGTTCAATTTGGTACAAGGGAGCCCCGGCGTAGAGACTGTTGGCATAATCCAAGTGTGACGTGATCAGGGCATGAGTGATGGTTCTACGGGCATCCAGCGGAAGGTATGGGAAGATCTTACTGATCATACTTAATTTCCCGAAGCACGCTGTCGTGACCTTATTGATTTGAGCTTTGCAGGATAGGGCGTTATCGAATTGGAAGCCCAGGTTACGTGCTGTTTGGACCGGAATGAGGGGAGGATTAAGTATCGTCGGCCACCACAAAATGGCAGGAAGCGAGGTTTTCTGATTGAAGAACAAAACCTCCGTCTTGTCAGTATTAAGTCTGAGATGATTAGCGGTCATCCAAGAACATATATTGCTAAGACAATGGCGAAAGCTGGCAAAATTGGAGTCAGAGTGATCTCTAAATGAAAACACAAGCTGAGTATCATCAGCATAAGAGATCACTCTGACCCCCCAGGATTCCACCATCTTCGCCAGAGAATCGAGATAAACATTAAAAAACAGGGGGCTCAGGGCTGAGCCCTGAGGCACGCCGCAGAGAAGGGGTTTACCCTCTGATTCAAAAGGTCTAAGAAAGACCTTTTGGGTCCGTCCTTTGCAGGACGGAGCTGATCCAGGTCAGAACCGTACCACCCATTCCAGTCTGACTTAGACGATCCAATAGTATCTCGTGAGATACAGTATCGAAAGCGGCGGATAGGTCGAGGAGGACCAACATGGCCTCCTCGCCCCTATCCATACACTCCCGGATCGTCTCTGAGACCTCTAACAGAGCAGTTTCGGTACTAAAACCCTTTCGAAATCCTGACTGCGAGTCATGTAGCAGTAAGTTGGTTTCTAAATATTCCGCCAGTTGTTTCTGAACAGCCTTTTCCAGGATTTTAGCCGGTTTAGGGAGAAGAGAGATGGGACGGTAATTACTAAATTGCACCGGGTCCACGTCAGCTTTCTTCAAAATGGGAACTAGCATAGCCTCCTTCCAAACAGATGGAAAATGGCCAGTGCACAGCGAAGTGTTCCAAATTGAAAGAAGTGGATTAATCAATAGGGGTGCCAGATTGCCCATCACTTTGGCAGGGACTGGGTCTGAAGGGGAACCAGATTTGCACTGGGAAAACAAACTCATTGCAGACTCAGTGGTGAGCTCCTTGAAGGACACCAAGGATACTTTCTCTGGGTCCCTGTCACTGGACACAGGGGGGGCCATAGCAGGAGAGAAAGAAGACGTGATATTACTAATTTTATCTAAGAAGTAGTCCGATAGTCCATTACATAAGGCCTGACTAGCGGTACTCTGAGGCCTCATAGCAGGGGGTTTCACAAAATGCTTTGTCTGCATTCTTAATTTGTAAGGCATAGAAGTCTCTCATGGTAGATCGTTTTAATTTTTGAATTTTTTTTAGAGCAGTCTTGTAAGTAATTTTAGACTCAGCATCATAAGCTTGCCGCCATTTGCATTCTAGCTGTTTACAGCGGCTCTTTTCCTCCCGCAGGGCAGGGGAGAACCAAGGAGCAGACGGTTGGGATCTTGTGGAGGTGATAGGTTGTAAAGGGGCAATGGCGTCAATGGCAAGCAGCAGGGAGTAATTCAGTCTAGCCACTCTTTCATCAAGTTCATTGGAGAGAGGGTCAGGGTGATAAGAAAATACAGGATCCAAGGCAGCACAGTTGACTTTGTGCCATTTTCTCCTGTACTCCCTAACAAGTACTGTAGGACTGGGTAATGAGGGGAGGGTTAGATCAAAGGGGAGAAAGTAATGGTCTGACCATGTGAGGGGAGGGCAGAATGCACAGTGATACCAGGATGATTTGAACAAATTAAATCAAGAGTGTGGCCCGCTATATGCGTCGGGCCATGAACTAATTGGGTTAAGGTTAAACCCTGCAGGGTTTCTAATAGGTGGGTGGCCGGGGTGCATAGAGAGTTTTCAACGTGAAGATTAAAATCGCCAAGCACTATAAAGTGCGTGTGTTTGAGAGACAGGTCCGCAATCAAGTGTAATAGTAGCGTTAGGGAGGAAGCTGAGGCATTGGGGGGATTGTAGACTAGGATACCCGCCAAAATCACTGTCGCCGAATCTAAGATGGTAAAATACATGGCTTCAATGATCCCAATTTTAGTGAGTTTCCTGATAGTCACATTAAAATGAGATTTCAAAATGATGGCGAGACCTCCCCCATTTTTTGCACCCTCACCATTAATACTCTTCAGATGATAGCCCGGTGGAGTAGCTAGGTGGATATCCGGTTTAGAAGTATCTTTTATCCAGGTCTCCGTTAGAAACAGGATGTCCCACTAGTGAGAGGTAAGTGACATCCAAATCTCGCTAGTATGGCGAGGAAGGGAGCGACAGTTGACCAAGCCCGCCTTCATCCTCAAAGAGTGATTAGATTGCCTGGTCACAAACAAATGATGAGAGGCACATTTCCCCCATGAGTTTAGGAAAAAGTCGCATTGAGGGCATTTAAACGGGTGTCCCTCAAGGTTGCAAGGGCAACACCGAGAGGGCAACGCACATGTACCTGGTCTCAACTGAAGGAGCTGACTTCTAGACCAGCTAATCTGACTGATCTCGGAGCGACAGGCAGGGGGACTGGCATTGGTCGC
This sequence comes from Lissotriton vulgaris, assembly GCF_964263255.1. Classification (NCBI taxonomy): domain Eukaryota; kingdom Metazoa; phylum Chordata; class Amphibia; order Caudata; family Salamandridae; genus Lissotriton; species Lissotriton vulgaris. The sequence goes on from NC_141699.1 coordinate 1,825,464, forward strand.
GGGCCAGTCGCGGACGGGCGCAGACGGGCTTGCCTTAGGCACGCCATTGGCGCGCCCGCTGCGCCCACCCGCTCCGCGGACGGGAAGTCCCTCTGTTTTTATACATATAGAGGAGGGTGGGAGGCGTCCAAGAGCTGGACCGCTACCCTGCCTTCCCCTAAGATGGCGGCTATCCCTCTGCGTCCCAGCGTCAGCGCCTCAATCGGCTGCGCCAGAGGGGAAATGAGTGCACGGAAACCTTGGAGCGACGTAAGTCTCGCGTTCAAGGATCGACTCAGTTGGTATAGTAAAAAGCAAAATCTAAAATATATACAGTTTTTAAAATCAGTGTTACCAGCCAAAATGCACGGAATTACAGAGGGAGAGTAGAGAGAGCCCCCGGCTTCCGCCTCAGGGGAAAGTAAGCGTTAGTCTGACAACCAATGGTATAAGAATCCTTTAGTAGCCAGGGAGGGCGGGAGGCGTCCAAGAGCTGGACCGCTACCCTGCCTTCCCCTATGATGGCGGCTATCCCTCTGCGTCCCGGCGTCAGCGCCTCAATCGGCTGCGCCGGAGGGGAAATGAGTGCAGGGAAACCTTGGAGCGACGTAAGTCTCGCGTTCAAGGATCGACTCAATTGGTATAGTAAAAAGCACAATCTAAAATACATACAGTTTTTAAAATCAGTGTTACCAGCCAAAATGCACGGAATTACAGAGGGAGAGTAAAGAGAGCCGCCGGCTGCCGCCTCAGGGGAAAGTAAGCGTTAGTCTGACAACCAATGGTATAAGATTCCTTAAGTAGCCAGGGAGGGCGTGAGGCGTCAAAGAGCTGGACCGCTACCCTGCCTTCCCCTAAGATGGCGGCTATCCCTCTGCGTCCCGGCGTCAGGGCCTCAATCGGCTGCGCCGGAGGGGAAATGAGTGCACGGAAACCTTGGAGCGACGTAAGTCTCGCGTTCAAGGATCGACTCAGTTGGTATAGTAAAAAGCACAATCTAAAATATATACAGTTTTTAAAATCAGTGTTACCAGCCAAAATGCACGGAATTACAGAGGGAGAGTAGAGAGAGCCCCCGGCTTCCGCCTCAGGGGAAAGTAAGCGTTAGTCAGAGGAATATACTGTATATTTCTGTTTGCGTATGGTGGTTATGTGGGGAAGAGCCAATTTTTTTGTAGTTTTCTGAAGATAAGGTTATTATCCGTGGATCTTATGTTGGGGGGTAAAGAGTTCCATAGTTTGGCTGCTTGAACAGAGAAGGATGTGCCACCCATTGTTTTTTTCTTGTATCTTAGGATTTTAAGGCAAAGAGCCACTCTAGAGTGGAGGTTCATTTCTTGAATTCGTTTGGTGATTTTATTCTTGATGAAGAGGGGTCTTGTTCCATGTATTGCTTTGTGGGTGATACAAAGCAGCTTGAACGTGGATCTTCTGGCAACTAGTAACCAAGGCAGGGTAGATGTGGTCTTGCGGTTTTATATGTAAGAGTAGTCTGGCAGCCGAGTTCTGAATCCGTTGTAGTATTTCCATGGTCGATAAAGATGATCAGTGGTAGAAGCTATTGTCGTAATCGAGTTTGGACAAAACAAGGGAGATGGTAACCTGGACCTTGTGTGGAAATCCAAAATGGGGGAAGATTTGTTGCAGAGTTTTTATAGTAGCAAAGCTTGATTTTGCTAGTTTTCCACTTGGGCATTCATCGATAGCTTGGCGTCCATGGTCATTCTGAGGTTTCTTACTTCCTTTGATATTTTAGGCGGTGTTCCCAGATCATCAGGCCACGTGGCGAGCGGGTCATAATGTTTCCAATCACCACACATGAGTATTTCCGTTTTGGAAGCATTCAATTTGAGATGGCCCTACATCATCCATTGATCCACGGCTCTGAGACAACTGAAAATTGGCAAGTTTCTAGTGTCTTTGGGGCATTCCAATTGAAAGTGTATTTACGTGTCATTTGCATAGTTATAGCACGTTAGGTGAAACTGGTTGATCAGTGCCGGTAATTACTTCATGTAGATGTTGAAAAGCATGGGTAAGATGATAGAGCCTTGAGGGACCCCTGCTTTTGTGATGTACAATTTGGACGAGAAAGGTGGGGTATGAATAACATTAGTTCTGTTGTGAAGGTAGGACGCGATTTAGTCTAGAGCAGCACCCTCTATGCTGGCTTTGTTGAGTTTTTGCATCAGTGTGTGATGGTCAACCGTGTCAAAGGCAGCCGAGAGGTCCAAGAGAAGTAGTATAGCATCTGTATTCTTCAGGTCATCCAAGATGGCGAGGAGGGAAGATTCTGTGCCTCTTCCTCAAGTCTGTAAGTATAGCATTCTCTTCAATGAATTGTGACATTCGGGCGAAGGCTGCTCTTTCTGCCAGTTAGCCCAGGAAAGGTCCATTTGAAAAGGGTGTGTAGTTGTCAGGGTTCAGCGGGTCCAAGTTTGTTTTCTTCAGCAATGGGCATATTTATAACTTTATGAGTTCTTCTGAAAATATTCCGGTAGTTAAGGAGTTGTTGACGATTCTCCTTACTGGAGTAGCAGCAGAGGTTTTTAGAAGAATTGTCTTGAAGGTTTGAGGTGAACATGGGTCAGAAGGGCTGTCGGAGGCCTGCTTGCTTTGACCTGGTCCATAAATTCATTGTGTGAAAAGTGTAGGAAGGAATGGAGAGGCTGGGTTAGAGTGTTCTTGGATTGTAGCTTTGTAAAAGGGTTAGTGTTGATGATGCTCAAAGGAGGTGATTAGAAGAGGGGGCAGCCATATAATCAATTCCTTTAGGGCCAAACAACTAAGTCCTCACTGGTTTCATTTTAGTGTCACCAACAGATAATATATTTGAGTCCCACTAAAATCAATTCAGGCCTTCACCCTTCCTAAGATGATACACTGAATTGCAATAAACTCAGTAATATGAGCCCTATATTTACAGTTTATTGAAATACCAAAGACTGTAACATTTAGCACACTTAAAAAAAACAAGGCCGCATTCAGCGAGATCGACAGATAAAAAATCTGTTCCAATGCAATACGATAAAATAGTTTAAAAGAACATCCTCAAGGTGTGAGCAATAGTGGTCAGTGTCCTTTCTAGGCCATCTAAACTGTGATGCTATGTTACGTTTTGTCCTTTAACCTATGAAATGTACATCATTTCTATGTTGAAACGCTTCACCGCAGTTCATATAAACTCCCTCCAATTTGATCTTTCTTCTTCGCAATTCTACAATGAAAATATCATTAAAGCAAGTGAATTCTTCTACCACTTACCACTATTAAAAATTAAGGTACATAAGATGGATCTGGGACTTTGGATAAACAGCCCCAAGTCCAAATAAATCTCACAGCAAATAGGATGGTTAGCCACCCTGTACTGTGCTTAGTTGACCCAATGCTCAGGGCCACTGGAATGTATGCAGCTTAAGATGATGAATTTATGCGTCAGAACAGGAAAATTATGTGGCGTAATGTGGCTAAATTTGTGATAGAATTTCTTCAATAGTTTGTCATTTTCACACAACGTAACAATGTCTGGGAAATATTTGACTTTATTTGTACCAATTCAACACCCAAATAAAGCAGTAAGCAACTGAAAGATGACCAGTCAATCTTTGTGCGGGGCCTTCCACTGCACAGGAACATGTATTGTCATATTTTTACTAACTTTAGATCCGACTGAGCTAGAAACAATTATTTTGGTTAAAATTTGGCAGATCATGCAGCAGATGGTGGATTATGTGACAAATGCGGCCAATCCATAATTATTCCACAAACACCGCAGCCACGGAATCTCATAATTCCAGTGGCCCTACCTGTACTCCAGAATGTTATTACCAAGGAATGTATTGCAAACAAATACTCCAAGATACTTTAAAATGTTGTTTTTTAAAGCGGAATATTCTGATGAAAGAGTTTAATTGATTTAAGACTGAAAAAAGAATGAGTGCTAGTAAGATTCATTGCAACAATAATGCCGCAAAATGTACATTTTTGTGCCCCCAAATTTGAAATCTATGCTGCAATATCCTGGGGATGAGGGGGGGTCGGTCTAGTTACACAGCAATGGATTTTCACAACGTTGACTACACTGCAAAGGCTACCAACACTGGGTACATAACAATGTTTCCAGCTCTGGCTGCAAAACAGTGGCTGCCTCCATGTCAGTCTGCAAAATAAATCAGGTTCTCACAGATCTTGCTGCATAACAAGGACTGTCTCTCAGCTCTGCTGTTCAACAATGGATGTATCTAGCTCTAGTTACATAGCAATGGATGCCCTCAGCTCTGACTGCACTGCAAAGGCTGCCCACAGCACCGAGAACATACCAGTGGCTAGTGCCAGCTCTTGCTACAAAACAGTGGCTGCCTTCATGTCTGTCTGCACATTGATGGGGGTTCTCACAGATCTTGCTGCATAACTGTGACTGTCCCTCAGCTCTGCAACAACAATGGATGTCTCTAGCTCTAGTTACATAACAATGGATGCCCTCAGCTCTGACTGCACTGCAAAGGCTACCTACAGCACTGAGTACATACCAATGGCTGGTTCCAGCTCTGGCTACAAAACAGTGTCTGCCTCCATGTCTGTCTGTGAGTATCACAGGGTTCTCACAGATCTGGCTGCATAACAGGGACTGTCCCTCAGCTCTGACTGCAGTGCAAAGGCTTCCCAGAGCAGCGAGTACATACCCATGGCTGGTTCCAGCTCTGGCTACAAAACAGTGGCTGCCTCCATGTCTGTCTACGAGTATCATAGGATTCTCACAGATCTTGCTGCATAACAGGGACTGTCCCTCAGCTCTGACTGCAGTGCAAAGGCTACCCAGAGCAGCAAGTACATACCCGTCGCTGGTTCAAGCACTGGCTACAAAACAGTGGCTGCCTCCATGTCTGTCTGCGAGTATCATAGGATTCTCACAGATCTTGCTGCATAACAGGGACTGTCCCTCAGCTCTGACTGCAGTGCAAAGGCTTCCCAGAGCAGCGAGTACATACCCATGGCTGGTTCCAGCTCTGGCTACAAAACAGTGTCTGCCTCCAAGTCTGTCTGCGAGTATCATAGGATTATCACAGATCTTGCTGCATAACAGGGACTGTCCCTCAGATCTGCTGTTCAACAATGGATGTCTCCAGCTCTAGTTACATAGCATTTGATTCCCTCAGCTTTGCCTGCACTGCAAAGGCTACCTGCAGCACAGAGTACCTACCAAATGCTGGTTCCAGCTCTTGCTACATAACAGTGGCTGCCTCCATGTCTGTCTGCACATTGATGGGGGTTCTCACAGATCTTGCTGCATAACAGTTGCTGTCCCTCAGCTTTGCAATACCAATGGATGTCTCTAGCTCTAATTACATAGCAACGGATGCCCTCAGCTCTGACTGCACTGCAAAGGCTACCCACAGCACAGAGAACATACCAGTGACTGGTGCCAGCTCTTGCTACAAAACAGTGGCTGCCTCCATGTCTGTCTGCACATTGATGGGGTTTCTCACAGATCCTGCTGCATAACAGTGACTGTCCCTCAGCTCTGCTGTTTAACAATGGATGTCTCCAGCTCTAGTTACATAGCAATGGATGTCCTCAGCTCTGACTACACCGCAAAGGCTACCCACAGCACAGAGTACATACCTATGGCTGGTTCCAGCTGTGGCTACAAAACAGTGGCTGCCTCCATGTCAGTCTGTGAGTATCATAGGGTTCTAACAGATCTGGCTGCATAACAGTGACTGTCCCTCAGCTCTGTACCAACAATGGATGTATCTAGCTCTAGTTACATAGCAATGGATGCCCTCAGGCCTGACTGCACTGAAAAGGCTACCCACAGCACCGAGAACATACCAGTGGCTGGTTCCAGCTCTTGCTGCAAAACAGTGGCTGCCTCCATGTCTGTCTGCACATTAATACAGGTTCTCACAGATCTTGCTGCAGAGCAGTGACTCTCCCTCAGCTCTGCAACAACAATGGATGTCTCTAGCTCTAGTTACATAGCAATGGATGCCCTCAGCTCTGACTGCACTGCAAAGGCTACCTACAGCACTGAGTACATACCAATGGCTGGTTCCAGCTCTGGCTACAAAACAGTGGCTGACTCCATGTCTGTCTGTGAGTATCACAGGGTTCTCACAGATCTGGCTGCATAACAGGTACTGTCCCTCAGCTCTGACTGCAGTGCAAAGGCAACCCAGAACAGCGAGTACATACCCGTGGCTGGTTCCAGCTCTGGCTACAAAACAGTGGCTGCCTCCATGCCTGTCTGCGAGTAGCATAGGATTTTCACAGATCTTGCTGCATAACAGTGACTGTTCCTCAGCTCTGCAACAACAATGGATGTCTCCAGCTCTAGTTACATAGCATTTGATGCCCTCAGCTGTGACTACACTGCAAAGGCTACCCACAGCACCGAGAACATACCAATGGCTGGTTCCAGCTCTGGCTACAAAACAGTGGCTGCCTCCATGTCTGTCTGCACATTGATGGGGGTTCTCGCAGATCTTCCTTCATAACAGTGGCTGTCCCTCAGCTCTGGCTGCAATCATTCTGTATACCAGAGGCTCATTCCAGTTCTGCTCTCACCTCTGGACTCGCGACAGAATTGATTAACTGCATCTACGTTTTTACAGAATGGGTTTCTCCATCGCGAAGACCCTGGTGCTGTGAGTGTCAGCTAACCGAAATGACTATTGATTTATCTTCCCATCTAATTAAAATGAAGAGTAGCAGGCAGCAGAACCTTGTGCTGCTTTAGCAGTATTTGTGACATTTTGCAGAAAACCTAGAAAATGTGTTTTTTGGATGTAAGGGCAAAGGCGGTCTAATTAGTAATTTCTGGTGACAGATCAGTCAGGGGATTTACTCTATGTAGGAATTCTTTAGTGGATTAAATCGCAGAAATCTGAAGGTACAAGTTGATTCCAGTAGTAATATTTTCCCCTTTCTATGACTCCACCTGGGGAGCTGTATGTTTCTCGCACTCTCTATGCTAGCATTGGAAATGCAATGAAAATTCATGTCCCCATCTCCCCGCTCAATTCTTTTCATGAAGCTGCTCCACCACTGCCGATGGTACGTCTCACAGTTTCTTAGCAACTACGAACAAGCATGGGGTTCCCTGGATGCCATTTTGGAGTGTCTGTCTGCACTAAAGTCTCACTTTTAGGAAGCTTTTAAATGACAAGACCCAAAGAAAGCAACAAGATGGCGGCTGCGGATATCCTGGCAGCCGCAGCACATGCAAGTAACGCCATGAGGGCAGTGAGACGTACGGTTATAACAAGGGGGGAGAGCATAGGATCAACGTTAGTAACTCTGATTATGGGTTAACCAACAACTCACAATGGATGCTGTGCATTTTGTAATTCTGATTATAAATAATGAGAAGTGTCGCATCGCTGCAACAAAGCAGCGATGCAACACGTTTTAGTGCGCCCTTCTTGGGACACCATCAATGCATCATATTTACAGTATCGCGCATCATGTTGCAAGGAATGACAGATACGTCAGTATTACTGACGTATCTGTCGGCGCAAAACTGACGGATTGATGGAGTTGCGTCGGAAGCGAGATGCAACTCCAGCAATGTTCCTTTCACATGGGCTTGCGTTAGTCTTATGCCTGCCATGAGGCGGACGTAAGGGTTTCATGCAATGGCGTCCTAGAAGTGGCGCAATGAAATCTTCCAGATTTCACCGCGCCACTTCTACGAGGCTTTGATACGGGGGAACGTCCACCCTGCATACATTGTACCTGACGCAGGTATAATGTAGAACAGAGGTTTACAAAGTGATGCATCTGCCTAGATGCGTCACTTTGTAAATAGGGTTCATCATGGTGTATTTTTTACGCTGCTGGCGCGATACAAAGAGTGATGCACCGGCGGCGCAAAAGTGTTGCAACGGATCATAAATAAGCCCCCTGAATATTTTCCTCTGTGTTCGCATACTGGTCTGGAAGAGAGAGGATGAGGAATAAACATGTCAATCCCACCTTCCAGAAATGGTGGTGGGTGGGTCCCTAATAGAATTTCCAGTTGTGTGATTGCAAATGGCTTTCACTGAGTCTAGTTACGGAAATTAATTTTGTAGATATAGGAAATTGTGTGTGTTTACTCGCCACATAAAATGAGGTATTTATATCAGTTGAATAATACATTCAAACCAAAATTGGGTTTTTCCTCCATAGATGCTCATTACAACCCCAGTAAGACCACATGCCAGCAAGGGGTCCGCCTAGTAACTAATCAAGTGGAGTTTCCATCAGCAGCCGTGCTTTAAATGGAAAAAAATAAGTGCAGCTACTCATTAGATTGAGTTAGGGGTGTGGCTAGTGGGCGCGGTTAGAGGCGGGGTGAGACATGATGATAGAAAACACTTCTATTGAGTATTAATTTTGCCCTGGACAGTTGCCTTAAACTTTCCATATGTGCAGATTAACAGGTACATATGCTAATAAAGGGTGGTGTAAAGTACTTCTGGGAGCAATGCAAGGTGCTTCTAAACCCTAAATGCAGCCAAGTCATCAGCAGTACTATTAGCACTTTCAGGCTGAGAATCAATGTGCACCAGGACGGCATAGCACGATGAATAAGAAGCATTAGACTCATTTATTTTCAAATACCTCATGGGTGTCCTGATTCTCTTCCTCTCTGATTTGGTTTCTCTCTCACACACAAACATACACACAACCAGGCAAACGCACACAAGCAAGCAGACAAATACTCTCTGTCAATCTTCACATCTCTCGATCCCTCCCCACTCACTTCGCTCCCATTTGTATCCATTTCTCTCGCTGCCCCACTCTCACTACCCCAACGGTATATTATATATTCCTCTTCTATCACTCTTTCTATTTCTAATCTGCCATCTCCATGCCTCTCTTACTCCTTCCATAGCTGTCTTGATGTCTTCCGCATCTCTGTCTGTGCTTTCCCCTTCTGTCTCTATTGTTTCCCCCTTTAAACTGTCCTCTGCTCATTCTGTCTCTGCACCCTCACTCTTCACCTTCTTTCACCCCATTCTCCTTCCTCTTCCCTCAGGCAGAAGGCCACATGGCTGGAGCGCTTGTAGTGGCAGACAGTGAGCACTGCAGGTTTGTGAGCATGGGCAGAGTGCAGAGGGTAGAGGTCGGGGAAGAACAATCATGTCCTCTGATGGGGAAGTCAGTAGACCTCCTCCCACCTCACTAGAGTTTCAGGCAAGCCGCGTAGGCCATCGCCACCTCCTTATCCCAGCGAATGTCCCAGCAGGTGGAGGAGGGTGGGAGGTCAAGAGGTTAAATGGCACAGTCACTTATGCAAGCTCTCTTCCCTCTCACTCATTCAGGCTGCACCCATCACTGTGTCCCTGGCTACCGATGTGCAATACACTAACAAGACGCCCCAGCATGGAGGCCCAGCAGGGGGCGGTTGACGACAATAAGAGCTTCCATCTAGGAGCGAAGCACTTGCCCGCTGCGGCAGGCCTCCCGCAGGCCGTTCAGCTGAATGAGACAGACAGATGCCAAAACGGCAAACATGCTGCCAAATAAATGGGCCACAGCTGACCCTCAGGCATCGGCCCAATCTGAGTACCGATACTCCCATTGGCACTGGAGAAGTGCCGGGACTCAGCTTGGTAAAAACAAGAAGTGCTGGTACTCAGTATCTGTGAGAACCGGCCCATTTAAAGCACTGATCAGCAGTAAATTTGGTCTGGTGTTAGAAGCAGCCTCGGGGTCTGACAAAGGTACAGGAGTCTCATTTCAATTTATATTATCACGTGGTAAGCTAAGACGACACGGGAGACAGGGACTCTTTGGGGGTTTAGGGTGGGTTCCGTAAGCTATTGCGCCCATGAAGATCATGAGACTCTCTTGCTTGTCCCTAATCTTAGGAAAAAAAATTTCCAAACCTGGCATGATGGGTGAAAAGAGTGCCTCAGACTCCTCCCCTTTCTGTGCCTGGGCATCCATGGAGCATTACAATCTTGCTCATTATGTGGAAGGAAAGGCTGTCAGGGCACTCTGAATGTTAATGTCACTCGGCGAAAGACTTCACACCCCTGGAGGATATATTGTTTCTACTTTTTTCAAGTTTCATAAACTGTTTTTACTTATACTTTACCATAGGGTGACACCATAAAAATAATTTTATGTTGACTACTATTGAACATTCCTTTTATATATGTATTATAATTGTAGAATAAAGGAAAAATGCTACAGCATGAATACCTTATTTTACATTTAAAATGTAATTATTTACACTTTATTAAATGTAATTTATTTTTCTTCAAAAATCCCACTTAAAGTAAAAGAAATACATTTTTATTGTGTAATATTAATTATTGAAAGAGGTTTCTAGAATGAATCGAAAGTAATCTAATTATACTTTAAAGAAAATATATTTAATTTTTAGTTTTTTGATATTAAATTAAAGTTATTGATCTTTTTAACTGTTAAATAATTAAATTAAAAATAATCTATTGGGTTTTAGTTTAAGTTCCTACCTCAATTATTTTCTGTGGGAGGTTGTTGCAGTACCTGTGAGTGGCCATGGGTGGTGTTGGACTTACTCCAGCTCTGAGCTTAAGTACATTTACAACAGTTTTTGATCCTTTTTGGCTGTTGTAGTTATAGAAGTGTAGTTTGTGAACAGGAGCGGGCCTACTCATTTGTGGATGAGTGCAAGCGCATCCCTACACTGCTCGCTAGCTCTCTCTTAACACCTCCTTACTCCTGCCTAAACCCAACCCCTTTAGTGGTAAATATTCACAATTTTCTGCCACCCTCATTTCGCCCACATTTAGTACAAAAAAGTATATCTACTTCTGCAGAGACTTTGCAGTCAGGACGGAGACCTCCGCACAGAAAAAGAAGGACAGACGGAGACGTAGACCTCCGTATGTGAATAGCATTTTGCAGTACGTTTGTAGTACTGTTGCAGTACTATAAAGCACCGTTTTTAATAGGATCCATTGTGTTTAAGGTAGTGGAAAGTCATTCATTGGTATCAGTGAAAACGATATCATGATGACAAATATTTGCAGTTCAAGAAACAACTATGACTGTAAATCGGAGCCATTCCTTTATCTGCGAAGGGAGTGAGGTTACGCAAATACACCTCCCCAACTGGCTCAGATGGAGGCTTAGGAGTACCGACGGAGAGTGCGGTGCTTCCCTCGAGCCCTGAGCCATTGCCAGGCGGGGTGGAGCCATTTAATCCTACTATCATGTGACGAACATACTTTCTACAAACAAAAGAATACACCTCACTTATCAGGTGATCTTTTTTCATGTTGTAAGAAATGTAAATATTGAGTCACTATAATTAGTTCATTTTATCACTTCACTTCACTTTTTGCAGTAGCATTTAAACGTTTTCCGGTCCTGATGAAAGCAATGGACTCGATAGTCCCTAGTAGATTGCTGAAACATGTTGACCAATTTAATATCAGAGTAGATATTTGTTAAATCTACCTATGCTGCTTTTTAATATTGGCGGAGCGAGCATAGAACCTAATAAAGTTTTCTTATTTCTGCTCACTCACCCAATTTTATATATCTTCACTCACCTTTTCCACACACCCCTTTTCACAGCACTGCAAATCAGTCACCCACCAAACGAATCGATGGGTAGTTTGTGACACTCTACCACTGCTTGGCCGCCACTTGGCTCTTGGGAGGTTATACCAACTGACCTCTCCTTGTCTGAGCCAGTGACGTACCAATTATTGTGAACAACAGGAATGCCAAATGATGAAGGGCGGTTCCGTGTGGTGACTGATGGATAACCTGTAAGTGATCACTGGTATCCAACAATTCTTCTTTTTATTTTGGTTAGATGAGTTGACACTGTTCTGTTAGTTTAATGACCCACACATAGACTGGTTAGACCCTCTAACACTCTTTTGTTTTTCTACATGTAGCTAGGGAATGTGTCTTGGTCTTTAAAATCCCTCAGGCCCTCCTCCTACCTTTTTGTGTCCTTTTTTAACGTAAATACTAAACCATATTAATTAAATAGATGTTATTAATGTTTTTGTTACATGAATAAGAGAAGTTCATCAGTATCCATGAGCGTCAGTGGCGTAACGAAACTTAAGGGGGCCTCCTGCAAAGTACATGGAGTGGGCCCCCCAGGCAGCCTGGCCCACCACCTACCGCTTTGCCTCACCATCCAAAAATCTGGCATATTTTGATTTGAAACCTCCAACATTTAAATGAAATGCCTCTATATTGTCTTTCTCAAAGTTCTAATGAGAAAGTAGGAAACACTCTTAACATATAAGCTACACCATTTGTAACAATAATGTCAAAAGGCAGATTATTTACCTGAGGCAGCCATCAGAACCATGCCAAGGAGCGATTCTATTGTCTCAGGAACTTCCTCTGGCTGAACAACTATACGTGAAACTTTGAAAGACAAACCCAAACCTGCAATTCCATAAAAACGTGACTGACAATATACACCTGTGCCCATTCACGGACTGGCTTTGCCCCTTGCTTCCCCAGTGGCCATCACCGACCTAAGCCTCAGATAACAAATCAGAGAAGCGAGAACAAAAGTCCTTAGTTGGCTGGGCTATTGAAACCAGGGGGCGCTACTAGACCCGAACTTCAGGGGGGCTAACACTCCCAGCCAGGTCTGGCCCTAGCACTGGTCGCACATGGTGCAACAGTCTTTTTTGGTGCCCCCTCCCCCATGTCCTCCTTTCCATGAATTCCCTCACTACCACTCACCAACAATGCACCTCATCTCTCTATAGCACCTTTCTGACAAACATTTCATGTTTTATAGCGCTACTCATAGTTTACTCACACTCAGTTCTGTGATCTGCATGGTACACGTTCTTTGTAGCAGGCACATTATTCTTCTGTGCTTTGTGGGTGGTAGGAGTGCCCATGTGAATGCACAGTGAGTGATGCGACAGTGTGAGAGTAGGGTAAGAGGAGTGGCTGCAGGGTGAGTGAGGTGACCATAAGAATTTGGGTACAGATGAAAGTGCAGAGTGGGACGAAAGAATACATGGTTAGTGATGGGCTTGTTTGAGTGAGTTGCAGATTGAGCAGGGAGGGGGACAAGTGAGTGAAGTGTGACATGAGTGCAGAGTGAGTAGTGTGCTTGTGTGACTGCAGGATGGGGTACAGGGTGAACAGCGCAAGTGCATTGTGAGTGCAGAGTGATCACTGTGAGTACAGAGTGAGCGGGTGAATGGTGGGAGTGCATGGTGATCAGTGTGAGTGCATTATGATTGCTGTGAGTGCAGGGTGAGCATAAAAGTGAAGGGCGAGAGTAAGGAGTGAGTTGTCTGAATGCAGGGTGCATTGCCAGATACTTGAAGTAACTCAGCATGTTATTGACAGCAGTGTAAGAATTTCAGATATAAGTTAAACCCAGTGGTCGAAGTGGGGGAAAAAAAGTAGGGGAACTGTGGGCGGAGAATCAGAGGGATGGAATAACCTGTGAATTGGATCAGTGGGCGGAGTCAGAGGTGTGGCAGAAAGAGCAAAATATCCGAATTGTTTGTATTTGTTTCCCATTTCACTAACCGGTTACAGCTTATTACAGTTTTTAATTTAACCAATGGCTACACATGTTTACTTAAGGTTTAATATCAGTTATTGACATTAAAATAAATTCACAAAGCGGGATACCTTTTCAATCACAGAATGTCTCAAATATCCTTAAAAGTGGAATCACAAGCCATGTGTCTCCGAGCCATGGAGTTTCTGTCATCAGCACTTCTCCGCCCTTTTTCCACAAGAGCAGTTCAAACATGAATGGCAAAATATCCTTGTTTGCAAATATTTTCCACATAATTATGGCTCTGCCAAATTTGCCACATAATACATCATCTGCTGCATAATCTGACAATTTTAACTAAAAAATTGTTTATAGCACAAACTGATCAAAAGTTACTAAAACATGTGATTTGTGCTGCTATGAAATGGAGGGCCCTTTGCAAAAGTTGACTGGTCCCCTTCCTCACTGCTGAACTAGTATGTTCCTAATAAGGGAAAATCTTTGCAGAGACTGTTAGCATGTGTAAAAATGTAAAAATAATAAAGTATCAGAAAATGTACAGCACCACTAATACCAGTGTAGGGTGTCAGAGCACTTTACATAACACACAACACCGAGACAATCAATTATACGTGTGTAAATTACTGTATAGGAAATGTTACATAAGACAAAGAACTACCTCACTTTTAGAAGGTTGGTGAAGACATGGCTGTTCTCCCAAATCTAATTTTTCTTAGGTGCTGTTGTCTCTCTTGGTGCTCATCTTCACGCTGGGACACCCTGTTGCTGGGGCAGCCATGCGCTCTACAAATATTTTTAACATTAACATTAACTACAAGGTGTAGGAGTTGCATAACAACCATACTAGTAGCAGCATAGTTTAATAGTGATTGGTCTGAAGAAACACAAACTCAGAATTTAAAATGTAATACCATGGTTGGGGGTTCTCTTTAATAATCAGAAATGATTTCTACCCAAATGAAACCTTTTTTGCAACATTAGGATAATCAACGACTGGGGAAAAAACCATAACGCTCTAATTTATACCTTGCCGTTTGCATGCAGCTCTTACATGACAGTTAATAGCTCACTGTTCTATGTTAGGATTTTAACTTATTAACTTCAAATAACAATAAGGTCTCTCTGACAAAAGCAGTAACCACCTATTTACATTATGGGCACTTTGTGATCTGCATGCCACATGTTCTTTGCAGCAGGCACATTAACCCTCTATGCTTCCTTTCCATGAGTCGAAACGTCCACTAGACAAAAGACCATCTCTTTCTACTAAGAACATTAATGACTGGAGTTATCATGACATTTTTATTGTTGCTGAAAATTGTTGGAGGCCAGGAAGGAAGCAGCAAGTGCTTATGAAATCATATTATACTTTCAAACACGACGCCCCCACCTGAAGTCAGCGCCAGCCGCGGTCCGGGCAGGTAACATCTGTTGGGTCGGGTAAGAGGGATTTTGAGGAATGATGCAGAGGAAAAATGAATTATTTATTTATTTTTCCCTCTACATTGTCCCTCAAAATCCACCCTTACCAGGCCCCTCTGCCCAACCGCTGTTACCTGCACGGACCACGGCTGGTTAGCGTCTGGTGTGGTCGCACTGCCCTAGAACCACCCTGCTAAGGGGTCCTGTGACCACAGTGACAGTCACTGTTGCTTTAGGGTGTGCTGCTTCAGAGGCCTGCCCACAAGACTGGAGGTGAACTTCAGTATGGATTGTGCCTTCAAGGTTAACCCACACTTGTCATTGCTAGGGTCCACCTGCTGCTGCTAAGACAGCAGGGCTTTTAAGATCTTGCGGGCCTTCTAATGTCTAGCATGGGAATGTGCTCTGTCAGGGGGAGTGGTCAGGTGGACTGGTCATGAGGGCTGAACCTGGTTCTCCAGTTCCAAATTCAGTAGCTTGGACCATAGTGCCACATCCCCTCCCCCACTGAACATCAAACTGCCCCACTGAGAGAAACTCGCAGTGCCTTCAACTACAACACAATTGTGCCCCACTATAAACACCTGGATGTGACTCAAATCAAATTATGCACTAGACAAGAGTAATATGCTGGCTAAAAAAAAACATCATCCTAGAAATAGCAAACCCATAGGGTATGCAAGATTAAGTAAAGTATGTGAAATGTAAGCAACATGGTTACCTTTTTCTTTTTACACTCATTATTCAGAAATTAGTGAGTGCTTTTGCCTGCAAAGTTAAGGACATGACAACAGGGCCCAGAAGGGCCCTATTTGAATGTCAAATGCCTATATCTTACAAAACGTAAGCAGTATGGTTTTAAAAGTCCATATTTGTGAACACACAGCCGCTGTACACATTTTGTTTTCCAATTTACCGATCAAGCAGGTATTTCAGTATCTCCAGGAATATCACGCTTTCCCATCCAGGGAAAACAATGTTGTTCAAAGAGAGAAGAGAAAACAAAAGTAGCGCTTCACTGGAAAACAATGTAAAGTGGGATAATGTGTTTATTAGGTGTGAATAAATCAATCTGCCCACCTTCCAACCACTCTGTCTTATTTAAAATGTTTTATTTCTTTCCACCCCAAGGCTGCACTTAGAAACTGAAAAAGTCAGAAAAAGATGAGATTTCCAGCAAAAGTTCTTTTTTGGATCCATTTCACAGGGGAGCAAATAAACAGGAAAGAGAAGGTAATACCTGTTTCTTGAAGTCTCAAAACGGGTGACAGGAAAAGGTGACTGCTGCCACCCTTGGTGGTCAGAGCTGCCCCCGCTTCCTCCAGGACTGGCCTCACCTCACACTGGACATAGATCTACATTCGCTTGGCCTCGGCGGAGTGAGGGGGCAAATGTCAGGCCCATCGCTTTCTTATCTTTAGACCTTTTTTGAGCCCTTTACAACCAGTGCCTTGACGCCAGCTTGTCTGTGCGCGTGAAGCTGTACACAGGCCCGGACTGGCCGTTGCGGGCACCGGGCAATCCCTCGGTGCCCCGCAAGGGTGGGGGCTGGTTTTGAGCCCCTGGGGGCCATTTTTGTTACAGGGACTTTTTTGCAGCGTTTGCCAGGGCCGGTTTTGCTTCTCAGTCTGACCCTGGCTGTACAGACGACGGTGCGAGGGGGTGCGGGACCTGGGGACTCGGGGACAGTGCGCGCTACTGATCCCTCCCGGCCTTTTCAAAGTTGTGCGTGCCCCGGGGGCTACGGTTGTTGCACACGTTAGCCCGGACCCTGCCTGCCTGCCATTGACTGTGATCTTAGAAGTAATTTAATGAATCCAGACAGGGCTTGAAGTGGGGTGGAAAAAACTGAGGAGTCTCTCAAAGGGGCGTGGCCAATTAAATTAAAAGTGTGGCTTAAAACACGTAAGCTAAAAATCTGTGCCTAGAATAGTGTGCCCCCCCTTCGACCTCCCCCCACCGATTTGTATTTTGCTGTTTCTGTCATTTGCATCCAGATATAGGATACAACAAGTAAAATCATACCTACAACAAGTAAGGACTTTTGGTTTTGTCAATGATTGTTAGTTGCATAAGATAAATCGGCAGCAACTATGGCTAGTTGTATATAATATTTCAAACGCTTCCACTTAAAGCCCTGGTGACACCACGACGATGTTGCTGCTCCTGAGTTTCAAAAAGAGAAGGGAAATCCAGAGAGAAAATGACTCTTTAAAGGATTCCCCTTCCCCTGCGACGCTCGCCTGCATGACGTCACACCGTAACTTCTCCACTAGTGAGAAGTGAGCAGTGTGAGCAGCGCACATCGATGTGCCTGCGGTCACTGCAGTCTGGAAAAAAACGGACCGTTTGGGCCAGGGCACAAAACCGAGCCCAACAGACACCAGTTTCGAGGATTCTTTTAAAAAACTTCCGGTGCTCAGACCCGGTGAGACCCGGCCCACTTAAAGCCCTGAATCCAGAACTCTCAACGAGTAGGAAAATAAAAAAGCACAGCTACACTTCTTCACTACAGGGATCTCTGCGCTGCACTTGCTGGTTCCGCTGAGGGCCCCCCCAGATCACGGGACCCCCCCCCCCCACGCAACACGGGGGCTGCGGGGGCCTGTGTTACGCCCCTAGCGTGTGAGGCGTAGTGATATTTTGGAAAAATATCACTTTTGATAGCAAGTGTTAGATGGTTCTCTGCGGATAAAAGGAAGTAAAGACATCTCTTTTGTATTCACATATCCACTACTAACTTATAGAGGTCGTGCACAGTGGCGCGGTGGACCAGATGGAGATATCCAGCATTTCTGTTTTCTCTCTTATCCCATTTGCCCTTTCCCCAGTCGAATGCTAGCTATCAGATTGCACTTAGTTGGCCGTGGATACAGAGATTTGCGGAAAGGTTATCGCCCTGTAGGATCCAGAATCCAGGTTCTGACAGAACTTCAAAGACACCTTTCAGGCCCATCATGAAGCTCAAAATCCAGCGGTCAGTAGTCAGCATCTTGCTGGAACTGTGCATAGCCCTGTAGCCCAGCATGGTCAGGGGGGCCCAAGTGTACCTTGAGGCGTGCTCTCAGCCCAAATGTAGCTTCAAGTAGTGCTCTTTGCCACACTGAGTGGAGGCCAGTGGATGCTGGACTTTGATGGGCTAACCACAAAAGGAGGTTGGTCCCTGGGGGTCATTCTCCCCAATCTAGGGTTCTGCCCACATACAACTCTCCTTCCACTTCAAGTGAGGTGCTGGCGAGAGAGCAGCAAATAGATCGCAACCTCTCCTGCAGGGCCCTGTCCTCTTAGACAGGGTAAGTCGTCCTGGTCATTTGAGCATCAGGACCACAGCAGATCCTTTGAGCCTTGGACCACTTCTCGTGAGACGCGCAGCATGCGGTGCGATGTCTGCAAAAGAGGACCGTGCAAATTCCAACTGAGAATGGCTTTCAGCAGAGCTGCTCCCTTTCAGAGCTTGTGCAATCAGCAGATAGTAGGGAGTCAGTCAGGTGACTGTCATGCTTCCTTAGCTCTTACACTAGAGGAGTAAGGAAAATTGCTTTGGACTATTTGATTTGGACTGAAGCGGGATGTATATTCCAAAACCTCTAGGTGGAAGGTAGCTCCTTATATGTTGATCCTCTTGTCCTGGAGCAGGACCCCTTCACTGGCTTCTTCCAACACCTTTAGGAGAGGACGGGCTGGGCGGAAAATGGAATCATTCCTCCAGCCATGGAGAAGAAGACGGGTGCCATACGGACTGAGATAATCGTATGCTCCAGGGGTCTCCAACCTTTTCTGTAGTAAGACCTACTCATGTTCACTGAAAATCATTCTCTGCTATTAATAAATATGATTAGTGTTGCCGTAGAAACCACATTCGACAAGGTGACAGTGGACACCTTTTGCAAGATTACCTGCAGTAATTACCTCAGTGCGTCAGGCAGGGAGGCCAGCAGTAATGTCAACGAAAGTCTTTATTAATTTGGAATGCCTCTACATGTGTAATAATATCCGTAGCTGCAATGTGGAAAGGTCTATCCAAACCAGCACAATTTATCATTCAAATATCAACTTTAAATCAATTTGGAAATTCAACTACTTTTGCCCAAACATCAGGCTATGATTTTTGAAACTACACAGATTTTTTGAGTCAAACACACGCTTTTTACTTTAGCGTAATTCAACTAAGAACAAGCTCCTAATTTAGTGGAGTGGTACTCAAGTGGGGGAGCTATGTTTGTTAGCTGGAGACCTACCAGTAGCTCATGAGCTACTCGTTGGAGAATCCATGTGAACAGAAAACTGACTTGAAGGAATCCATTCATCGTTACAATCCAAGAGCCGAATCACACAAACACAGGTTGTCCCCATTTGCCACGGATGACAGAAAGTGGGGGAGCAGTGGGGTTCTCCTTGAAGAGAGCTGGCTGGATTTTACCGGGAGGGTTGAGAAGACCTTGCCAGGGGTGTAGCTTCCGGGGGAGGGGGGGCTTGGGATGTTACACCCCCCTAAAAATGTGTTCTGTAGTAAATAGTTGGGTATAAGGGCTTTCAGTCGGGTATGATGAAGTGTCTGTTGGATTTCACCTGGGATTTTTACATGGCCACACTGACAAAAACATGCACATACACACTCTCTCTCATATCTGTTTTGAAGGCCTTCAAAAATGTTGATTAGTTTGAAACATTTGTTTTAAGTGCCTCTAACAATCTGTCGTTCTCTCTCTTTCCACTCCACTGCCTCTTAAGACCCCCTCATGTCCTGCTTCTCATATAATGTGTTTTAACAAGATATCCCAGCATGGCTGTTAGGAAATCTGAAACCCCAACCCAACCCCCATTCAATCTTATTGACCAAGCTACACCCCTGGACCTTCTCCTTGAGGGTACAGCAAAGAAACTGTAACCCGCAGAACATAGAAATTACCACCAGCAACCAGTAGGAGTGATGCAAAGGGTGGGGGTACCCCCTGAGAAAAGTTAGAAGGTTTTTGGGATCCCCATCTCCCAGAGCAAAGAGTTGTGTTAAAGGAACACTGGTGTCTGTGTTAGGGAAGTCGCGGGATATGCTGAACAGCGGAATTTGTATGTGAAAAATTGAAAAGCAGGAAAATGGGTGAGCTGGCACCGCCAAGGGGGGAACTTTTGCCCCAACACGCGTGTGAGGCAATCCTCATCTGTGATACTCTAGACTTTGCTGCAACCAAACCACACTTTCCGTACCCGCCATGTCTCTTTCTTGGGTGGGCCAATCCCCATAGGAGCGTTTGTTCGACCACGCATCACCTCATGCTTGAAACCCTGTTTCGCTGAGGAGTGACCTAGAAATACGTGTTGCCCTCCACGCCGCGCGCTCTAATTACGCGTCAAAGAAGAGTAATGTGCTTTTGTAGGCAACAAAGTCAAAGCCTGTGCGGTGGACGCCTTCAGCGCCTCATCCGCACTTGCGTTAATTAAACTGTTAATGAGGTCTCTGTGTGCATAATGGGGTGAGATTATTGAGATATTGATATTGTAATTGATAGATTGTTGTGGCAAAGCAGCTCAGAGGTGGGGCATTCAGGGGTGCCTCACCATGGGCGGTGTGGGGATTCTGTCCCCCGCCCTCGCAGCTTCAATAAATTAATTCACTGCTAGATAGTTGGGTTCTCGTACTCCCAGTCCTATGTGTCCGCGTTGAGTTGGGTTTCAAACAGGAGAAGCAGCACTGTGTGGGCCCGATTCACAGAACTAACTTAAGACAAAATCCTAAACTTACTACTTTTGGTTTTCACAGAAGTTAGGATTTTGTCTTAAGTTTGTCTTAAGACAGACTTAAGACAAAATCCTAACTTAAGTCTGTCTTAAGTCTGTCTTAAGACAAACTTAAGACAAAATCCTAACTTCTGTGAATACCAAAAGTAGTAAGTTTAGGATTTTGTCTTAAGTTAGTTCTGTGAATTGGGTCCACAGATTTTAGTCGCTGACATTCTGAACCTGCGAAGTTTTCTTTTTTCCAACCCATCCTTCCCCCCACAAAAGTGCAGGGGGTTCGACCATGGGAGAAATGAACACTCATAGAGGCCTGATGGCTCTGGAAGCAGAGGTTGCTCAGAAACCTTTCTCCTGCCCTTTGTCTATGAAGGGGAGTTGTCTTCACTTGACTATATTTTATATTTTGATCAGCACATTAAAGGAAAACTCACAGACATTGAGCTTCAAAACTATTTGCACATATATCTTTGACTTACACATGCAAAGGAGGTTTTTATTAGTGTAAAACTACTTTTGTTATTCTCAAACGATGGTTTTGCACTTGTCAAAGTAATCATGTATAAAAAAGTTTGATTTAATTCTCTAAGCAGGGGTGGGCAGTGCACATTACAGGGCAGGAGTGACACATGCCTGGTTTACAAAGGTAAACATAAGTTTACTATTTGTAAGTATTTACAAACTACGATTTAATAGGCAGGAGTAAATATTTTTCCTTTGTTTACATTTATTTTCGATGAAGACTCTGCCTAGGTAAAGCCTTTCTTGGGGGCTGATGGATAGCAGCAGGGCCAGCGCTAGGCGTGGGCAGCATGGGCGCTGCCCAGGGCCCTGCGCCTGCTCGCAGCCCTGGGGCCTCGCACCTTTACAGACTCCAGACTATTGAGGCCGAGGGGGCCACCTAAGAGTTTACATTTTTTCTTTGTTTGAACAATCTCCCTGCAGGCCTGTCTCTGTGGGCCTAATGGCATCATCTGCATGTTCGGTGATGACAGCAATTAGACAGTGTATTGAAGTGCCCTTGCCTGTGAAGGTTGCCCTGCCCCTGTACCAATGAAAAGCAGAATATCCTGCTGGGCGCAGAACAAAAGATAGAACAGGCATGACAATGGAAACTGCTCACCTAGGACAAGTGGAAAGAGAGCAGGGAGGGGGATTAAAGGGTTAAAACACACTGAATAGAGTGCAGGGGGGAACCCTGACAAGAGGTGCACGCAGAAGAGCAGAATCAGCATGTAAAAGTGGATGCAGCAGGGTTTAAAGTCTGCTGGGCCACTCAAGCCTCAGACCTGGTAGTGAATTAAAATGGACATTCAATTATTATAGACAAGGAAGCCGTAGACGTTGCTTATTCATTTTATGCAACTAATAACCACTGACAAAGCCAATAGTCCTGGCTTGTTGTAGGTGTTATTTTACTTGTTGCAATATTTATCTGCAGGCAATGACAGAGGCAGCAAAATACCAGTCGGGCGGTGCACTACTCCAAGCACAGATTTATATAGCTTACATGTTTTTAAGCCACACCCTTAATTATATCAGCAATGCCCCTTTGAAAGACACCCTCAGGTTTTTTTTCATCCCACTTAAAGCCCTCTGTCAGGTAAGTTTAGAACTGCCCTAGTTTGCAAACATGAGACACTTTTCTAGCTGACTAACTCACTAATGGGGGCCCCTTTTATTTTGGTACTGGGCCTATTTTCTTTCCCAGTCTGATGCTGCATGTTTGGCAGGGCCGCTGGAATTATGCGATTGTGCGGCAGTGGCGACTTCTGCAGAACTATGCATTTGACGCATTTACCTCATAATCCATCATCTGCTGCATAATCTACAGATTTTAACAAAAACATTTCTTTCTACCTCAAATGGTTCAAAAGTTTCTAAAAATGCAGCTACATGTCTTGCTGCATGTGGGAAGGCCCTTTGAAAAGCTGGAATAGTCAACTTTCTGTTACCCACTTCTAAATTTGGGTGTTAAATTGGTACTAATGGGATGCAACCAGTGCCCAAACAGTATTACCAAGTTTAAAAATGGCAAAAAAATGAAGTAATACTATTTCAAAATGTGACGGATTATGCCGCATAGTTTGCCTTTTCTTACCACATAATTTACTCACCCTAATACATCATTTGCCCTCTCCTGCCGCATAATTCCAGTGGTCCTGATGTTAGGGTAATCCATGGCAGTGATTTTATTCCTGTTTATATTTCACATGATTTACTTAATCTTGCATTCCCCAAGTGTGCTAGCTTTTTCCAGCATGTGTGTTTCCGTATTTCATTTCACAGCATATTACTCTTGGATGATATACCCATTATACTGAGTCGCCTCCAGGTGTTTATAACGGGCTACAGTTTAGAACTTTGGAGTTGAGGATGCAGGCAGTACAGATTTCACACTGTGCCTGTCTGTGGGGCAAAAAGGTGTTCAGATTACATGATCATTCAAAATATGGCCTCTCTGCAGAGCACAAGGAGCAATGGTCCTGCATTCCAGTTGTGATCCTATGCAAATGTGTGTGAAGGAGCTACTTATTGGTCAAAACAACAAGGTGAAAGGAAAATAATCTATTGTTGTTACACATTTAGCTTTAATAGCTAACAACCATTGACAAAACCCAGTCGCGGCCAGTATGAGTTGCGGGTGTGGGCGTCGCGGGAGTTGGTTTAATTTTAATTATAAAAAATGTATAAAAACTTTTGTTAGCCGGCCCGAATCGATCCCACGTCATCTCTGCTTAGGGGCCTCACATGTTTCTATTCTGCCCGGGGCCCCACATATCCTGGGACTGGCCCTGGATAGCAGACCTTCTGGACCCTCTTGGGGACCCACGACTCATCATTAGAGGCTGAGCAGAACCCCTATAAGGGAGGGAAACAGAGGTGATCTCAAAGCATAGGGTGAAAGCGAACCGAATCACGTGTGCTCCATAAGGGATAGTTCTGCGTATCCGCTTGCACGAGGAGGACACTTTCCACAGTAGTTGGGTCCTTCCCACGTGCAGAGGTCGCTGGCTAAAGCCAACAACACCCAAAACAAACTTTCCTGACTCCAGGGTAATCCCGCTCTGTGTGTAAGTTGTATTCTCAGTCATCCAACAACAGTTATTATCCAAAGAAAGGAAACATATATATTCAAAGGGAAGGAAAAAATCCTACAAAAAACAAGCATTGGAAATGCAATAGGTCTCGCAGAATTAGAGTTAGTGCTTTTAGAATTGTTTATGGGGTTTTTTTGTAAATCTTTAGCATTTTTGTTTCCTGTAGCCAATGCTAAAGAATTACAAATAAAAAAAGCCATAAACATTTCTAAAAGCTCTAACTCAAATGCTCCGAGACCTATTGCACTGTGTGAGGGTGAGGGGTTGAGGGTGAGTGAGGGTGAGGGTGGGTGAGGGTGAGTGAGGGTGAGTGAGGGTGAGTGAGGGTGAGTGAGGGTGAGGGGTTGAGGGTGAGTGAGAGTGAGGGTGAGTGAGGGTGAGGGTGAGTGAGGGTGAGGGTGAGTGAGGGTGAGGGGTTGATGTTGAGGGTGAGGGGTTGAGGGTGAGTGAGGGTGAGTGAGGGTGAGTGAGGGGTTGAGGGTGAGTGAGGGTGAGGGTGAGTTAGGGTGAGGGGTTGAGGGTGAGTTAGGGTGAGGGGTTGAGGGTGAGTGAGGGTGGGGTTGAGGGTGAGTGAGGATGAGTGAGAGTGAGGGTGAGTGAGGGGTTGAGGGTGAGG
Source organism: Lissotriton vulgaris (assembly GCF_964263255.1). Taxonomy (NCBI): domain Eukaryota; kingdom Metazoa; phylum Chordata; class Amphibia; order Caudata; family Salamandridae; genus Lissotriton; species Lissotriton vulgaris. The sequence continues at coordinate 1,849,825 of NC_141699.1, forward strand.
GGTTGAGGGTGAGTGAGGGTGAGTAAGGGTGAGGGTGAGTGAGGGTGAGTGAGGGTGAGTGATGGTGAGGGTGAGGGGTTGAGGGTGAGTGAGGGTGGGTGAGGGTGAGTGAGGGTGAGTGAGGGTGAGGGGTTGAGGGTGAGTGAGGGTGAGAGGGTGAGGGTGAGTGAGGGTGAGGGGTTGAGGGTGAGGGGTTGAGGGTGAGTGAGGGTGAGTGAGGGTGAGGGGTTGAGGGTGAGTGAGGGTGAGGGGTTGAGGGTGAGTGAGGGTGAGGGGTTGAGGGTGAGTGAGGGTGAGGGGGTGAGGGTGAGGGTGAGTGAGGAGTGAGAGTGAGGGTGAGTGAGGGGTTGAGGGTGAGGGGTTGAGGGTGAGTAAGGGTGAGGGTGAGGGGTTGAGGGTGAGTGAGGGGTTGAGGGTGAGTGAGGGTGAGTGAGGGTGAGTGAGGGTGAGTGAGGGTGAGTGAGGGTGAGGGGTTGAGGGTGAGTGAGGGTGAGTGAGGGTGAGTGAGGGTTCAAATCTGTTTTTGGGGGGTAGCTTTGAAATCAGTAGTCTTCGATCTGAACCGGGAGGGTTGGAATGTAAGGTGTCTGGCAGTGGATTAATGAGTCATGACCTGTATTTAAGACCATCCGCCTCGATATCAGGCGAGACGAGATTTACTCGTACAACCGTGGGCTTCTGAGCAGAGCTTCGGGCATAGACACTTTGTTTTTAAAATAAATTAAACACTGCTCTTAGTCCCAAGTCAGACACTCTATCACTGACGCTTTGGGAGCTTACGGGATTATTGCCCCAGCTACCATGTCAGCGAGGGAACGAGAGAAGCACCGGGAAGCCAGCAGCTCCCAGTGCACTACAGGAGGCCTCGCTGCGGTGAGTTAATCGACCTCTATACAAGAACGCCCAATGCCCTCCCGCATGCCAGAGTCCACAGGGCCATTCGTCAGGAAGTGGTGCGTGGCAGCGCAGACCTCAGCGTGCGCCGGCCCTGTGCGGCTGGGTCGTTCTTTCCTGATAATCAAGGGTCAGTTCCGGGGCAGCTAGAGAGAGACCTCTTCCGCTGCAGAAAGGTTGGCTGGCCCATCTTTTTTGGGGCGGGTTATGTGTTTTCTAACCAATGGCAGGGTAAACTGGAAAATACAGCCACAAAGACTCTCCAAGCTCCGCCTATCATCCTGTCAATCTGTTTAACACCAGTTTTCCGATAATCTTCTCTTGTTTTGGAAATTGAAGTTTAATAGAAATGGACTTAAAGTAGAGACGCCCGGATGTTTGTGATCTTCATTTTGAAGTTTTCAGGTAAGGCTTACATGCAGGAACATTCCGCCTGGATCCGGAAAGTTAATGCGTAGGATGTTATCGCTAACCGATTGAGTAAACGGAGGGTAAGTGAGGTACAGGAGAGCTAGGGATTTAGAAATACCGAAGACATACGTCGGATAGAAAAGTGTGCCAATTTGGAACAGGAGGCAGAGTTGCAGCAGAGGTTGGGGAGGCGTTGTAGAGAAGTCACGGCAGAGAGAGCAATACAGGGCACATGTATACTTAATGTGGCAGGGAGGAAAGAGGCACTGATTCAGGTCTGTGATTCGGAAAGAGTGACTGACTGCAACAAGATCGTAAATGTTGATGTTAGGCAGGTGGCAAACATGGTAGCTTAGGGCAGGGGAGGGGGCGGAGCGGGGAGAGGGAACAGATGGATCGAAGGCTGATAAGGGGAGGGGGGAGGAGAAATGCGACACGGCGGGCAGGGGAGGGGGCGGAGCGGGGAGAGGGAACAGACGGAGGGAAGGCAGATAAGGGGAGGGGGAGGAGAAATGCGACACGGCGGGCAGGGGAGGGGGCGGAGCGGGGGCCTAGTGCGGCTGAGGGAACTGATGTGCACGCGCTTTTAAGCTCAATGCGCATGCGCATTGAGCTTAAAAGTCACGGGCACTGCAAGGAATCGCCACGATTCCTTGCAAGTTGGATAAAGAGTGGATAAGCCCCCATAGTCTCGCTTGCTCGATGCGCATGCGCATCGACAGGCGAGACCTAAAAATGATGGCCTCCATTTTAGCAATCCTCTGCAGTGCGGAAATACTAAATAAACCGAATGACGCACATTTCTTTATCTCCGTAATATTAACCAGAAGTTCACAGCGTTTACAAAATCAAAATTGTAATTGTGTAGCGCTTACGACCTCTGAAGAGGCACTGAAGCCCTTTCTCCAACAAGTAGCAGGCTACTCCGAATCCAAGATTAGTAATTAGTAGGTTAGTACAATTATTATTACTTTTTGGTTATTATTTCATATGCATTAGTTGATTTTGGAATGTGCTCTTGATTTCTTGAATGTTAGGTAGAGTTTGGGATAGAGAAGCAAAATGAATTGTACACAAATACAACCATACCTCACTGTCGGTTATCACCGGCACACAGCTGCATTACACACAACGTGACATATCTTGGTCCCTGCAAAGTCATCTAAAACAAACAACGTGACATATCTGGGTCCCAGCAAAGTTATCTAAATATGAACATCTTCAGTATTACCTATCCCGCATGCAAATCTGCTTAGTTCTTCTGGTATTTACGAGCCATTTTAGTTGTAGACCCAGCTAAGGTGTCAGCACTGCATAGCATGAAACGGAACAATGGACGCAACAGTATAATTTACAGACACAACCATACATTGTGAAAATTAGTCTAGTATGAATAGAATTAAAGACAAAAAAAGATTGTGGTCAACGCAGAAATGGCTTACCATCTAGCGCTTTGATCTATAAGTAGATTCATCCTTGCGTTCAATGTGACCTTACATTTTGTGCTGAGGTACTTTAGGCCATGCGTGACTTCGGGCCCCTGCCTGTGGCTTACCCTGTAGAGCTGAAGAGCTACGAATTCAATCATTCATTCATTCATTCATGCGTTCAGTGTTTTACCTTATATTAAGTTCTGAGGTTCTTCAGGCCCCATTTGACTTTGGATTGGAATCATGCCAGTTCCCTAGCTTACCCCGAGCTGTGAGCTATAGTTTTTTTCATTTGTGTATTCAGTGCCACCTTACTGTTAACGCTGGAGTTCCGGGGACCCTCTGTGGCTGCTCGATGTCACCGTTCGTGACAGACGTCCTGCGGAGAGTGTCAGGAGTGCTGAGGCGAGTGTCGGGTGTCTCACTGAAAATATCAGACGGCCAGGGGGACTCGCACGCGACAAGGTCCTCTAGCCGCGCGGATGCAGAGGGGCTGCTGCTCACAGAAATCTTGCGAGAGGTGTACAGCCACTGCCAGCTCATTGTCGAGGCCCGGTGCCGGGGTCTTAGGGGTGAAAGAAATGGCGCCCACGTTTGTCGCTTTAAAAAGGGCAAGGCAAGCCCACTGTTGCTCCAGTGTTCCCCAGAGGACGCCAACACTAACCCAAACTTACGGCGGGTCCACTTAAACCAAACAAGCATTGGAAATGCAATAGGTCTCGCAGCATTAGAGTTAGTGCTTTTAGAATTGTTTATGGGGTTTTTTTGTAAATCTTTAGCATTTTTGTTTCCTGTACCCAATGCTAAAGAATTACAAATAAAAAAAGCCATAAACATTTCTAAAAGCTCTAACTCAAATGCTCTGAGACCTATTGCACTGTGTGAGGGTGAGGGGTTGAGGGTGAGGGTGAGGGTGAGGGTGGGTGGGTGAGGGTGAGTGAGGGGTTGAGGGTGAGTGAGGGTGAGTGAGGGTGAGTGAGGGTGAGTGAGGGTGAGTGAGGGTGAGTGAGGGTGAGTGAGGGTGAGTGAGTGTGAGTGAGGGTGAGTGAGGGTGAGTGAGGGTGAGTGAGGGTGAGGGGTTGAGGGTGAGTGAGGGTGAGGGGTTGAGGGTGAGGGTGGGTGAGGGTGAGTGAGGGTGAGGGGTTGAGGGTGAGTGAGGGTGAGGGGTTGAGGGTGAGTGAGGGTGAGGGTGAGTGAGGGTGAGGGATTGAGGGTGAGGGGTTGAGGGTGAGTGAGGGTGAGGGTGAGTGAGTGTGAGTGAGGGGTTGAGGGTGAGTGAGGGTGAGGGGTTGAGGGTGAGTGAGGGTGAGGGTGAGGGGTTGAGGGTGAGTGAGGGTGAGGGTGAGGGGTTGAGGGTGAGTGAGGGTGAGGGGTTGAGGGTGAGTGAGGGTGAGGGTGAGGGGTTGAGGGTGAGTGAGGTTGAGGGTGAGGGTGAGTGAGTGTGAGTGAGGGTGAGTGAGTGAGGGTGAGTGAGTGAGGGTGAGTGAGTGAGGGTGAGAGGGTGGGTGAGGGTGAGGGTGAGTGAGGGTGAGGGGTTGAGGGTGAGTGAGGGTGAGGGTTGGTGAGGGTGAGTGAGGGTGAGGGGTTGAGGGTGAGTGAGGGTGAGGGGTTGAGGGTGAGTGAGGGTGAGGGGTTGAGGGTGAGGGTGAGTGAGGGTGAGGGATTGAGGGTGAGTGAGGGTGAGGGTGGGTGAGGGTGAGTGAGGGTGAGGGGTTGAGGGTGAGTGAGGGTGAGGGTGAGTGAGGATGAGGTGTTGAGGGTGGGTGAGGGTGAGTGAGGGTGAGGGTGAGTGAGGGTGAGGGTGAGTGAGGGTGAGTCTGAGTGAGGGTGAGTGAGGGTGAGTGTGAGTGAGGGTGAGTGAGGGTGAGGGTGAGTGAGGGTGAGGGGTTGAGGGTGGGTGAGGGTGAGTGAGGGTGGGTGAGGGTGAGTGAGGGTGAGTGAGGGTGAGTGAGGGTGAGGGGTTGAGGGTGAGGGTGAGGGGTTGAGGGTGAGTGAGGGTGAGGGGGAGTGAGGGGGAGTGAGGGGGAGTGAGGGTGAGTGAGGGTGAGTGAGGGTGAGTGAGGGTGAGTGAGGGTGAGGGTGAGTGAGGGTGAGGGGTTGAGGGTGAGTGAGGGTGAGGGTGAGGGGTGGTGGGTGAGAGTGAGTGAGGGTGAGTGAGGATGAGTGAGAGTGAGGGGTTGAGGGTGAGTGAGGGTGAGGGGTTGAGGGTGAGTGAGGGTGAGGGGTTGAGGGTGAGTGAGGGTGAGGGTGAGTGAGGGTGAGGGTGAGTGAGGGTGAGTGAGGGTGAGTGAGGGTGAGGGGTTGAGGGTGAGTGAGGGTGAGGGTGAGTGAGGGTGAGGGTGAGTGAGGGTGAGTGAGGGTGAGGGTGAGTGAGGGTGGCTGTTAAATCTGCAGAGATTGCGGGAGGATAATACGTTAAAAAAACATTTTTTTTTAAAACCAAGCACATCAGCGGTTTCCACGAAACAGAAGGTCCTACATTTCTTCAGTTATTCAATAAGCAAACTAGAACACACACAAAACTACATTTACCAGAAGCATTCCATTTAGCGCCGTGCACTTGTCAATCACCTGACAGTTGGCAAATCCTCATAATGTGATTATTTCTGTGCTCGTGGATTACTTCGTTGGCAGGCTAATCCTTCGAGGCTATGTAAACAAGTCTCCCGAATGCAATTCAGAGGGAGAAAGTAATGGGGCAGCTAATTGGTTAATCCACGCACTTAAGTCTCTGAACCTCTGCATAAAGATCTTTTTTCTTTACGGTCTTGGGAGGCGAGGCTTGTTTTGTTTCAACATGTCAGCTTTACCTAGTCCGGCGGCTGTTCCTCAGAGCGCTCTCTGTCTGGCAGGCCCACCCCTACCCCAGCATGGATAAAGAGGTGGGAGGGGCGACAGATACGTTTACCAGCCTTTTCTGTGGTGCTGTAAGGAGAAAAGTGTTAGCGAGAAACCGTGAAACACGGAGAGTCGGGAATTACAGCATTATTTTAAAACAGGAAACCCTGAAAGAGGACATAGATGAAATAAGAAGATAAAAAGAATGGTTCTGCGCCCTGTGCACAAGAGATGATCAAAGGGACACATCGATTACTTCTAATGAGAAAGCACAGACGACAGAGCGCATTAAAGAATTCGAGAGAACGAGCTCCGATACTCATTCTTTGGAAGGGCTCCATGAGAACAGAGCCTGGAGGCACTGATTGACAGCAGGCAGCGGGAAAGGTGCAAAGGGGATTTTATTTGGGTTGTAGCTTAATGCCTGCGGTGGCCTGTGTGTTTTGAAGTAGCAAGAGGCTGTATGAACAAGACGGAGGGAAGAGAGGGGAGGGGGGAGGAGAAATGCGACACGGCGGGAAGGGGAGGGGGCGGAGCGGGTAAAATAAACAAAGAAGACGGAGGGAAGAGAGGGGAGGGGGAGGAGAAATGCGACACGGCGGGAAGGGGAGGGGGCGGAGCGGGTAAAACAAGACGGACGTGCACGCGCTTTTAAGCTCAATGCGCATGCGCATTGAGCTTAAAAGTCACGGGCACTGCAAGGAATCGCCACGATTCCTTGCAGTGGATAAAGAGTGGATAAGCCCCCATAGTCTCGCTTGCTCGATGCGCATGCGCATCGACAGGCGAGACCTAAAAAAAATCCTACCACACCTCGATGAGGTCCATCGGTTCGAAGAGTTCCTTGGACGTCAGTAGTTTGAAACATGAACCAAACGATGGAGCTCCCGTCTCTTTCCCATTGTCCTTCCTCTATTTTTATGTTGAGACTGGTCAGCGCCTGCACTGCTCTGCGGCATGCTGTATTTGATTTGGACTTGAAGCCCCGCCCACTCTCTGCCCATATTTTTCTTTGGCTTGTGTCATTGTCCTTTGTAGATGCTGGATTCTGATTCGTTAATAGGCTAGTTAGTCCCTCCTTAGTACCGCCTTGTCTTCATTTGTAACCTCCCATGAGGACTGTCCCTTTTACTTCTGTTGTTACACGGGCATGTCATTTTTAGTTTGTAAGCATTATTTTCTTTAATGAGTTTCTCCTACTGTAGGTACGACATTCTTTCCTGCAACATTCAGCCTGCCATGCTCGCTTTCTCTTTCCAAGCAGCCCGGGACAATGGCGGCCACTTCTTTGAAATTAAAAAGGTCTTGCAGTTTAAAGAGTTTGAGCTATTGGCATTGTAAATTACAATGCTTTTTATTTATGTCTTAATTATCAAACCAGATAAATAAAAGACATTGTCATTTACAATGCCAATAGCTTAAATGTAATGTAAACTCTAATTATAAAACTCACTGCGAGCCAACGGGTATCCTGGCGGGGGGCCTGTGGCCGCGGATTCAGAGGATGGCATGGAGAAAGACTAATTCTATACTCTAGGATAGGGCCATGTCTTCATTTTCTTTCTGAACAGCAGTAGGTCTTTCATTTGTCGCATCTCCGTGGGGAGGCTGTTCCAGAGCCATGGTGCAGCAACACTGAAGGCTTGCCCCCCAATTTAGCTTTTCTAATCCTGGGTACTTTCACCCAGTTGTCCGAAGATGACCGAAGACAGCGAGTAGGGGCATACCAGCTGAATTTGTTCTGCAGCGGTTTGGGCCGCAGACCGTGCAGTGCCTTAAACACGATACAAAGGGATTTAAATTGAATCCTCTGCGAAATTGGGAGCCTGTGAAGCTCTGCAAGGGCCTGAGAAGCAGAGGACTGTTGAGGTCTCATCAAGGCCAACTTCTCCGCCGCAGTCTGGATTCTCTGTAGTCTCCCAATTAAGAACTTGGGGGACTCCAGCAGAAAGGCGTTACAGTAATCCAGCCTGCTGATGATGACGCTCCTTACCACCAATGCACGGGCCTGTGGTGGTAGCATAGGGAGAATCTTCCTAAGGGCCCTAATAAGGGAGAAACAGCTCCCAACTGCCTTGTTGACTTGTGCTTCCAAAGTCAGCTTCCCAAGTTGCGAACCGTCTCAGATGGTGCCAATGGAGAGTCAGAGGGAATAGGCCAAAAATCAGCTGGGAGAGAGTACGGCACTCTCCCACCAGCAATACATAAGATCTCTGTTTTATCTGCATTAAATTACGTTATTTCTCAGCCAATGTACCACGTTCTGCATACAGACATGGAAACTACCTCGAGTGGTTGACTGATCTCCTTCCAAGGAGAGAATAAGCTGAGTGTCATCAGCATAATTCACCAAGCCTATATCGTGATATTTAAAGACATCCATCAGGGGACGCATGTAAGCATTAAATAATATAGGGCTGATCGCAGATCCCTGCGGGACCCCTTACCGAATCTTGGCGAACTTAGATTGAAAAGGAGGAAGGGCCCCTGCCTGGCATCTGTCGGACAGATAAGAAAGAAGCCACTTCTGAACCATACCCACAACCCCCACTCCTTCCAACCGTTCCAGGAGGAACGCAGCAGACAGGTCTAACAGGATCATTATGGCAGAATGACCCCTGTCTGCTCGTATACGAAGATCGTCCAACACAGTCAACAAGGCGGTCTCCGTCCCATGTCCTGGGCAGAAGCCGAATTGCACGTCCTCCAGTTTATCATTAGCCTCCAGGAACTAGCGCTTTGCTTGAACTCTCAAAAATGCGAGACCTGTTGCATTGCACATGTTTGTTATTCTCCTTGGCTTAAGATAGCCCCTCTGTGGCAAGGGCTTTTCCTACAACACTTACTGAGCGCACGCGTTCTGTCCTGATGGTTCTCCGGTGGCGACATCTCTGACACTGTGATGTAGACCTTTCTGTCCAGCCCCCTTCTCCCAGGCTTCTGCACCCTTCTCTCCATGATAGCTAGACCCTGCAGTCTCTTGCACCACTCACCCTCAAGCCCCACAGTGGCGGTACTGTCTTGGGGGCTTGATACTTGCGAACTGTGTATTTAAATCGCATTGAAACTGCTTTGAATTTAAACTGTTATTCATGTACTGTTGAATTTGCACTTTGCACATTGTGCAGGCCTTTTTACCGCCTCCGGCTCCCTGCTGCCGTTTTTAGGTCTCGCCTGTCGATGCGCATGCGCATCGAGCAAGGCGAGAGTATTGCGAGTTATCCACTCTTTATCTGCACTGCAAGGAATCGTGGCGATTCCTTGCAGTGCCCGTGACTTTTAAGGTCAATGCGCATGCGCATTAAGCTTATGCGCATGCGCATTGACCTTAAAAGTCACGGGCGCGTGCATGTCCGTCTTCCCGCCGTCTCGCATTTCCCCTGTCGCACTTCTCCTCCCCCCTCCCCTCTCTTCCCTCCAGCTTGTTGTTTATTTGACCCGTTCCGCCCCCTCCCCTTCCCGCCGTGTCGCATTTCTCCTCCCCCCTCCCCTCTCTTCCCTCCGGCTTCTTTTTTTTTGTTTATTTTACTCGCACCTCTCCCCTCTCCGCCCCCGTTCCGCCCCTTCCCCTTCCCGCCGTGTCGCATTTCTCCTCCCCCCTCCCCTCTCTTCCCTCCACCCTTAATTAACTTGTTTCGCTAATGTTGTGGAGTTGTGTTCTATTGTAAGACGAAGCCCCGCACTTTTGGTAAAATATCTTCATTTCTTGGCGTCGATATTTTTTGCCTCGCTCTCCTTTAAAAGCAAGTGGCTGCTGGTTTAAGCAGGGCTCACGGTCGACACTTTCCGAGTCTAACATGTGCATAGCACTATACAAAATAATGGATTGGGCTGATTTGAGTGGTCCCTCTAACGTTTCCTTCCTCGCTGTGCTGTAATCTACGTCGAGGATTACTTACGAGAAAGAGAAAGAATATGAAACTATTTCCCAGATAGCGAATAAAGTCATTTGGAGAGAACGATCGTTTCACTTAAAGATCACTGTTCGTCGTATTTACATTTATTGTCCCGCAAGTTAGGCTTGTTTTCATATGTAATTATTGAAAATGTGCTGGGGTTTACTCAATATCCCCTTCAACTTTATTGTACTCGCATTGGAGTATGATCCCCGTTACATGCAAAATCTGTTTAGTTGCTTCTATGTCAGTGGAAAACGGAGCCCAGATGTGCAGCACAAAGCGGTAACAGCCTCGAGGTTACAGGCTTTGTGGTGTCTTTTAACTTCATTTACTCTTGCCTTTGGAGCGAAGTCCTCGCGCTAAAATCGAATGTTGTGGTCAATTTGTTCTCACATTTACTAAAACATTATCCGCTTTTATGTATAGTTTGTTTTCTGTTCTTAAGTTTTATTTTAAAAAAACATTTAAAAAACTGCTATTTTCAGTAACTAGAATGATTATTTTAGTTCGCTGTCAATGTCACCTTTACAAGTACAAGTTTTCCTTTAAGAACTCGTGTGAGAAATAATATATTTTATAACTACGCGTCTTACGATTTTTCTCGTTATATCCCGTGATATGTTTGCATTAAAAAAGCACTGTTTTGTTTGTCCCACTGAAAGCACACTTTTGTTTCAAAGCACCGAAGATAAACTCTCGAGGCCAAAAAGACAGAAGCACGCTGTTACTAGGAATGGCAGCCTTGAGGGAAAGCACGATGCCTTACAGCGAAACAATCAAGAAAACAAAACACGAATACAAGCAGCTCAGGATCAATTCCACGTTAATCCCATCAAAGCCAAGGTGACAAACCTTGTTGTCCTGAAAAGTGAGCAAGGGAAACTCTGTCTCAAGAGAGCGCTCCAGTCAAAATCCCTAGATCACTGTAGACACTTAAAAAAAATAAAAAACTTACAACTTTCTTTTTACATACTTGAATAACTCGCATTTTCAAGAAGTATCCCGCAATGTCTGGAGCGGAACCCCACTACTTCATAAAATGTCTTTAATAAACCTTCGCTTTCCTATTTATCGTTTCTTCGTAAATGTCAGATTTAAACTGCTTTGGACAATAAAGCAACAATAAAAGGAACTTCTACACATGGCGTGTTGTGTTCACCTATCCCGCGTTGTAAACCTTTGGCTCTGCAAACGCCATTTGCTCTCACTGGAAAGCCATTTCCCGACTTTATGGGCCCTTGTTTGTGTTATCTGCATAGCGCCTTTCCGGGCTGCTTGGGGACATCTTTCCCTTTTATGGTAAACAACCAACAGAACCCCCCCCCCCCCGAACTCTAAGAGCACGGTATAAAAAGTACTATAGCGGTGATGGATATATCTAATTTATAGGCGCTAGAATAGAAGGGAGTTGTGGTGATATTGTCTCGCCTTCAATGGCTGAATCTTTTCTTGTGCAGGGATCGCGGCTCGCTCACAAAGTGTATTTTCACAAGTGTGCACATAGAAAAGTGCCCTCCGTCTTCTGTACGCACCGGGATGAGTTCGAAGTCACCGCCTGTGATTAAGAGAAGTCCTAATGGTACCGAAAGAGGTAAAGCTTCGGGAGCTGAACTTTATTTGTGTTTCTCTCTCCTACAGCGTTGCTTGGGGCCACAGTCCATCCCCAACTGGCCTGCATCCTGCAGAGCGCCTGGAAGTGACGTGTCAGAAGTGACCTTGAGAACGTGTTTGTGTCTGCGATCACTACAGTAAAAGACACCATGAAAGACAGCGGACTCAGAAGTCTTCCTTCGCCTTTTTTCAAAACGAAGCTAATGTTGGATTTAATGAAACCTATTTCAAAAACGTGCCTGTACAAGGTCTTTCACTAAGAAAGCGACTACATTTCAGCTGTAAGACCAAAAAAAACAATTTCTACTTTCGGTCTGTGACTCTTTAATAGATGCCAAGGGAAATAGTTTATTTAACACCACGTGGAACGTCTCCAGGAGCCCAGATATTGTTTAAAGTTTAAAATCCTTTGAATTATGATAAACATTGCCTCGTTAAAAGGAGGGAGATAAAATTCATCAGCCTAAGTGGGTCCCCCGTTGGGACAAAAACATGACTCTAATTACAGAAAATAAATATCAACACAAGCTATCAACCCTAAAGGGGACCCCTCAACCCCTCACTCACCCTCACTCACCCTCACTCACCCTCACTCACCCTCAACCCCTCACCTCACTCACCCTCACTCACCCTCACTCACCCTCACTCACCCTCAACCCCTCACCTCACTCACCCTCACTCACCCTCACTCACCTTCACTCACCCTCACTCACCCTCAACCCCTCACCTCACTCCCCCTCACTCCCCCTCACCCTCACTCACCCTCACTCACCCTCACTCACCCTCAACCTCACTCACCCTCACTCACCCTCACTCACCCTCACCCTCACTCACCCTCAACCCCTCACCTCACTCACCCTCAACCCCTCACCCACCCTCAACCCCTCACCCTCACTCACCCTCAACCCCTCACCCTCACTCACCCTCAACCCCTCACCCTAACTCACCCTCACCCTCACTCACCCTCAACCCCTCACTCACCCTCTCACCCTCAACCCCTCAACATCAACCCCTCACCCTCACTCACCCTCACTCACCCTCACCCACCCTCACTCACCCTCACTCACCCTCACCCTCACTCACCCTCACCCACCCTCACCCTCACCCTCACTCACCCTCACTCACCCTCACTCACCCTCACTCACCCTCACCCTCACTCACTCTCACCCTCACTCACCCTCACTCACCCTCACTCACCCTCACTCTCACTCACCCTCAACCCCTCACCCTCACTCACCCTCAACCCCTCACTCACCCTCACCCACCCTCACCCTCACCCTCACTCACCCTCACTCACCCTCAACCCCTCACCCTCACACAGTGCAATAGGTCTCGGAGCATTTGAGTTAGAGCTTTTAGAAATGTTTATGGCTTTTTTTTTTAATTCTTTAGCATTGGCTACAGGAAACAAAAATGCTAAAGATTTACAAAAAAACCCATAAACAATTCTAAAAGCACTAACTCTAATGCTGCGAGACCTATTGCATTTCCAATGCTTGTTTGATTGGGTGCCAGAGAGAGGCTTAGGTTTTGGCGTCAGCTGCTGCTTGAGCAGAGCTGATTGGTGAATTTGGTGGGAGGGCCAATTTAGGCAGACTGAGTGGGCGCGCGCACCAAAGCATGCCAAAGGCAAGCTTATCTGCGCCTATCCGCGCCCAAACGGGACTAGAGGCCAGGTCCCCATGCCAACCTTTTACGTGTACCGATATGGAACTGAGGGAGGTGCGGGAGGTGGGGGCTGTCCATCCGCTACCTATCAGGGTGGTGGAAAGGTTAAGAGTAGAAGGACTAAGGAACCCTTCTGTGGAGTTAATCCAGGTTTACACCAGTGTAGAGGTGCAGGGAGGTGGTCCAGATTGGCAGGAGTCATGTCAGAAGGTAGTAGGGTGGGGGCAAGAGCAGCAAAGCAACTTTACTAAAAACCCTCTTCCGGATGGGGAGCTAAGAGAGGTGCTGCTAAATAAAAGTTCATTGACACAAACATAACCTGTGAATCTTCTCACTCCTGCAGGATGAGGAGTTGGATTTATTGGTACTGACTGAAAAATGGTTGGAGGCAGAGTCGGAACCGGATATAGTGGTGGCTCTGCCTCCGGAGTTTCATCTTCTGTAAGGGTAAGAGAGGCGGAGGGGTTGCATTGGTGGTCTAGAGATGATTCACTACAGAAATAGTGGCTGTAAAAGTGAAATCCAGCTCTATGGTTATTGTGGTCATTTACCGCCCACCCCACGTGTCACCCCTGTTCAATCAATTATTTTTGGAACAGATGAGTGCTGTGAGCCCCAGATATAATCAGGTAGTAGTGTTTGGGGATCTCAATTATTGGTGGGACGCCATCGCAAGGGTCCTCCCCCCCCCTCCTGTTATGTCCAGTGAAGGGATGGAAATGTTGGGTTTAGACCAATTAGTTGAGCGACAGACTTGTGATAAGGGTCATACGCTGGACCTGGTGTGGTCCACTCAGCAGACAGCCAGGTTAGCATCGATTGAACCCTGCGCTGGTCAGACCACTATCAGACTAAGGTTATTTCTCTGCCAGCTCAGCAGGCACTCTGTCCGCCAGTCTGGCGTACAGTACGCAGTTGGTCTATTTGTTGGACTCCCTAAGGGTCTCAAATAAATGGGAGGATGTGGAACAGGAAAGTACGTGGTTCATGAATTGGACTCAGGACACCTTAGGTAAGGTGGCACCGGCACAGAGAGAAAGAGTAAGGGATACGGCCACGTGTGCTCCCTGGTACAACCTCTCATTACGGGAGGGGAAGCGGAGGCTTTGTCAGTGTGAGAGGAGATGGCTTAAGCACTGTGAGCCGAATGCTTTCAGAAGCTACTAAACTGGGTTGGACCCCAATAAAAGAGCTATCTTTGCAGCTAAGGCAGCCTTTTATGAAATACAGATTGCTGAGGCCAAGGACTCACAAACGGAGATCTTTAAGGTGCTTAAAGACTTAAGCCAGATCAAAGATAATGTATCAGTGGCAGACCCAGATGATTGCAACCTGGCGCAGTACTTTTTTATGGACAAGATCAGGGACATTCCGAATGTGATAAGGAACACTCTGTTGTGTTCCTGCTCACTGTTGCCGGTAGACGTACCTCCCTATCAGGGAACTCCACGATTGGATGTGGAGGCATTAGCCTCTTTACTGGCTGCAGTCAAATCTGGCTCACCGGAGGGTCCCTGCTCGCCCTAGGTGTTTAAAGCAGCCATCCCAGTTATGGGGGGTGAGCTTCTGGCTCTTCCAAATGCCTCTTTGGTGATCGGTAAAGTTCCATCTAGATTTAAGAGAACTTTGGTAAGCCCTCTGCTGAAGAAGGTGGGGGCGTGCCCAAATTACTTAAAGAACGATCACCCAGTATCCCTGCTGCCATTTCCAGCAAAGATTCTGGAACTGCATGTGGCTAAGATCCTTACTAAATTTGTGGATGATCGGCAATTGCTTCATCCTCGCCAATCAGGATGTCGTGCCCACCATAGTACAGATTTGGTGATACTCTCTGAACTGGATAAACTCGGGTTGGCAGCAGATGAGAAGAAATCTTTATTGCTGATTTTGTTAGATCTGTCGGCAGCGTTCGATATGGTCAATCATCAACTGCGATTGCAGCAGTTAGTGGCTTGCTGGATTACAGGGTCCGCTCTTCTGTGGATTTCATTGTTTTTGAGTGATTGCTTACATAGATATCATATGGGTGGTAATGTCTCTAGGGCAAGGGCGTTATCCTCCAGGGATCTGTGCTATCCCCATTGCTGTTTAAAATCTATATACAGCCGCTGATTACAGCAATAGTGCAGTTGGACTGCCAATTGTTCAACTATGCCGATGATACCCATTGCAGATTGAGAGCTCTGCGCAGTGTCGGTCGAATGTGCAGAACATCTTGCAGTTCACCCTGAACTGGATGACAGCTAACTTTTTGAAGCTCAAACCAGACAAGACAGAAGTGCTGGCAATCACCAGGAATGGGACTCCCTGGACTGACTGTTTCTGGCCACTGGAGCTAGGCCCCCCGTGCACTGTTCTATTAGTTAAAAGCCTTGGCATTAAGCTGGACCCTAGCAAATGGCGGTGGTATGCAGGAGCTACGTAAGTCTATGGAGACAGCTCCGGAAACTGCTTCCAATTCTTTCCTTTTCAACTATGCGGACAGTGGCGTTGGCAATTATATTGTCACAGTTGGACTATGGAAATGGCCTGTAGATCGGCCTTCCCAAGCAGTTGCTGGGCGAGCTCCAGGTGACAATGAATGATACAGCAAGATTGATACTTCAGCTAACGAGATGTATGCATGTCACTCCGACGCTTCAGTATCTCCATTAGTTGCCAGTTAACTAGAGGGTCAAGTTTAAGGGCCTGTGTATTGCGCACAGGGCACAGTATGGCACTGTGCCAGTTTACATCAAAGAACGTTTAAGGCACTATGTGCGCAGCCATTTCCTACAGTCTTCTGAGGCGTACCTGCTGACCGTCCCACATTTTAGTAAAGCAACCATGAGCGCAGGGCATTTTTGGTATTGATACCTCAGGTGTGGAGAGTTTGAGGAAAGAGATTGCCCTCCTTCCCCTCTGGAAAGTTTGTAAACTTTCCTATTTCAACAAACTTGGGAGTAACAAATTATCATAGCCTTCAGGTAAGCGCCAAGAGACCAGTGGTATTTGTGCGCTAAATAGGTACCATTAACAATACATACCATGTATGAGAAAAGATGAGGGTGTTCCCTATGAGAAAGCTGTCTGAGTATGTGGGAACTAGGAGATGGAGTGGAGCGGAGGAATTCTAGGCTCTGTTTATGCGAGCTTCGTTTTCTAACAGCTCTCTCTTCCTCAAGAGCTCCCTCAATCCATGTCATCATTAGGATGGGCCGAAGTGAAGAAAAAGATTAAACCAACGGTTTGAGAGTGCCATGCAGGGTTTGGGTGTTCGGACTCTCTATCTATCTGATTCTGATTCCAAAAGAAACTTTAAGAGCAGCATAGCAGCATGAGGATGAAAGATTAAAGATCTGCAGAAAGATGGGCTTATTCTAGCTGCATGCAATGTGTTTTCGTATGAAAATCCCATTGGAGCGAAGAGCTTACCCATAAAAGTCTTGTTCTTGTTGGTGTAGTAAACAATAAATACTGTTTCATTTGAGTGTTCAGATTGTCCATCACTTTGAGGATGATATTGAATAGAATACCAAAGTCAGTACCTCAGAAATAGATAATCATTGTTCCTGAAATTGGAGATGAATACAGACCATCTACCCAAAATGGCTTCAACTGGAAAACCGTAGTTCAGGGAATATATTGAATGAAATTGGAGGTTAGGGCTTTGTATAAACAGATTTTGAAGGAATGAAGGTAGCCATTAAAGTATGCAGCGCTGCTGTGGTCACAATTACTGTGAATCCTTGGTAGTGAAGAAGACCAGTAGCAATGTCCATAGCATATGAGTGTCTTGGGTGAGGTGGTACAGATAGTGTTTAAAGATTTGGCTCAAGCATTGAATGAGGAACATCTTTTCCGATATGATTTGTCTTGATTGATGGCACCTCTCGAAACATTCCAATATATTAAATATAATGTTTTCGTGGTGCCAAAATGACATGCTGATATGAATCATGCTACTAGTGTAGAAACAATTTCGGTGTCTAAGGTGTCGATATAGATAATATTTATTTTCTTGGATGAATTTCCCATATTTGCAGGTGATCAGTTGGTCTTGTGAAAAGAATGGTTCTTTACCCACTGTCTCTTGTTAAGGATTATTTGGAATTAAGACATAAACCTTATTGATGTGGTTGGATAGCAGGATTTTCACACAAGAGTCAGGAGCCATTCAGGTAGGAGGCAAGATATTTATTTCATGTTCGGCCCTTGGGTTACAGCCACCACCTGGTACCTCCGGTTGGTTCTCCATCTTCTCTCCATCTGTAATCAAATGGCGTGATTCACCCAGCAGACAGGCCACAACATGTCAAGCAGCATCAAATTCTCACAGCATCCACACCCAAGATTCTACAGCATGCCCACTCAGCCCATGCATACACAATGACACATCACTTCACCCCATTATCCTCTTTCATTGCACACAAATCAACAAAGGCACGCCATGCCAGTACACTTAACAAATGAAATTTCAAACTATTGATGGTTTAATGTATTAAAACCAGTCTCTAATTTAAACATGGTTTTATTAATGAAGGATGCTTTTTGGATTAACAAACTTCCCAATGTCATTCCTAAAAGTTTAAATGAAGACTTTGATTTTAATGGGTTGTTGTTAACTATGTGTAAACTACATTAAAGGTCTTTATAGACATTCAGAGTAGTTTGGCTGGAAGAAAGATTCAACCCCATAGTTGCGTATAGGATTGACAGGCTCAGTACTAGCCGACATATGCGGCTAACAGCATCATACCGCACATCAAGTGTTTAAGGACTTCATAGGAGAAATGAAGTCATGGTTACAGATTAGAGACTATGGCATTAGGAAAGTTCATGTACTCCCAATGAGGTTTTTTTTTTAAGAAATACAAAATTGATTTATTTATATGGTAAGTTTTGCAAGGATATTATTCTCCTGAACAAGAGTTTCAACCAAAAGACATTACTTTTCTGGATTACCCTGCAGTTTGAGGCATCCAGCTGTTGCAATTTGGTTCTGCTGCTTTGCAAAATTTAGAGATGCCTTTATTCCATTCTTGGCTTCAGGATAATCCGTGAAAGTTTTGGCTGGGGGGTACGTTGGACTTCATTGCCTGCTCCATGCTCTGTAAGTCCACGCCCTACCTTCGCAAGCTTCTAAAATATGTACCTGACACTAATTCCTGGCTTCTGGTAGGCATCTCTGGAAAAAGAGGGTTTATAATGGCACCAGCTTTTGAAAACAGCTCATTATTTATAGTGGGTTTGATGGGCACCATGCTCATCCCTGGCTTCTTCTGGGCATCCCTGGTATTTGTCAGGCACCTCCAGAGCAAGAAGGTCACCACTAACCTGGTGATCTACCTTGACATCTGGTGGACACATCAGGCATCTGGCTAACACTCCCAGAATCTGGTAGGAGGCCTTAAAATATTGATATCTGGCTGCTATCTATAGCGTTTGAAGGCAGCCAGATGCTGGTGGACCTCCTGGGTATCAGCGGGCCACCCCCTAAACTAAATACAGATTGTTGGCTTTTTCTTCCTATCCTTCACAACTAGTTTGTGTCTTTTGACATCTGTTGGTTATCTCTGGCACTTGATTGGCATGTCTTGCAAGTGATGGACAGTCTGGGAGTATCTGTCTATGTGGGGGGAGTAGTTTATATAAGTGATTCATAACAGCAAGAAGATGATGCCTGGAGACAAAACTGGTGTATTTTGTAAAATTAAAGCCTTATATTTCGAATTAAAATCTTATATTTCGATACAAAATGTCAGCATTTTTAAAAAGAATTACAAGCTTTAATTTGGGGACGGGGTGGTTGTTACAAAAATGCAACCTGCTATTTAGAAAATGGCCGTTCGATATTTGCAGAGCAATTAGCTTATATACGAATAATGGAAGCTGGTATTCAAGTGTACTTGTATTTATTTACAGAAAAGTGGTAAGCTGATGTGTGAGAATAAAACAAGAGATTTGTTAAAAGTTAAATGTAGTATTTGAGAACACAGTTTGTGTGTGTGTGTTTTTTTTATTAATGATCAAGTTGGTGTTTGAGAAAAAAAGAATTTAGGTGCCAAAAAAAACCTGGTATTTCAAGCAAAACAAGATGTTTTTAGAACCTTAAACACTGACGTTTGAGGAACAAAATCAGCGCCTCTATAATGTATGTGTAAAGCTGACATTTGAATGTTCCTCTGTGCTCCTGTAAGGGCATTTATTAATAATGTTATGTCCTTGGTGCAAGAGGGCATTCATTGCTAAGGCTGTTATTTAATTAATCATATGACGTCATTCCATCACCTATGACACGACCCTCATTTCTGCGGCTATTTGGAAAATGCAGGATAGAAAAATGAAAGGAAGTAGAAGGGAAAGGTGGTAGAAGATGGTTTGTACGTTTTGAAAACGATATTAATTATTTTACATTAGTTGTTATTTTAAATTGCTTATGCAGATTATTTGCACTGCTTGCAAAGCCCCTGCTTTTTAACCAATGTATCTAAAAATTGTACCATGCTATACCTAATTATGGGTATAGGGGCACGAGAGAATACTCTGTAGTTCTTTTAAGGGAGATGGGGGGGACTTTCGATTAGGAAGCTCTAAATATGGGACAACTTGAGAGGTCTGTGGTTCTGATTTCCCTCCATCACTCCTGCAGCAGAAAGGCAACAAAGTCCACTGACCTCCTTTTCTCAAAGCAACAGCAAAGGAGAGAGATGCTGGCACCATTTAATTCAAAAGAGAATCTAGGCTGGGCCGTCAGCTGTGGGATGCAGCAGATCAATACCTGGTCCATCCCTAGTGAGATGGGGGAGGAGAGGCCCCGGGTCTGATCTCTTCACCGTCAAAAGGTTCTTAACTCCTTTTGAAATGTATTTTTCCCCTTCCTTTGTTTCTGAGGCACAGAGGCACATGAATTGAACTTTCTTCAGTGAATGATGCCAGCAAGGAGCAGGCTGGGTGAGTGCAGACCCCAGTATCTCAGGTGTGAGTGGGGGATGGATCTGTGTTGAAAGTGGAAAGGGGCGACCATTCGGTCCCCCCGAACGTATGGCAGAGTACCACGATCCCCCCGGGAAGCCATCTTGGGCGGGAGGCGAGTCTCGGCTGGTATGCCCGAAGTGGCGTAGCCGGGGCGCGCCTTTTTCCCGCCCTAGAGTGGGCTGGCCTAGACACCGACGCGGCCGGCCACGCCCTCGGAGGCAGGCGGGGGCGGGTTTACGCCCACCCTGAAGACGGATAAAAGGAGCGGAAGCCAAGAAAGCATCCTCTTGTTCCTGTGCTCTGAAGCTGCACCTCCCCGCTGCACGTGAGCTCGAGACGGAACGAAGAGCCAATTTTGACCCACCCACCAGCCCCTGAGGACAGCAATTCGTCGTGAATACAGTTGATATAGTATCTTTTTGTTTTCTCTGTTTTCTTACAGGTTGTGATGATTGTCGTGAAATTTCTTAAGATGCAATAAAGATTGGTTATTGTCAGTATGTTTTTCAAATAAAGTAATTTGGAACAAGGATTGATCAGTATTTACGCTTGGTAATAAGTGATGTTGACTTTGTAATCTTAGTAACTTAGGTAGAATTGTCGTATTTATTTTGGTCGGGCGGTAAGGTCATGATCGGTGAGCAGTAATTCGAAGATCCCTATGAGGGGGCGTCACCCATTACGGATGGGAGCGCTCGGGGGAGGTGGCCAATTGGCCCCTCAACGGGGAGGCGGTCCTGTCTAAGGAGAGGCAGCCGGAAGGAAAGGAAAGGTGGTCAAGGCCCCTTCCTGGATAGGAGGGGCTACGGCCCCTCCTGGGGAATTTCCCGGGGCCAGGACATCTGCGACGGCAGATGGGTAAGTTGTGTGGGGTGCGGGAGGGGGTTTACGCTACCTTTTAGACACCTCACACGAGTCCTCGAACGACCGTTAAATGGCGTCGAGTTTATTGGGGCCCCCGTCAAGTACAAAGGGAAATTGGTAGATGCACTTGAGGTACGCCTCTGTGCGGTCGCTCCTCTCACAAGTGAGGGGGGTATGTCTGGTTTAGGGATCTGACACCGGTTACGAACTTGCCGTTGGCCCTTAACGTTAGGATGTACAATTTCAAGTCAAATGTTTTGTAGGATGTTAGTTCGGCTAGGAGAACCTTTGTATTAGAGATCTGTTAAGGTTAGCCAAACATCGTAATGTGGAAATGAAATTGTACATAATATGAAACTGTTATTTTAATGTTTTATTTTTGTTTCATATTTTAATAAATACGGCCGGGAAGGGTAACTCCCTTCCCGCCTTCCAAAAGTTCAAGAACTGTTTCCGGTTTCCCAATTCTTGGGGATTGTGTTGAGAGAGGGTGGCGGGTATCTCAGCCATATGACTCCTGTGTACCAGGGGCACTGGAATTATGTGATTGTGCCGTGATTTTTGTATGATTATAGATTTGCCGCATTTGCCTCATAATCCATCATCTTCTGCATAATCTTCAGATTTTAACAAAAAACAGTTTCTAGCTCAAATGGTTGAAAGGTTAATAAAAATGCAGCGACATGTGTTGTCACCCAATGGAAGGCATTTTGCAAAGGTTAACTCGTCACCTTTCTGTTGCTTATGGCTATATTTAGGTGTTAAACTGGTACTAATGAGGTGCACCCAATGCCCAGACAGTGTTAACAAGTGTACAAAGTAGAAAAGAATGTAGTAATACTATTAATTGCATTTTCTTACTGCATAATTTATTTAACCCTGACACATAATTTAGCCCTCTCTTGCTGCATAATTCCAGTGGCCCTCACCGATGTAGCTATTTTGTCTGATGCCCGATGGAGCTACCTGGTTTAGCTATAGGGGAGATGGGCTGTGGATTCCCTCCTTGGACGTCACCTACCCAGTCGGTCTTTAGACAAACTTTCTTTCGTCTCTCCTGTCGTCTCTTCACGCATCCTCCCACTATTTATGTCTCTCCTTCTCTTCTCTCTCAATATACTGAGACTGAACTATTTTGTCTGATGCCCGCTGGAGCTTCCTGGTTTAGCTATAGGGGAGATGGGCCGTGGATTCCCTCCTTGGTCGTCAGCTACCCAGTCATCTTTAGACAGACTTCCTTTCGTCTCTCCTTGTTGTCTCTTCCCATATCCTCCCTTTCTCACCTCCCCTGCCCCCTCCACTACTTTTCTCTCTCCTTTCTCTCCTCTACCAATGTATTGCCTATTTATTGATGTATTATGCAATTGTGGATCTTTTTCTGTTACATTGTTGATTCTCATATAAAGCACTCTGATACCTTCGGGTCTAGCCAGCGCTATATAAAACTCTTTAAATAAATAAATAAAATAAATAACATGCTGCATCCAGCGCAGCATCAGCCCCTCCCCGCTCTAGAGAGGGAGGGGCAGATGGGGCCTGCAACAAACTTCTTTTTGTCATGCCCCCCTTGTGCTGCACCACTACAGCTGCGGAATGTATCATGAGGGGACACAGAAAAACAGACCCTGAACACACATTATTTTGTCCCACCATTTTTCATTGCAAAGCAGGGTCACTTGCTGAGAATGTTTAAATCTGACTTTGTGTGTCTGTGAGTAGGTTTAGTGAGCACCGAGCCAGAGCCGAGCCAAGGGTCGGCGCCGGCTCTAAGAGCCCACGCACCAGCGAATGTATGATGTTACCACGCATACATTTACAACGCATGCACTTACAACCCAGTTTTTACATCGCAACATCCACTACAACGCATTCCATTACATGGCATGACACTACACTGCATTTTAAAAAACTACCTTTACAACGCCTTCCATTACATTGCATACTATCTTTACAACGCATACCATTAAATTGCATTTTAGGTAAGTATTGGATAGTATAGGGGTAAAAATTACTATTCTAACTCCAGGGGGTGCAACAGTATGGGAAAGTGTTGGATAGTGTAGGGGCTAAAAATTACTATTCTAACTCCAATGGTATGAGTTGTAATGTTATGCATTGTAATGCCTGCGTTGTAGTGACATGCGATGTAGTGTCATGCGTTGTAATGGTATGTGTTGTAATGCCTGCCTGTAAAGGATGTTGCAATGTAATGCCTGCGTTGTAAGTGTAGTGCGATGTAATGGTTGCGTTGTAAACGTTGTTTCCCCGTACCAGCTGAGTCTTAATATGTCTTTCATGTTGATCATGCAGCAAACATTATGTTAGAATATGATCAGGTGACTTCAAAAGTCAAAAAAGCATTTTTAATAAAAGGAAGTGTTCACCTTAGTGCATTAGATTTTATCTCTGATTGTAGAAGTATTTATTAAAAGTGATAGGTTTGACATTTTTAAACAGAAACAGAGAAACATCTCGGTCCCCGCTCTGATGACAAAGCTATTTACAAACTTGTGTATTCGACGTGTGACCTGGAGTGTTATTACACACAGAGCAGCATTGTAGTTTTTTTTAAATCAAACACAAGAAAGGTTATGTATGACGCACAGTCTGCACTCACATGTATGAAGGTGCTCTGATGTGCAACAATGAGCAAAAAGTCGAGTCTGTGAAATAAAGTGTTGCCTAAGATCACACAATTTGGTCAAGCAGGAAGGGGAGTCAGGATTTTCAGACAGGGCAATTCAGTTTCTTTCTGACATTAAAGGTTAATGCTTTGTCCTTAACTCTTGGAAGAGGAGATTAGCACATGGGTGACAGGTAGAATCTACATTTTATTTTTGGCAGTTTCACAGAGCATGAGCTTTGCCCTTGGGCACATGAGTGCTTCACAACTGACACAGAGGGGCAGATTTATGAGGCCCTTGCGCCACGTTTACGCCGCTGTTGCGTCACGCAAGGCGGCGTAAACGTGGCGCATCCCTACGAACGATTTACAACGTGACGCATCTAGGCAGATGCGTCACGTTGTAAAGCCCTGCGCCGCTTGTGGGCGTTCTGGCGCAGGGTAGGCGTTCCGGGGCAGGTGCGCCTCGCAAAAGTGGCTGAGTGAAATCTATGAGATTTCACTCAGTCACTTTTAAGCCAATGCTGGGTCAAAAGCCTGCGCCTGCTTGAAGCAGGCGTAGGTCTTGACGCAGCATTGTTAAAATGGGGCACCCCCGAGCCTTGCTGGAGCTGCGTCGCGCTTGCGACGCAACTCCAGCAATGCACCACATTTCCGGCACAGATGCGTCACGCATCTGTGCCGTTTTTGCACCATGATGCGCCGCATTATAAATGCGGCGCACCATGGCTGGCGGAGCTGTGGCGCACTGTGGCGCATGTTAACTGGCGCATCCCTGGGGATGCGCCAGTTAACATAAATCTGCTCCAGAGTACTTTAGTTGTAATAACTCAGGGAGATTTGCTGGATGTACATGATGTAGAGGGGCGAACATCAGGGGCGGCACCTCCACTAGG
The DNA here is from genome assembly GCF_964263255.1 of Lissotriton vulgaris. Classification (NCBI taxonomy): domain Eukaryota; kingdom Metazoa; phylum Chordata; class Amphibia; order Caudata; family Salamandridae; genus Lissotriton; species Lissotriton vulgaris. The sequence goes on from NC_141699.1 coordinate 1,873,916, forward strand.
GCGGAGGAGCGCCGCCCCACTGCTTTCTCGCAGTGCGAGTAGAAGAAACATAAAGTGGGAATAACTAGTGGAGAAGTGTGGCTCAGGGGTTAGAGGCGGCAGACCCGGAAGCTGAGATCGGCCCTGGACCAGGGTTCAATTCCCCGCCTCGGCGGGTCTTGGGCTCAAAAATTCCACGGACTCGATAATTCTCGCTCCGGTGCCTTCTCGACTCACGGGTTCACACTCTGCGACTCTGGGCAATAGCTTGCTTAATCTCCACAACGGCCCCTCGCGGCGGGATGCCTGGCTTTCACCTTGTGGATACCCTGCCGGGGTTATCTCACAGGGGAATACCAGGACGGGTTCCCTAAGCAAGCGCCGGGAAACCCTTTGTGGGTAGCTGTGCGCTATATAAGCTCAAATACATTTACATATACATTTTCTACCATTTTATGTTCCTGCTTTTTGCACTGCGAGAAAGCAGAAGGGTTTGGTTGGGGGCAGCAGTTGGGTGGGTCTGCTCGAGGGCAAGGGAGGAGTGGCTTGCCCACTGCTGAGGGCGCTGATTGTTTGGTCCGCCCTCTGGGGCCGACCAAACCAGTCATGCGCACTCTGCCCTTTCTACATGTAGGCTGTATGCAGCCTACATGGAAAAATGGTCTCCCCATAGGTGCCTGTCTGGGGGCCGTCCTGACCAATCACAACACTGCAATAGCTTAGGGGAGGGTAGGGAGGCTGCCTGCTGAACTCCTGTCCATCAATATCACCATATCCCAGCTGGTCCCATATATGACCATGTTTCCACCGGGGTGGCTGCTCCTCCATGGTGGAAGAGCGTCACCCCACTGGCTCAGAGCCAGCAGATGAAAAATTATACAATGTTTTATCATCATTTTATTCGCGACCATGGGAGGGGGAGGAGGACTGGTTGGTGCACTTCTAAGTGCGCATGTGTGTTTTACCGGCCGATCTGGGCCCTCCAAACACACGTGCACACAATCAGGTTTCTCCAAACCAGCTGTATTGAACAGTCGGGTTAGAGAAACAGCACAGACTCCTTGTGCCTGAGTGGAGCATCAAACCAGCCTGTTCAGGCCAATCCCTGCGCTGCTCTCATGGATTGAGAGCAGCAAGGGGATTGCACAGGGAGTCTGCAATGCTGTCCCAGTGTCTGCTGAGACCTGGAAGAACACTGAGGCGCGACGCTGGAGGTGGCCGGCAGCTGCAGGTAAGTCTTTCTTTAAAAAAATTATTATTAAACTCCCGCCCCATGCTCCCCATTCCGCGCTGACCTGAACCCCCTTCACCCGCCCCACCACTTTTTGTTACTGGCGGCCACCACTGGTTTCTGCTGAACTCCTCTCCACCAGTCTGACCATCCCCCTGTTGAACATCGCCCGCCAATTCTTTCTCACCCTCTTCCCTGCTCTTCATGAAGCACTCAGAAGGCTCAGTACTAAATTGATTGATTGTTTACTTTTTGTAAGAGAGCAAATAACCCAAGGTATACTGGTGCTGTACATTCCACTGTTCTGAGCGGGGAGGAGAACTTATTTTGAAATAGCCATGGTTTCATTTGTTTTCTGAATTGGAGATAGTTTGTAGAAACCCTGGTATAGGAGGGTACAAGGTTCTAAGTCTTGGTGGCTCAGGAGGTAAAAGAGCTACCTCTTTGTTGGCTGAGATGGGAACATAATAGATCAGCAGTGTCCGAGATGGAGCTACGGAGTGTACCGAGAGCCTACGCTGGACGTAAGAAGGTCATTCGTGGTGCAATGCCCGGGGAGTGATGCATAAAGTTTTGACCATGACTCGTTTATGAATGGGTGACCGGAGGAGTGTTTTGAGATGGTGCTCAACAGATCCAGATGCAGGAATATTGACCAACAGAGCATATTGTTGGCTGGATAGAAAGGATGGAAGACTGACTGAGATACAGTACGTTGGCAAAGTCCAAGCAAGACAAGAACAAAGTCCGAACTACAATCTTTTGTGATGGGAGAGGAAGAAGAGGGAGTATTTTACGAAAAGGGAGAGGATCATGAAACTTTAACCCTGGCTAATTTGCAGATCATGTGGAAGAGCAGCAAGAAATTTTAGTCACACACAGCACCTGCCAACTTCATGCCGTTGTTTGCTGCAGCGGGTACAATCAAGGCCATTGGGGTTATGTTCAAAAGGAGGTCATCGTGATCATCTTCTTCCAGGAATTTGGTCTTGCCTCCATTGACACTCAAACTTCTCTAAACCTTAAATTTGAAACTGCAGCTAAAATATGCATTTTGCCTCACAAGCACTTGTTAACCAGACCTATTGTGAACAGAGTTTCCTTCCATGAGGCCAACTTGACTGAGTTTGGTGAAGGGAGTTTTCTTGACCGAACAGACCCATTAACGCATAGTCCGATCATCCCACAGGACACGCAACGATTGTCCAAGGAAACACCAGCGACCTCCTCTCATGCACTCAACCAGCGGCTCTCACTCATTTTTATGCACTTTTAGTTGTGTAAAGGGTTATCTAGAGAAGCCTCAATCTAGAAGTTACAGACCATGGACACGCACACATGCCTTTTTTAGGAAGACATACAAAAATTCAAATTGAACCAAAAAATAGCCACTGTTTTACTAAAAGTGCAATGGAAATTAACACCTTTCATTCAATAGTTATTGAAAGAGGCCATCTATTGATGTCAAAATACCTCTCCAAACCTAAGGATACATCATCTAACAAAGGAACTTTCTAGGATGTCTTTTGTTGGAGATTGAGAGAGATGCATGTCTGGGCAAGCAGAGCTCTTTTACTTCCTCTGCCCTGGATGGCCCCAGTGACTCAGTTAAAAACTGTGTAATTATTTTAATTCATCACCTCTGCGCTGTTACGAGAATTAAAAAGAAAAAATATATTGAAACCTATTAGGAATTTTCTAAATGTAACACACAGTTGCTGTTAACACAGTGAATGTATTTTGGCTCAATCTGATCTTGAGGGCTATAGGCAAAGGTGTAATGAGACAGCAATGTACACTTTTTTCTGTGAGGATCCAGAGAAACTCTGTGTTTTTTTACTGTACTCCGTGTGCTCTTTATAATTATCTAATGTGTACAGACAATGTTTATAATAGAACCAGAGAAGTGAGCTTATGTACACAGATTAAGAGGTACCTTAGAGCCTATGGAAATATATGTTAAGCACATTGAATCATATCAGGACTCACCCTAGAGCCTATTTGCAGGTCTCCCCACCCAGCTGGAGAATTTTCTGTGCAATTGACATATAGACACGTGCTCTGATTTGTTCTTTGGTTGTTAAAATATTGAGTTAAAACTCAATGAGATGAAAGTAAACGATCTGACTTGCCCTGCACAAAACAAATGTTAATCCTCAGACACTTCACCAGAAGACAGCTTTTACCTCCACTCTGGAGGGCGGCAGCCACCTCAGCTATCCTGTATTAGATGCTCTGGAGGCCGGCAGCCACCTCAGCTATCCTGTATTAGATGCTCTGGAGGCCGGCAGCCACCTCAGCTATCCTGTATTAGATGCTCTGTGGTCTGGCAGCCACCTCAGCTATCCTGTATTAGATGCCCTGGAGGCCGGCAGCCACCTCAGTTGTCCTGCATTAGATGCTCTGTAGGCCGGCAGCCACCTCAGCTATCCTGTATTAGATGCCCTGGAGGCCGGCAGCCACCTCAGTTGTCCTGCATTAGATGCTCTGTAGGCCGGCAGCCACCTCAGCTATCCTGTATTAGATGCTCTGTGGTCTGGCAGCCACCTCAGCTGTCCTGTATTAGATGCTCTGTAGGCCGGCAGCCACCTCAGCTATCCTGTATTAGATGCTCTGTAGGCCGGCAGCCACCTCAGCTATCCTGTATTAGATGCTCTGTAGGCCGGCAGCCACCTCAGCTGTCCTGTATTAGATGCTCTGTAGGCCGGCAGCCACCTCAGCTATCCTGTATTAGATGCCCTGGAGGCCGGCAGCCACCTCAGCTATCCTGTATTAGATGCTCTGTAGGCCGACAGCCACCTCAGCTATCCTGTATTCGATGCTCTGTAGGCCGGCAGCCACCTCAGCTATCCTGTATTAGATGCTCTGTAGGCCGGCAGCCACCTCAGCTATCCTGCATTAGATGCTCTTTGGTCTGGCAGCCACCTCAGCTATCCTGTATTAGATGCTCTGTAGGCCGGCAGCCACCTCAGCTATCCTGTATTAGATGCCCTGGAGGTCGGCAGCCACCTCAGTTGTCCTGCATTAGATGCTCTGTAGGCCGGCAGCCACCTCAGCTATCCTGTATTAGATGCTCTGTAGGCCGGCAGCCACCTCAGCTATCCTGTATTCGATGCTCTGTAGGCCGGCAGCCACCTCAGCTATCCTGTATTAGATGCTGTGTAGGCCGGCAGCCACCTCAGCTATCCTGTATTAGATGCTCTTTGGTCTGGCAGCCACCTCAGCTGTCCTGTATTAGATGCTCTGTAGGCCGGCAGCCACCTCAGCTATCCTGTATTAGATGCCCTGGAGGCCGGCAGCCACCTCAGTTGTCCTGCATTAGATGCTCTGTAGGCCGGCAGCCACCTCAGCTATCCTGTATTAGATGCCCTGGAGGCCGGCAGCCACCTCAGTTGTCCTGCATTAGATGCTCTGTAGGCCGGCAGCCACCTCAGCTATCCTGTATTAGATGCCCTGGAGGCCGGCAGCCACCTCAGTTGTCCTGCATTAGATGCTCTGTAGGCCGGCAGCCACCTCAGCTATCCTGTATTAGATACTCTGTGGTCTGGCAGCCACCTCAGCTGTCCTGTATTAGATGCTCTGTAGGCCGGCAGCCACCTCAGCTATCCTGTATTAGATGCTCTGTAGGCCGGCAGCCACCTCAGCTATCCTGTATTAGATGCTCTGTAGGCCGGCAGCCACCTCAGCTGTCCTGTATTAGATGCTCTGTAGGCCGGCAGCCACCTCAGCTATCCTGTATTAGATGCCCTGGAGGCCGGCAGCCACCTCAGCTATCCTGTATTAGATGCTCTGTAGGCCGACAGCCACCTCAGCTATCCTGTATTCGATGCTCTGTAGGCCGGCAGCCACCTCAGCTATCCTGTATTAGATGCTCTGTAGGCCGGCAGCCACCTCAGCTATCCTGCATTAGATGCTCTTTGGTCTGGCAGCCACCTCAGCTGTCCTGTATTAGATGCTCTGTAGGCCGGCAGCCACCTCAGCTATCCTGTATTAGATGCCCTGGAGGTCGGCAGCCACCTCAGTTGTCCTGCATTAGATGCTCTGTAGGCCGGCAGCCACCTCAGCTATCCTGTATTAGATGCTCTGTAGGCCGGCAGCCACCTCAGCTATCCTGTATTCGATGCTCTGTAGGCCGGCAGCCACCTCAGCTATCCTGTATTAGATGCTGTGTAGGCCGGCAGCCACCTCAGCTATCCTGTATTAGATGCTCTTTGGTCTGGCAGCCACCTCAGCTGTCCTGTATTAGATGCTCTGTAGGCCGGCAGCCACCTCAGCTATCCTGTATTAGATGCCCTGGAGGCCGGCAGCCACCTCAGTTGTCCTGCATTAGATGCTCTGTAGGCCGGCAGCCACCTCAGCTATCCTGTATTAGATGCCCTGGAGGCCGGCAGCCACCTCAGTTGTCCTGCATTAGATGCTCTGTAGGCCGGCAGCCACCTCAGCTATCCTGTATTAGATGCCCTGGAGGCCGGCAGCCACCTCAGTTGTCCTGCATTAGATGCTCTGTAGGCCGGCAGCCACCTCAGCTATCCTGTATTAGATGCTCTGTGGTCTGGCAGCCACCTCAGCTGTCCTGTATTAGATGCTCTGTAGGCCGGCAGCCACCTCAGCTATCCTGTATTAGATGCTCTGTAGGCCGGCAGCCACCTCAGCTATCCTGTATTAGATGCTCTGTAGGCCGGCAGCCACCTCAGCTGTCCTGTATTAGATGCTCTGTAGGCCGGCAGCCACCTCAGCTATCCTGTATTAGATGCCCTGGAGGCCGGCAGCCACCTCAGCTATCCTGTATTAGATGCTCTGTAGGCCGACAGCCACCTCAGCTATCCTGTATTCGATGCTCTGTAGGCCGGCAGCCACCTCAGCTATCCTGTATTAGATGCTCTGTAGGCCGGCAGCCACCTCAGCTATCCTGCATTAGATGCTCTTTGGTCTGGCAGCCACCTCAGCTGTCCTGTATTAGATGCTCTGTAGGCCGGCAGCCACCTCAGCTATCCTGTATTAGATGCCCTGGAGGTCGGCAGCCACCTCAGTTGTCCTGCATTAGATGCTCTGTAGGCCGGCAGCCACCTCAGCTATCCTGTATTAGATGCTCTGTAGGCCGGCAGCCACCTCAGCTATCCTGTATTCGATGCTCTGTAGGCCGGCAGCCACCTCAGCTATCCTGTATTAGATGCTGTGTAGGCCGGCAGCCACCTCAGCTATCCTGTATTAGATGCTCTGTAGGCCGGCAGCCACCTCAGCTATCCTGTATTCGATGCTCTGTAGGCCGGCAGCCACCTCAGCTATCCTGTATTAGATGCTGTGTAGGCAGGCAGCCACCTCGGCTATCCTGTATTAGATGCTCTGGAGGCCGGCAGCCACCTCAGCTATCCTGTATTAGATGCTCTGGAGGCCGGCAGCCACCTCACCTATCCTGTATTAGATGCTCTGGAGGCCAGCAGCCACCTCAGCTGTCCTGTATTGCATGCTCTGTAGGCCCGCAGCCACCTCAGCTATCCTGTATTAGATGCTCTGTAGGCCGGCAGCCACCTCAGCTATCCTGTATTGCATGCTCTGTAGGCAGGCATCCACCTCGGCTATCCTGTATTAGATGCTCTGTGGTCTGGCAGTCACCTCAGCTATCCTGTATTAGATGCCCTGGAGGCCGGCAGCCACCTCAGCTATCCTGTATTAGATGCTCTGTAGGCCGACAGCCACCTCAGCTATCCTGTATTCGATGCTCTGTAGGCCGGCAGCCACCTCAGCTATCCTGTATTAGATGCTCTGTAGGCCGGCAGCCACCTCAGCTATCCTGCATTAGATGCTCTTTGGTCTGGCAGCCACCTCAGCTGTCCTGTATTAGATGCTCTGTAGGCCGGCAGCCACCTCAGCTATCCTGTATTAGATGCCCTGGAGGTCGGCAGCCACCTCAGTTGTCCTGCATTAGATGCTCTGTAGGCCGGCAGCCACCTCAGCTATCCTGTATTAGATGCTCTGTAGGCCGGCAGCCACCTCAGCTATCCTGTATTCGATGCTCTGTAGGCCGGCAGCCACCTCAGCTATCCTGTATTAGATGCTGTGTAGGCCGGCAGCCACCTCAGCTATCCTGTATTAGATGCTCTGTAGGCCGGCAGCCACCTCAGCTATCCTGTATTCGATGCTCTGTAGGCCGGCAGCCACCTCAGCTATCCTGTATTAGATGCTGTGTAGGCAGGCAGCCACCTCGGCTATCCTGTATTAGATGCTCTGGAGGCCGGCAGCCACCTCAGCTATCCTGTATTAGATGCTCTGGAGGCCGGCAGCCACCTCACCTATCCTGTATTAGATGCTCTGGAGGCCAGCAGCCACCTCAGCTGTCCTGTATTGCATGCTCTGTAGGCCCGCAGCCACCTCAGCTATCCTGTATTAGATGCTCTGTAGGCCGGAAGCCACCTCAGCTATCCTGTATTGCATGCTCTGTAGGCAGGCATCCACCTCGGCTATCCTGTATTAGATGCTCTGTGGTCTGGCAGTCACCTCAGCTATCCTGTATTAGATGCTCTGTGGTCTGGCAGTCACCTCAGCTATCCTGTATTAGATGCTCTGTAGGCCGGCAGTCACCTCAGCAATCCTGCATTAGATGCTCTGTGGTCTGGCATCCACCTCGGCTATCCTGTATTAGATGCTCTGTGGTCTGGCAGTCACCTCAGCTATCCTGTATAAGATGCTCTGTGGTCTGGTAGTCACCTCAGCTATCCTCCATTAGATGCTCTGTAGGCCGGCAGCCACCTCAGCTATCCTGTATTAGATGCTCTGTCGGCCGGCAGCCACCTCAGCTATCCTGTATTAGATGCTCTGTAGGCCGGCAGCCACCTCAGCTATCCTGTATTAGATGCTCTGTAGGCCAGCAGCCACCTCAGCTATCCTGAATTAGATGCTCTGTAGGCCGGCAGCCACCTCGGCTATCCGGTATTAGATGCTCTGTAGGCCGGCAGCCACCTCAGCTATCCTGTATTAGATACTCTGTAGGCCGGCAGCCACCTCAGCTATCCTGTATTAGATGCCCTGGAGGCCGGCAGCCACCTCAGCTGTCCTGTATTAGATGCTCTGTGGTCTGGCAGCCACCTCAGCTATCCTGTATTAGATGCTCTGTGGTCTGGCAGTCACCTCAGCTATCCTGTATTAGATGCTCTGTAGGCCGGCAGCCACCTCGGCTATCCTGTATTAGATGCTCTGTAGGCCGGCAGCCACCTCAGCTATCCTGTATTAGATGCTCTGTAGGCCGGCAGCCACCTCGGCTATCCTGTATTAGATGCTCTGTGGTCTGGCAGCCACCTCAGCTGTCCTGTATTAGATGCTCTGTAGGCCGGCAGCCACCTCAGCTATCCTGTATTAGATGCTCTGTAGGCCGGCAGCCACCTGGCTATCCTGTATTAGATGCTCTGTGGTCTGGCAGTCACCGCAGCTATCCTGTATTAGATGCTCTGTGGTCTGGCAGCCACCTCAGCTATCCTGTATTAGATGCTCTGTGGTCTGGCAGCCACCTCAGCTGTCCTGTATTAGATGCTCTGTAGGCCGGCAGCCACCTCAGCTATCCTGTATTAGATGCTCTGTAGGCCGGCAGCCACCTCAGCTATCCTGTATTAGATGCTCTGTAGGCCGGCAGCCACCTGGCTATCCTGTATTAGATGCCCTGGAGGCCGGCAGCCACCTCAGCTATCCTGTATTAGATGCTCTGTAGGCCGGCAGCCACCTCAGCTATCCTGTATTAGATGCTCTGTAGGCCGGCAGCCACCTGGCTATCCTGTATTAGATGCTCTGTAGGCCGGCAGCCACCTCAGCTATCCTGTATTAGATGCTCTGTGGTCTGGCAGCCACCTCAGCTATCCTGTATTAGATGCTCTGTAGGCCGGCAGCCACCTCAGCTATCCTGTATTAGACGCTCTGTAGGCCGGCAGCCACCTCAGCTATCCTGTATTAGATGCTCTGTAGGCCGGCAGCCACCTCAGCTATCCTGTATTAGATGCTCTGTGGTCTGGCAGCCACCTCAGCTATCCTGTATTAGATGCTCTGTAGGCCGGCAGCCAACTCAGCTATCCTGTATTAGATGCTCTGTAGGCCAGCAGCCACCTCAGCTATCCTGTATTAGATGCTCTGTAGGCCGGCAGTCACCTCAGCTATCCTGTATTAGATGCTCTGTGGTCTGGCAGTCACCTCAGCTATCCTGTATTAAATGCTCTGTAGGCCGGCAGCCACCTCAGCTATCCTGTATTAGATGCTCTGTAGGCAGGCAGCCACCTCGGCTATCCTGTATTAGATGCTCTGTGGTCTGGCAGCCACCTCAGCTATCCTGTATTAGATGCTCTGTGGTCCGGCAGCCACCTCGGCTATCCTGTATTAGATGCTCTGTAGGCCGGCAGCCACCTTGGCTAACCTGTATTAGATGCTCTGTGGTCCGGCAGCCACCTCGGCTATCCTGTATTAGATGCTCTGTAGGCCGGCAGCCACCTCGGCTATCCTGTATTAGATGCTCTGTGGTCTGGCAGCCACCTCAGCTATCCTGTATTAGATGCTCTGTGGTCTGGCAGCCACCTCAGCTATCCTGTATTAGATGCTCTGTGGTCCGGCAGCCACCTCGGCTATCCTGTATTAGATGCTCTGTAGGCCGGCAGCCACCTCGGCTATCCTGTATTAGATGCTCTGTGGTCCGGCAGCCACCTCGGCTATCCTGTATTAGATGCTCTGTAGGCCGGCAGCCACCTCAGCTATCCTGTATTAGATGCTCTGTGGTCTGGCAGCCACCTCAGCTGTCCTGTATTACATGTCTCTGTAGGGCGGCAGCCACCTCAGCTATCCTGTATTACATGCTCTGTAGGCCGGCAGCCACCTAAGCTATCCTGTATTACATGCTCTGTAGGTCGGTAGCCACCTCCGCTATCCTGTATTACATGTCTCTGTAGGGCGGCAGCCACCTCAGCTATCCTGTATTACATGCTCTGTAGGCCGGCAGCCACCTCAGCTATCCTGTATTACATGCTCTGTAGGTCGGCAGCCACCTCCGCTATCCTGTATTAGATGCTCTGTGGTCTGGCAGCCACCTCAGCTATCCTGTATTAGATGCTCTGTGGTTTGGCAGCCACCTCAGCTATCCTGTATTAGATGCTCTTTGGTCTGGCATCCACCTCAGCTATCCTGCATTAGATGCTCTGTAGGCCGGCAGCCACCTCAGCTGTCCTGTATTGCATGCTCTGTAGGCCGGCAGCCACCTCAGCTATCCTGTATTAGATGCTCTGTGGTCTGGCAGCCACCTCAGCTATCCTGTATTAGATGCTCTGTGGTCTGGCAGCCACCTCAGCTATCCTGTATTAGATGCTCTGTAGGCCGGCAGCCACCTCAGCTATCCTGTATTAGATGCTCTGTAGGCCGGCAGCCACCTCAGCTATCCTGTATTAGATGCTCTGTAGGCCAGCAGCCACCTCAGCTATCCTGTATTAGATGCTCTGTAGGTCTGGCAGCCACCTCATTTGTCCTGCATTAGATGCTCTGTAGGCCGGCAGCCACCTCAGCTATCCTGTATTAGATGCTCTGTAGGCCGGCAGCCACCTCGGCTATCTTGTATTGCATGCTCTGTAGGCCCGCAGCCACCTCAGCTATCCTGTATTAGATGCTCTGTAGGCCGGCAGTCACCTCAGCTATCCTGTATTAGATGCTCTGTGGTCCGGCAGTCACCTCAGCTATCCTGTATTAGATGCTCTGTGGTCTGGCAGCCACATCAGCTATCCTGTATTAGATGCTCTGTAGGCCGGCAGCCACCTCAGCTGTCCTGTATTAGATGCTCTGTGGTCTGGCAGCCACCTCAGCTATCCTGTATTAGATGCTCTGTAGGCCGGCAGCGACCTCAGCTATCCTGTATTAGATGCTCTGTAGGCCAGCAGCCACCTCAGCTATCCTGTATTAGATGCTCTGTAGGCCGGCAGTCACCTCAGCTATCCTGTATTAGATGCTCTGTGGTCTGGCAGTCACCTCAGCTATCCTGTATTAGATGCTCTGTGGTCTGGCAGCCACCTCAGCTATCCTGTATTAGATGCTCTGTAGGCCGGCAGCCACCTCAGCTATCCTGTATTCGATGTTCTGTAGGTCGGCAGCCACCTCAGCTATCCTGTATTAGATGCTCTGGAGGCCGGCAGCCACCTCAGCTATCCTGTATTAGATGCTCTGTGGTCTGGCAGCCACCTCAGCTGTCCTGTATTAGATGCTCTGTAGGCCGGCAGCCACCTCAGCTATCCTGTATTAGATGCTCTGTAGGCCGGCAGCCACCTCAGCTATCCTGTATTAGATGCTCTGTAGGTCTGGCAGCCACCTCAGCTATCCTGTATTAGATGCTCTGTAGGCCGGCAGCCACCTCGGCTATCCTGTATTAGATGCTCTGTAGGCCGGCAGCCACCTCAGCTATCCTGTATTAGATGCTCTGTAGGCCGGCAGCCACCTCAGCTATCCTGTATTAGATGCTCTGTAGGTCTGGCAGCCACCTCAGCTATCCTGTATTAGATGCTCTGTAGGCCGGCAGCCACCTCAGCTATCCTGTATTCGATGCTCTGTAGGCCGGCAGCCACCTCAGCTATCCTGTATTAGATGCTCTGTAGGCCGGCAGCCACCTCAGCTATCCTGTATTAGATGCTCTGTGGTCTGGCAATGTCACATTAACTTCCATGGTTTCAGTGCCAGTGAAATCCACAATTTCTCCCATTTTTAGAAAGTTTCATGTCTCTGTTGCAAACTTTATGAAGCCCGACTGCCTGAGAAACTTCTTTTGGGAGAACAAGAAAATAAGCCTTTGGAGTTTGAGTATTCCTACCGAGGAAGTGCATCCTTTGTTTCTAGAGTCCTTCTCTGTACAAACGTCGGACATTATATCCCAACAAGCTCGCTCCTTGGAGCAAAATAGATGACCATCTCATGGACAATGTTCATTCTCCCTCCTTCCTCATTAGAGACAAGGGCTTCCCTTGACCTCTTCTTAGGATGGGTGTCAGGTTTTCTGCCTGTGTGCCTTGTTCTCTCTGTCTTCAGTGTGTCTGATGCTGTGCTTGCTGTGTTTCCTCCCTCCTTTTAACATTTGTAACTTTAATAAACTGTAAGAATTCTTTATATTTACTTGTATTTTGTTATGATTTTTAACTGACATACCGGTACTTCCGGTTAACATTTCTCAAGGGAAAATTTTGCTTTACTGATTTGCCATCCCCACTTCCCTTGACTGCAGTTAAGGGGTACCTCTCGTATTCACTTCCATTTCCTCCCTCTGAGCCAGTCACCCGCTTTCACCACTCCTTCGGGTTCTTGAGACTCCTCTTATGTTGTCTTCTCAAGACCCCACTTATTCAAGAATCCAAACGAAATGTCTCTCGCCTTCCATGAACCTGTCCACATTGCCTGCATGTTTAGTTAAATGTCCCGCCTCAAGGCCCACCCCTTCACTGAATTCTCTTTCCCTTGGCACTTTAAGCTCTTTGCAGAACAATTGCACGGATCCATTCTCGAATTCACTTTAGTCTTGACCTTCGCTACCTCTACGATGACCTCTAATATGACAATAACGGCCCAGCAACACCACATGCAGCTTTTCAAGATCTTGTGTGATGTCCATCATATAGAGTAGGTAATCTGCAGACTTATATTCAATTTTTCTCTGCCATTTTTAGTGTTTCTGCTCCTTACATGTGCCCTTGCAGTGGTATCTTTACAAAGATAGAGTTAGTTAAGGGACTTATGTCCGTTAGTCAGATTGTTCCAACAGACACCTTGAAACGTAGATGTTTTTTTTATTTATTTGAAGAAGCCTCACAATCATGGTATTTCCTCCTGAATGCTGAATATCTTCTTGTGCTCCCTATGCATATATTATATTTGGTTTCTTCAGATGCTGTAAGACTGAAACCTGAAATCCCATTTTTAAGAGTTGCTTTTGTGTTCCCACCACGCGTCCCATTATTTCCAAGGATATGGGCTACATTGGCCAAGATTTTGGGCCTCATTAGGAGTTTGGGGGTCCACAGGACAGCCATTCTCATGGTGGTTGTCTGCCCACCGCCACCACTGCGGGTCTGCCTGCAGAAGTTTGAGTGTGGTGATAGGACCACCAAAGGACTGCCGCCTCCACTGGGATCCAGGATCCCGCGGCATGGAGGTAGCGGTCAGGGGCAGCTGTATGCTGGTGTTGCATCTGCGGCACTGCCGAGCATATTACAAGTTGCCTGCCCTCCGCCCATTTCATGGCAGTGAGCCCACCATAAAAAGGAAAGTGGAGAGGCATCTACCGGGGCCCTGGCAGGACCCCCTGCTGCTCCTGGCCCTAGGTGAGCAATGCATACATGAGGCACATGTTGTGCCCCCCTGGGATTGCACTCCCACTCCTGCACGGTGTGGCATGCAAAGATATGGTGCATGCCACAACATGCAGGAAAATGCTGCACGTGTTGTCAAGGCGGCGGACTCTCCTACGAGCCTAACACACCACCGCCACAGCCCCACTGCCCGTCATGGATTACATGCGTAATCCGATAGGCAGGTGCATTACGGTCTTGGCGGTCCTCCTGTTGGTGCGGCGGTGGCAGCCCGACAGGAGGACCACCAAACTCATAACCAGGCCCTCTATGTTTAAAGCCTGCTGGCAGCTTTGTAATTTAGTATTCATAAAATATATTGTTAGCAATGTACAGTTTTCCTCTATTCTCAGATATAGTTTTACTATTGAAAACTCTCAAATAAAAGGAACATTTCCTATTAAATCAAGCTTACTATAGAAATACAATGAACAAGAAATTAACGCACGCGTCGATTCTGGCCCGTTGTGTGTTTGTGACTTTGACACTGTTTTTAATTGCTTTCTCATGCTCTTGGTTTCTTCTCTTGCAGTGCTCGGTTTTGTTTCTCTTTTGATGAACACACCAAAGCCGACGTCTTCTGGGTCTGTCCCCGGTGGTTGAGAAGAGAGTTGGTTCTCTGTCGCATCACTGGTAAGTGATTTCTTTCAATTTTGTGTTATTTCCCTGCCCTACACAGTGCCATTGAGTGTGAAGGTGAAAAGCGAACAGCAATAAAACAATTCACTGGAAGGCACACTGGTACACAAACCCCAGCTGCCTACTTATCTCAGTAGTCCTAATGTGTACTTTTTACCACATAATTAATAGTCCAATAGGAGCAGTGTAATTTGCATAAACATTCTTCGAGTGACAACGTGTGTGGTTATTGACAAGTTCACTTTGGGGCACTATGTCTAACAGTTATTGAGCGCAAACATGTCTGATTGCAAGGTTGCCAAGTCTCGTGTTCTGATTGTGCGAGAGTATGCGGTGAAATTATTAACAAAGCTTTGCGGGAGGAGGGAGGGGGTTGATGTGCAGCTGATCGCAGGACCTTTCTTCCGCATGTTTAGTGCACGTCACGGTGGGTGTGTTTTTGCACCTGTTGTGTGATCTTACGTCGTTTGTGCAGTTTCAGCATATGATGGAAACAGTTGTGTGCTGGTTGGCGTGTTTCAGTGCGCCTACTTTTTCCATAGTTAAATTCGATTGTTTACAGTTCTTTTATGGTGTTTTCTTCCCTGGAGAAGGGGAAATCTCACGAGGCACACACCCCATGGGCTGATGACACTAGGCTGGCCCAAGTGAGGTGCCAGTAGCTCGCGCAGCCCTGTGCTTTCTCTCTACATCCTGGTACTTGTAGTGCTGGACTTGTCTTGGGAAATAAAACTACAAGGACCAGAATGCAATCCAAGCGCATGACGTGGGCCCCCTCGAGTTCTCTGCACTCTTGTCCATGATTCCGTAGAAGCACCTTGACGGTCTTGCACAGTGGACGTTGTGTCCAGAGGTTACTGCGGCGTGTTTGCTGTCTTACACTTCAATGTCAGGAAACCCTTTGGGGGCAGCAGGTTACATTATTGATTTATTGAAGGCGTTTGTGCAGCTCCTCATGTCTCTGTTAACATGCCTCAGTGAGCTTCAAGTGATGGGGAAGTAGGTTGGCGTAGGATGGGGCGGGTCAGTGGGATTGCCTTGGTAAAGTAGGCTGAGCCTTGTTAGTTGGCAGAGTATACCCAGATGTGGGTCCCTTGCACAATTTGCCACTGGATTCAAGCTAGCCTGGCTGATGACGGCTGATTAGCCAGAAACCGGTCCTAGGATGCTTGTTTCCGGTCCAGAGAGGACCTGGCTTGGCAGTTCGAGCTGGACTGGTCCCATGAGGCACAAGGTCAGACTGATTTGCATATGGCCAGGTCTGAACTCGGGTGGTGGAGTGAGCTAAAGAATGGTGATGGATTAAACCCAGATCAGTTGACTGGGGGTGAGTGTTTGATTTGCTCAAGCGCTCTGACAATCGCCTTGTTAGTTGGAGAGGTACGAGGTCTCTAGTGATCGCTAACCAGCCTATAATGAGAACAATTCTGCATGTATGACCAGTAGGCTTGGGAGCGGAGAGGGCTCTAGTGATCGCTAACCAGGCTGTATAGAGAACAGTCTTACGCATATGACCAACAGGATAGGGAGCAGGTGTCAGTCGGGCATGCAGATTTGAGTCTGAGGTTCAGGCAGAGTCAAACCTCTCTGCTCTTCAGAGTTGTAGGTGATCTACCTCGAGCTTCAGATGTGCCTGAAATGCATCCTTCATCAGGTACCTGGCCATCCATGGACCTTCCCCGCGAGCCTTGTGCACCTCGCCGGGCACGTAGCTGGGTGGTGGGGCTGGAACCGCTTGGAAGAAACCAGAAGTGAGCCCTTGTAATGTCTTGTTGTTACGCACCACGTCTTTATTTGTCTTCTCGCTATTTAATCAGAACCTATAATGAAACCTACAGGTATTTATTAATTAATTAATTGATAAATGTTTTTATTTATTTACTTTTAAGTGGCAGTAATATTTTGATCAGAAATGTTGTACATAGCAACAGTGGCACTACAAAGGTCACAAGAGTGGTGCATTAACCTTAGGCGAATAAACAGTTACGTTTGTATAAATTGTGCCATTGTATGCATATGATTGGTGGAGAAAAACTCAGAACTGCATCCTATGTGAGAGGCAGATGCAAACACATGTCTGCAAACTGTAGGATTTGTAGACGCAAACAAGTCTACAAGCTATGTGATAAGCAGACACAAACACATCTTCAATCTATATGATAGGCAGATGCCAACACATGCCTACAGCTATATGATAGGCAGACACAAACACATGTCTACAAACACGTCTACAAGCTATAAGATAGGCAGACACAAATACATGTACAATTTATATAAATATATGTACAATTTATATAAATATATGTACAATTTATATAAATATATGTAAAATGTATATAACTGGCAGACACTTGGGGCTGGATTCACAGAACTAACTTAAGACAAAATCCTAAACTTACTACTTTTGGTATTCACAGAAGTTAGGATTTTGTCTTAAGTTTGTATTAAGACAAACTTAAGACAGACTTAAGACAGACTTAAGACAAACTTAAGTTAGGATTTTGTTTTAAGTTTGTCTTAAGTTTGTCTTAAGTCTGTCTTAAGTCTGTCTTAAGTTTGTCGTAAGTCTGTCTTAAGTTTGTCTTAAGACAAACTTAAGACAAAATCCTAACTTCTGTGAATACCAAAAGTTGTAAGTTTAGGATTTTATCTTAAGTTAGTTCTGTGAATTGGCCCCAAAGACTATATGATAGGCAGATGCAAACACATACCTACGAACTGACAGGGAGAGTCATACACATGTTTACAAGCTGTACCATAGGCAGAGTCACACGCTAGCTAAAGGAACACAAAGGCATGCACTGTGCATGTTTACATTAGAGTGCAAGGGTTATGATTTGTGTCTTTTCAGATATAGTAGATCAGTTGTCAGTCTGACTTTGAAGTCCTGGAGCTAGTGAATCTTACGATTGCCTAGTGTGAACTAGCTGCAGGGAAGGGGACCTCGGAGGTCAACATCTGAGAACTTAGAGGCATTCCAGGGTGAATTCAGTGTTGTGAGAAGGTTGTGAACAGCGGATCCTAGCCTTGACATCAGTGTCTTGCCTGAAAAGGTTTTATTAATGTTGTCATGGGTGACATCACTCAATACATTGAATTCAGGTGGCGGTATGTTGTGGTGGCAGTATTCTGGGCGGTCGCGTGTTGTGGTGGTGGTGTGTTGTGGTGACGGTTTGTTGTGCTGACGGTTTGTTGTGGAGGAGGTGTGTTGTGGTGACGGTTTGTTGTGGTGACAGTGTGTTGTGGTGGTGGTGTGTTGTGCTGACGGTTTGTTGTGGTGACAGTGTGTTGTGGTGGCGGTGTGTTGTGGTGACAGTGTGTTGTGATGGTGGTATGTTGTGGTGACGGTTTGTTGTGGTGGGGGTGTGTTGTGGTGGGGGTGTGTTGTGGTGGAAGTATGTTGTGGCGGTTGTGTGTTGTGGTGGTGGTGTGTTGTGGTGATAGTTTGTTGTGGTGACAGTGTGTTGTGGTGGTGGTATGTTGTGGTGACGGTTTGTTGTGGTGGGGGTGTGTTGTGGTGGAGGTGTGCCTGGATCCGTTGCACAGATGTGGATATCAATGTTTTAGAACTTTGTCTAGTGATGCTTAAGCGATTCGGGGAGGCCAAAGAGCAGAGCCTAGCAGCTGTCCAGTCTGGTCAATGCCAAGGCATTGGTGAGCTCTTCGGCTGCATTCAATAGCACGAGTGAGCGAATCCTGGATATTGGCTGTCATTGAAATCATGCTGGGATGTGTCTCTAATGAAGCGTTGTCATCTCCATTGATGTATATTTACAACAAGGGGTGGTGAGGGACAGAGTCTCTGAATTAAACAGAATACTCTCACCCAGTCAAGAGATCAGGGCTAGATCCAACACCGCTTTTTAGCTCACTGCACCATCCCAGTTTCAGAACCTGGCTGTATGCAAATTAGTCTGTTCCTGTCCCAGTGCATGATGGGAACAGGGCAAACCAAACTACAAAAGCCAATTCTTACACTGGGAAGGAAACAAGCTACCGGGGACCGGTTTCTGGCATTTCAGCCTCTTCGGCCCGGCTTGCTTGAATCCTGATGGTGCAATGAGCAAGGGACTCACATCTGAGTATACCCTTCCACGCTTAGGGTGGACAAAAATATTTACAACAAGGGGTGGTGAGGGACAGAGTCTCTGAATTAAACAGAATACTCTCACCCAGTCAAGAGATCAGGGCTAGATCCAACACCGTTTTTTAGCTCACTGCACCATCCCAGTTTCAGAACCTGGCTGTATGCAAATTAGTCTGTTCCTGTCCCAGTGCATGATGGGAACAGGGCAAACCAAACTACAAAAGCCAATTCTTACACTGGGAAGGAAACAAGCTACCGGGGACCGGTTTCTGGCATTTCAGCCTCTTCGGCCCGGCTTGCTTGAATCCTGATGGTGCAATGAGCAAGGGACTCACATCTGAGTATACCCTTCCACGCTTAGGGTGGACAAAAATATTTACAACAAGGGGTGGTGAGGGACAGAGTCTCTGAATTAAACAGAATACTCTCACCCAGTCAAGAGATCAGGGCTAGATCCAACACCGTTTTTTAGCTCACTGCACCATCCCAGTTTCAGAACCTGGCTGTATGCAAATTAGTCTGTTCCTGTCCCAGTGCATGATGGGAACAGGGCAAACCAAACTACAAAAGCCAATTCTTACACTGGGAAGGAAACAAGCTACCGGGGACCGGTTTCTGGCATTTCAGCCTCTTCGGCCCGGCTTGCTTGAATCCTGATGGTGCAATGAGCAAGGGACTCACATCTGAGTATACCCTTCCACGCTTAGGGTGGACAAAAATATTTACAACAAGGGGTGGTGAGGGACAGAGTCTCTGAATTAAACAGAATACTCTCACCCAGTCAAGAGATCAGGGCTAGATCCAACACCGTTTTTTAGCTCACTGCACCATCCCAGTTTCAGAACCTGGCTGTATGCAAATTAGTCTGTTCCTGTCCCAGTGCATGATGGGAACAGGGCAAACCAAACTACAAAAGCCAATTCTTACACTGGGAAGGAAACAAGCTACCGGGGACCGGTTTCTGGCATTTCAGCCTCTTCGGCCCGGCTTGCTTGAATCCTGATGGTGCAATGAGCAAGGGACTCACATCTGAGTATACCCTTCCACGCTTAGGGTGGACAAAAATATTTACAACAAGGGGTGGTGAGGGACAGAGTCTCTGAATTAAACAGAATACTCTCACCCAGTCAAGAGATCAGGGCTAGATCCAACACCGTTTTTTAGCTCACTGCACCATCCCAGTTTCAGAACCTGGCTGTATGCAAATTAGTCTGTTCCTGTCCCAGTGCATGATGGGAACAGGGCAAACCAAACTACAAAAGCCAATTCTTACACTGGGAAGGAAACAAGCTACCGGGGACCGGTTTCTGGCATTTCAGCCTCTTCGGCCCGGCTTGCTTGAATCCTGATGGTGCAATGAGCAAGGGACTCACATCTGAGTATACCCTTCCACGCTTAGGGTGGACAAAAATATTTACAACAAGGGGTGGTGAGGGACAGAGTCTCTGAATTAAACAGAATACTCTCACCCAGTCAAGAGATCAGGGCTAGATCCAACACCGTTTTTTAGCTCACTGCACCATCCCAGTTTCAGAACCTGGCTGTATGCAAATTAGTCTGTTCCTGTCCCAGTGCATGATGGGAACAGGGCAAACCAAACTACAAAAGCCAATTCTTACACTGGGAAGGAAACAAGCTACCGGGGACCGGTTTCTGGCATTTCAGCCTCTTCGGCCCGGCTTGCTTGAATCCTGATGGTGCAATGAGCAAGGGACTCACATCTGAGTATACCCTTCCACGCTTAGGGTGGACAAAAATATTTACAACAAGGGGTGGTGAGGGACAGAGTCTCTGAATTAAACAGAATACTCTCACCCAGTCAAGAGATCAGGGCTAGATCCAACACCGTTTTTTAGCTCACTGCACCATCCCAGTTTCAGAACCTGGCTGTATGCAAATTAGTCTGTTCCTGTCCCAGTGCATGATGGGAACAGGGCAAACCAAACTACAAAAGCCAATTCTTACACTGGGAAGGAAACAAGCTACCGGGGACCGGTTTCTGGCATTTCAGCCTCTTCGGCCCGGCTTGCTTGAATCCTGATGGTGCAATGAGCAAGGGACTCACATCTGAGTATACCCTTCCACGCTTAGGGTGGACAAAAATATTTACAACAAGGGGTGGTGAGGGACAGAGTCTCTGAATTAAACAGAATACTCTCACCCAGTCAAGAGATCAGGGCTAGATCCAACACCGTTTTTTAGCTCACTGCACCATCCCAGTTTCAGAACCTGGCTGTATGCAAATTAGTCTGTTCCTGTCCCAGTGCATGATGGGAACAGGGCAAACCAAACTACAAAAGCCAATTCTTACACTGGGAAGGAAACAAGCTACCGGGGACCGGTTTCTGGCATTTCAGCCTCTTCGGCCCGGCTTGCTTGAATCCTGATGGTGCAATGAGCAAGGGACTCACATCTGAGTATACCCTTCCACGCTTAGGGTGGACAAAAATATTTACAACAAGGGGTGGTGAGGGACAGAGTCTCTGAATTAAACAGAATACTCTCACCCAGTCAAGAGATCAGGGCTAGATCCAACACCGTTTTTTAGCTCACTGCACCATCCCAGTTTCAGAACCTGGCTGTATGCAAATTAGTCTGTTCCTGTCCCAGTGCATGATGGGAACAGGGCAAACCAAACTACAAAAGCCAATTCTTACACTGGGAAGGAAACAAGCTACCGGGGACCGGTTTCTGGCATTTCAGCCTCTTCGGCCCGGCTTGCTTGAATCCTGATGGTGCAATGAGCAAGGGACTCACATCTGAGTATACCCTTCCACGCTTAGGGTGGACAAAAATATTTACAACAAGGGGTGGTGAGGGACAGAGTCTCTGAATTAAACAGAATACTCTCACCCAGTCAAGAGATCAGGGCTAGATCCAACACCGTTTTTTAGCTCACTGCACCATCCCAGTTTCAGAACCTGGCTGTATGCAAATTAGTCTGTTCCTGTCCCAGTGCATGATGGGAACAGGGCAAACCAAACTACAAAAGCCAATTCTTACACTGGGAAGGAAACAAGCTACCGGGGACCGGTTTCTGGCATTTCAGCCTCTTCGGCCCGGCTTGCTTGAATCCTGATGGTGCAATGAGCAAGGGACTCACATCTGAGTATACCCTTCCACGCTTAGGGTGGACAAAAATATTTACAACAAGGGGTGGTGAGGGACAGAGTCTCTGAATTAAACAGAATACTCTCACCCAGTCAAGAGATCAGGGCTAGATCCAACACCGTTTTTTAGCTCACTGCACCATCCCAGTTTCAGAACCTGGCTGTATGCAAATTAGTCTGTTCCTGTCCCAGTGCATGATGGGAACAGGGCAAACCAAACTACAAAAGCCAATTCTTACACTGGGAAGGAAACAAGCTACCGGGGACCGGTTTCTGGCATTTCAGCCTCTTCGGCCCGGCTTGCTTGAATCCTGATGGTGCAATGAGCAAGGGACTCACATCTGAGTATACCCTTCCACGCTTAGGGTGGACAAAAATATTTACAACAAGGGGTGGTGAGGGACAGAGTCTCTGAATTAAACAGAATACTCTCACCCAGTCAAGAGATCAGGGCTAGATCCAACACCGTTTTTTAGCTCACTGCACCATCCCAGTTTCAGAACCTGGCTGTATGCAAATTAGTCTGTTCCTGTCCCAGTGCATGATGGGAACAGGGCAAACCAAACTACAAAAGCCAATTCTTACACTGGGAAGGAAACAAGCTACCGGGGACCGGTTTCTGGCATTTCAGCCTCTTCGGCCCGGCTTGCTTGAATCCTGATGGTGCAATGAGCAAGGGACTCACATCTGAGTATACCCTTCCACGCTTAGGGTGGACAAAAATATTTACAACAAGGGGTGGTGAGGGACAGAGTCTCTGAATTAAACAGAATACTCTCACCCAGTCAAGAGATCAGGGCTAGATCCAACACCGTTTTTTAGCTCACTGCACCATCCCAGTTTCAGAACCTGGCTGTATGCAAATTAGTCTGTTCCTGTCCCAGTGCATGATGGGAACAGGGCAAACCAAACTACAAAAGCCAATTCTTACACTGGGAAGGAAACAAGCTACCGGGGACCGGTTTCTGGCATTTCAGCCTCTTCGGCCCGGCTTGCTTGAATCCTGATGGTGCAATGAGCAAGGGACTCACATCTGAGTATACCCTTCCACGCTTAGGGTGGACAAAAATATTTACAACAAGGGGTGGTGAGGGACAGAGTCTCTGAATTAAACAGAATACTCTCACCCAGTCAAGAGATCAGGGCTAGATCCAACACCGTTTTTTAGCTCACTGCACCATCCCAGTTTCAGAACCTGGCTGTATGCAAATTAGTCTGTTCCTGTCCCAGTGCATGATGGGAACAGGGCAAACCAAACTACAAAAGCCAATTCTTACACTGGGAAGGAAACAAGCTACCGGGGACCGGTTTCTGGCATTTCAGCCTCTTCGGCCCGGCTTGCTTGAATCCTGATGGTGCAATGAGCAAGGGACTCACATCTGAGTATACCCTTCCACGCTTAGGGTGGACAAAAATATTTACAACAAGGGGTGGTGAGGGACAGAGTCTCTGAATTAAACAGAATACTCTCACCCAGTCAAGAGATCAGGGCTAGATCCAACACCGTTTTTTAGCTCACTGCACCATCCCAGTTTCAGAACCTGGCTGTATGCAAATTAGTCTGTTCCTGTCCCAGTGCATGATGGGAACAGGGCAAACCAAACTACAAAAGCCAATTCTTACACTGGGAAGGAAACAAGCTACCGGGGACCGGTTTCTGGCATTTCAGCCTCTTCGGCCCGGCTTGCTTGAATCCTGATGGTGCAATGAGCAAGGGACTCACATCTGAGTATACCCTTCCACGCTTAGGGTGGACAAAAATATTTACAACAAGGGGTGGTGAGGGACAGAGTCTCTGAATTAAACAGAATACTCTCACCCAGTCAAGAGATCAGGGCTAGATCCAACACCGTTTTTTAGCTCACTGCACCATCCCAGTTTCAGAACCTGGCTGTATGCAAATTAGTCTGTTCCTGTCCCAGTGCATGATGGGAACAGGGCAAACCAAACTACAAAAGCCAATTCTTACACTGGGAAGGAAACAAGCTACCGGGGACCGGTTTCTGGCATTTCAGCCTCTTCGGCCCGGCTTGCTTGAATCCTGATGGTGCAATGAGCAAGGGACTCACATCTGAGTATACCCTTCCACGCTTAGGGTGGACAAAAATATTTACAACAAGGGGTGGTGAGGGACAGAGTCTCTGAATTAAACAGAATACTCTCACCCAGTCAAGAGATCAGGGCTAGATCCAACACCGTTTTTTAGCTCACTGCACCATCCCAGTTTCAGAACCTGGCTGTATGCAAATTAGTCTGTTCCTGTCCCAGTGCATGATGGGAACAGGGCAAACCAAACTACAAAAGCCAATTCTTACACTGGGAAGGAAACAAGCTACCGGGGACCGGTTTCTGGCATTTCAGCCTCTTCGGCCCGGCTTGCTTGAATCCTGATGGTGCAATGAGCAAGGGACTCACATCTGAGTATACCCTTCCACGCTTAGGGTGGACAAAAATATTTACAACAAGGGGTGGTGAGGGACAGAGTCTCTGAATTAAACAGAATACTCTCACCCAGTCAAGAGATCAGGGCTAGATCCAACACCGTTTTTTAGCTCACTGCACCATCCCAGTTTCAGAACCTGGCTGTATGCAAATTAGTCTGTTCCTGTCCCAGTGCATGATGGGAACAGGGCAAACCAAACTACAAAAGCCAATTCTTACACTGGGAAGGAAACAAGCTACCGGGGACCGGTTTCTGGCATTTCAGCCTCTTCGGCCCGGCTTGCTTGAATCCTGATGGTGCAATGAGCAAGGGACTCACATCTGAGTATACCCTTCCACGCTTAGGGTGGACAAAAATATTTACAACAAGGGGTGGTGAGGGACAGAGTCTCTGAATTAAACAGAATACTCTCACCCAGTCAAGAGATCAGGGCTAGATCCAACACCGTTTTTTAGCTCACTGCACCATCCCAGTTTCAGAACCTGGCTGTATGCAAATTAGTCTGTTCCTGTCCCAGTGCATGATGGGAACAGGGCAAACCAAACTACAAAAGCCAATTCTTACACTGGGAAGGAAACAAGCTACCGGGGACCGGTTTCTGGCATTTCAGCCTCTTCGGCCCGGCTTGCTTGAATCCTGATGGTGCAATGAGCAAGGGACTCACATCTGAGTATACCCTTCCACGCTTAGGGTGGACAAAAATATTTACAACAAGGGGTGGTGAGGGACAGAGTCTCTGAATTAAACAGAATACTCTCACCCAGTCAAGAGATCAGGGCTAGATCCAACACCGTTTTTTAGCTCACTGCACCATCCCAGTTTCAGAACCTGGCTGTATGCAAATTAGTCTGTTCCTGTCCCAGTGCATGATGGGAACAGGGCAAACCAAACTACAAAAGCCAATTCTTACACTGGGAAGGAAACAAGCTACCGGGGACCGGTTTCTGGCATTTCAGCCTCTTCGGCCCGGCTTGCTTGAATCCTGATGGTGCAATGAGCAAGGGACTCACATCTGAGTATACCCTTCCACGCTTAGGGTGGACAAAAATATTTACAACAAGGGGTGGTGAGGGACAGAGTCTCTGAATTAAACAGAATACTCTCACCCAGTCAAGAGATCAGGGCTAGATCCAACACCGTTTTTTAGCTCACTGCACCATCCCAGTTTCAGAACCTGGCTGTATGCAAATTAGTCTGTTCCTGTCCCAGTGCATGATGGGAACAGGGCAAACCAAACTACAAAAGCCAATTCTTACACTGGGAAGGAAACAAGCTACCGGGGACCGGTTTCTGGCATTTCAGCCTCTTCGGCCCGGCTTGCTTGAATCCTGATGGTGCAATGAGCAAGGGACTCACATCTGAGTATACCCTTCCACGCTTAGGGTGGACAAAAATATTTACAACAAGGGGTGGTGAGGGACAGAGTCTCTGAATTAAACAGAATACTCTCACCCAGTCAAGAGATCAGGGCTAGATCCAACACCGTTTTTTAGCTCACTGCACCATCCCAGTTTCAGAACCTGGCTGTATGCAAATTAGTCTGTTCCTGTCCCAGTGCATGATGGGAACAGGGCAAACCAAACTACAAAAGCCAATTCTTACACTGGGAAGGAAACAAGCTACCGGGGACCGGTTTCTGGCATTTCAGCCTCTTCGGCCCGGCTTGCTTGAATCCTGATGGTGCAATGAGCAAGGGACTCACATCTGAGTATACCCTTCCACGCTTAGGGTGGACAAAAATATTTACAACAAGGGGTGGTGAGGGACAGAGTCTCTGAATTAAACAGAATACTCTCACCCAGTCAAGAGATCAGGGCTAGATCCAACACCGTTTTTTAGCTCACTGCACCATCCCAGTTTCAGAACCTGGCTGTATGCAAATTAGTCTGTTCCTGTCCCAGTGCATGATGGGAACAGGGCAAACCAAACTACAAAAGCCAATTCTTACACTGGGAAGGAAACAAGCTACCGGGGACCGGTTTCTGGCATTTCAGCCTCTTCGGCCCGGCTTGCTTGAATCCTGATGGTGCAATGAGCAAGGGACTCACATCTGAGTATACCCTTCCACGCTTAGGGTGGACAAAAATATTTACAACAAGGGGTGGTGAGGGACAGAGTCTCTGAATTAAACAGAATACTCTCACCCAGTCAAGAGATCAGGGCTAGATCCAACACCGTTTTTTAGCTCACTGCACCATCCCAGTTTCAGAACCTGGCTGTATGCAAATTAGTCTGTTCCTGTCCCAGTGCATGATGGGAACAGGGCAAACCAAACTACAAAAGCCAATTCTTACACTGGGAAGGAAACAAGCTACCGGGGACCGGTTTCTGGCATTTCAGCCTCTTCGGCCCGGCTTGCTTGAATCCTGATGGTGCAATGAGCAAGGGACTCACATCTGAGTATACCCTTCCACGCTTAGGGTGGACAAAATATTTACAACAAGGGGTGGTGAGGGACAGAGTCTCTGAATTAAACAGAATACTCTCACCCAGTCAAGAGATCAGGGCTAGATCCAACACCGTTTTTTAGCTCACTGCACCATCCCAGTTTCAGAACCTGGCTGTATGCAAATTAGTCTGTTCCTGTCCCAGTGCATGATGGGAACAGGGCAAACCAAACTACAAAAGCCAATTCTTACACTGGGAAGGAAACAAGCTACCGGGGACCGGTTTCTGGCATTTCAGCCTCTTCGGCCCGGCTTGCTTGAATCCTGATGGTGCAATGAGCAAGGGACTCACATCTGAGTAT